>NC_089509.1:14166363-14797500 GCF_036850995.1 Saccopteryx leptura | reverse complement strand
CACGAATTCTTCTGTGATAATGTCAATTATTTTGTTCTTTACCTAACAACTTGCCAGATATTGTCACCCAGTGTATGAATTGGGGTCTGGTCAGAAATTAGAGCCCTAGTGAGGTAGTTCATCTGAGGGAATTTAGTACCAGGAACTAGTTACAAAGGCATTGGAAGGGCCAGAAAGCCAAATTGGGGAAGAAGAAGCACCCCAGAGAGTAGCAAAAACCTTTACCATCCATTCCTAGGGTTGGAGAGACAAACAGAGGAACTGAGTTAACAGAGCCCTGGAGCCACTGTCCATGGATGGACACAGAATGGGAATCACAGAGGAGACGCAGCCAGTGTGGGAGAAGTTCCCTGAGCAAGAAGGGGAGAAAGAACTTGGCTTCTTTTTCTTCTGCCAGTGCTCCTACTTTATCTTTTTATCTTTCATTGTCTTAATTCCTTTGGGGCAAGGACTGGAGTTGGCAAGAATCAGTTTCCTTCTAAACAGAGAGCAAGAGGAGGGCAAGCAATGAATGAATCTGAAAGCAAGTAGGCAAATAACCAATACATGAATGCTAAAGCAGTTTGAGGTAGCAAAAGGTCGAAGCAGGTCAGAGAAGTTCAAACCAGGGGTTGCGCACGGCCAGTGAGGTGTGATGTATATTATATACAAAACACACAAAATATAGAGGAAACAGAAGTTGAGGCTAGTTAAGGGAAATAGCACATACATGCCATAAATTATAATTGAGGAGAATAAAACGGTTTCCTGGAGATCAAGGGAAATAGGTAGTTATAGATTTTCCCAATCATCAGGCCACACTGAGGAGATGGAAAATCAATACGCAGGAGGAAGTCGCACAGGGTCACACAGACTTAAGACTTCATTCCAAATAATTATTTTGAAATGTAGAGAGTAGAATCCAAAAAATGCTTTCCTTAGTTTTCGCCAATATCTTTGCCATTTTGTGTTTTCCGTTTATCCAAAGTTAATTCCCACATCTGCTTGACAGTGTACTGTGAACTCACTGGCACTAGCTTGCCTGCATCTGCTTGATAGTGTACTGTGAACTCACTGGCACTAGCTTGCCTGCTTGTCATCGCGCTTTCTCAACGAGAGGAGATTAGTAATGACAGTTGTTAACCATTTGACATTTCTGTTGATTTCAGACTCTGTAAGTAGAATATTCCTGTTAATGCTCAGAAGGTATTTGACTGCGACAAAGTATTTGAAGGCAAAAATAGTGGGGAACAAAAAGAGAAATCATCCAATCCATGAACAGAACAAAAGCTTATACTTAGAGTAATGTAACTTTTGAGTTAGGCTAATGTTTTCTGTTCCTTCATGGCAGTATCTCTCTCTCTCTCTCATTTTAAACCAGAACATTAACTGTGCAACTAATCATTGAAATCCTTAAGATAAACTAGATGCTGCTACAGCTGCCCTTTTGAGTTTAGATGTTGCTTCACAGAATGTGCCTGAATATGCAGCATACAATTTTTAGGTGCCTCGTGTGACCAGGTCCAGCGGTGTTTCATCGTTTAGCCTTGGCATTGCAGATATACTTTCTTTCCCGCTTGGCTGGAGGCCACACTTGCCACAGGTAGACTTCTGAAGGAGGTGGGCCTTCCAACCACAGGGATGATACAGCGTATGTCTTGCTGCAACACAGGCTGAACATGGCGTCCCTTTCACATCTCACTTCTGCATCAAGACCGAAGAGTCTGTTTCTTATTATTTCATTTAGCATCATATGAGAAAAAAATAGATACTTTATTTTTTTATTTTTTTGTATTTTTCTGAAATTGGAAACGAGGAGGCAGACAGACTCCCGCATGCGCCCGACCGGGATCCACCCGGCACGCCCACCAGGGGGCGATGCTCTGCCCATCTGGGGCATCGCTCTGCTGCAACCAGAGCCATTCTAGCGCCTGAGGCAGAGGCCACAGAGCCATCCTCAGCGCCCAGGCCAACTTTGCTCCAATGAAGCCTTGGCTGCGGGAGGGGAAGAGAGAGACAGAGAGGAAGGAGAGGGGGAGGGTTGGAGAAGCAGATGGGCGCTTCTCCTGTGTGCCCTGGCCGGGAATCAAACCCAGGACTCCTGCACGCCAGGCCGATGCTCTACCACTGAGCCAACCGGCCAGGGCCAAAAAAATAGATACTTTAAAGTGATCGTACCACTTGACTTTAAAATAACCTCTCTGAATCCATATATGCATATTTGGATAACTGAATTGAAAATTATAGCTTGTCCTTAATTAAATTGAAAGGTTTATAAATAATATTTTTTTATTATCAAGCTCTTGGTGGAATCTAAATTAGTATTTGTAAGAGATGCCTGGTTCACTAATTACACAGACATTTTGCAATAATATTTGGAAGAAAGCAGTGTCTTTTGCATACTGTTATTCATTACAAAAATGTGCAGTTTGGAGTGTAATAACGAAATCATGTAGAATTAGAGAAATACTAGTTATATTATCACACACACACAAATGAAGCCCAAAGCTTATACAGACCTGGCCACATGAGGCATCTAAAAACTGCACACCGCAGATTCAGGTGTGGATTCTGTGTAGGAACACAACTAAACCCAGGAGGACAGCTGTAGCAGTACTGAGTTTATTCTAAGGACTTCTATGATTAGTCACACAATAAGGTTACTGTAGCTGTAATTATCTAGGTAATGAATAAAATTTATTTGCCTAGAAATGTGAGCATCAAATATGTGCAGGCACTAGGCTAGGCTCTGAGAATAAATAGGTTCCCATAGTTCCTGGCTGCCAGAAGTTTATAAGCTAGAGAGGCTACTCTATGGGCTATGAGAGATGACTTACACAAAGAAGGGAGATGTCCCTAGGTTAAGGGCCATCAGCAAGTTTTTAACCTCAGGGTTGGCAGATCTGAGCCTCTGGATCCTGGATAACACAGGAAGCCTTGGCCTCCTGCCCATGGCAAGCTTCAGCCTAGTGCATCACCTTGAGTTAATGTCACTCTGCTGTACACACCGCCACACCTTCTGCTAACCTCTCACTCCCAGTTCACAAGGGCACCCTTCACAAACTAACTTTCCACCACTTACACACACACACACACACACACACACACACACACACACACACTCTCTCTCTCTCTCTCTCTCTCTCTCTCTCTCTCTCTCTCTCTCTCTCTCTTCCCACATCAAACAGATCATCTAGTCCTGTGGATTACATTTCTAGAAATATCTCTGAACATTCTCCCCCTCTGCACCTACACTGCTCTGCTTGCCATTTCTCAATGCATTCTGTCACAATGGTCTCTTATCAGGTCTCCACGTTTCCTGTTTTGACTTGCTTTACTGACACTTTCTCCTGGCAAGAGAGTCCATTTCCAAAACACATTCTTCTCTTTTCCAGCACCCTCTGATAGACCCCCTTCCCTATACATGGTGATTCTCAGACCTGCATGTGCTCCACAATCATGTAAGGAATTTTTTTAAAACACAGATAACCCCAGAACCATTATTTCCAAAAGTGGGGCCAGAGCAATCTGTATTGTTTCAAGTTCTTTAGATGGTTTTTTACTGACATCTGGTTCTAGTTGGAGGACCAGGGTTTTAGGAACTGCAAGATAAAGTCAAATTTAGCACACATTCACATCTTCACACTGACTCTTCCTCTGCACATACCTGATACCATAGGGGTGGTTGTTATCTATTTCTGAAAACCCCAGGGTGTTTTAAACCTCTGTGTCGTTACCTGTTATGCTCTCCAGATTCGCTTATCCCCTCCCTTTTTCTCTCTGGAAAGCATTTCCGAAGGCTTCTTCTCCATAACCTTCCTGGATCTCTCAGCTGAGGGAACTATGGGTCATCCTCTGCCCCTAAAACCTTGTGCAAACCCCTTCTTATGGTGTGCTTTCCTTTAACTTACCTGTTTCCTTTCTTTCACTTTGACTTCTTCAAGGGGTGGGGCTGCCAATCACTCATCTTTTTCATCTTAGGTCCAGCCTTGTTCCTGATTCATAACTGGCCCATCATATAAATGAATGAATGGACAAATGAATAAGCAGAGTTCTAGTTACACAGTGATAAAAATTGGTTGTATGTGTATATGAGGCCATTACACTTTATGAACTGAATAATTATATAACTTCCAATAAAATACTGTTAAGTGAAGCTAGTGCAAACTCATCAGCCTTTGAGATGAAACAGAAACCAAAATAAACAAGTGCTACTGCAAAAATATAATGACTACTTTCCTAGTGCAGGATTGAGGCAATCATTATGCCTTTAATGTAATGTTTGGCAGATGTCCAACATTTAAAAAAAAAATATTTAAGAGAGCAGTGTTTTTTTTGTTTGTTTTTTAATTTTTATTTTATTTATTCATTTAGAAAGGAGAGAGAGAGAGAGAGAAGGGGGGAGGAGCAGGAAGCATCAACTCCTTATGTGCCTTGACCAGGCAAGCCCAGGGTTTCGAACCGGCAACCTCAGCATTTCCAGGTCGACGCTTTATCCACTGCGCCACCACAGGTCAGGCAAGATGTCCAACATTTTTATTTTTCATTTGCTTTTGTGTTTATTTATGGACTGACAATATAAACTCACACATGCAATGTATTTTTTTTGCAAAGTCAATGTTATTTTTCAATGTAGTTCTATCTTTATTTTTTTACAAGTATCCTTTTACTTAGTGTTGGTAGTATTTAAATTTTTTTATTGGTTGCTTTTAGAGAGACAGAGAGAGGAAGGGAGAAAGGCATTCATTTGTTGTTCCATTTAATTGTTCATTCACTGGTTTCTTTCCATATGTGTCCTCATTGGGGATTGAACCTGCAACCTTGTTATCTCGAGAGGATCCTCTAACCAACTGAGCTAACAGGCCAGGGCCAGTGGAATTTTTTAAAATGAAATTCTCATGAACACCCAAACACTAAGCAAGAAATTAACTTAGTGATGTAAGTTTATGATTCAACATAAGTGGAACTTTTAGTGAACTTCACTTGTTTTAACTTGCTTGACATTACCTCTCTTTACTTAATAAATACTTTATATTTTTCCCCTTGTGACTATCCCTTCTGCATTTTCTGTCCATGTGGTTCTTTTAGGTGGGACTGGTGAAGGGGGCGAAGGGAGTGTGAGCCAGGCTTGGCCAATTGGACTCACAGTGAAGTGTTCAGGAAGGAGATAGAAGCCAGCCAATGGTAGTTACTCCAGTTCCTTTGTTGGGACCACTGAGAAAAGGATGTATTTTCTGCACTAGGGTTAGAACGTAAGCTATTTTTGCCACTGTGTGAATAAAGCTGCCTTAGAATGGAGTGGACACAGTAGCAAACAAAGCCACAAGAGAAAGGCAGACGCTGACGATATTTTTGGTCTCTGAAGCTAGCTATGCCTAAGCCCAATTCTCCTTCTGGGATTTATACTTGGAGCTCCACTCACTTTAAAAAAAAAATTTTCCTTTTTATTCTTAAGCTTGTTTCAGCTTGCTTTCTTTCATTTACTACCAAAAGTGTCTTGGCCAGTAAGTAGGACATTATGACAGATTTTTATGCCATCATTAAATTTGTTATATTCCACAAGAATTGGGTGAATTTTCAATATAGCTTTTATCTCCTATGACTTTTTATATATATGTTTAAGAGGAAGTACTCCAATAGTTTGTTGTGCAATCTTAAATAAGACACTTATCTCTCTGTACCCCAGTTTCTTCATTTGCAAAACAGGGGAGTTATGTTAAGTCCTTCTGAAAAATTATTATTCTATTTAAAAGAAACACTAACACGACGTTAGAGCAATGGACTGCTCTTAGGCGTAAATGCAGTAATGGAACGTGATGTGCATCAGGGGCATGGGGGGAGGGGAGAAGCAGGAAGAGAACATTTGATAAACTCTGTTTTGGATAAACCCAAAACAGTCAAATAATTTATTATTTACTATATTATCATGATTTGCTTCTTTTGTAACTGGGAGACATGTTCCAGAAATGTGAGAACTGTCACAGGTTGTCAAATTTACCAAAGAATGAAAATAAAAGATGTGTCAGAAAAAAATGTATTTATAATCTAGTTTTTTTCATTAAAAATGGAGCTGAATACACAGTTTCAGATTGAGATGAGAAGCCTGAACATTTTTTAAACATGTGTTTTAAGGAGAATGGCAATGCCCAAGACAGAAATAGAAAAAAAGCAATGAATATTTAATACTGAGCTGCTCTAATACTCAAACCAGTTTTAGTAAAAAACCAACATAATATGCTGAACTAAATGCAATGTATGCATTGGGCCAAGGTAATTTCAAAGAATTAAGAATGCACAACAAACAACAAGTGCTGACGAGGATGTGGAGAAAAGGGAACCCTCCTGCACTGCTGGTGGGAATGCAGACTGGTGCAGCCACTGTGGAAAGCAGTATGTAGTAAACTAAAAAAGTGAGAAATGCAATTGCCTTATGACCCAGTGAGTCCACTTCTGGGAATACATCCAAAGAAACTGAAAACATTCAAAAGAATATGTGTACCCCTAAGTTCATTGCAGCATTATGTACAATAGCCAAGATATGGAAGCAGTCTAAGAACCCATCAGTAGATGAGGGAATAAAAAAGCTGTGGTACATTTACACAATGGAATACTACTCAGCTGTAAAAAGAAAAAAAAAGAAGAAAATCTTACCTTCTGTGACAGCATAGATGGATCTGAAGGGTATTCTGCCAGGAAAGTAAGTCAGTCACAGAAAGACAAGTATCACATGATTTCACTTATACGTGCCGTCTAATGAACAGAATAAGCTAACAAACAGAAACAGAGGCACAGATGGATACCTAGGGCAGACTGAGAGGTATCAGAGGGAGGGGTAGGGAATGGATGAAAAAGGTAAAGGGATTGAGTGAAACCAAAAGCAAAACCCAAAACAATACCTGTAAAGAGCCACTGCATCTGAATGCATCCAGCCTACCCACAGCTGAGCGCAGAAGAACAGCCTGCTCGACCTTGAGTGACCTGGCAGGACAAGTCACTAAAACAACTTGAAGGCTGTTCGCTGCACTGACGCCAGAAGCAAGGCGGCAAGCACACAGTGTTACCACAGGCTCAGGATGTCCTGATGTGCTTGTAGGATAGAGCCTTACATAGTCATCACCTCCACCCCCAGGACAATACCCTCCTGTTTAAGCATATAAAATAAACGGGGTTTCCAGGCTCGGGTCACTGTGTCTCCATCAGAGCACACTGTCCCACCTGGCCCAAACTTTATCCATATCTCTATGTTTTCCTTCATCCTCCATCACCTCACTCAGGTCTTCACTTCCCCAAGCTGGTCGTGGCAAATGGCACCCGAACACAGCCCTGAGCACCGGAGAACTCCACATGTCAGAAGAGAGAGTGCTCCTTGAAGAAGATGCACGTCAGATACTAGTTGAGGCAAGGAGCAGACTTTTACTAGGTGTAAAATATGAGCAGTTCTAATTCCCAAGAAAGAAATCTTTATGTGCAGATGCTTAAGGCAATGTTAAGAGCCCGTGGCTGAACTGTCCGCAAGAGTCATCTTTCTGAATTTTTACATTTTGTACAGGAAACATGCCCCTGCTTTCCTGCAGAGGGGACTGTTAATGAGAAAACCTGAGGAAGGGTTGGTAAGCACTTGAAGGTTATATGGCAGAAGACGCAGATAAGATACCAGTTACGGCCTTCTCCTTGTGGAATTTAATTAGAGATTGTCTTGATCCTACACGAGAGGACAAGAGATTGCCATCAGGCACTTTAGCCGATCATTTAAAAGAAACTGAAAGGGCACAAGGGGTTTCATACTCTTCCACTTCCCTCAGCTCCCTCCTCAGCCATCTGTGTATCTGAAGATGATGAGGAGTTTACTCCCAGTATGAACATAAGTCGACCAATCGTCCTCCTTTAGGGAGGACAGTTCTTCTGTAAGTTCCATCCTCCCTTGAAAAGTGTCCTCCTACATGTCCTCCTTTTTGATATTGGAAGATTAATCTGTAAATGTCCGTATTCAATCAATGCAGTCGATCCATTGCGTGTGATGTGGCATATTTGTATTTGACATGACGATTCGTCAGGGATCAGTATCTAAATGAGTACTTTTTTTTACAATTCTTATTAAAAATTAATAGGCGTGTAAGCATAATTACAATATAAAATATTACAAATGTTTTTAATATGCATTTATATTATAGTGTATTATTGTTGCAATGGATGTTTCTTTTGTTTATGATATTGTTTCCTTCAATTTATTTTTGTCCTCCTTTTCATTATAAAAAAGGTTACCTTAATGAACAAGAATTAGAGAAAGAGGCAGAAAGGGATAAGGAGGAAAGAGATGGAGATTCCTTCTCTGAGGAGGACATTAAGAACAGTCTTATAGGCCTGACCTGTGGTGGCGCAGTCGATAAAGCCTCGACCTGGAAATGCTGAGGTTGCCGGTTCAAAACCCTGGGCCTGTCTGGTCAAGGCACATATGGGAGTTGAAGCTTCCTGCTCCTCCCCCCTTCTCTCTCTCTCTCTCTCTCTCCTGTAAAATAAATAAATAAAAATAATTTTTAAAAAAATTAAAAAAAAAAGAACAGTCTTATAGATTTGGCAGTGGGCAGTCGTCCTCCCTTCAAAAATAAACAGTTAAAGAAAAAGGAAAGCTTAGGGGCCTCAGCCCCCAGTATGACTCCTCTACAAAGATGTTTATAAAAAGTTTGTGAAAATGGAGAGGATGTCACGGGGTTTTCTATGTACCCTGTCTTTGAGAGGCCAGATTCCAACAATCCAGGACAGACTTTAAGAATGCATGAGGCATTGTCTTTTAAAACATTGAAAGAACTGAAAACAGCTACAACAGTTTTTGGACCCACTGCTCCTTTTGTTATTAGTTTATTAGATTCCATTAGTTCTAATGCTCTTGTCCCGGCTGATTGGATTATGCTGGCTAAGGCATGTCTTAGTCCTGGTGAATTCCTCTTGTGGAAATCTGACTGGTTAGACAGAAGTGCAGAACAAGCAGAAAGGAATAGAGCCCATGGATTAAATATCCCTATAGAAATACTTGTTGGCACTGGTCAATATTCGACAGTTCAGAATCAGTTGTTATATAGATTGCAGGCTTATCAACAAATTACTCTTTGTGTATCTAAGGCATGGAAGTCATTTCCAGCCAAAAGGGAGAAAAATGGAGACTTAAGTAAAATTAGGTAGGGACCTGAGGAGCTGTACTCTGACTTTGTTGCCCTGCTCCTTCAAGCAGTGGGGAGACTGATCTCAGATCCAGAGGCAGGGAACTTTTAACAAAACAATTAGCTTTTGAGAATGCAAACAAGATTTGTCAACAAATTCTACAGCCATATTGAAACAAGGGCTCTATAAATGATTTTATTCACCTCTGCATAGATGATGTCCATCATATGTTCAGGGCGTGGCCTTAGCTAGCGCTCTTAAAGAAGCTTTTAATCTTAAAACTAATCCTAAAGGCCAGGGAAAAAGAGCTTATTTTAATTGCAGCCAGCCAGGACACTTTGCCAAAGATTGTAGAAAAGGTCATACTGGGAATTACATACCAGGTCAAAGGCCACGACAAGTGTGTCCCTGTTGCCAGAGAGGAAAACATTGGGCAAATGAATACAGATCAAAAACTACAGTTAATGGACAGCCGATTCAGGGAAACTCCAAGTGGGGCCAGCCCAGCCCCAACAGACAGTGGGGGCCCTTTCATTGATTGCTCCACAGGTGCTCCCTCAGAATGTAAACCTGCCATCAGAGACCTCACCAGGGCCAAGGCAGGGAGTGCAGGATTGGACCTCTGTCCCTCCACCTGAGTCATATTAACTCCTGAAATGCCACCTCAGGCAATACCTACGGGAATATACGGCCCTATTCCAAAGGGATATGTTGGTCTCATTCTTGGCAGAAGTGGTTTTACACTAAAGGGATTCCAAGTGCTCCCTGGGGTTGTTGATGAGGGTTATATGGGGGAAATTAAAGTAATGGCTCAAGTTAGTATAATTGTTCAAGTCTTCTTTGAAAATAGAATTGCTCAATTAGTCCTACTCCCATACAAAAAGGAAGTGAGGGTATTAGCTAACAACCCCAGAGGAAAGGGAGGTTTTGGATCCTCTGAAAAGGTATATTGGTCACAATTAGTCACTCAAGGATGACCAGAGCTAGGATTAAAAATTAGTCATAAGCTATTCATAGGAATTATTGACACTGGAACAGATGTATCTGTAATTGCTTCCATTCATTGGCCTTCTTCGTGGCTCACTCATGTTGCCACAGCTGATTTGCAAGGAACTGGAAATATTCAGGGCCCTCAACAGAGTGCCTCTCTATTAAGATGGTAAGATACAGAGGGGAACATGAGTCATTTCAAATCTTATGTATTGTCCCATCTCCCCGTTAATCTATGGGGGCAAGTCAAGAGACTAACGGGACGAGCTAGGTGCCTGATTGAAGAACAGGGAAGCTCCATATCCCAGTTAACAGGTTTGTAGCCATGCTTGCCCTGTTGTCAGACCAGGTGAGTAAGACCTATGAGGAGACCTACTGGACTTACCTTCCTGATGCCCCATGATTCAGACAGTTGCCTGGGAGGATGAATTTGTCCCGTTTTCACAAACCATTCTGCAATGATGAGAGGACAAACCAACAGCCATATTACCCCTGATTTTTATAATAATTATACATTTCAAGGTTGTTCTAAAATGGGACCTATCTGTTTTGCTTCTACCCCTAAGGTAAGGTGCCTTTTGATGACTTCTGAGAACAAAACTTCTTATGAGGCAATATATTGCACGTATTACTGGTCCCTGGGATATAGGTAAATATCTCCAGCAAGTTACTGAAGTAGGTTTTGGGTTTTTGAAATAGAACCTAACTCTTGCTGCAAAGCATCCTCCTCTCTCTTACTGCCCTAATGGCACCAGTCGTGAATTAAGCAGGTTCCTGCATTGGGCTGAATCTGCTTACATTCTGCTAAAATGCTTTAATATTATAGGAATGGCTGAACAAGTTTGTGATTGGTCCCAAAGATTTGATGTTTCTCATCATCATCACAATTATATGACTTCTGGAAGTTTTGTAAGCAATATACTTGTAACTGTTTCCACCACCTCCGCTGTTGTGGTATTTAGCCTCCACAACAGATTCTGTAAATTTTACCCCAAATCCTTCAGCTTCTGTCCTTTCTTCCTATGTCACTACACCCTTTTGTTATGGCCTTCTTGCATATGTCCAGCCTCCATATATACTGTTGGCTGATCTAGTAAATATTACTCCAACTGGACCATATAATGCAGTCCAGAGTTCATTGTAATCTGAAAAATTGTATCACTAGATATAATAAAGGACAGGACATTTTAGTATTAAAACAACCATCTTTTCTTATGCTTCCAGCAAATATTTCTGGACCCTGGTATCATGATGCTGGGCTCCAAGGCTCCAAGCTTTACAAGATGTACACCAATTACTTATCCACAGGTCCAAAAGAGTTGCTGGCATGATCATATTTGGCATAGTAACCCTTGTAGGCTTACTAGCTTCCACTATAATAGGAGCTCCTACTCTTATCCAAAGTATTCAAAATGTGCACTCTGTTAATCAATTGGCTCAAAATACTATTTTGGCTTTACATGATCAAGACATATTAATTTAAAACTGGAGGCAAAGCTGAATGCATTAGAAACTACAGTTCTGAATTCAGGTGATCAAATTCAGAGCATTACAGTACGCCAACAACTCCTATGTCATGCAGCCTTTCAGTGGATCTGTTACCTCTGTTCCCTATGATCAATCCCAATGGGAAGGGGAGAAAAGCAAAATCAAAATGCATCTTCAAGGAATTTGGAATGATAATAATATTAGTATTGATGTAACTAAGCTACATAAACATATTCAAAATATTCAAGATAGCCATGATGATACTGTTAGTCTGGCACAAGTAGCACATCAACTTCATAACAATTTACAAGGCTTTAACCCATTTAATGTGTTCAAACATACCTCTTGGTATTTGATTGCTTTAATAATATGTTGTTTAATTTTGTTTTGCTCATTTTCGGTTGGATGTCGAGTCATCCAAAGACAGCTCTTCCAAGCAAGCATAGCACAACATCGCCTGAATTTAAAAAATAAAAAAGGGGGTAATGTGGGAGAGTGGCCTGAGAATGGAATGTTGCCATAAACAGATATCATATCATTCATGTGAACTTAGGGACGCCGGGTCCCTGACATGATTATCTGCACAGGAGTCTTCTGTACTCTATTTGCCACTTCCTATTTCCCCCAAATATGTGCTTACTACAGGATGATCACCTTGTGCACTGAAGCTTTATGATAAGTGGATGAAGAAACATCTATATTTAAGAAATAAAAAAGAGGGAGATGTAGAGAGCCACAGCATCTGAATGCATCCAGCCTATGCCCAGCTGAGCGCAGAAGAACGGCCTGCTCGACCTTGAGTGACCTGGCAGGACAAGTCACTAAAACAACTTGAAGGCTGTTCGTGGCACTGACGCCAGAAGCAGGGCGGCAAGCACACAGTGCTACCACAGGCTCAGGGTGTCCTGATGTGCTTGTAGGATAGAGTGTTCCATAGTCATCACCTCCACCCCCAGGACAATACCCTCCTGTTTAAGCATATAAAATAAACGGGGTTTCCAGGCTCGGGTCACTGTGTCTCCATCAGAGCACACTGTCCCACCTGACCCAAATTTTATGTCTTTGTATTTTCCTTAATCCTCTGTCACCTCCACTCAAGTCTTCACCTCCCCGTGCTGGCTGCAGCATGGACCCACAGACACAGAAAACAGTACGGTGATTATCAGGGGAAAGTGGGAGGAGGTAGAAGAGGGTAAAGGGGAGGATAACTGGTGATGGAAGATGACTTGGCTTGGGGTGGTGGACACATGATATGCAGTGTTCAGATGATGTAGTGTAGGATTGTACCCCTGACACTTACATAATTTTATTAACCAATGGCATCCCAATAAATTCTTTTTTTTTTTTTTAATAATTTTATTTTTTTAAAGGGCTGACATCAATAAATCAGGATACATATATTCAAAGATCAACAAGTCCAGGTTATTTTGTCTTTCAATTATGTTGCATACCCATCACCCAAAGTCAGATTGTCCTCTGTCACCTTCTATCTAGTTTTCTTTGTGCCCCTCCCCCTCCCCCTTTCTCTCTCCCTTTCCCCCCTCCCCCCATAACCACCACACTCTTATCAATGTCTCTTACTTTCACTTTTATGTCCCACCTACGTATGGAATAATGCAGTTCCTGTTTTTTTCTGATTTACTTATTTCACTTCGCATAATGTTATCAAGATCCCACCATTTTGCTGTAAATGATCCGATGTCATCATTTCTTATGGCTGAGTAGTATTCCATAGTGTATATGTGCCACATCTTCTTTATCCAGTCATCTATTGACAGGCTTTTTGGTTGTTTCCATGTCCTGGCCACTGTGAACAAAGCTGCAATGAACATGGGGCTGCATGTGTCTTTACGTATCAATGTTTCTGAGTTTTGGCATCTCAATAAATTCAATTCAAAAAAAGAGAAAAAGAAATGCAACTCTTTTAATCTTTTATTTTAAAAATAATTAACATTTTCTATAAATTTTTTATGTAACTGGCAAGCATGTGTGTATATACTGCTTATAAAAGTTAGGGGATATTTCAAAATGCACTTTGAAGATCAGGGAACATGCAGATACTCCAGTACTTTCAGCCTTTTGTATGGTGCATTTGCACCAATGAAATAAAAGTTGGTTTTGCATCTAATTTGTATAATCAAACAACTTTCTTTGACTTGTTGTTTGCTTTTCTGATGTTCTTGTTTAATAAAAAAAAATTAAATGCTTCTTTTTTTTATCACTTTATATCCATTTTGAAATATCCCCTAATTTTTGTGAGCAGTATATATGGCTTCCAGTTTATTTACACATAAAATTATCACTGCGACCTATAGTGTGTTTTTTTTCTCTAGTTTTAGATATAAATACTTAAATTAATGACCTTTTTGTAAAACACATTGAAATTGGTCAGACTGAATTATTTTAAAAGCTTTCTTTGATTATATTGTAGCATTGACATTGGATTTCTAGTCCAGCTAACTTAGAAATTTTTCTCCTATCGCACTAGATTTAAAAAAAAAATTTCCCACTGATTTGAGAGAGAGAGAGGGAGGGGGGGGAGAGAGAGAGAGAGAAAGAGAGAGAAGCATCAATTCATTGTTTCATTTGGTTGTTCCATTTATGTGTGCATTCATTGGCTGCTTCTCATATGTGCCCTGACCAGGGATCAAAATCATGACCTTGGAGCACATGGACAACACTCTATCCACTTAGCCATCTGGCCAGGGCCCCCGACTAGATATTTGAAATTACAGAATTAATGTGTATGTATTCATTGTAAAAAGATAGAACATATAGTTAAAACAAAAAATGAGTAATCTTCCCCTTTAATCTCTTCACTTTTAGGTTTCTGGTTGTTTCATGCACAACTGTCCATATCATCTCTGTTTATACCACATATAAATATATATTATACATATAGCTCCTACCCTTACTTCCATTCCCCTCCTTTACTCCTCTCTTTTCTGTATTTTTCCAAATATTAGGTCACACTACAATCAAAGGTCCCAAACTGGTAGACTGAAGTTTAGATATATCAGGGAAAATATTTTGTTTGCAAAACATTGCAGAAATTTAACATGAAAACTGGAAGACCTCGATCCATGTGCCTACATAACAATATTATTGATGCTGCACAGGCTTTCCAATATCTGTTCCCTATCATTTAGGCCTTCACAAATCTACCTTTCTATATTACTAGCCTATCACCTATAAGTATTTGAGTTTAAAGCCTTCTGATATTTCTTGGGAACTTGCTTTTGGGATTTAACATATCATGGTATTCTCAATTAGAATTAGATTCAGCTGCATATAACTAAAAAAGCCATATTACACTGGCTAAACCTAAGGGTTTATTTTTTTGATCATGAAAAGTAAGTCTGGAAGTGGGTGGTCCAGGGCTTTTACAGGGCACTTCAAGGTCATTAGGGATCTGAGTTCCTATTTTTCTGTTCCACTTTCCATAGGAGGTATCTTCTAGTCTCCAGGTGAATTAATAACCCATAAGAGCTGAGAAGCTCTAATCACTTTATCTGTGTTTCAGGCAGGAAGAAAAGGAGAAGACATAAAACCAAAATGGCTCTTGTCCGGAGTCTTCACCTTCTTTAAAAATATTTGTCAGAAGTTCCACTCAACTATTTCTATCTTATTAATCATAACTTAATTACACAGCCACACCTACCTGAAAATGAGATGGAGAAATGTACTTTTTGGTTGGGCACATACGCATCTGAATAAAATCCAGGTGCTGTTATTAAGGAGAAAGCATGAATATCAGTTGCGGCTCCATATCGCTGCGAGTCCAAACAGACGTGTGGAGGACACAGAGTGCCGCTCCACATCCAGGCTTCCCTTTGCAGTTCAAAGAAAACCGAGATGCACGACGTGGTCACAGAGGCACTTGAAATAAAGGTTGCATTTCTGAATCTTCAAATTTTTAAATAATTCTTCATGATCATAATCTTATCTCCCTCCAAAATCCAGTACTTTTAATTTTTTAAGAGTCACCCAAATGAGGTTTTTAAGATGAACATAATCAAATTTTGACTTGTAATAGATATTGATAGTTAACTTTGTAGGAGGTTGCAGCCGTTCACATTATCAGAACAGGGTCAGTGCATGTCCATTTTCCTATATACTTATCAGCATTGGATATATTTTTCTCCTTTTTAAATGTTGTGAATGATGGGTGAAAAATGGTATCTATCATTGCCTGATTTGTAGTTCCCTTACTAACAGCCATGAAAAGCCTCTTTTCCTATGTTAATTGTTCATTTAAATTTTCTCTGTAGGGAGTTTTTCTTATCATTTTTAACTATTGGAGATATTAATCTTTGTCATATGTGACACAAATATTTTCTTCTAATTTATAATTTTAAAAAAATTAATTTGTTTATGTAACTAAATCTGTCCATTAATGACTGTGGATTTCTAATTTCTTTTTTGAGAGGGAGAGATGGAGAGAGAGATGGGGGTGGGGTGGAGGACAGATGGGAAGGGAGATGAGAAGCATCAACTCAGTTGTGGCATCTTAGTTGTTCATTGATTGTGTTCTCATATGTGCCTTGATGGGGCGGGGTGGTTCTGGGGGAGGGAACTTCAGCCAGGTCAATGAGCCCTTGCTCAAACCAGTGACCTTGGCCTCAAGGCAGCAACCTTTGGGCTCAAGCTAGTGACCATGATCCCACGCTCAAGCAGGCAATCTCAGGGTCTTGAACCTGGGTCCTCAGCATCCCAGGTCAACGCTCCATCTACTGCGCCACTTCCTGGTCAGGTTGGGTTTCTAATTTTCTTTTAGAATGTATCCCTAACCTTTTTTTTTTTTTCTTTCTTTCTTTTTTTAATAAATAATTTTTTATTAATTTTAATGGGGTGACATCAATAAATCAGGGTACATATATTCAAAGAAAACATGTCCAGGTTATCTTGTCATTCAATTATGTTGCATACCCATCACCCAAAGTCAGATTGTCCTCCATCACCTTCTATCTAGTTTTCTTTGTGCCCCTCCCCCTCCCCCTCTCCCTCCTTCCCTCCCCCTGCCCTCAGTAACCACCACACTCTTGTCCATGTCTCTAAGTCTCATTTTTATGTCCCACCAATGTATGGAATCAAGCAGTTCTTGTTTTTTTCTGATTTACTTATTTCACTCCATATAATGTTATCAAGACCCCACCATTTTGTTGTAAGTGATCCAATGTCATCATTTCTTATGGCTGAATAGTATACCATGGTGTATATGTGCCACATCTTCTTTATCTAGTCTTCTATTTTTTTTTATTTTTTTTTACAGTGATTAAAGCCTTTAAGCAAACTCTTGGCCAATACAGCAAGAATCCATAAAAGAGTAGTGTCCTTAACAAGTTCACCAAATCCAAGTTGGCCCCAACACCATGCCAAGTCCCTGATAAATGCAACCCAACCCCAGTTCAGTCTGTTAGGAGCTGTCTCAAGGAACATGAGTCCAGGAAAAGTCCTCATGGCACTGGAATTGTTGTCACAATTCTATACTTTGCTGCTCACGTCCAAGTCCCATTGACCGCTGCTTCTAGCTGGTAATGATTCAGGTAGACTGGAAAAGCCATCTGCAGCATGTGTGGAGATGGAGCTTCTGTTCTCCTCTGCCTGGAGAGATGAGACCAGGGTGCTTTTCCCTGGAGCTCTGCGACTGTGGCAAGGTAAAGAGATCCTTGGGATACACTAAGCAGTCTTGGTGTGGCTTCTTCAGTGTTCCTTGGTTGAGGAGTCCTCTTAGTTTAGTCCAAAGTTGGTTTTTCCAGATGATAGTTCTTAAAATTATATTGTAATCCACTTTGGTTCTGGAAGGTGTATGTTGGTACGTCCGCCTACTCCAGCACCATCTTGTCTTCTCCTAACCTTTGAGATTATATAAATATTTTCCTAAATTTCCTTCTAATATATTTATAGTTTTGTTTTTATTATTAGACTTATTCATTCAACTCATATTTGTTAAGCACTTATTATGTGCCAGGTCCTCTTCAAATTCTAGTGGGGACATTTACTAGCGGGAGAGACAGACAATAAACAAATGAGCCAATAAATAAACCAGGGATATCACCAGAGAATGATAAAATAGCGGCATGGTAGTATGAAGCAGGCTGCTCAGATTGGGGGGGAGGGTTAGGAAAGGCATCTCTGAAGAGGGGAAATTTAAACTGCTTCAGGAATAACTAATGATTAGGGAGAAGTAAAGGGAGAGGATGCTAATAGAAATGGCCTTGATGTGTGTGAAGAAGAGCAAGAAGGCTGATGCAGTTTATACATCAGGGAAAGGAGGATACAAGCTGGAGAGGGAGGCAGGCACCAAACCATGAGAGTTTACAGGGCCAAACGAGGGGTGTAGGTTTTATTCTACATTGAAGATTTGCAGTTCATCTGGAGTTTGTTTTCATATGTAATGGGATGTGTGTATGTGGAGTCTCACTTTTATTTTCTTTCTCAATCTTTCTTTACGTTTTTCTTTTAAATAAATTCTTTTTTTTTTCTTTGCAGACAGTGGGGGCACTAGAGTAATATCCCACAGAATCTCACCTCACTTTAAACACTATTCAGCTATTATCAATATATAAAATATATTTTTAACTGAAATTAAATATAAATACAGTATTTTCATGCCAGGAAATGTATGTGGGCACTGAGTAAAATCTATTTAGAACTTCTTTTTAGAACCATGGTCAGAAACAGTTGATTAAGTAACCTATGAAAGCAAGTTTTATTACGTATAGTCTCATAAAGCTTTTTATTAAAAAAAACAATAACATAGCCCTATTTAATCAACCATTTTATTCATTGGACTTGGCTCTGAAAAAATAACTTTGGCTAATTCCAAAAATCAAATCTACCCACAAAGGGCTAAGATTTGCCACCAGTGAAGATATTTACAAGAATGTGCTACAGGCCCTGGCCAGTTGGCTCAGTGGTAGAGCGTCAGCCTGGCGTATGGAAGTCCCAGGCTCAATTCCCGGCCAGAGCACACAGGAGAAGTGCCCATCTGCTTCTCCACGCTTCCCTCTTTCTTTCCTCTCTATCTCTCTCTTCCCCTCCCACACCAAGGCTCCATTGGAGCAAAGTTGGCCCGGTGCTGAGGACGGCTCCATGGCCTCTGCCTCAGGCGCTTGAGTGGCTCCAGCCACAATGGAGCAACGCCCTAGATGGGCAGTGCATCACCCCTGGGTGGGTATGCTGGGTGGATCCCGGTTGGGTGCATGCGGGAGTCTGTCTGACTGTCTTCCCACTTCTAACCTCGGAAAAATAGAAAAAAAATAAAAATAAAAAAGAATGTGCTATAGGCTCCAAAGGCAAGTCTGAAGGAGACCTTCCCAAATTATTTTGCACAATAGCAGCATTAAAAGAGTAGGCACACAGGCCCTAGGAGGACTTCTGTGAAGAGAAGAAGCCATTTTTGGATGTTTAAGTCTGTATGTTTACATAATAAGTAAAAGGGTCATTACTTTATAATTATACCATATTTCTCCGGATCTTTCCACAAGATCATTCTATAATTTATAATATGCTTTTAGAAAATTCAAACTTTATAACACCATATAGGTTAGGTATTTCTGTCAATTTTATAAAGAAAGATTAAAGAACTCATACTTGACTTGAGTCTCGTGATTCCAAATTCAGAGCTATCTTTACACAGTAAGTTAGTTGCCTCATCAAATAACATGAGAAGGGAGAAACCAGGATTCACAGCCACCCCCTAATCACTAGGCTATATGGACATCTTGACCATTTATCCATTTGCTCTTAATTAATGCTCTCGTGGATCTGACTGGGCTGCCAGTTTGCAAATAGTTATCTCTGTAGCAAGTACCCGAGTTGATTTTTAAAAACCATTTCCTATTTTAAATAATGGAGATTAAGTAACATGTGAATTTCTTGGATGTTTTGAGATCCAGAAACATTTGCTAAGTTGGCCTTTGGGCAGAGAAAAATAGAAAATCTCATGGAAACTGGTTAACAGTCTATCAGTGAAATCAAACAGTACTTGTGGCATTACCACTAAAGAGCCCTGAAAAGGATTCAGAACTGGTTTTGGATGGGACTCTGTTCCCTAGCTTCTCTAAGATATTGGGGAAAAATCACTTAAATTCTCTGTGCTTCTGTATCACTTAGGGTTCTTAAATTTGATGCAAGTAATGGAAACTGACCAGTACTAAAAAGCAAAATGGGATTTATTGAAAGGATATTGTAAGGCTTACAAATGCTTCCAAGGTTCAAAGTCAGGGTTGGAAACCAACAAGAACCAAGCACCTGGTTGACCTGAGCTAAAAGGAAATCAGGGTGCTATTAGGAAGTAATGGATATAGGGCAGCCAAGCAAACCCACCCATCCTCTGTTGCTTTCCTTCTGTATCTATCAAGATAATCTTTTTTTTTTTCTTTATGATGCCTTCTAGCTCTGACATCCTCTGCTTCTCTATATTTAGAGAAGGGTGAGCAGGAGGGGACATATGCAAACAGGGTGGTCAGAAATACTTTGGCCGGATGTGCATCTGAAGACTTTGCACAGCTGAGGAAGGCTGAGGCACCACAGCAGAACAGAGGCTGACTACTTTGACATGCAGCAAGCAGGAAGTAGAAGGGGTGTTAAGCAAGCAAAGAGTTTGGGTAGACAAATGATGAGAAACAAGCACAAATGACATGTCTAACAAGTGTTGGAAGATTCCAAACACTTCTAACAGTCACAGCCTTTACAAAGGACAGTCTGGACTATGTGAAAGACTCTGGTGGGTCTCCTCATGCCTGTAAAATGAGACATGGCATGTAGACCAACATGAGCTTCATATTTAAATGCAGTGCACAAGTGAATGTTAAACAGCCATTCAAGTTCACGAGTAGGAAACTTGTAGCCCACAGGTCAGATCTAACCTGCAAAGAACTTGTTACCAACAGATAAAAATATGGATTTCTGACTTTTCTTGAAAAAAGGGAGGCTCTGGCAAAAACTAGGCCTGCACAGCAAGTTTTCTACTGTCTTCTGTCAGGATATGGTCTTCCCAGATTGCTGTACCCTCATCATGGCCCTCTTCATTCATCATGTCACCAGTCTGGACCTTGGGAGCATTCCAGTTTCTGACCCTTGACAGAACTACTTCATGACAACTCACAGGCGGCCAGCATGTGGGCTGCCATCTTGAGGATGTACCAGTGTGGGCGTCCTTCAGTGACCTGTTCAAGTCCCTCTGTCCTTGGGGTCCCTCTGGTAGGAACCCTTTGCTCCCAACTTACACCTGTAATTCTGGAAACAACCATTTTCTCTACCCCAGTCAAGCCACATCTCCTTCCTTGTCAGAGCCAGGATCTACTCGCCCAAATGACCTTAAATACCTGATGGTGGAAAAGGCAGCAAAGAGTCCCCAGTTAGCATTTTCCAAAATGTAGGAGTAAAAACATCTATACATCTGAAAAAAGAACCACTTCTGTTTGACTTTTTGGAAGACAGTCTCTAAAGAAATCCTGCCTCCAGAGTTCTTTGTTTTTCTGTGAGTAGCTGTGGATGTGCAGGGCACTCATTGATGATGCTGATTCCCCTAACCGAGGCTTCTCTTCTCTGCAAATAGCTGATCCCACCTGGATGCCTCTCCTCACATATTTCTATCCTATCGTGTAAAGTACAGCACACAATGCAGGACAGAGACCATTCACCTCACTCTTTACTTTGTGGGACACATTCCCTACAAAGCAGCTACCATATTTTCATTTATGCCTATTGAATACTCAGGGTCAGCATAGTCTCATACATGATAGACTAAGTGAACAGTATTTTTTTAATCAAATGAATGAAAAATTCACATTCCATCCCCCAGGCCAGTCAACGCCATACTATGTAATCTTCTAGAGTGAATTAGACATCCCTTCTTAGGAACAATATTTTTATTACTGCCTCACATAAGCAAGGTTTGTCAGAAGGTAAGTCTGATGGACAGGAAAGCTGCCGGGGTCCAGCCCCGGGGGGAATCCAGGGGTCCCACAGGAAGAGACGGCGTCGGCACGAATCGAGTGAGAGAGCCGAATTCTTTTCTTTCTCTTTATTCTCCCGTTAGCATTTACTGCCAGGCATCTCTCTCAATTGCTGGTCTAGCTTTCCTTTTATGCACACACACTAAGTTACAATCACATGGTATTCAGAATACATTGATTAATCATTGTTTTTGTTTCACTATGGTTACATTTTCTAGGTAACAGTTAATTCATTTCTATAAACTGTAAGTCATTCAAAGTACAATTATACAATAACTTGAACAGCAATAACAATATTGATACAAACTTCCAAAAGGTCAGTACTGATTAATAACTCTACCTTGTCTAGGATACTATTGTCTAGTCAAATTTTATTTATTTACTATATTCATACACTAATTAAGTTCTAACTTTACTTTTCTCAGAGTGTTCCACCACCTGCAGGTCAGGTATGCAAGAAGAATGGAAAGTTTCTTTACTCTACCACATGAAAAGGCTAGGGAGGAAAAGTGATGAATTAAGTGAAGGCTGAAAGGTGCTGTGTGTATAGTTACTGTTTCCTACCTATTCATAAGTCACAATCTATTGTTTCTAACATGATTAATAAGAAGAAGTTCTCCTACCAACTTAACCCTTTATGAGGGATATCATAGCCAGCCTCTTATGTCTATGAGCCCAGTTCAAGGGGCTTACAGGCTTTTCTGTGGAACTCACACCCTCTGTCTCATTTCCAAAGATATTACTACGAATCTACAGGGAAAGTACGGTACTATTATCCCTGTGCCATAAATGATAGCACACACCCAGAAAAGGGGGGATATAAGGCCAGATTAATTCAAAAAGGTCTAAAGGGGGGAGTATTGTTGTGCCTTTCCTTTGCGGTGACTTTGTCAACCCGCAGCTGTTAGTCTTCACTGCGGTGATTTTATTAACCAGCAGCCATTGGTCTTCTTCTGCTGTGACTTTGTCAACCAGCAGTTGTGAGGATCTTCTTCTGCTGTGACCTTGTTAGCCAGCACTAGTGGATCGGCTCCTGACAGAAAGCTATTAAATTTCTAGTTTCTCCAGGTGAGGTCCCAGGCCATCATCTTGGAACTTGGTAGAAAAGCACATTACCAAGTCCCACTCCCAGAGTTCACTAATCAGAAAACTCCAGGGTTGTGGCCCAGCAATCTGTGTTTTAATAAGCCTTCTACGAAATTCTGATACACACCTAAGTTTGAAAACCATCCTTCTAGGCTTTCCAGGTTTTAATTTTTTTTTTTGAAAGGGAGGGGGGAAGAAAGGCAGGGAGATGAGATGAAAAAACATCAACTGGTATTTGCATTATTTTTGTTGTTCATTGATTGCTTCTCATACCAACCTTGACTGGAGGGCTCAAGCCCATGATCTCAGGCTCAAGACCACTGCTCAAGCCAGCAAACTCAGGGTTTCACAGCTTGTCAGGTCCATGCTCTATCCATTGCACCACCACTGGCCAGGCTTAACCTTGTTTTTTAAATTAAATTTTTGGTCTTTAATCCTTGGTATAATCTGTTAGTAGAATAGTATAATCTTAGTATAATCTGAAACTAGTCCAGAGGGAAATCTCTGTCATCATCTAAAAGTCATGAATAAAGGCCTATCTGCGTATACATGTATAGAATATGGAGAGGCCTTCTCTGTGAAGGGCCTACAATCCAAATATGTTGGAACAATTGTAATGTGCAATGTTATAACAACGCACAAGTGTAAATGAACAGAAACCTGGGTACAAAGGCATAAGACCCACGGTGCAAACGTTTCTTCTTCAGTCCTGGGCTGCTCACCCCCAGTCTGACATCGCTCTTTTCCAACAAGAAAAGCAGCCACTTAAAAGTTATGAGAATGGATTATAAATAATGCTGCAGGGGGAAGACGAGATGGTGCTGGAGTAGGCAGACGTACCAACATCTACCTCCCAGAACCAAAGTGGATTACAAACTAATTTTAAGAACTATCATCTGGAAAAACCAACTCTGGACTAAACTAAGAGGACTCCTCAACCAAGGAACACTGAAGAAGCCACACCGAGACTGCTTTCCAGGGAAAAGCAACCTGCTCTCATCTCTCCAGGCAGAGAAGAACAGAAGCTCCATATCCACACAAGCTGCTGATGGCTTTTCCAGTCTACCTGAATCATTACCAGCTAGAAGCAGCAGTCATTGGGACTTGGACATGAGCTGCAAAGTATAGAATTGTGACAATTCCAGTGCCATGCGGACTTTTCCTGGATGTGGACTTTTCCTGGACTCCTGCTCCTTGTGACAGCTCCGAACAGACTGAACTGGGGTTGGGTTGCATTTTTCAGGGATTCGGCATGGTATTGGGGCCAATTTGGACTTGGTGAATTTGTTAAGGACACTACTCTTTTATGGATTCTTGCTGTATTGGCCAAGAGTTTGCTTAAAGGCTTTAATCACTGTAAAAAAAAAAAAAAAAAAAAGACTAGATAAAGAAGATGTGGCGCATATACACCATGGTATACTATTCAGCCATAAGAAATGATGACATCGGATCACTTACAACAAAACGGTGAGATCTTGATAACATTATACAGAGTGAAATAAGTAAATCAGAAAAAAACAAGAACTGCAGGATTCCATACATTGGTGGGACATAAAAACAAGACTAAGAGACATGGACAAGAGTGTGGTAATTACCGGGGGGGGGGGGGGGGGGGGGGGGGGGGGGGGGGGGGCAGGGGAGGGAAGGAGAGAGAGGGAGTGGGGGAGGGGTACAAAGAAAACTAGATAGAAGGTGATGGAGGACAATCTGACTTTGGCTGATGGGTATGCAACAGAATTGAATGACAAGATAACCTGGACATGTTTTCTTTGAATATATGTACCCTGATTTATTGATGTCACCCCATTAAAATAAAAATTTATTTATTAAAAAAAATAATGCTGCAATAAACATGAGGTTGCATATATCTTTTTGAATTACAAAAAAAAAAAAAAGTTATAAGAATGGTTGTGTGCCGCTTACAACGTTTTCAATTAGACCGTCTTCCCCCAGGCACCGGAGAAGATAGTCGTAGCTGCGCACACGGTTTCACTCGCCCCTCCACCAGGCATAGATATAATTGAAACTAAAAGCCCCAAGAATTGGAGGCTGGAACTGACTTCTCCGCCCCTACCCTCTGGGAAAACCCGCAGCGGACTTCACTAACGTAGGGACGGGAGCGGCCGCCGGCGACTGCACCTCACTGCACATGCGCCCTCACCCCGCCCGCCCGGAGCCGGAAGCGGGAGCGCTCGCTGCCTGGGCCTGGCCTGGCCAGGGCGTCGGCACCGGCGGCCATCTTGGCTTTCCTGGGAAAGGCGGCGTGAGGGGAAGAAGTTGTAGGGTGGGGGCAGGAGTGAGGAGGAGGGGAGAAGGAGGGGGAGGAGGCCGCGGTGGGGCAGGGCGGGGACAGCCTGCCCGCCCGGGTTGCGGAAGTGGTAGCCGCTGACCGAGCTTGCCGCTTTCTCGCTACTGCTTCAGCTTCCCGGCTCCCCCACGGACGGAGAGGGCTGCCTGGCTGTGGATGGTCAGATAGCTCCTCTCTCCCGCCGCCAATCCCTGGCCACGAGCAGTACGGAGCAGACGGCGGCAGCGGCAGCAGCAGGCGAGGAGGAAGATGGCGGGACGGCTGCCGGCCTGTGTGGTGGACTGTGGCACGGGGTAAGGGGGCTGGGGGGCGGGGGTGGGGAAACTGAGGTAGGAAAATGGCGGGGCCCGGAGGAGGTCGGGCGATGAATGGTGCGGCCAGGTGCGGCCGACTGCGGGGTCCGCCGGAGTCCCGCCGGGCTGCGAGGGGTGGGGCCCGGAGAGGCAGTGCCTCCCCTTGTCCCGGGTTTCCCCCTCCGGGACCGGACCGGGGCGGGGCGGGGGCGCGGGCCCGAGGAGCCCCCCGGAGCGCGTGTCCCCGCGCTGCTCCCCCCTTCCCCCACCGCGCCGGTCGCCTCCGGGGTGCGCGCCGAGCCCGGGCACCCGGCTCCTCTTGGTTTGGGGACCGAGGGGACCGAGCGCGAGGACCGGCTTGGCGGAGGAGCGAGAAGGGAGAAGCGCTCCTTGCAGGTTTTGCAAGATTGCTGTGACAACACTGCCTGGGTGTGGGTGGCGGAACGGGAAGACTCGAGTCGCAAAATGGGAACCTAAATCGGGGCTTTCATTTGGCCGCCCACCTCCTCTTCCTCGGCTCCGGGGCTTGCCCATCTTACGCTGCGTTTTAACCGGCGAACCAAGTCACATTTTAATTCGAGAAAGATGTCATGTGTTACTTCTCTTGCCTCAAAAAAGTCCCCCAGTGAGCAAGCGCGCTGCAACTTCCTTAGTTTTGTCAAAGCGGCTTCCTGCTTTCGGTCTTTTATACCCTTATAAGGTAGTTTTTCGTTTCCAGCCTGAACACATCTTATTAGAACTTGCAGAATTAAGCCGATTTCAAATAGACCGAGTTACTGGTGCTAGGTATCAGTTTATGTGAACTTAAAAAATACATGTTTGTGTTCTACGGGAAGGGAAGAAGGGAATCCTACAGAAAAATAATTTTAAGTTGTAGACGTTTATTCTGTGACGGTATCTTAAAGAGAGAAGGAAGGTATGGAGTTATGAGGGGATGTGCTTGCTTTCCAAAGAGTTTTTTTAAAATCATAATCTGTAGTGTAGTTTATTAAAATATGGAATGGCGTTAAGGTGGTCTATTATTATTATTACTATTATTATTAGGTGTTTTAGAGAGTTATACCACACTTGGGAATTACATAGAAAATACTGTCAATATTTTAATGTTGAATGACTGCTTTATGTTACACTATTGGAAATGTTTTCTTTTTGTGGGTGTTTCTGTGCTGATTTACTATTACATCTGTTAATTCCCCAAACATTCCAATTTGGGGGGTTGGGAGGGGTTGATTGCCAGCCTTCATCCCTTCCCCCCTTTATTATTGGGCAAACTGTTCTTCAAGGATGCTCCTGTTTGCTCTCTGTAAAATTTCTCCTAACTTCAGGCTAGTGTGGCAGTTCGTAAAATCTCAGCCATACATAGGGAAACAACTGATCTATTAATATTTTCCCTTGGGAAAAATTAGCCTAGTTTAGCCTTGGAACTTTTATGGTATTTTTTTTTTTGATGGACAGCTTATTAAAGTTACTTTTTTCTTAATCCAATCTCACTTCCCTGAACCAGTATTTTCTCCCCTTCCTTCTTAGTCTAATTGGTAAATAGTTTTATGTTTAGGGTTAGTTTTAAAATTAGATTTGGCATGAGAAGGAATTTTCAAGTGTCGTTTGTTAAAGTGAAAATAGTGCTACATAACTAATATTTTATGCTTTAGAAATTATTGCATTGTCAATAAAGTGAGTGTAGATAATTGTGGCCCCAATAATAACATCTTAAATAGGATGTTACTTTTTCTCACTTCATTGTCCCCATTGTGAAATACAGTTTTGGTTATCGTATTTTTGAGTTAGTATACTAGGTATTTCATTGAGGTTAACTGTCCTTACGTAACCTTCTTGATAGGGCAGCCTTGAATTTAAAATACTGCTAAGCGACCAGGAGGTGTGGAGAGAGGGGTTCAATCTATATTTAGGATATTTTTGTTTTAATATTTCAGTTATTACTACATCATTACATTTTACTTGATTATATTTTCCTCACAAGAAGTGTTAACTGGCTACTCATGATTTGAATGGAAACTGATTAGGGTTCCCCACTGCCTATTACTCTTTTACCCTGTATCAAACTGAAATTCCATCTTTAGAGATCTCTTTATTTTAGTCTTCAAATACTTTTCGATCTTTCATTTGTCTATTAATGCAACTTATGTAATGTTACAGGTTCATCTTTATTAGCAGATAGTGGATTACCTCCTTGAGATTGGATTTGGGATAAATATCTCAGTAAGGGGCAGGCCTTAGTAGGAAGTTGTGTTTTCCAGAATATTGTGGCCTCCAGATGCAGATTGCCCACCCATGTATTTTCTGTGTTCCTTTGTGCCTCAGAGAATGCATTCATGTCTTAGGTCTCTAATTGCAGTTACCCATTTAATGTAAGTGAAAAGTAAAGACTTTAATCAGGTCGCTCATTCCATTTTATTATATAAATTAGGCAAAAGGTGACTGGAAAAAGGGGCCATCTCTGAAACTTGGTGGTTTTAGATAAGACAAGCTGTAAGAGTTAGGAACGTGAAGCTTAATCCCAGAATTTAAAGATCCTTCATCTTGTAAGATGAAGAATCACTTAAGCGTAGGTGATAAAAGAAAATAACTTCTTTTGAAAAGAATTTAGAAAGAAGTAGTTCTTTTATATTGATACCCTAGCTACACAATTTTTTGGGTCTGTATTGCAATAGTGTTGTAGAACAAAATTTGGCCACAAAGATTCTTGTTGATAGAGTTGGTTAAGAACTAAATTACAGAACTCAAACCTACTAGTGAGGAAATGTTTATTATTTTTTTTAAAAGCCCTTTTAAACACATTGTAACACTTGAAAAGTTAAAAATTCTTTTATTTTTGCATGTTTTCACTCAAATTTCTTCAACATTCAAGCTTCTTACATATTTTTATTATGTTGTATTGTAAAATTTCTTTTTCCCCTTAATGACTTTTTCCCTCTGAAATATATACATTGGTAAGTTATTTTCATTGATTATGATCGCAGAGGTTAATATAGCCTTATTGTAAAACTTTTGGATATAATCAAATCTAGAATGAATTAAGAAATTTCTCTAATTGACTTTTTAGCAATCTTAAAATGTAAGCATAAATATTTTGTTGGAATTAGTGGATGAGGAGCTTATTTGATTCTCCCTGTGGCCACATTCTAGCAGTGAGTGTGGATGAGATGATCTTCAGAGCAGACCGGAGGGGCTGAGTGCACGGAGGAAAACATAAGGGAAAAGTTCACGTTTCTTACGTGAAATATTTTGAGCATGATATTTTATAATGCTATTTATTTTCCCAGCCATCTCCTAGGGAAGAAACATTCACAATATCTTGTTATGTCAAAAAGTTGATTAAAATTTTTATTCCTTCATGGGTCATGTTTTGCATATTACTTTGCATGCTGTTTAGAGTTTTACAGACATGTTCCTGTTTAGGAGTTAGAGTCTTATTTAGATTTAAATAAAATCTCTTTCTCCTTTCTTTTCATTTCTGACTATTTTCTGTTGAAACATTGATTTTGGTTTGGGTATATATTGTATAGAATGAACTTTACAGCCATATTGTGAAATACAGTTCAGAAATTCTATTTTTAAGCATAGAAGGGAAAGATGTACCAATAGAGGATTTGCTGGCCAGGCATTTTTTGTTTACCTTTAATCTTGTGACAGCCATTTTTTACCTCATTTTACAAGTAAGAAAACTGGGTTAGAAAATTTAAATTACTTTTTTAATGTCACATAGTTATTAGCAGGTGGTGGGAGTTGCTATATGGACTTCAGTATTTCATAAGCCCTGTGTTTTCTGTTACACCATGGAGACTGGCTTTTTTCAGAATTATACACTTTGCTTTATTTTTGTTAGTAAGGTCAACTCTTTATTTTTATTTAAAATATTCTTTAAAAAATATTAGCATTATGCATTTGATTTCATTAACTAGAAAAACCTTGCTCCAAATCTTTCTGACTTAGATTTTTTCCCCTAGATATATGGACTCCTAGATTTATTTCTTGGTAACTTTGCTTAAATTTATTCTCTAGAAAAATTTACTGTTGAGAGAGAGAGAGAGAGAGAGAGAGAGAGAGAGAGAGAGAAACAGACTAGGTGTTTTTTTTTATCAACTAATGACAGCTTAACATCAAAAATTGTGTATCAGGCCTGACCTGGTGGTGGTGCAGTGAACAGGCCTGGGACACTGAGGACCCATGATTGGAACCCTGAGGTCGCCAGCTTGAATGCGGGCTCATCCAGCTTGAGCACGGAGTTGATTGCTTGAGCCATGAGATCATAGACGTGACCCTATGGTTGCTGGCTTGAAGCCCAAGGTAGCTGCTTGAGCAAAGGGTCACTGGCTTGGCTGTGGTCCCCTAGCCAAGGCAGATAAGAGAAAGAGTCAATGAACTACTACGGTGCCACAACTATGAGTTGATGCATCTTATCTCCCTCCCTATCTGTCCCTATCTGTCCCTGTCTGTCTGTCTGTCTCTCTCTCTGTCTAAAAAAAAAATTGTGTGCCAGATTTTGGGCTTCTTCTTGTCTTATTTATTTTTCACATTAACCTGAGAAGTGTATTATCCTTATTTTATAGACATGAAAATTTAGGTTGAGGGAAGTTAAACGACTTGCCCAAGGTAATGTACCAAATAACTGTGCTAGGACCACTATAGGGGTTGAGATAAAAGAAGGTTTACAGTTGTGAGTATGCAAAACAGTTTATTCTTGTATTATTAATTATTGTATTTCTCATATGAACAATTGTAAACCTACTTTTGTCTCACCCTGTATAAGTCTCTTTACATAGAGGGTAAGCCTTTGACAATTTTGAATCATTTAGGTATTTTTTGGGAGAATTCATATATGATGTTATAAAGACAAAAAAAGCAATGTTAGTAATTTAAGGAGTGCTTGCAGAGTTGGAAAGTGGTATTGTCAAGGCTTACTGTAACTTAGCAGCAGTCCAGGCACTCTTGGAAATAATGCATAATTCAGTCTGCTTTCAAGAAGCTTAATGAGACAAGAGCTAAAAATCATTTAAAATAGAGGATGGTGGAAGGCTGCATTAATCAAATGTTAAGGTACTTTTCTGACACTAATAGTTATTCGGTAGGTTGTAAGGAAAGAAATATTATTGTGGTCATGAAGAATCAAGGAATGTTCCATGAAGGTAGGATATGAGCTTTCCTTTTAAGGATTTGAAAGGGTGTATTAGAAGGAAAAGCATATATAGCAGAAGGGTTACCCCTCTTAGCTTGTGTTGTACACCCCCTCACCTTTATGAATTGAGGACTACTTAATAACATAGTGTAGACTAGATTATGTAATGTGAAAAAGTACTATCATTTATTGAGCACTTACTGTGTACCCGGTGTTCATTATATGTAAGCAAAGCTTTGATTTAAAAGAATTTTACATGATAAAGAATAAAAATCTAGGAGAGGAGTGAAATGTTAAAAGAGATTTCAGAATATGTTCAGGATAGAATGCAGTAGGATCAGATGTAAAAGGTATTTGGGATGCAGTTATGGGACATGCTGTGGAGTAGGAACTCAGATTTTTGTTGGATGAATGAACCAGTATGAATGAACAAGAGCATTATAGGGGTCTGGTTTAAAAAACTACTTCAGGTCCTGGCTGAGTAGCTCAGTTTCCTGATATGCCAAGGTTGGGGGTTCGATCCCCGGTCAGAGCATGTATGGAAGTGACCAATGAATGCACAACTAATTGGAACAACAAATCAATGCTTCTCCTCCTGCCCCAATCTCTGTGTCTATCTCTGTTTCTCTCTGTGTCTCCATTTCTCTCTAAAATCCACCAGTAAAAAAAAAAAAAAAAAAAAAATCAACCAATGACAGCGTGGATAAGAGAAACAACAAATCGAAGCTTCTCTCTCTCTCTGTCTCTCCCTTTTTCTCTCTAAAAAAAACCAAACCAAAAAAACCCCAAAAAACCTGCTTCAGAAACACCCATACTCAATGACTCAGGATCTCAAGGATTGGGCCTAGGAATATTCATTTAAATAGGCTTCATAGATGATTTTTAAGCAGCCCCCTGAGCACTAGCTTTGCAGAGAAGGGCTGAAATAACGGTGTTGGCAGTGAGAAGGGAGCAGAAGAGAGAAATTTGGGAAAGGTTGCTTTTTTTCCCTTTTAATTTGTACCTTTCTTCTGGCAATTATATTGTTTTGGATTGTTTATTTAGGATAAGTAAGGGCTTTGTAGTATAGTTGTTTTCATTTCACACTCTACCATTTCATATGACCTGAAGCTGTACACTTCAAATTCTCCAGGTCTTATTTTTAACCTTGTGTTATGTGGAGTTCATAATATCTAATTTTTTTTTTGAGATAATGAAAATGGGTCAGCGCAATGATTGGTGCATAGTAAGAGCTCACATACATTTTAATTATTTCATTTATGTTCTCTTTTATTGAATTGAAGATTTTAAGGAAAGGAACACAGTGTCATTCTTACTTTCTTATCTCCTGCAGTGCTTTGCACAGTGGAGGTATGTAACTAGGAGGTGTGTAACTAGTTGACTCAGGTGGATCGTAAATAGGCAGCAGTGAAGATTTCAAGATTATGAGTTTGCTTGGGACAATAAGGGAGTTGGATTTAAAAAGCTGAGTAAAATTGGAATTGGTTATTAAATTTGGAATAATCCATAATTGGAAATGTTCTAGAGAAACTTAGAAATACAGAATTTCAGGAATGAAAGGGGAGGAGATTTGGCAGTGATCATTATAATTTATACATTGAGGTTAATAAAATGACAATTTAAAGAGAAAACAAAAGATTGAATATTAATGTTTCTTCTTTAAAAGTATCTTGGATATGGGATCTGTCTTGAATATCACAGTGAGAAGCATGAGTGAGCACATGAGGCTTGAAGGAGTGAGAGCAGCTTCCTGATAGCCAGTCTCTTATCTCAGCCCATTTATTTCTCCTTAGCAGGAGAGTTTGCTCAGAATAGGGCTAAATTTTCCTCCACAGTGTTCCTCTTTGTCTAGCATGCTTCCCCTTCTCCAGCATGTGGAAACTGAAGTGTAGAATGGTTAAAATATAGCTTCAAGCAATATGTTTTCTGAGACAAAATTCCTCTATAAAAACGCATTTGAACGCTCACCTATAATTCTATTGGAACCTGTAGCCTCTTTTTATGACACTGCTGATCTGTAATAGCCACTGGCATAAAGAGGCAAGAGCAGCAGTTAAGTAATAACACTACATTAACCAGCTTTATAGCTTACCACACACTTATAAATACATGTATTATTTAGTAACAGTGCAAGATAAGGTAATTTTAGTGGATTAATGTTTTAAGTTTGGTTCTTCAGAATAGGATACTTTTTGTGCTATTTATATCTTTATGTGGGCCTTTATATTATAAACTATATAAAAGGTACCTACATAGTTGAGTAATAAGAGGACAAAAAGATAAAATATAACATCCTAATTTATTCCAAAGGACCATTTTGTGGAATTTTAACAGTTTTCTTTCAAAAATTTCTTCAAAACCATTCCGAACTGTTGATTTAAGTGCAAGCCATTCTTATAGAAATAGCTTTGAATTTGTGAGATCAGATAAATTCTTTTTTCCTTTTACTCCTCCTTATTGGTAACATATACCACCAAAAAAAATTTTCCCCCATCTTTTCTGATGCTGAATATTCCATCTTTAAACATTTCTCCTTTAAGGCTTTCTGTCCTTTGTGAAGGGTGTTTTTAAGACAGTTACTGTAATTAGTGTGCTTGAGGGAATATAATGTCTTAAAAAGGGGGAAATGCAGTGTAGGGTTGTTTTTTGGAATTCTTTAAAAATATAAATTATATAGTATTGATTTATGATAAAATACAAGTGTTTAGTCTGATTGAATAAAGTGCACTGTTCTGCTATATAAGCACTTTTAAAATTCAGTTACTTCGAGGCTCCAAAAATAGTATTTAATGTGTATTTTTGACTTTTTATAAATTACAGGAAGTGCCTAATGACTTATATTAAATTATGGAGCTGAAATAGAATTTTGAGAAATAATTTAAACCACTGTTTACAAATGAAATAGAGGTCCAGATTTGAGAAAAGTCTTTTAGGAATATTCTTTGTTATTAATTAATAGTACATTTAAATTTTCTTAAATTTTCTGTGGAGTTCACATTCATTGGGTATAGTAGTTGAAATTTCTTGTTAGTAGTTAATAGTATATATAACACAATGTTAAGGTAGTTTAGGTTGAGGCCTGGTGCAGCACATGCATCAAAAGTCTTTAGAGTTTTTTGTTGTAATAAAACATGTATGAAAAATAAAAAATTATACTTTTATGTTCCCCAGCATAACGTTTTCAGTCAAGTTTAGAAACAGTTTTCGCCCTGGCAGCTTGGCTCAGCAGTAGAGCATCAGCCCGGCGTGTGGAAGTCCTGAGTTTCATTCCCTGTCAGGGCACACAGGAGAAACGACCATCTGCTTCTTTACCCCTCCTCTCCCCCTTCCTCTCCCCCTTCCCTCTCCCCCTTCCCTCTCCCCCTCTCCCCCTCCCCTCTCCCCCTCCCCTCTCCCCCTCTCCCCCTTTCCCCCTCTCTTCCACTTCCCCTATCCCCTCTCCTTTCTCCCCTCCCATCTCCTTCCTCCCCTCCCCCATCTCCCTTCTCCCCTCCCCCCTCTACCCTCCCTCTCCTCTTCCCACTCTCCCGCTCTGCTCTTCTCTCTGGCAGCCATGGCTTGAGTGGTTGGAGCAAGTTGGCCCCAGGCGCTGAGGATGGCTCCATGGCCTTGCCTCAGGTACTAAAATAAAATAGCCCAGATGGGCAGAGCATCACCAGTAGGGGTACATGTGGGATATGTCTCTCCACCTCCCTGCCTATCATTTAATAAAAAAGAAAAAAGAAACAATTTTCATAATATGAATGCTCTTTTTAAAGAAATACTATATGCTTTTTATTGGTTTTATAGACATATAAATTTTAAATATATTAAGTTTTTGGATTTCAGTTATTTACTTGGTATGTATACAAAATGAGACACTTTTAGTAGTTTTGTTTTTGAGATAATTGTTTATAACCTTTTTTAGAAACCTATGAAGTAAATACTATTACATAATTACATTGTAAGTTTTTTTTTGTTTGTTTGTTTTTTGTATATATTTTTCTGAAGTTGGAAACGGGGAGGCAGTCAGACTCCCGCATGCGCCCGACCAGGATCCACCTGGCATGCCCACCAGGGGGCGGCGCTCTGCCCATCCGGAGCGTTGCTCTGTTGCAACCAGAGCCATTCCAGCGCCTGAGGCAGAGGCTATGGAGCCATCCCCAGCGCCCGGGCCAGCTCTGCTCCAATGGAGCCTTGGCTGCGGGAGGGGAAGAGAGAGATAGAGAGGAAGGAGAGGGAGAGGGGTGGAGAAGCAGATGGGTGCTTCTCCTGTGTGCCCTGGCTGGGAATCGAACCTGGGACTCCTGCACGCCAGGCCGACGCTCTACCACTGAGCCAACTGGCCAGGATATATAATTACATTTTAAAGATGAGGAAACTGAGGTATAGAGAGCTTAAATAACTTGCTAAAATAAATAGTGGATATAGTTGAGTAGTAAATCTCAAATTTGAGCCCTGAGGCAGTGTAATTCCATAGTCCATTGCTATACTGCCCCCAGTCGGGATACATTCAACAAAGGTAGCTAAATTGTTAACCCAGTTTTTGAATAGTGTTCAAATTTAAACATATAAAAATACTAAACATGTTTTTAGAACTGCTAGTTTGTAGTACAAATAAGAAATATATGGGGAGGTCTTAGTGACTAATTTATTGATTTGGTTAACCTAAAACACTTGCATGTTAAATGATACAGACTTATTAGCCATGTGAATATTGCAAGGACAGGTTGTATGTAACATGATAAAACTGATGATTGCAGATTAACTTAGGAGAGTTAAATTAAGAAAATATTTAATTACATATAACTTTCAAATGAAGGTATACATATTTCTGCAGCCACAATTTGAAAATGAATAATTGATGCATTAAAGAAGGCATTCCTCTCATAAAATACAGAAATGAAATGGTTCAACTTAAGGATAACTTAGTAATAATAGAACTGATAAATTTTTTTATTAGATGTAGGAGACTTAATATTTAGTTTTTGACTTTAAAAATAATGAATATATAGATTAAGGAAAACACATGGGTTGCCAGAAAGTAGAACATTTTTCTAAAATAGAACTATAGAGATTATCTCTGGTGTATATGATGGATGCACACAGTTTTAGTATTAGTGAAAACTTACATGTTTTCTTTTTTTTTTTTTTTTTTTTTTGTATTTTTCTGAAGCTGGAAACCGGGAGAGACAGTCAGATAGACTGTGCCGGATCCACCTGGCACGCCCACCAGGGGGCGATGCTCTGCCCCTCCGGGGCATCGCTCTGTTGTGACCAGAGCCACTCTAGCGCCTGGGGCAGAGGCCAAGGAGCCATCCCCAGCGCCCGGGCCATCTTTGCTACAATGGAGCCTCGGCTGCGGGAGAGGGGGAGGGGTGGAGAAGCAGATGGGCGCTTCTCCTGTGTGCCCTGGCTGGGAATCGAACCCGGGACTTCTGCACGCCAGGCCGACGCTCTACCACTGAGCCAACCGGCCAGGGCCAAAACTTACATGTTTTCTGTTTGGAAGTATTTATTTTAAAATTTTGCTGTATAAAAACCAAAAAAAGTAAAAGGTAACAGACCAAAGGAGAGAGATATTTTGGGGCTTTTTTCTTTGCCTTTTCTTGGTTAATTTGTTATTCATTTAAAAGATTAAATTTTTTCAAAAGGACTTGCTTTGTTTGTTTCAGATTGCCTTGTTGTCCAGAAAATTATTTAAAAAACGAAACAAAACAGAGGCTTGATTTTTAATTTTTTTTTTTAAGTGAACAGGATTTAAACTTGATAGGAAGACTGAGAAGAAAAGTAACTTGTTACTATATCAGTGAGAAATCTTGGATGCAAACAACAAAATGACTTGCTAATATAAGCAAAAAAAAGTTATTTGAACAGTTATGATGTAGATCATAAAATTGATGGGAAGGCTAAAGAATCAGGCTTAGGCTTAGAAAAGCAGAGAAAAGGGGAGGCCAGGTAACAACAGTCTGCCACCAAAATCATGCTCTAGTCAACCTTTTTATACCTACCGCCCACTTTTGTATCTCTGTTAGTAGTAAAATTTTCTAACTGCCCACCAGTTCCACAGTAATGGTGATTTATAAAGTAGGGAAGTAACTTTACTTTATAAAATTTACAAAGCAGAGTTACAGCAAGTTAAAGCATACAATAATAATTACTTACCAAGTACTTCATGTCAGATTTCCTCTAAGTTTGGCAGAATAAATCTTTATAAAACAACTTACTATAGTTAAATCTATCTTTTTATTTATACTTTGGTTGCTCTGCTACCACCCACCATGAAAGCTGGAGCGCCCACTAGTGGGCGGTAGGGACCAGGTTGACTACCATTGCTAAGGTCTGCAGGATGCTGCAACTAGATACTAGCCATATGAATTCTGACCCTTCTCTTCATCTTGTCAAGATTCAAAGTTCTGACCAGATAGGCTAGACATAGATCATGTGATGTGTTGTAGCTGACAGCAGTGGGATGGGTCAGTGTTAGTTCCTTCCTTCTAAAATGGGATGTGGGATTTGCCTCCTGCCAAGTCTTAATAATAGGTGGGTACCTCAGAGTAGGAGTGGGATTGGAGTCCGGCAGAAAAAAATGAGTGTCCACACTGTAGGGAAAATGATGGGAATGGGGAAATATGTTGACTATTTGTCTTTTTGTTGCCTTAATTTCCTTATTTCATTTTAATAATTACTTGATCTGTTATTACTTAGTTTGAATTAACATTCTTTTCCAAAAGTGTAAAACCCTTAGAATTTGTGTTCAATCTAAAGATGTGAAAGAGCAGTTTTTCAAAAGAATAATTGATAGCATGAATAATATGGAATATTCATTAGAACAGAGGTAGAGCAGTCTAGTAATTTTGGAAAGTAGGACCCAGTTGGTAATGCAGTGATACGAGAGGCTATTTAAGTTTTTTTTTTTAATAGTGAACCAGAATTATAAAGACTTTGAGCTGCACTCATTCTTTTCAGAAGATAATGTGATACACACACATTTGACAGGGAGAAAATAGCTTATGCATCTGTTTGTTCATAGTTGGAAAAATTTGATCTTCAGTAAATATCTAGTAAGCATCAAGTGCACAATGAATGCTTTTGCAATACTTTTGCCAAGGGGAATATAAAGATGAATAGGAAATGATGTGTGCGCCTGTCTGGTGGTGATGCAGTGGATAGAGCGTTACCTAAGATGCTGAGATCCCAGGTTTGAAACCCCGAGGTTGCTGGCTTGAGTGTGGGCTTATCTGGTTTGGGCGCAGGCTCAACAGCTTGAGCGCAGGGTCACAGGTTTGAGTGCGAGATCATCAACATACCAAGGTCACTGACTTGGCTTCAGTTGCCTGCTCAAGGCACCTATGAGAAGCAATCAATGAACAACTGAAGCGACACAGCTATGAGTTAATGCTTTTCATTTCTGTCCTCTCTCTCTCTCTCTCTCTCTCTCTCTCTCTCTCTCTCTCTCTCCTCTCTCTCTCTCAGAAAACAAAGAAAGAAAGAAAGGAAAATGGTGCCTGCCTTTAGGAAGCTTACATGTGCACAAGTAATTATGACAATGTGATAAATATTCTGGCAGGTAGAAATGAAACTTTTTAAAATTATAGGTGAAGGGAAGATGAAAAAGTCTTCCTGGTAGAGATAATAACTGAAATAGGCCTTCAAAGATGAGTAAAGAATTGATACAGGCAGAGATATAAGGCTGGTGTACCAGGTGAGAGAACAGTGGGAGGAAACAAAGTGAGGTGGGAAACGTGAGTTTGGGTATGTTAGGTTTGCAATGCAAGGAAGTAGTAATAGTATAGACAGAAAGCTATGTAGCATGATCTTAGCTTACAGTTTAATTCCAGAGGTGAAACTAATTTGTGTGCAATAATTAAGGATGATATTTTAGTCTTCAGATGTTTGAGAAGATTAGTAAGGGTTGTAGTATTTGGGGGATGGTTTATGAAGGAGCTGAACTTGACCAAATACTCGGTAAAGCATAACTGGGATATGATGGAAGGGAAGGAACACTTTGTCAATGTCTATGTAAGCTAAATTGAGAGCTGTATAATGGCAGCATATCTTTTTTATTCACTCTTCAAGTTATAGCCTCGTGCATAATATTCCATAATTCCCAGTAAATATTTTATTGCTAAAGGGAAGTCAGGAAGGAGTTCCAAAAAATTTGAGGGGGATCAGTTAAGATTGTCCTACCTAGAATTTATTATCTCTATTGGCAGCTGTGGGACAGCAAGTAGTTTGTATTATTTATATCCTGCCTTATTTCAGAAACAGTTAAAATGGGGCACAGTGGTTTGGAATTGATTTGATGGGCAGTAGATTGTGTAAACCGTTTTTTTGTTTGTTTGTTTTTTGTTTTTTTTTTTTTAGTGAGAGAGAAAGGAAGAAAGGAAGGGTGGGAAGGAGGTAGGGAGAGAGAGAAGAGATAAATGAGGTAAGAAGAGAAGCATCACCTCATAGTTGCGTCACTTTAGTTTACTGCAGGGGTCTCAAACTCGTGGCCCGCGGGCCGCATGCGGCCCGCCGAACAATTTTGTGCAGCCCGCAGACTAATCCACGAAGTTCAAAATATTTTGGATAAAATTAAGTAAGCCTAGGGGCCTACTTGTATTTTTCATTTCTCTAGCATCCTAGCTAGATATAAGCTTAGTTAACAGCAGTTGTGATGCGAACTACAGTTTCTGGTCGTTTTGTGACACTGAGTAAACTGCATGTATGATTGTGCTTGTTGTACTGATTTTTTTTGTTTTCAACTGCAGTGAGAAAAGTGTTGCGTAACAGTTGCCTTTTGTAGACCTAGTGCAGCCCTGCAGCCCGCCGAATGGCTGTGATCTTGCGCTGCGGCCCACATGCTGAGTTGAGTTTGAGACCCCTGGTTTATTGATTGCTTCTCCTATGTTCCAGCTAAGCCAGTGACCCCTTGGTCAAGCCAGTTACCTTTGGGTTCAAGCCAGTGATCTTGGGATCATGTCGAAGATCCCACGCACAAGCCAGCAACCTCGGGGTTTTGAACTGGGGATCTCAGTGTCCTGGGTCAACGCTCTATCTACTGAGCCACCACCGGTCAGACAACATTTAAGTCTAATACATTTTGAGTTTATTCTTCTAGTTTAAACTAGAAGATTGTCTAGTTTCATTTATTTGGAAGTATCTGTTTAATTTCCCCGACACTATTATGTAGACTATTTTTGTTCCACTATATGTTCTTGTCTCCTTTGTCAAATAATTGACTATATCTGCATGAGTTTATTTCTGGGCTCTGGAGTCTGTTACATTGATCTGTATGTCTGTTTTTATGCCTGTACCATGCAGTTTTGAGTACTTTGGCCTTGTATAGTTTGATATCAGGTAGCATGATTCCTCCAACTTTGTTCTTCTTACAATTGCTGTAGCTATTTTGTGTCTTTTGTGATTCATATAAAGTTTTGGAGTATTTCTTCTAGTTGTTTGAAATATACCACTGGTATTGTGATAAAAACTAATTGAATCTGTAGATTGCTTGGATAGTACAGATGTTTTAATAGTGTTTATTATTCACTGCACAAACATTGTATATGCTTTTCCACTTATTTTTATCTTAAAATTCATTCTTTAGTGTCTTACAATTTCTTTTAGTACAGGTCATTTATATCCTTGGTTAAATTTATTCCTGGGTATTTTACGTATTTGTTTTGAAGCAATTGTGAATGGAATTGTTCTTTTAGTTTCCCTTTCTGATAATTATTGGTGTGTAAAAATGCAACTGTTTTCTGAATATTTTGTATTCTGCTATTTTACTGATTTCATTTTTCAGTTCTAGTATTGTTTTGGTGGAATCTTTAGGGTTCTCTATATACAGAATCATGTCGTCTTCAAATATTGACAGTTTTACTTCTTCCTTTCCAATTTGGGTGCCTTTTATTTCTTCTTGTCTGATTTCTGTGGCTAGGACTTCCAATACTATGTTGAATAAGAGTGGTGAAAGTGACCATCTCTTTTTTGTTCCTGATGTTAAGGGAAACGGTTGTATATAGTTTTTCCCATTGAGTATGATGTTGTCTGTGGATTTGTCATATATGGTCTTTATTATGTTTAGGTATGTTTCCTTAAGTCCCATTTTGCTAAAAGTTTTGGTCATAAATAGGTGCTAGATTTTATCAAATGCTTTTTCTGTTCCATTGCTATGATCTAATGGTTTTTAGTTTTCATTTTGTTTATGTGGCTTGTGTATCATGTTAATTGATTTGAGGATATTTTACCAGCCATGCATCTCCAAAATAAATCCCATTTGATCATGGTGCATAGTTTTTTTAATGTATTGTTGGATCTGGTTTGCTAATACATTGCTTACAAAAATTAGCGAATATTTTATTGCTTCATATTTATTTTGAAATATACCCTAATCTGCTTATAAAAATTAGGGGATATTTTATTGCTTCATATTAATTTTGAAATATCCCCTAATTCTGCTCATAAAAATTAAGGAATATTTTATCATTTCATATTCATTTTGAAATATCCCCTAATTTTTGTGAACAGTATATTTTGTTGAGAATTTTAGCATGTATGTTCATCAGGGATATTGGCCTATAATTTTCTTTCTTTGTAGTGTCTTCATCTGGTTTTGAAATTAGGATAATGCTGGCCTGGTCAAATGAATTTGGGAGTCTTGCCTCCTCTTGGATTTTGTGGAATAGTTTGAGGAGGATAGATGTTAATTCTCTGTTGTGTTTTTTCCCTCCCTTCCTCTCCCCCATCCTTCCCGACTCTTGCTCCTGACCATTATCTACATGGCAGCCCTCATCTAGGGCAGATGTTCAAGTCCAACAAGCTATCCTCGGTGCTTGAAGCCTACACTTGAACAAGTAGAGCCACTGGCTACTGGAGGGGAAGATGGAGAGAAGGGGGCGAGGGAGGGAGGGAAAAGCAGATGGTCACTTCACTTGTGTGCGCTGACTGGTAGTTGAACCGTGACATCCATAAGCCAAGCCAACACTCTATCCACTGAGCCAACTGGCCAGTGCCTTAATTCTTATTTGGATGTTTCCTACAATTCACTGGTGAAGTTTTCCAGTTCAGGTCTGTTTGTTGGGAGTTTTTGATTATTGCTTCAGTTTTACTTTTTATAATCTGCCTATTTAGTTTTGGAAGGTTGTTTCTAAGAATTTATCCTCTTATCCATACTGTCCAATATGTTGGCATACTGTATAGTTGTTTATAATATTTTCTTACACTCCTTTGTGTTTCTTTGATGTCAGTTGTTATTTCTTCTCTTTCATTTTTTTTTTTAAAGTGATGTACTTTTTAAAAATTTTTTTTTTTATTCATTTTAGAGAGGAGAGGGAGAGACAGAGAGGGAGAGAGAGAGGAGAGACAGAGAGAGAGAAGGGGGAGGAGCTGGAAGCATCAACTCCCATATGTGCCTTGGCCAGGCAAGCCCAGAGTTTTGAACCGGCGACCTCAGCATTTCCAGGTCGATGCTTTATCCACTGCGCCACCACAGGTCAGGCTCTTTCATTTCTGATGTTATTTATTTGGCTCCTCTCTTTTTCTTGATGAGTCTGGTTAAAGGTTTGTCAGTTTTTATCTTTTCAAAGAACCAGCTCATTGTTTCATTGATCTTTTGATATTGTTAATTAGACTATTTATTTCTGCTCTGATCTTTATTATTTACTTTCCTCTACTCACTTTGAATTTTGTTTGTTCTTTTTCTAACTCCTTTAAGTGTCAGCTTAAAATGTTATATGAGATTTTTCATGGTTTAGAACTTTAGATAGACCTGTAATGCTGTGATTTTTTTTCTCTTAGAATTCCTTTCAGTCCTAATCTTAGGACTGTGTCCCATAGATTTATTATTGTTATGTTCCATTTTCCTTTGTTTCAAGGTATATTTTGATTTCATTCTTGATCTCATTGTTAAGTTAATAATTGTTTAGTAACATGTTATTTAGCCTGTATGTCTTTATGTGTTCTTCAAGTTTCTTTTTTTTTTTTTTTTTTTTTGGTGACAGAGACAGAGTGAGGGGACAGACAGGCAGGAAGGTGAGAAGCATCAATTCTTCGTTGCAACTCCTTAGTCTCCTTAGTTTGTTGATTGCTTTCTCATACATGCCTTGACCTGGGGCTATAGCAGAGTGAGTGACCCCTTGCTCAAGCCAATGACCCCGCTATCAAGCTGGTGAGCCCCCGATCAAGCCCGCAGCCTTGGGGCTTTGAAACTGGATCCTCCACATCCCAGTCCAACGCTCTATCCACTGTGCCTATCACCTGGTTAGGCTCAGTTTTGTTTTCTTCTGATTGGTTTCTAGTTTTATACCATTATGATTAGTGAAGATGCTTGATATAATTTCGTTCTTGTTAAATTTATTAATACTTGTTTTGTGTTCTAATGTGTGGTCTATCCTAAAAAATGTTCCATGTGCACTTAAGAATGTATGTTCTGCTGCTTTGGGGTAAAATGCTCTAAACATATCAGTGAAATCCATCTGGTTTAGTGTGTTATTTAAGGTTGCTGATTACTTGTTGATTTTCTGCCTTCAAGGTCTATCATTTGCTTTACATATTTACATATTTTAGGTGCTCCTGTGTTGGGTACATTAGTGTGTTTAAGGGTTATATCCTCTTGTTGGATTGCTCTGTTGATCATTATGTAGTGTCCTTTGTGTATTATTACAGCCTTAAGACTGTGTTGTCAAAGATAAGTATTGCTACCTCAACTTTTTTTATTTTCATTTGTATGAAATATCTTTTTCTGTCTCTGAGAAAGGGGTTTTTTATTTTTTTTTAATGCAGGGAAAAAGTAAAAAAATCTTTTTCTGCAATCTGCTTGAAAAGTTTCTTCTCTGTGGTAGCTATATGTCTTAGCTTAGCTATTTCAAATATAAAAACTGGTAAGAGTTAATTTTGGTTAATGGAATTTTACATTTGAAAAGCTTTTTATTTGTAAGTTTTAAATAAATTTACTATTTTGTACTTTTTCTAATAAATTTTATATAAAGAAAATTTAGAAGTTTTTAAGCAAACCTTTTATAGCTATACCCAAGCCCCTTCTAGTTTATTAGTGTGCTCTTCAGATATTACTGTTTTATATATACTAATATGTAAAGTGTTGGAAATGTAATTTTTCAGCTCATCCTTTTAGATTCCACTTTTAGTCTCAGTTCCTTCAAGTTTTATTGAATTCTTTTCCTCTCATCTTTCCTCCTCCTTACCTAAATGCTTCTATTCTCTGCACATATATGAGCACTAAAGTGTTTTATATGAGCATTAAAATGTCTGTTTTAAGCCTGAGTGTTCTGTAGTCCTATTCTGATATTTTTATTTTTGTGATGTATTTTCTAAACAGTTTCTGAACTTTGAATTTTTGAGTATTTTCAAAGCAATTTTTAAAGTTTGCTAATAGTATATATAAGAGTGTTTAAAAAGAGACAAATTCTTATTTTGTTATCTAGCACTTTGCTCTCTCTCTACCAGAGAAAATGTGAATTTTTGAGGGTTCGGCCTGACTCAACAAATCTTTTCCAGGTTTCAGTATGTGACTTTTTCTATTTTTATTGTATTCTATACCACATTTTTTTTGAACCAAATTAACTTTTAGAAGCTAAGCAACTTTTATTTATTTATTTTTAATTTTCCCATTAACTTGTGAGAGATTGAAAGGGAGAGAGAGAGCGGAGGGATAGAGAAAGAAGCATTAACTCGCCATTCTATTTAGTAGTTCCAATTATTTGTACAGTCATTGACTGTGGATTGAACCCACGACCTCTGCGCTGGGATGATGCTTTATTTACTGAGCTACCCTGTCAAGACCAAGACTAAGCAACTTTTAAATTTAAGTGAACTTAAAAATTTCCCCTCATATTTTTTAATTGGTAAAAATAGTGTCATCTATGATAATCATTAATTACTATAATTTAGAAATCTGTATCCAGTGTATTTAAACTTCACATGATTTTGTTCTTTAGGAATATTATTTAAATTTTAAAATCTAGGCTGTAGAACATCAGTAAATATATTTGGCTGTCACCTCACATTAGAAAAATATTTTGCTATGGAGTTTTAACTATGGTAGAAATGATTAGATGTAATGATAAATCCATACAGTTGATGTACTTTATATATTTTTGTGTGTGTATGTGTGTTTTGGGGAAGAACATACTTGTTTTGACTGTTTTGTATTAATAAGTTCATTAGACTCTTGGTATTTGTTTTTTTTTGTTGTTGTTGTTTTTTTGTATTTTTTTGAAGCTAGAAACCGGGAGAGACAGTCAGACAGACTCCAGCATGCGCCCGACCGGGATCCACCCGGCACGCCCACCAGGGGGCAATGCTCTGCCCCTCCGGGGCATCGCTCTGCTGCGACCAGAGCCACTCTAGCGCCTGGGGCAGAGGCCAAGGAGCCATCCCCAGTGCCCGGGCCATCCTTGCTCCAATGGAGCCTTGGCTGCGGGAGGGGAAGAGAGAGACAGAGAGGAAGGAGAGGGGGAGGGCTGGAGAAGCAGATGGGCACTTCTCCTGTGTGCCCTGGCCGGGAATCGAACCCGGGACTTCCACACGCCAGGCCGACGCTCTACCGCTGAGCCAACCGGCCAGGGCCTAGTATTTGTTTTGAAAGTAATTTATTGAGGAATATGCTCAATTGAGGGAATTTGATTTTAACGAAGAATGGAGTATTGATTAATCTGGTGAATTTGTTAAATGGAAGTTTCTTAAGAGATTTTCTACTGTAATAGAATGTCTGCCTCAGATATCTTAATATCATATTTGGGAGCTGTTATTTTACACACATAAAAATAATACAGGCTTGTAATACATATTCAGGGAGTGGAAGAGATAAAGACTTTATTTAAAGAAAGGATGACTGATAGTTCAAGTGATCAGGAAAAACTTCACGGAGGAGTCCTAAATTGTGAGAGCTTTTCTGAAAGGGTGAAGTGTAAGCACAGATAATATGTGAAGGGGAAATGTGCAAGTCATGTAGGTGAAAATGAGTATGCTTTAGGTTGTGTTCATGGGAGCAAATGAGGGGAGACATGCATGTACAGTAGAATTGGGGCTTATTTATGGAGAACTTTAATATTCATCTGAAGGATTTAATTAAAATATTTTTTTGTCTGAAAGGGAACTATAGGAACTATTACAATCACTCATTTTATAGAAACAGGAACAATTTTGTATTTAATTTTGTAGGCAGTACAGCCTCATTTGAAGATTTTTGAGGTAAGCAGTGAGATTTGGGAAAGAATATTCTGTTCTCCTTGTTGGAGGTCAGAATTGAAAGCAAGATATTCCCTGTGTTGTTTGTTAGGGTATTGTTGTATACGTATATGAGTTGAACTGCTGTGGTAGCAAATGGGAATAATTAGGTATTAATCCTTCCACTAAGTGTTAGTCAGACTGTAGATTTTCTGGTATTGTGGCCCAGACAGTTTTGGCCAGTGTCATGTTTTAAATGTTTTTATTTTGATAAGGCACAGTCAGTTCCACTGTAGCTTGTACTCTTTCGAGTAGTGTTTTAACTGATTTTACACTCTTTATCAGATAGATTATAGTGGTTTTTAGTAATTCAATGAGAACAGATTATTCATATCAGTTGATGTTGGTTTTATGTATTTTAATATTTTAGCTATTCTGTCCCCAAACCAGGGGAATGTGAGCTCTCGAGTCATGCTGACATCTTATCTATTACAGGAGTTCTGTTTTACTACACATAAAATTTTCACATTAATAAGAGACTCTTGATTTGGAAGAATAAAAAAAAGTTGACATTGGAAGTGTGATAAAAATATCAGATATAAGCTATAATCTGAAAAATCTTATACAGACTGACTTTGGTTTATAGATAAAGGAATAATTTGTACTGTAACTGTAAGCATTTAAAAGTTCAGGTGTCTGTATGGCCTTTATCTGATTGAAGAAATGAAAAATTTAAGAGAGTGGAGGAAAAGAGTAATTATAGAGTTGACAGGTATTGAATGTGTACTCTGTGCCAGGTGCTTAATGTCTCATCTTTAATACTCTGAACAATATTGAGTTACTTCTTATTTTATAGCTGAGGGAGTCTCAAGGCGTAGGAATTATTATTAAATAATACCTGTATTCACAAGGGCAGAGGTAATCAACTCTCTTGGAAGTTATGAAAATTTTCATATGAGGCAGGGTTATTTAATCTGAAGTTTTCAGAATGAGTAAGAGTTTAGTTGTTGCAATCAGTGTTGAAAGTAGCTCATTTTCTGTAGTTGAACAGTGAAAAAAGTGGCTTTGTGGCCTGAAATGCGTTGGTCTGCTCAGAAATTCAGAAGTGTTATGGCTAGGGAGGGCATCTGGTGTAATGTCAGGGTTGCTGGGGGAGGTTGTCAGGAGCCAGTTATTAAAGGAGCTCTTCTGTATACCTTGTAAAGATGTTTTGTTTATCATTTAAAACATGGACAGTGGGGAATCTTTGAAGGAATTTAGTCAGTAGAGCATTAGAACATTTTGAACAGTTTATGTATTTCTGTTATTTTTAATGATTTAGTCTCTTTGGCACTCACTCTCAGGTTCTCAAACAAAGTTTTGGGGCTAAAATACCCCCAGAGATTCCCCCCTTTTTATATTAGAAAAAAAATCCTGTGGATATTATAAGAATAAAAGAATGTCAGCAATTTGCCTCCCTACTCTTTAGCAATGAGTTTGAATATGTATTGTTATTTTCTCTCTAAAGCACTCATAGGTAGTTAATAGGCCACACGGCCAAAAGGTGTCCAGCTATCTCACAAGTAGCCCCCAATACGTTACTTGTTATTTATTATTTTGTTATTGTGAGAATATAGGTGGAATTCACTGTGGCAGAACAGTTAAACAATTTATTTATTAATGAATAGTAATGCATTCAAATAGTATGAGACTGTTGCAATTAAAACTATGCACTAAAAACCTTCTCACCTCTGACCATCACCTACTTCCCCAATTTTCTTCCCTGGGGACAACTATAATTACTGATTTCTTTATGCTCTTTCAGAGATACTATTCTTTGCCTATGCAATCAACTATTATTTTGTCTGTTTTTACCTTGTCCCTTTACTTTTATACAAATATAGAATACTTGAAAAATTGTTCTGTACCTTGCTTTGTTCAGTTAACAGTACATTTTGCAGTTGTTTCTATCAGTACATAAAGACCTTCTTCAATCTCCTTTTTAAATAGCTATATACCATATCATATCATAAATTTAGCCTATTTAGTTTCATTTGATGGTTATTTCCCCTTTTGCTGTTATAAGTAAGATTATAGCAAAAAGAGTCAGTATATATGCATATATATACATGTATATATATAATAACATGGCCCTGTTATATGTTACTTCTCATATGTACGAATATTTCTGCAGGATCAATTTCTAGAAGTAGAATTTCTCTGGTTAAATCTATGGATATTTATAATTTTAGAAGTATAGATTTTAAATGAACTGAAGCTACGGAATTTTATGCATTATCTACCCACCACGAACCTTATTATATAATAAATGGAAATCTAACAAATTCATAATTGCTATGATGTAAGTGAAATCCTTATAAAATTCTTTGTTTTTCAGGTATACAAAACTAGGATATGCTGGAAATACAGAACCACAGTTTATCATTCCTTCCTGTAAGTGTTTCTTTTAAGCCACACATTAATTTGTTAAAGATCTTTTCTTAAAGTAGAAGAAAATCATTTCTGATATACTGTTATATTTAATCTTTAAATGCATGGTTTGTAAAGTGTGGTCTCATTTCTATACTTCTAACCATTCATTTCAGCTCTCTGTTTAGCTCCATTTAACAAATCTCCCAAATATCTTTTTTATAAAGACAAAAATGAATGAATTAAACAACCTTCTGCTTTAAGGATATTGCTGTTACTGGTGTGTGCTTGTAATAGGTGAGGATTAAGTAGTGCCTCTCCTATCACACAGCTGTGAAGACTGCCCTTTGGTTTGTGGGTATGGTTACTGTCTGCAGGGCCTTGTGCTTGTTGACATCCCTGATGAGAGCCCATGTTTCGGAATAAGGATGGCATTTCCTATTTAGAGATGTTAACTAGCTATTTTCTGATACAACCACACAGTGTTATTGTTCTGTCCTGTTTTTGTTTAATTGACCAACAACTTTCAGTAGTTTTTTAAAAATACTCTCACATTTGGTTTGTTAGTGCTTTTATTTGTTAGCATGGATTATGTTTCTGGTACCTGGTGGGTGTACTTTTATACTTTTGACTTTCAAACAATTCACCTTTTGCATTTTATATAGTAACACCTCTGATCTACTTGTCCTACTGCTTAATTAAAACTTTAGCTTATTAGATGACAAATCTTTAGAACCTTTGCTTGGTTGTCTTTATAATTTAATTTTGGGAGTGTCAGTAGTTTTGCAAGGTTGTATTTATGTGACTATTTGAATATTTTTGTGTATTTTTATTGGTTTATGGAAAGGAGAAAGAAACGGAAAAATAAATATGCGAATAGTAGTGAAAGCAGCTTAGATTTCAGAAATAGTGAAGCTGAGAACTAGGCAGAAATTACTAGGCTTGCCAAAAACTGCAGGTCTTTAGTTTCAATTGGGGACTCATTGCACATGAGCAGGTCAGTTTCATCTTTTGTGTGTGTGTGTGTGTGTGTGTGTGTGTGTGAGAGAGAGAGAGACAGACAGACAGACAGGAGGGAAAAAGATGAGAAGGACCAATTCTTTGTTGTGGCACCTCATTGATTGGCTTCTCATATGTACCGTGACCAGGGGCTCCACCTGAGCCAGTGACCTTGGGTTCAAGCCAGCGTACTTTGGGCTCAAGCCGGCAACCATGGGGATTGTGTCTACAATCCCACGCTCAAGCCAGAGAGACCTTGGGGTTTCAAACCTGGGTCCCCTGTGTCCCAAGCTCTATCCACTGCACTATCGCCTTGTCAGGCTGTTTTGTCTTTTGTATAGCAAGAAAATGAAATGTGTGAAGTAGGCGAAATACAATGTCAAAATTGTACTTAAAAGCAAAGCTTTATATATTTTTTCAGTCTTTGGGAACAAGCCTATTTGACTTTTGCACTTCTGATACACATTTTGAATATTTTTCTAGGAATTGGTTTTAAGAAATTACTTAAGTCCAATTCTTTAATACCTGGAATGGATTTTAGGTGACACTGATGAAATAGCTTATTCATGTGTGTATAGTGGTCTTAGTTTGTTGGTATTTTTGTCTGTGTCTAACTGAGGGATAGGTTTGCTTTTCTTTTCCCCCACATTTATATTTCAGTTTATTCTTTGTTAAAAGATTTGATGACAAATATTGGCTCTATTGGTGACTTTTTTGGACCAGTACTTTAGTTATTATGGGTGTGGGCAAAAGTAGACTTATAGTTGTGAGTTATGTGAAAGGTGAAACAGTTTATTCTTTTATATATTAATTATTGCATTATTTATTTTAAGTGTAAACCTACTTTGCCCACTTCTATATTTGAGTTTAGTGTTGTTAGACCATTGTATGGGCTTCTATTAATTTCCTAAGGCTGCCGTAACAAAGTAACAAAAACCTGGGTAGCTGAAAACAGCAGAAATTTAGATTTCTGGAGTCGGGAAGTCCAAAATGAACTTGTCAACAGGACCCTGATCTTGCTGACAGCTCTTGGGGAGAAACCTTGTCTCTTGTAGTGTCTGGTGTTTGCTGAGAATCCTTGGCATTTCTTGGCTTGTATACAAAGTCCTTGGTTTTCTCCCTGTATGTCTTCATATTGTCTATCTTCTGTGTGTGTCCCAAGTTTCCCCTTTCTATAAGGACATCAGTCATGAAATAGGGGCTGCCTTAATTACCTCATTTTAACTTGAAAGACCCTGTTTCCAGAGAAAGTCACATTCTGACGTTAGGAATTCAACATATCTTTTTTTGTGGGACACAATTCAACCCATAAAATGCAGATTCTGCAATCTTTTTTTTTTCTTTTTGTATTTTTTTGAAGTTAGAAGTGGAGAGGCAGTCAGACATCAGACAGACACCTGCATGCGCCCGACCCGGATACACTTGGCATGCCCACCAGGGGTGATGCTCAGCCCATCTGGGGAGTTGCTCCGTTGTGGCCAGAGCCACTCTAGTGCCTGAGGTGGAGGCCATGGAACCATCCTCAGTGCCCGGGCCAACTTTGCTCCAGTGGAGCCTTGGCTGCAGGAGGGGAAGACAGATAGTGAGGAAGGAGAGGGGAGGAGGGTGGAGAAGCAGACGGGCACTTCTCCTATGTGCCCTGACTGGAAATTGAACCCGGGACTTCCACATGCTGGGCCGACGCTCTACTGCCAGGGCTGATTTTGCAATCTCTTAAATTTGTAATCTTTTATAAGACATTATGTTGTGATTAGACATTGATTTGAGAAGAATACTGATGTGTCTCTCTCATCTTTGAAAAAGTTGATTTTGTTTATGCTGTATTTTATCTCTGTTGAAGATCCTTATAATCTTTATATTTTAAGCCTTAGGTTCTCATCGTCTTTGTACCCTTTCTCTGTTTCACCTCTCTGCCAAAATATGCAGTTTTTAATTTTCATTGTATTATTGTTTTAAGAGAGAGAGAGAGAGAGACGAGAAGCATCAACTTGCAATTGCTTCACTTTAGTTTTTTTATTGATTGCTTCTCATACGTGCTTTGATGGGGCAGGGCGGAGCTAAACTGAGCCAGTAACCCCTTGCTCAAAGCAGAGACCTTGGGCTCTTGATCCTACACTCAAGCCAGCAAGCTCTGGGTTTTGAACCGGATCCTGCACTCAAGCCAGCAACCTCTGGATTTTGAACTGTGACCCTCACTCTATCCACTGCACCACCACTGGTTAGGCCATTGTATTTTTTTTTCTTAGAGATTACACGCAATGTTATTTTGTATTAGTTTCAGGTATACAGCATAGTGACTAGGCAGTCATAAACTTTACAAAGTATCCGCCCCTGATATTTACAGTACCCACCTGGTAGTTTTCATTGTTTTATGAAAAGTAGCAATATATTAAAAATTTGTCTTCTGGAAGAAGGTTTTTGGTTTTAGTGTTTTTTCACTCTACCCGTTTTAATGCTGCTGCAGGTACAGTGTTTATAATTAGCAGATATAGTCAGTGCCACTGATGAGCATGGATATTTGATCTGGAAAGACTATAGATATGCTTCAAAGTTATTTTCATATGTCCTTGTTTTCCAGGAAACTTATAGTGAATTATCTGGATGTCTTTGCACATTATAAATGAATTGCTAGAGGAGCTTTAACACTTAGAAGGAGTAGGCTGTGAATTTAGAATTTTTTTCTTTCAGTATTTTCTACCCACCTTATTAAGGATATAATTGTTACTAAATGAAAGTGTAAAAAGTTGAATGCCAGATTAAGTGTATGCAGAGAATAATTTTTAAATTATTTATCTTACAGATACTGCATGTAGTTATTATATATAGGTGATTATACTAATAATTAAGGACTATTTAACTTGGTGGATTTAGAAATTTATAACAAGAAATACAACAAGTTTTAGGTCTAGAACAATACTGAATTTCTGAAGTTATGTAAGGGGATTGTTGTGAGTTTTAGCTAAAGATTTTAATTTTTTTGTATATGATTAAAGTTTAATAGAACTGTATATCAGTGTTATATTTAAATTACTAATCCTTAATAGTGCAAATAGCATAGAAATATGAAGAAAGCTTTTTTAAAAAAAAATCCCCTTGTAATTTTTTTATTGTCATTTGTTAGTGTTTTTTTTTAGTTTTTTCTTTCTGATTGTCCATCAAGCATATGTTGATTTGGTGGGAGTATAAAATCAAGATACGTAGATCTTAACATAGGTTTTTAAAACTATAACTGAAACATTTCCAGAGCAGTACTTTTTTGGCTTTTCACATTTGAGGCCTTGTCTTTGGGTTGAGATTTCATTGTGTTAAGTGAATTTTGTCATTGGTTTCCTATGACCTTTGTGCTTTAGGTTGACAGTTTAAATATGCTAGATTATGTTTTGTTTTACAGCACTTTATAATGGAAGAAGTACAAGTTATAAATTCGTTTCCCCTGACAATAATAACATTTTTGATGTGTATAAATAACTTTTATTTTAAAGGTATTGCTATTAAGGAGTCAGCAAAAGTAGGCGATCAAGCTCAAAGGAGGGTGATGAAAGGTGTTGATGACCTAGACTTCTTCATTGGTGATGAAGCAATAGAAAAACCTACATATGCAACAAAGGTATATTTTATGACTTGTAAAAATAATATTTTCTTTCAAAAAATTTGTTTAATGATTGTGCCATTTGGTATTTCACTCAGTTATAGGCCTAATATGCTCAACCTCTTTACAATAGAAATTTCTTCTTCCCCGTGGCCCCTCTCAATTTTGCTTTAACTTTATTTTTTTCCCAAAAGGAAGATTTCAATCTGTCCAAGTGAGTAGTACTTACTTTTCCATACCCACTCAGAACCATCAATATGAATGTCTTCCTCTTACCTCCACACATTGCCACATTTAGAGACATTTCTCTCCTGTTGTTACTCAAATCTGTATCACTTCTTTACTTTTGAAACTTATGTCATCTGGAGGTGCCTCTCTCTTTTTCTCTTTTTTTCTTTCTTACTGTGCCCTTTTTGCCTCTCTTTTTATCTGCTATCTGTCTGTATTTATTTTAGCAAGAGAGAGAGACAGACAGACAGGAAGGGAGAGAGATGAGAAGCATCAACTCATGGTTGCAGCCCTTTAGTTGTTCATTGATTGCTTGTTATATGTGCCTTGACCTGGGGGCTCCAGCTGAGCCAGTGACACCTTGCTCAAGCTGGTGACCTTGGGTATTCAAATCTGGATCCTCAGCATCCCAGGTTGACTCTCTGTCCACTGTGCCACCTCCTGGTCAGGTACTCTTTCTTTTTGGGGGGGGCGTCTTTCTTTTAATTGAGGTATAATTTATATGTAGTAAAATAGGTAAGTCTTAATTAAAACATAGTTTTAAAATATTTTTTACTCTTAATTGCAAACGTTCGGGATACAGAGTAAATCTAGTAAGCAGATGCTTTCTTTGTGCCTACTCCCATAGTCATCACCCCTACCCATACCAAAAAGTAAACACCATTCTAGCATTTATCTTATTTTTGAACATTGACTTTGCCTGACTTGCACATTTCCTCCTTTGTACCTTATTTCTTCTCTTCATATAATTTATTTGTTAATGAACAACTACCATGTGTACAAAGCTTGGCTAAGTGCTGAGATACAGTGGTAAATAAACTTCCTTCAGATAAATGGCTCCCCTGAATTTGAGGCTATTATAATGTGTGCACTGAAGAAATAATTACAAGTGTTAAGGGTGTTACAAAAAGAAAAGTACAGGATATTCTGGGAATGTATATCAGGAGTTGCTAACCTATTTTGTGGATGCAGGAATGTCTTTGAGGGGTAAATCTTTTAACTGAAGCTTGAATGATAAAATAGGAGTTAGTTGGGTGAATTGTGCAGGCAAGGTTGTTCTAGGCAGACTCCAGTATTCAGGAGTCTAAAAGTATGAAGGAACCAGGAACTAAACAACAGTGTGCCTGAGGCATAGAGGAGGAGGTAGAAAGAAACGGGTAGGCTAGATGAGGAGGTCAGGATAAGGTTGTTGAAAGTGTTGTTGGACCATGTTAAAAAATATAACTGTATCCTGTGGATGACATGATGGGTGTAAGTATGGATTGAAAGTACAAATATTGCAGTCTGTCTGCTTGGGCTGTAGTTCTGGCTGTGCCACTTTGTAGCTTTGTGAGATCATTCATTAACTCAGCCTTTCTGAGTTTTTTTCCATCTGTAAAATGGAGATAGTCTTAGTACAGGATTGTTTAGAGCTTACTGAGATAATGTATATAAAAGCAGTCATTATTGTGCTTTAAACATAACGAATACCCAGTATAGATTGGCCGTTTTTATTATTTAGGGACAAAGCATCATTCTGGGAAGACCAGGCAGACTATTGTAATACTAGGTAAGGAATATTAGTGACATTTACTACATTGATCGCAATGGGGATAAACAGAAATGGAAATTGTGTGTGTGCACACAAACATTTACCTTTCGTCATGGGAAACTTCATATATAAAAGTAGTGGAAGAAATATAATGAACGCCCAGGGACCTATCTCAGAGCTTCAGAAGTTAAAAACCTGAGACCAAACTTGTTTTATTTGATTGTCCCTCGCCTCCCAGATTATTTTAAAATAAATCTCAGATGGTATTTCACATACAAATACTTATCTTTTGAAGGTAAGGACTTTAAAAAATATAGATATATAGTAAATATATTATTTTTAAATACAATATGCATTTTCTTAATATCTAAAATCTAAACAGGGCTCAAATTTCCCTCATTATTAATCTGTTTGAAGTAAGATTCAAATAATGTCTGCTCACTGAATTTGGTTATGTCTCTTCATCCTCTACAGAGAATATGTGTATCCTATGTGTATGGATGTTTCTTCTTCCTTTTATGGAAAAGATCTGGTTAATTGTTTCATTCTGGATTCTGATGATTGCATCCTTCTTGCATCTTTTAACATCAGCCTCTACTTTCTATATTTACTTTTGGGAGGGTTGTAAAATGATAGTTAAATCTAGAAGTCTGATTAGATGTGTGTAAAAATAAAATTTTTTTGACTAAGTATAAAAGTGGGTATTTAAGGGAATGATTAACAAGATATTGGTGGTAATTTGTACATAGTAATTGAGGATAATTCCCAGCTCCTGGATAGTTTCCTTGTTCCTCCTTATTTCTTGAGACTGAGAACATTTAAGGAGAAACACTAGGGTGTGGTGTAGGGAAGAGAGGATAAGATTAATTTTTACCAAGTTGTGTTTTAGGTATCTGGGAGACATCTGATACATTTTATACAAATATCTGTATTTTGGAGCCCAGAAAGAAGACATAGGTATTTGGAAGGTATCAGATACCTCTGGAAAGGATGAAATTACCCAGAGGAATGTATATTGGGGAAGAGGTGTGGGACAGACCTGATCAGTGCACCGTTACGTTTGGATAGAGGAGGAAAACCTTGCAAAAGCATATTTAGAGGACGGGGTAAACAGGAAAGTAAGTGATAAACATCATGGAATGCTTCTGTGATATCAAGTCAGCTGGAGCCTATACATTAGTTGGTGTCTTTAACTACAAGGATGTCATTTGTAACCTTAATAAGAATAATTTAAAAGAGTACTAAGGCTGGATTACAGTAGGTTGGATTGTGAATGGTAGGCCAGGAAAAATTGACAATATTCATTGAGGTTTGGCTGTGATTAGGAAAGACAGATAGATGAAGAGGCATATTGTGAATTTAAGATAGATGTTTAAATGCTATTGTGAGAGCCATTAGAAAAAGATTTAAGTAACGGGAAAGATGGAGTATAATCCAGTCTCTGAGAAAGCTAGGGGGATGGGATCTAGAGCACACATGATCTAATTGATATGTGGAAGATCTCTTAAGTTATAAAAAGTAAAAAGGTGAAAGAGAATAAAGGAGGAAGTATGGAATCAGTTTTATAGATGATGAAGGGATACCTACTCTTAGCTTCTGCTTTCTTTGGTAAATGCAGTGTTTGTCTTTGTTTTTGTTTTTTTTCTGTCTACATATTCTTCCTTCTCCCTCCTCCAAGAAAACAAAATTGACAGGGTTTCTCCTTTAAGACCCAGCTTAAGTATGATGAGCTCATCTGTCATACAGAAATTCCAGCCTTCCTATTTTTCTTCAGAAGCCAAGTTTTGCATCTTGTGCTAGGTATTCAATAGTTTATTTCTTTAAAAACTTACAATAGATTTGTATCCATTTCTTTCATTAGACTGAGCTTCTGGTGAGCAGGATGTTTATGTCTTAGCTTCTCTGCCAGTGGTTTGCAGTTGGTGCACAATAAAATAACACCGAGAACATTGAAATAATGTAAACTGGTTATGTTATGAAATGAATGATGTAGTACAGTACATTTTTTCCTTACCTAAATAGAGGAGAAGTCATAGTATAATGCTTTAAAAAGTATGTAGAAGACTAGGGTGAGATGTGGGTATTAGGAATTAATAGGTAAAAGGTTTAATGATTAAGTGACTACAGGATATTTACTTGTTCTTTCAGCATAAGGTATTGAGTATGTACCATGTGCATACAATTATATTTTTGTGTTTTTATTTTGTTATACTTATTTTAAAGTTATTGCTTAAAATTTTTAATTAGCTTGTTTAAGGAATTCTTTATACATTTGTAATACTAATCTTTCATTAGTTGTATGTGTTGTAGAATTGTATTTTATTGTAGCGATTCACAGATTTTCTCAGTGCCTTTAATGTCTCAGTAAGCTTGTTTATAGTGCCTTCTAGACCAAAACGAATATCTAACAATTCTCCTTATTAAGTAGCTAGATCTAAGCAACTAAATAGCCATTTGAAAAAATAAGACACTTATTTGAACAGGAAATATTTTTATTTAATTGTTTAATCACAATTATTATTAGGATGCATGTGCCTGTTAGGCACTTCACAACTTCTCATACCTGAATCAGATTGCACATTGCCACCACCGTTTCTTTTTCCATGGGTTTTTTGGGGGAGGTACTTAGTTTTTATTATACCAGCTACTGGCAACTCAGATTCTCAAAGAAATGTTAGTAAGAAACACAGTTTTGAACTGATTTTGAGTATCACTGTAATTTTTGGAAAATTTAAAGTATGTACTTGAGGTTGTCTTTGTGAATTTGTTGTAGTACCCTGGGGCTTAATTTTGGAAGCATGATTCTGTACAAATATATAAAAAAAATTTTTAAATTTCACCTCTTGACTTATGATTATTTTTCATCTGTACTTACGAACTATGTTTTATATATTACAGAAAAAACACTTATGAAAGAGCTGATAAATTAAAAATTAAGAAAATTGCAATAAACTGTAATTTTCATAGGATTAATTATTCATGGTTAAGTTTTTCCATTATGACAATTTTTAGAATTCCAGAAAGACTAGTACAATGATCTTTTATCTAAACTTACAATTTTAACCTTTTGACATGTTTACATTATATTTTTTAGTTGAATCATCTGAAAATATGTTGTAGAAATAATTTTATGTTGTTTCTAAATCTTATGTATCTCCAAACAGTGATTACAGTTGGATCATCACCCCTAAGAAATATGTCCTTACCTATTATCCACTAATGATCTTGTTAGTATTCCCTGGATTTTTAAGGTTTATTCATTCATTCATTCATTTATTTATTTATTTTTACAGAGACAGAAGGGGGGGGTAGATAGGGACAGATAGACAGAAACAGAGAGAGATGACAAGCATCAATTATCAGTTTTTCGTTGTGACACCTTAGTTGTTCATCGATTGCTTTCTCATACGTGCCTTGACCGTGGGCCTTCAGCAGACTGAGTAACCCCTTGCTCAAGCCAGTGACCTTGGGTCCAAGATGGTGAGCTTTGCTCAAACCAGATGAGCCTGCACTCAAGCTGGCGACCTTGGGGTCTCAAACTTGAGTCCTCCGCCTCCCACTCTGATGCTTTATCCACTGTGCCACTGCCTGGTCAGGCTAGTTTTATTTATTTTGATATAAATATTTAATTTGTGTTTAATTTTTTGTTTTAATAGTGGCCAATCCGTCATGGTATAGTTGAAGATTGGGATTTGATGGAAAGGTTTATGGAACAAGTGATCTTTAAATATTTAAGGGCAGAACCTGAAGATCATTATTTTCTTTTGGTAAGTACAAACTGTAATTTTATTGAGGAAACTTTTGAAGAAACTTATTGAAAATGTATTCATTTCATCTGTGTTCACTAGACATACATTATTACTGTTTGTTTATTTATTTTTTTATTTTTTTTTATTTTTCTGAAGTTGAAAACGGGGAGGCAGTCAGACTCCCGCATGTGCCCGACCGGGATTCACCCAGCATGCCCACCATGGGATGATGCTCTGCCCATCTGGGGCGTTGCTCAGTTGCAACCAGGGCCATTGTAGCGCCTGAGGCAGAGGCCATAGAGCCATCCTCAGCGCCCAGGCCAACTTTGCTCCAATGGAGCTTTGGCTGTGGGAGGGGAAGAGAGAGACAGAGAGGAAGGAGAGGGGGGAAGGGTGGAGAAGCAGATGGGCGCTTCTACTGTGTGCCCTGGCTGGGAATCAAACTCGGGACTCCTGCACGCCACGCTGAGGCTCTACCACTGAGCCAACTGGCCAGGGCCCTGTTTATTAAATAGTAATATCTAAGAAAGCTATATTATCTTTTAAGACCATCCAGTTCTGGGTTCCAGTAGAGTAGTAATATGTTGAAGCACTAGATTTTAAGCATATAGAAATTCTTTTATTATTATTATTATTTTAAATTTTTTTAGGTGAGAAGAAGGAGGGGAGATAGTGAGACAGACTCTTGCATGCTCTCTCATTGGGATCCACCTGGCAACACCATGTGGGGTTGATGTTCAAGGAACGAGCTATTTTTTAGTGCCTGATGCTGATGCGCTCAGACCAGCCGAGCTTTCCTCAGCGCCTGGGCTCATAAACTCTAAAACCAGTTGAGCCACTGGCTGCGGGAAGGAAAGAGGGGAGAGGAAGAGGTAGAGAAGTAGATAGTGGCTTCTCTTGTGTGCCCTTGGGAATTGAACCAGGGACGTCCATACACCAGGCTGACACTAAGCCACCTGCCAGGGTCTAGAAATTTGTGATAATTAATATGTAATCTGTATGATAGTACGTTCAGAAAAAAAGGTTGGAAATATGGCATTTCTCTTTTTCTAGTCTGATTATCTTTTCATCTGTAATTCTTGGTAACAAAAATACAATATAAACTGTTTTCTTCTTTTTACCACAGTTGTGCATGTTTATAGCTTAAAATATCAAATGGTAAAGATTTAAAACAAAACAATAGCACTTTTTTTCCTCACCTCTTCCAACACTTGATTCTTGTCCCGCAGAGGCAAACATTTAAAAATTTTTAGTTATTTTCTAAACAGTATTTATAAATTTAAAGTGTTTTATTTCTTTTTAAATATTAGACACTCTCCACAACCTGGTAGGAAAGATGATAATTTTGTTCTTTTCCTTTTATTCCCTCACGCTTAACACGAGATCCATCTTTACCTCCTTCCTTCAGTATAGTTATATCATAGTTTTTTGTTAAATCAATATTTTATATTTTGTTATGGCGATTTGTGAATACAGGCCTACTTTGGGAATAGTGTGGGTTCAGTTCCAGACCACTGCAATAAAGCAAGCTGTAATCTTTTTGCTGGTTGAAGTTGTAGCCTTAATTTATTTTTTTTAAAAAGCATTATCTGTGAAGTGCAATAAAGTTCAGTGCAATAAAACAAGGTATGCCTGTATTATTTATAGCTGGACCATAAACATAAAGTTGAAAAAATTTGCTATGAGTGCTGATATACATACAACCTAGGCTCAACAATTTTATTACAGTTGCTTTATGACATCTGTCAGGTTATCCATTCATTATCCCATCTTATTTTTTAATTCAAAATTAGTTGCAGGTGGAGTCATTTCACTCTTAAATAGTTTAGCATGCACAGTATCAACTAGAATTCATTATTTATTTGGAGTTCCTTTTCATATAAATATACGTGCTATAAAATAAACCTGCCATTCTATGGGTTTTGATAGGTATTGGTATACTTTCTCTAATGGACCAGATAGCAAATACATTTTTCTTACTAGGCCATATGATCTCTGTTACAGTTACTCAGCTCTGCTGTCATAAGCTGGGGAAATAGCCACAGACAGTACTTAAATGAATGGGTATGGCTGGGTTCCAATAAAATTGTATTTATAAAAACAAGTGGTGCATTGGATTTGGCCTACAGGATGCATGTTTAGTTAGCCAGTCCCCTGATTTTGATAGATGCATACATCTGTGTAACCTAACCTAAACTTTTATTGAGATTTAGAACATGACTGTCTGTCCTTTTCTAGTTAATTCCTTTTTTCATGCCCTAGAGGCAACTGTTCCGATATTTTTCAGCATAGGTTTTTGTGTACATTGGAGTTTCTTAAACAGAATCATGTAAGATCTGCTCTTTTATAAGACTTCAAGACTTTACTCAGAATAATCTTGAGATTCATCCTTGTTGTTGAGGATACTGATAACGTGTTGCTTTTTGTGGTTGGGTTGTATTCCATTATATGAAGATGCCTTTCTATGTATAGTATTTTCCCTTGATGATAACCTGGGCTGTTGACAGTATTTTTTTTTTAATCAATGAAAGAGAGACACTTATATTTTCATTGGTTGATTCTTGTATATGCCCTTACTGGGTTCAAACCTGCAACCTTCATGTGTTGGGACAGTGCTAACCAACTGAACTACCCAGCCAGGGCCTGATTCCAGTATTTTACTATTAGGAATATTTTGACTATTTGGAATATTCTGTGCAGATAATTTTGTGGATATGTTTTAATTTCCCTCATATAAATACCTAGGAATTTCTGTATCATGGGTTAGGTGCGTAACAGGTTTTGTAGGAAACTTTTAGAACTTTTTCTAAGAGGTACCTTTTTGCACACCCACCAACAATGTGTTAAGTGATTTGGTTGCTCTACATTCCGTCCAACATTTGGTGTGTCAGTCTTTTCAATTAAAAAAAATTTTTTTTTTTTTTTGTATTTTTCTGAAGTGAGAAGTGGGGAGGCAGAGACAGACTCCTGCATGCGCCCGACTGTGATTCACCCAGCATGCCCACCAGGGTGCGATGCTCTGCCCATCTGGGGTGTTGCTCCGTCACAACAGGAGCCATTCTAGTGCCTGAGGCAGAGGCAATGGAGCCATCCTCAGCGCCCAGGCTCCAATGGAGCCCTGGCTGCAGGAGGGGAAGAGAGAGAGAGAGAGGAAAGAGGGGGGGAAGGGTGGAGAAGCAGATGGGTGCTTCTCTTTTGTGCCCTGGCCAGGAATCGAAACTGGAACTTCCACGCACCAGGCTGATGTTCTTCCACTGAGCCAGCCAGCCAGGGCCCGGTCTTTTTAATTTTAACCATTTTAGGGGGTAAGATTTCTCATATTGGTTTAGTTTGCATTTGCCTGATAACTAATGACATTGAGCACTTTATGTGCTAGCGATTTGTATATTTTCCTTGTGAAGTCTCTAATTACATTTTTTGTATAACTTCTGTTTGTCTTAGAGTTTATTGTTTAACTGCTTTGGTTTTTTTAAGTTTGCTTAATTTTGTGTATATTATTAAAATCTTCATACTGTTGAATGTAGTTCCAAAACTTTTAAATAAGTTCAAATATGAGACAGTTTAGATCATAAACAGGTTTCGTATATGGAAAGGTCTACTTGTGGTTAGTTTTTCTTTTTTAACTTTATAGTGTCTTAAAATTGAAAAAAGATTTAATTTTTAATAAATTTAGGCTTTATCATTATTTATCTTTGTAATTATCTTTGTATTTGTAACTTTTGCTCTTTAAATTTAAGGAATCCATGACTTACCTCAGTCAAAAAGATAATTCTGTATTAACTTTAAAAGTTTTACCTTTCAAGTTTAGATGTTTGAGATAAAGGCTGGGATTTGTTATATCAAGCCCATAAGAATCAGAAGTCTTAACCAATTTCCAACTTTAATAATTTAAACAAATTAAATAATCATGTGGCATAGGCAAAACAGGAAGTCCTGGATTGCCAAAGTTGTTTCTATGGCCTTTCTGCCTTAGATTTAACCCACAGGTTTCAGGTAATTCATGCAGCTGAGTAAGTTAAATTGAAGAGAACTGTGGAAACATCCCCATTTAATAGTCGCTTAACATTTTCCAGGAAACTATTCCAAGCATTTGTAGAATCTTGGCTTACTTACTTTTAATTTTAGACCAGGTACATCCTGCTATAAACATTGTATAGATCAGTGGGAGTCAACCTGGTCCCTACCGCCCACTAGTGGGCGTTCCAGCTTTCATGGTGGGCGGTAGCGGAGCAACCAAAGTATAAATAAAAAGATAGATTTAACTATAGTAAGTTGTTTTATAAAGATTTATTCTGCCAAACTTAGCGAAAATTCGACATAAAGTACTTGGTAAGTAATTTTTACTATGTGTTGTAACTTGCTGTAACTCTGCTTTATAAATTTTATAAAGTAAAATTACTTCTCTACTTTATAAATCACTGTTACTGTGGAACCAGTGGGTGGTTAGAAAATTTTACTACTTAGACACAAAAGTGGGTGGTAGGTATAAAAAGGTTGACTACCGCTGGTTTAGATGAACATTCTACTAGCTATGTTTGCCTGGAGGTTTGTCACTACAATGTTTACAAGACAATTTAACTTAGCTCTCCTCCGTCCCTTTCTCCTTCCCTTTTTCTTTTTTTCTTTTTTTTTTAATTTTATTTATTCATTTTAGAAAGGAGAGAGGGAGGGTGAGAGAGAGAGAGGAGAGAGAGAATGGGGGGGAGGAGCAGGAAGCATCAACTCCCATATGTGCTTTGACCAGGCAAGCCCAGGGTTTCGAACCGGCGACCTCAGCATTTCCAGGTCGACACTTTATCCACTGCGCCACCATAGGTCAGGCTTTTTTCTTTTTTTTTTTTTAATTTTTTTTTCTCCTTCCCTTTCTCAATGTTTAAGTCTTATAAGTGATATGACATTGGAATCCAGTTTTTTTTTTTTTTATGTGAATAACCACATTATTTTCTTATATGTATAGATCTGTTTGAATTCTCTGTAGTTTTTCTCTGGTCTGTGTGTCTGTCTTTACCTCTTAAATTTAATGACTTAATGACTTAAATACAGTGTTTGAAATAAATTATTTTCTCATTTAAAATTGTCTATAAACTTACCAAAATAATCGGATATTGTCTATTTATAATGTTATTCAATTGAATAGACGGAACCTCCTCTGAATACTCCAGAAAACAGGGAATATACTGCTGAAATAATGTTTGAGTCTTTCAATGTTCCCGGCTTGTACATTGCTGTGCAGGTAAGCAAGTTCCTAAGTTAAGCTTGACTCTTAAATTTTAATCTAGTTAAATTCACTCTTAAAAAATATATGTAAATATATTATAACCTGAAAGCATATCATAGTTCTCTCCTGTATCAATAATTTAGAAATCATGGTACAGGGAATTGTAATTTAGTCAATAAAAGTGAAGTGTTAACATAAGTTAATGGTTTTTGTTTAATTTATTTTAAAAGCCAGATAAAGGAGAACTAATATTTATTTAGTGTTTACTCCACATCAAGAACATACATACACACACATATATTTATATATTCACTTACCCTTGTAACATTTTTTTAAAAATTTGTTTTAATGGATTTATTGCTACGCATATTTGATTACTTTCTTTGTGCCTCTCCGTATCCCATAGATCATAAATTTCTGTAATATTTTATTGCACTTACTTTGTGTATGGTACAGCTTCTGTCCCACCCCTCAGGATCAGAACTCCTGTCTTGTTTTTTAACTCCATACTGAGAGTGATGCCTCCATATTACAAGTGATTGAGTTTATAAACTTTTGTATAGTTCTGTTAGCCCACAATGATAGTGGTGTGGTCCTGTATTAAAATTGGAGGTTGGCGTGGATATCTTTCTAGGTCCCTTTCAGCTATTATAGTGCAAGTAGATAAAATAAAGCCAGTTTAGCTCTTTTTATTATTAGTCATTATGTCTTGTTTGAGGCTTGTATTGTATGAAATTTAGATTTTTATAAAATGAACTAGCTCTGCTAATTTCTTAATTTGCAAACTCCTTTTTTAAAGTAATACACTTTATTGCCATGGCAAATATTTCAAAGAAAAATGTTATCAACTTTATTTCCTGATTAAATCATAGTATTTGGCAGTGCATAAGGGCTTTTTCTGTGGATAAAGTGTGTACATATTTCTAAATGCATGTTTCACTTAGAAAATTTGGAGCTAATCTTATAAGAGTGATACTTGTTTGCAGCCATTTGTGTATTGAATAATTCCGCTGATTGGGTGGCTGGTTGTGTGCTTCTACTTTGTAATGGTTCCATATAAACATAGTTAGACTTTTCATCTTAGTATTGTACAATTTCATGTTAGTCTTCCACATTTGTCTGACTCTAGGAGAAAAATAGGCCTTAATAAAATATGGAAAATGTATAAATATGTTGCTAAAAGTGAATATAAGCCTTTAAGATTGTCTTAAGAAAATGTAGGATATGAACAATTTTCATAGTATAAATTAATTTTGTGTATTTTCTTTCTAGTCATTTCTAGTCATACTATATTTAAAACTTAAGTACTCCAGTAAAATATTTTTTCTTTTAACTCTCTATTTGTTTTTACTTTTTCCCTGTCTTATTTGTTTATTTAAGGCCGTTCTTGCCTTAGCTGCATCCTGGACCTCAAGACAAGTAGGAGAACGGACATTGACCGGTACGGTAATAGACAGTGGAGACGGTGTCACTCATGTCATTCCTGTGGTAAGGATATTTTAAAATTATTGAACAGTACATCAGATAACACATCTAGCGAAGTTAAATTATATGACTTAACATTAGTCTTTAAAAACTTGAAATATTATATTTTAAAAATTTGCTATAATTTGGCCATTTGTTCAGCTATAACTAGTTTGCTCAATTTATTGTTAAAATTTCATGAACAAATCCTAAAATGTTTCCTTTGCTATAGGTTTGTACCACTGTTGGAAATAATTAGAAATAGTTTCTAATCATAATTAGAAAATGATGAGTATTTGTAATGGAAATGATACTGCTTTCTTTAAAAAAAAAAAAAAAATTGTTTATGGATTTTAGTGCGGGAAAGGTGGGAGGGAGGGAGACAGAGACAGAATCAGAGAGAGACAGGAAGATCCATCTTTCCTTTATGTACCCTGACCAGGGATCTAACTGGCAACCTCTGTAAGTTGATTTGTCTTTGTCTATTATTTCTTTACATAAACTCTCCCTTCTTTACCTCCTTATCTTTGGAAAGTTGAATTACATGTATATTAGCCTGTTTCAAGTTGTCTCATAGTTAACTAATATTTTTTAAATTTCTTCTGACCTTTTTTCTGTACCATTTTTGGATAATTCCTATTTCTGTCTTTAAGTTCACTGTTTTTTATTCATTGTCTAATCTGCTGTAATTACATTTGATGTATTTTTAATTTCAGATATTTAATTTTATCCTTAGAAGTTCTTTTTTTATAACTTCCATTTCTTTCTTCCTCATATTTCCATTGATCTTTATCATGTGGAATGTACAGTGAGTGGTACCTTGAGATACGAATTTAATTCGTTCTGAAACCAAGCTCGTCAGTCAGTCAATTCATATATCAAACTGCCGATACTGGACCCATACGCTAATGTGCCAATTAGAGGCAGCTTCCTGAATCACGACTTGTATCTCGGAATTTCACTCAGATCTCGAACAAAAATACAGACCAAGTTGCAGCTCATATCTTAAAAAAATTTGTATGTTGGTCTGTTTGTATCTCAAGGTAACACTTTATTAGCTGTTTTGATGTTCTTGTCTACTAATTCTATATATATATATTTGACATTTTAATTTCTTTTTCTATTGATTGATTTTTCTCCTGTTCAGGGGTTGTATTTTCCTGGTTCCTTTCTTGCTTATAACTTTGGATTGGGTATATAGATTCATATTGTTATGGTCCTGGGTTTTTGGACTCCTTTGAATATTTTAAGGTTTTTCCTTGGGACATAGTTAAGTTACTAGAATTCGGTTTGATCCTTTCAGGGGCTCCTTTATAACATTATTAAGCATGTCCAGGACAACATTTTGTGTCTAGGCTTACTTTGACCCAAGTACTGAGGCAATACTCTTCTGAAGACTACTAGGTGTTCTATATTTGAGGTCTTTAAACTCTGGTTAGTGGAAACATAAACTATTCCCAGCTATGTATAAATTGGAGATTTTTGCCCACTATTTTCTAGAGGTTTTTTTTTCTCTGGCCATGATTGTTTTGTCACATGCATTTGATGATTGCTAGTCAGCTAAGATGATAGTGCTCTTTAGATATCCAGATCTCTCTCTCTGTACAGCTTCTTCCACTCTCTTTGTCTGACTTGCAAACTGGAACCACCTTGACATCCCTGAAATCTAAATTCTGTATCCTCAACCTAATGAGGCCACCAGACTCTGGGTTCTCCCTCGCATTATTGCTGCTAAAAGAACTCCATGGGCAGTAAGATGGCATATTCATAGCACTCACTTTGTTTTCCCTTTTCCTAGGGATCACTGCCCTACTCAGTCTGTTCTCTAATACAGGGAGTCCTTGGGTTATGAATGAGATAGGTTCTGTAGGTTTGTTAAGTTAAACATTTTCAAATACAGCTTTAAATAATCTTGGATGATGCAGAAAATGATGGGCTTGTTGGAGAGGCTGGGACTGGTGTTAGAGAGTCAAGGTTTGATTCGGCTGCTGGAGTCAGTGTCTTGAATGAAGTAGGCATCAAGGGAAGTTTATACAGTGCTTTTCTTTTCCTCATCATAAATGACCCTGTAGCATCCTAGGCTTTTGGTACCTGTATGGTAAACTTTGGTGAGCCTCTGTGTATCAGGATCTTGCTCCTGTAACTTTACAATTCTTGCTTCAATGAGACGAAAAGCATCAGCTCTTTTGTAGAAAAGTTTTTCAGGTCTGGAATTCTGGGTCCCCGTTTTCTTCTCTGAATGCTGTCTGCTCTAGTTCCATAAGGTCTTCATGGGTTAGTTCTTTGCCACGGTAGTCAAGTAACTCTCATTTTCACTAGTGACCAACTGCAGTATGTTAGGTACATTTGGAAATAATTTACAGGGATCAAAGTTGATCGAAAAGGATATTTATTTGAGGCTTGTTTGAGCAGGGGAGGTCGTGTCTTAAGGACAACAACCTCTCCGAGCAAAGGAAGGGTAGAGGTTACATAGGGGATTCGTTGGTGCAGGTTGCTGGCATCCTGTTAGGCTTCTCTATTGGTCTGGTCTGGTGGATGTTCTCGTGGGTGTTCTTTATTTCATGGTTCTTTTGTGGCCTTGGGGATGGAACGTTCCTTCCATCCTGTGGTTATAACTTACAGGAACTTTCATGATTTATGTCTAGTTAGATATTTTTATAACCTGACTGAAACTGGCTTGGGCTAGACCCTTAGTCGGCAAATTGTTGCTCGTGAGCCACGTGCGGCTCTTTGGCCCCTTGAGTGGCTCTTCCACAAAACACCATGTGCGGGTGTTACCTCAATAAGGGATGTACCTACCTATATAGTTTACAGTTAAAAAATTTGGCTCTCAAAATAAATTTCAATCATTGTACTGTTGATATTTGGCTCTGTTGATTAATGAGTTTGCCAACTACTGGGCTAGAACAGTGGTTCTCAAAGTGTGCGCCCTAGAAGATTTCCAGGTGCGCCTTATCGTATTTCAGAGAAATATGTGCCTGTTGGGGACCAAAAAACCAATAGGGTTTTTGGAGTTTAGATTTTTAGGGGACAGAGGTGTGGGGAATTGGCTGGAAGCTGACAGTCTGCCCAACCCCCCACCTCTTCTGCCTGATTAGGTTGCAAAAGGCTGTTAAACTGTGGTGCTGGATTGCTTACACTACCCTCCATGTTCCCCAGAAAGACTGGAGGCAAGTTTCTTCTATCCTTTGTTTGGTGTAAAGTTAACATGATATGTATGGTGGGGCTTTTCTGCACTCAACACAATTAAAAGTAAAAAGAGAGGAATTCTTCAATGTATTGACGAGGAAATGAGAGTTTGCCTTTCAAATATATGCCCAAACATTCAAGAAATCGCTAGGACACATCAGGCTCATGTTTCTCATAAACACAAGAATGAAAAACCTTAACACATTCGCTCTGGGACCTGCCGAATTTACTAAATCTTACTAAGAATGTATCTATATAAATAAAAAGATAACTTTTTGTCTTTTTTTAATTTTTAACCCCTTTTTTACGAATTCTAAAAAGCATAACTCAAAAAATGAAATATAAATGTTTTTTAATGTCAGAGTAAATTTAATTTGGTTGTATTTAGTTTAATTACCATAAAAGCACGCTTGGACTTTATATTTTTTCTTTAATATTTGACTTAATTATTATTATAACATATTTCTCAGAAATTTGTATATAGTGCACATACAATTATTTGTAAAAATTTAAATGCACCCTGATTTCAAAAAGTTTGAGAACTACTGGGCTAGACTATTGTGATTTTGGTTAGGGTTAGTTATTTTCAGTAATCTTAACTGAAACTGTTAGCTGCTAGCAACAACTTTTAGCTTACTCCTAACACAGTTGATTACCAATAGCCCTATGGCACTCCATTCAGAAGTCAGATATTTGTAACTTGGGACTATATCTGGAAACCTAATTTCATATAATTTGTACTGTTTTATTTTCAAGGGGAGAGAATGAATTCAATCTTTATTATTCTGTCATGGCAGATGAGGACATACCTGACTTTTTTTTAAGCGAGGGGGGGGGGGAAGGATAGGAAGACAGGAAGGGAGAGAGGTGAGAAGCATCAACTCGTAGTTGCATCACTTTAGTTGTTCATTGATTGCTTCTTATATGTGCCTTGACCATGGGGCTCCAGTGGAGCCAGTGACCCCTTGCTCAAGCCAGTGACCTTGGGCTTGAGCCAGCGACCATGGGATTATGTTGATGATCCTGTGCTCCAGCTGGCAACTTCGTTCTCAAGCTGGTGAGTCCATACTCAAGCTGGTTACTTTGTGATTTTGAACCTGGGACCTTAACGTCTCAGGTTCATGCTCTATCTATTGCGCCCCCACCAGTCAGGCTCCCTGACATTCTTTATTAATGAAATTTATTTTTGCTTTATTACTTTTTGTACTTCTGACTTACTAGTAAATTTATGAACTCATTCTACAGAACTTAATTATTTGGTATTATGATATAGAATGTCCTAGGCTTATGAAAATTGGTACCTACTTTATTGGGAAAAATGATAGTCTGTTTATGAGTTAAAGATCAAATTTCCTACAGTGCAATCTAAATTTTTTATTGAAATTATAGAAGATTTAAAAATCACTTCTTCTAAAGCCTGCTATCTAAAACATTTAATACTTCTGAAAAATCATTGTTTCTATGTTATTGACTTATTTTAGTCCTGGTTATATTATAAACTCTTTTATCAGTAGTAGAATATGTCTTAAGTTACTGACCATTCTTGTTACCTGAACAGTATTATAAATTCTGTAAATAAATTGAAAAGTACAGTTGAGAAATAAAGACTGGAAAACTTATCCTGCGATAAAGCAATACTTAAGATACAAATAGACTAATCTGAGGTATTGGTCTTTAATAGCTAATTATTTATATCACATTAATTTGAAAACATTGATAGTAAATTTGATGCTTTTTTCCATGTAGGCTGAAGGGTATGTGATTGGCAGCTGTATCAAGCACATTCCCATCGCAGGACGAGATATAACATATTTCATTCAGCAATTGCTGAGAGATCGAGAAGTAGGAATCCCTCCAGAGCAATCCTTGGAAACTGCTAAGGCAGTAAAGGTAAAGAATGATGAGAGTGTAATTCAGTTAAAATTAATCAGTGTTATAATAATATTTAATTAATGAAAAACTTAAACACAGTACTTAAAAGCTTGTTAACCAAGTTATAAATCATTGCCCTTAATTAGATACATGTTTTCTCTGTATTTTTTGTAAGGAAATTTTGGGGGATTATCAACCCTTTTCCTGTTCTCTTCATATTTCAACATTTGAAAGGACTAACGTGGAAGAACATTGATACCAATTGATTGACATATATTTTGGTGATTATTTCCTTTTGTAAAATAAATTAGTTCACTTCAGAGCTTTCACACTTAATTTCTTCACTGAATTTCTTGTTACAAAGTTTTTTGATATGTAATTGATTGCTTTGATTATAGAATAGTTGGCTCAGGTTTTATGGCAAATAAAAAAATGTGAAGGCTGTGTAAGGTATTTTAGTTTGCATGCTATGTAAGTATTATTTCATACAAATTCAAAATAGCATTGCTTTTTAAATTATCATTTGTCAACATACTTAAAAAGTTTCAGTGGGTCTATCATACATCTTTTGAATATATAAATGGAAAACTGTCCTGGCAAAAATAACTTCATTAATTTGCCTATCTTTAAATGATTATAGTGCTTTTCTCTTTAAAGGTTAGGAATAAAAATGAATTTTCTACTTTCTAGGTGGTAAAGGAATTAAATAGCTGCCAAAAGTTGCCCCAGATTGATAGTATCAGCATTAAATGTGTAAAAAATAAATAGGAACACTACTTGTTTTAACATTTTTGGGAAATCTTTGGGGTTCAAAAAAATAACAAGAACACTTACTATTCTAGAGAATACTGGTGCTCAGTCTGAGTATCTTTAAAGGATCTGTGTAATTCCTGTTTCCAAGGTTTGGAGAAGGAAGCCCTAATATAACATAAGAAAATCATCCTCTGTTTTCTAATATTCTTTCCCTTTATGTCCTTTAATTACTAATGTTTATCTTTCATGGGTATAATCCGTGTTGTGTAAAAATAAATTGCAAATAACAGTTATAACCCATAAATAACATCTTTGAATTGAATTTTAGATGATAACTTTTACTTGGAGCATATAATCAAATATGCAGTTCAGCCAAGCAGGTGATACAGTAAAAATAATTTATATTTTTAGCCCCCCCCCCTTTTTTTTTAATTTTTCTGAAGCTGGAAACGGGGAGAGACAGTCAGACAGACTCCTGCATGCGCCCGACTGGGATACACCCGGCACGCTCACCAGGGCGAGGCTCTGCCCACCAGGGGGCGATGTTCTGCCCCTCCAGGGCGTCGCTCTGTTGCTACCAGAGCCACTCTAGCGCCTGGGGCAGAGGCCAAGGAGCCATCCCCAGCATCCGGGCCATCTTTGCTCCAATGGAGCCTTGGCTGCGGGAGGGGAATAGAGAGACAGAGAGGAAGGAGGGGGAGGGGTGGAGAAGCAAATGGGCGCCTCTCCTATGTGCCCTGGTCGGGAATTGAACCCTCCCCCACACGCCAGGCCGATGCTCGACCACTGAGCCAACCGGCCAGGGCCTTTTTTTTTTTTTTTTTTGCTGACCATAATCAGTTTTGTTTCTGATGGGTATTAAGGCTTTACATTAATTTGTGTGGGTTAATTTATTAATTATTCATTTCTGTGTGTTTTATGCTTTTTCCTCTCTAGAACATAGGCTCCATTGCTGAAACAGTATAAAATCTTGGATGATATTAATGAATATTTTCATGGAGTAACATTGAAATGGTAGAACTTGGCTCATTTGTCGAATCATAGCCTGCTTATACATGAAGCCAGGAATTTTGTGTAGGATAGATGAGCTGTTCATTTGTACTACACATGCATTAATATCCTAGCATAAATTTTTTTCAGCTTTGTTTCCTAACTTTATTTCCTGAAGATTTTTTTTATTTGTTTCTAATTTACTGAAAATATGCTGTTCTTTTTTACTTTTCCTGAAACAAGAGGAAAAAGTTAGTTTCTTTGTTTTTCTAGGAGCGCTATAGTTATGTCTGCCCAGATTTAGTAAAAGAATTTAACAAGTATGATACAGATGGATCAAAGTGGATTAAACAGTATACTGGAATCAATGCTATCTCAAAGAAAGAATTTTCCATTGATGTTGGTTATGAGAGATTCTTGGGACCTGAAATCTTCTTTCATCCAGAGGTAATTTTTTTAGGTGGAATTAAAAAAAAAGTACTCAGCAGAAAATATCAATCAACTATAAGATCATTCAGGGAGAGTTAATTTCAAGAACTTGGTCATGGAAAGAGGGGCGGTTTTGAAATTTTTGAATGTTTAAATAGAATATGTAAAATGACCATTATAAAGAACCTTCAGTTGACCGCCATAAAATATTCAGTTATTAGCAAAATAGTTTTCTGTCTCTGAAACATTAGTAACATACAGGCCGTATTAAATTAATGAAAAATAAAGTGCTTTTAATAATGAAAAGTTCTTGTAGTAACATAAGAAATTTATTAATAGACTGACTAATGTTAAGTGCCTGTTCTTGTTTATTCATTCAGCAAATAGTGAATGTAATTGTCATACTCTCGGTTTTAAACATTGAATGTTCAAAACTTAATTTGTCTTACTCTTAAAAGAGAGATGAGTATCTAAACAGGTATAGTTGCTCTAATGGATGCATGTATTAGGTTAGGGAACAGGAGCAAAGAGCATCTAAGCTTGCTTGGAAGAACTGAGAAACTTTTTAGAGGAGATGAACAGTTCAGCTGAGACTTAAAGGATGAGTGGGTATTTGTTAGGTACATATGCTAGGGGAATATATTTCTGCAAAGGAGATAAGCTGGTCGAGTGTTATGATAGGGGTATGAGAGGGCTGGGATATAAGAGGGCTGGATACTAAAGTGCAGAGGAAGGGAGTGATAGGAGATGGATCCAGATAGATGTTAATGAGGGGGTAATATACTATGCTGAGGAGTTACTGGATTCTGTTAAGTTGTGTAGAAAACTTTAGTGTGGAAATGCCACAGATTTTTGTATGGTATTAGAAAGGTCTCTGATTGATTGGATAGATTGCAACAGAGATGTGAATTGTGTTGGAAACAGGTGAGTTTAATGCAGTTTTTCAGATGAAAGATAAATAATGTCAGATCAATGAGAATGAGAAAGGTGAAGAGAAAATAAATACAATCAACATGATTGCTGATTGCTTAGATGTGAGGAGTATGATTCCCAGGTCTGTAACATGAACAATTAAATGTTGTGCTATCCACTCAAATTAAGAACAGTGAAGGGGGAAGAATTAGTTAGGAGGAAACATGAGATGGCTTTATTATTCATCTTAGAAAGGTTCCAGAATGAACACTTGGATTCTAAGGGTTTTGAACTGTAGTGTCTATTCCAGAATGAGGATAGATAGAAGTCATCACCACATGTGGAACAAAGGAAGAGATTGTTCAGGGAGAGGATATGGAGTGGGAAGAAGGGAAGAATGAGGCCTAGTCAATATCAGCACTTTACAGACAGGAAGAGTGAGAGGAGCGTGCAGAGGATACTGAAGAATGCAGAAAAGGAGAAGTCAAGCCAAGGTATTGTGGTGCTAACATTAAGAGAGGTGAATATTTAAAGAAGTGAGGCTAAATAGTAGTGGCAGTTTATACAGAATGGCAATAAGGGAAACTTGAGCAGTGCTCATGGGTTTTTATCTTCCAGATTTATTGGTTATTCTAGGGGAGCCATTTCAGTAGAACGGTGTGATATAGAGGCAGTTGGTTGCATCAGTGAGACATGCAAGTTTGGGAATTGACAGAGGGGGCATACTGGATTATGCCTCTTTAAAAAATTCTCTAGGGGTGCTTCTAGTAGAGAGAGAATGAGGTTAGATATGTGTGTTCAATTCACCATGTTCCAAGAAGAGACCTGTTTTTTGTATGGTATGAACTGTGTCACTTCCCAAGTGAATTTGAAGATTCATTCTTCTGTAGTTTCAGGCATTTCTTTGTCACAGTTCTGTCATTTTTGAAGGATTCACTCTTTTTTCTTTTATTTTTTTGATTAATGTATATGCATCTGAACTTGAATAGTGAAGATAAAATGTGTGAAACAGTAAAACTATTTATTTTTGAACTGCTAAATTCATCACATATAAGAACTGTTTTTTAGAAAGGAATATGTTTGGCAGTTTACCTTTTTTTTTTTTTTTAAAGGAAATTAAAATTTTTGACAAAGCAATTTGAATTGCTATGTTTTTTGGGTGTATTCTTCATAAGTTTTTCAGAGGAGAGAAAGAATATTTTTCCCTTGTTAGCAACTTCCAGTGATATGAAGGCCTGATCAGGGAGCAGTTAGAGGCAGGACTGGCCCTTTTGTTGAAAGTGAAAGAAAGGCCTAAAAATATTGTTTTGTTTTTACAGGGACAGAGAGAGAGTCAGAGAGAGGGATAGGTACGGACAGACAGGAATGGAGAGAGATGAGAAGCATCAATCATCAGTTTTTCGTTGGACACCTTAGTTGTTCATTGGTTGCTTTTTCATATGTTCCTTGACCGTGGGCCTTCAGCAGACCGAGGAACCCCTTGCTTGAGTCAGTGACCTTGGGTCCAAGCTAGTGAGCTTTTTGCTCAAGCCAGATGAGCTCGTGCTCAAGCTGGCGACCTCGGGGTCTCAAACCTGGGTCCTCTGCATCCCAGTCCGACGCTCCATCCACTGCGCCACCACCTGGTCAGGCTCTAAAAATATTCTTAGCACCCTGGGTTGAGCCTATTTTTATCAAAGTCAACTATTTATTGTTAGTTTGTTTATTGTTAATTCTTTTTCCTTCATTTATTGACTAAATACTCATTCATTGCTTGCTTCTTCATACTATTTTACTTGTTGTCTGTCACTTGGGCTTCTGCAGGATTATAGTGCCTGAGTTTTTTCAAGAGATATACAGTAGTCAAATCAGACTTTATTTTTTTCTAAATCAGAATTTCTGTGGGTGGATTCAGGTTATGTGAATATTCTAAGGTTCTATTAGCTTTTCATTTTTGTATGTCTTCCATTAAAAACTGTGATTGAAGGTATAGCACAGAATGAATGACCCTATTCCTGCCTTTTTACTTGCTCATGGTATAGCACATAAACTGTCTTAAAGGTAGGGAAAGTATTATGGGAAGGGTAATCTCATGTGCATGTGTGTATTATTGTTTTAGGTAAATAGTGAAGAGTATGATTATTAACAAAGGTCAATGTAGAGAATTTACAACTTAGAGAATGGTTCATATTCTCTAAAATGATATGAACAAGTTGATACCATTTTTTAAAATGATTATTATAGAACATATTTTCTGTCTGGATTTTTCAATCTTGTAGGCTGTTGACAGGTTCTCAGGTTGTAGAGGTTATTTGGAGTGGTAGGTAAATAAATGTATTTTGTGCAACATACTTTTCAGATTTTTTCTTCAACAGACTGCTTAGAGAGGTAGGTTTGAGATAGAAAGTCACTTGACAGTTTAAATCATTATGGAAATGGAATGAAGTTAAAAATAATATTTTTAAAACTTAATTTTTAATTGTGATATTTAAGTCAGTAGTGATCTAATTATTATATATCCAACTTTACTTACTTTTCAGTTTGCTAATCCAGACTTTACTCAACCTATCTCAGAAGTTGTAGATGAAGTAATTCAGAATTGTCCTATTGATGTTAGACGTCCTCTCTACAAGGTCAGTACTTATAGCTAAATTGTTATTCAAAGTTGTATTTTTAAAACTTCTTAATTTTCTGTCTGTTGTTGAATATTAAAATTTAAAATATCTCTTCAAAAGGATATAGTAGGAATTTTAGTACCATTTCTTATATCTTTAAAATTTTTATTCTTTCTTTTAAAATATTTATTTATTTTTCTCTACTAATATAGAATATTGTCCTCTCTGGAGGGTCAACCATGTTCAGGGACTTCGGACGTCGCTTGCAAAGAGATTTGAAAAGAACTGTAGATGCCAGGCTGAAATTAAGTGAGGAATTGAGTGGTGGTAGATTGAAGGTTGGTTTTTTTCTGTTGTTGGTGGGAAGGTTGAGGGTGCCCTGAAAATTGTAATGGGGATGGGTCATGTGTGCAAACTTCTGCTTTTATTTGGGAAAATAAAAGGAACCTACTAGGTAGGTATGGATAGTAATTAATATTATAGATTCATATCTATATTCTTGGTCATTTGATTCCTCTAGGATATAATCTACAGTTATGGAAAATATTCTTAGTTGTAGCTATGAGAAAGATTTTTAAAATATCTCTGTTAGCTAACTGGTTTGCTCATGCACAGTATTGGTGGTGGTAGTCGATTCCTTGTTTAATCCAGGGATAATGTTCTTCATGGCTCTACAAAATTTTGACTACCCCTATAGCCAGACAGCAAAGCAGAATTGAGAAAGAAGCTGATGTTGTGTGGTCAAGCTTGCTTTCACAGACGGACTCAAGGCCCCCATCCCTCCCACCCTGCATCCTCATAATGTGAAATCAAATTGGTGGTTCAGCAAAATAACCTTTCTCTGACATGTATTGGACTTTTGGGCTTACTCTCAAGGAATCAAAATTAATTTTAAATTCTCAGATATCTGTTTTCTGTATCTATGAGACAAAATTTCACTTCCATTCTTGTTAAATGTAGAATATTGAACCAAAACATCAATTCAGAGGATATGTTGCTAGATATTCAAACCAAGAATGAGGGATCCATCTGAGGCTGCTACAGTCAGTCAGATTTTCTTAAAAATAGAATATACTGATCACGAAAATTATAGTATTGCTGTTATCTCGCCCTTTAAATCCATCAAAGTCTGCTTTATATATTTAGGTGCTCCTCTATTAGGTGCGTAGATATTTATAACAGTTATATCTTCCTGTTGGATTGCTCCCTTTATCATCATGTAGTGACCTTCTTTATCTCTTACTATAGCCTTTGTTTTAAAGTCCATTTTTTCTGATACAAGTATTGCTACTGCAGCTTTTTTTTCATTTCCATTTGCGTGAAATATTTTTTTCCATCTTTTTATCTTCAGTCTGTGTGCATCTTTTGTTTTAAGGTGTGTGTCTCTTGTAGACAGCATATGTATGGGTCCTGTTTTCTTATCCACACAGCTACCCTATGTCTTTTGATCGGATTGTTTAATTCACTTACATTTAAGGTTATTATTGATACGTAGTTGTTTATTGCCATTTTATTCTTTAAAACTGTATTCCTCTCTTGCCATATTCTTTTTCTCCTTTGATCTGCTTACAACAGGCCCCTTAGCATTTTTTACAGCATTGGTTTGGTTGTAGTGAATTCCTTGAGTTTTTTTTTGTCTGGAAAGCTTTTTATTTTTTCTTCAATTTTAAATGATAGCCTTGCTAGATAAAGTAGTCTTGGTTGTAGGCTCTTGTTCTGCATTACTTTGAATATTTCTTGCCATTCCCTTCTGGCCTCAAGTGTTTCTGTTGAGAAGTCGGAAGCCATCCTTATGGGGGCTCCTTTGTAGGTGATACTCTTTTTCTCTAGCAGCTTTTAATATTTTCTCTTTATCACTTAGCTTTGGTATTTTAATTATGATGTGTCTTGGTGTAGATTTCTTTGGGTTTCTCTTTAATGGAGTTCTCTGTGCTTCTTGAACTTGTGAGACGTTTTCCTCTCTTAATTGAGGGAAGTTGTCAGCTATGATATGTTTGAACAAAGTCTCTATCCCTTGTTCTTTCTCTTCTTCAGGCACCCCTATGATGTGGAAATTATTTCTCTTGCTTCCGTGCCTTCATTTATCTTGTCCTCTAACTCGCTGATTTGATTCTCTGCTTCATCCATCCAGCTTTTAATTTCTTCCATTGTGTTCTTCATTTCTGATATTATAGTTGTCATTTCTGACTGATTCTTTTTTGTTATTTCAATGTCCTTTTTTATATTTGCTATCTCTTTATTTAGGTGTTCGTAATGACCATCTATTGTTCTAATATCTTTGAGCATCCTAACAATCGTTATTTTAAACTCTGCATCTGGTAATTTGGTAATATGTGACTCATTCAGGTCCTTTTTTGGGGATTTCTCTTGATTCATTTGTGTTGCATTTCTCTGCCTTCTCATTTTGTCTGTGTAAAAGAAGATTTTGGCCACTGGAGTCGACTGATGTGGCCTCTGTGTTCCCTAGGTGTGGTCTGTCTGCAGGTCCACCACCCCCTCTGCTGTTGCTGCCTAGGGTGTTCGGGTATGAGCATTGCTGGTGCCTGCCCACTGGGGCTGTTGCTGTGGTTTCCGCCTCTCCTTCACGGGAGTGGCTGTGATCACATCCTCGGGTATACAAGCCTCGGTGGCCTTGGCCTTCACCCCGCCCCCGCGGGTGGCATTATGCACAGCCCTGAGGGCAGGGGTGAGCACCTTTGTTCAGCTGCGGGTCTCCACCTGTTTCCGGGCTTTCGCCCTGCCCCTGCAGGAGGAGCCCGCTCGTGGGACGGCTGCAAGCCTTGGCTCCATAGGCTGGGCGGGACTGCGTGCCCACACTCAGTAGCAGGACTCCGCCTGTTCTGGGCTTTTGGCTCCACCGCCATGGGAGGAGCCGGCTCCCAAGTCAGGCCACAAGCCTTGGTTCCGTGGGCAGCTCAAGGCTGTGCTCCTGCACCCTTACTCAAGGGCGGGTCTCCGCCCCTTCTGGGGCTCCTGCCCTTCCCCTGCAGGCTGGATTGCAGGCGGCCCACAGCTGGGCTTGACCACTTTTACACATCCCCTCCTCCCCAGCCAGGCAAGACTGAGCTCACACCTGGGCCTCAGTGGTGGCCAGCCAGCTTCTGCCCTTGCCGACAGAACCGTGCTTCTGCGTCCCACCACTGCCCGCCCTCGGGCAAGCCCTCAGCCGTGTGGGTGCAGGAGCTGCAGCACAGACCCTAAGGCTCACGACTGTAGACCCGAAAGCTCCCTCCTTCTAAGCGACTGCTCTGAGTGCTGCTGGAGAGCTTATTTGGTTGGTGTCCTGCTTCCCTTTGCTGATATTGCTGTTTCCAGGGGAAATATTCACTTCAGATTTGGGGAGTGACTCATCCCAGGGGTTATGGTAGCTGTCCCTCAAAGTGTTTCTGCCTTTGCCTCCTAGATTACACTTTCTTCCTGCTACTCCAGTCCTCTCCTCTCTCCCTGACCCCCAGAGCCCCGGGTGAGTGGTTGTGAGAGAGGTTTTCTGCGCAGTCCCTTTAAGAAGAATCCTGGGTCTGAGAAATCAGTCTTTTTCTCACAAACAGTATCCTGTCTTGTTTCCAGCTAAATTCTGTCCATATGCCTCTTCTAGGCTCTGGGGCTGCAGACTGGGGCTTTGTTCCTGGAACTCAGGACCCTCCCCTCTCTGCTAAACTCACTTCCCACCACGTGAGTCCCTCTGGGCCGTCATTCACTCCGGGGAGCTGGGCAGCCCTCTCCGCGTTTCCATTTTTCCTACCAGTCTCAGTGTGCCTTCTTCAGTGATCCTTGGTTTAAGAGTCCTCTTGGTTTAGTCCAAAGTTGGTCTTTCCAGATGATGGTTCTTAAAATTAGTTTGTAATCCACTTTGGTTCTGGCAGGTGGAGGTTGGTACGTCCGCCTACTTCATCGCCATCTTGTCTTCTTGCTCACAAAAATTAGGGAATATTTTATAGCTTCATATTTTGAAATATCCCCTAATTGTTGTGAGCAGTATATAGCACTCTAGTTTGCTGCTGCTTGAGAAATTACATGATAGCCAGAGCCCCTAAATTTTGATTATCTTAAACCTATCCCTCCCGGTGCAGTTAAATAGTTGTTTAAATAGTTTAATTTGTAGTGATTCATTACAATTTCATTGAAATGGAAAAAGAAATGCTGTTTATTGAGTATGGTATTTCAAGAAAGTAAAAGTGTTTAACATTTTTAAGCTTCTGGTACATTTCTAAATAAGAAATGAGGGGGACCCCCCTCCCCGTGATAGCAATGCTATAACTGACATCTAGTGATACAGGGAAAACTTGAAACAGGATTCTGACTCTGTCCTTTTTATTGCACTCGGCAGTCATTTTATAGAGTTTCATAATATCTTTATAGATCCCTGGTTCTCATTAAATTTTCAACACTAGTTTTAACATCTATATTTTTTTCCTAAAATACCTATTACTGTAGTTGTGGTAGTTGCCAACTCAAATGATATTTTGCACATTCCATCATTCCTTTAAGTTTTTTAGTCTCATTTTACTAGGGAAGAGTTTTTCCTTATTCATTCAGTAATATTTGTATAAACTGATTTCTCATAAGATTCCATAGGCTATTTATTATTATGATTTGTATATCAACATGTTGATACTTATATCAACATATTGTGAATACTATTAATGTCATTAATTTTGATGCTCAAATTTTCTCAGATTTGGCCAGTGGGAGCCATTCAGGTAGTTTCTGTGCCTTTTGGTGGGTCCCAGTACTCCTCAAGCACTTTTTACTTCTGGCAAAGCAGGCTATTCCAGGCTCATCCTGAACTTTCTCTTCAATCTAGGAATCAACCCCTTTTCCCCCGAGGCAGCCTTGTTCATTTTAGTGGAGAATACTATTAAGAAATCAAATTTTTGATACTAGGTCTATTCATTGCTACTGGTGTTACTGGCCTTCTTGGCAGACAGATTAGGATGTATGAGTATTTGTGTGTGCACGCACATCTACATCTACTTCTCTGTTTGTAAATTAAAAGCTGAATTCATACTGATTTTGCCAGTTCTAGAATACCACCTTTCCATTTTTGTAATGCCTTTCTCTGACAGAGTAACTGGCTTCCATTATCTATGATATATGATTTTGCTCAGTCCTAGAATACTTGTTTATAGTACTTTCAGAATTGTTGCTTTTACCACTGTGAGAAATAAGCCCACTAACTAGAGTTCAGTATTGTATTTGTTTAAGTTATTATCTTAAGCCTGAGGGCATAGTCATAATTCTATGTTCACAAGTTACTTGAATTAGTCCCTTCCTCAACCTGAATGGTTTGGTTCTTCCTTTTTCTTTTTTATTTATTTTTTAAATAAGCTTAATATTTTTCTGCTATATTCTGTGAAACATTGCATTTGATGTATGTAGAGTTTATAGAAACTGTTATTTTAATTTATTTTTGAACCATTCTTGTGTTTTTTTTAGCCAAAACCTATTGATGTACAAGTCATTACACACCATATGCAGCGATACGCAGTTTGGTTTGGAGGGTCGATGCTGGCGTCCACGGTAAATGAGATGAAGCTTACTTTTATAATTTGATTTTTTTTTTTTAGATATAAGAATTCTTCAATACTTAAAAATATTTAGAAGAACAAGGAAACTTCTTTAATTGTTTTAAAGTCTTAAAATCAGATACCTGTCTACATGGTATTTTTAAAAAGTGCAATTCATTTGGATTTAATGTTCATACTTTACCTGCTAGACTTTTTTTTCAGTGAGCATTTAGAATTTTTAAATTTATCTTTAGGAAAAGTTCTTTTAACCCTGTGGTAATACAGATATTGGAAGGGCATTATTTTTTTCTTTGCAAATATTTAAAAGCATTGAATTAAGAGTAATGTTTACGGTATAGGAAGTACCATGATCTACTCTAAACTAAGTGAAGGGAGTTCTCAGAGCCCTCTTCCCAAACCAAAAGATCTGAAAACCTCTTTAAAAGGTATTTTAACATGATTGGTGCTTTATACCGTAGTGCACAGAGTATTAATTAAAATGAAGGTGCTTTTATCTGAATTATTGAAAACTATACAGCCTTGAATTTTAAAGCATTTAAAAATCAGAGATAAAAGTATTTTATTCCTTAACCATAGTTGTCTTCAGTTGTGCTGTATAACCTAGTTGAGTTTGTAGCTTTGCCCTTTGAGAAATGAGATGACAGAGTATCGAGTAGTCGTCTACACCAGATATTGAGTGAAGAAAGCGAGTTGACTACAAGTTTTTGTAGCATGTAGTGGTTTACCTGTACTTCTTATTAATGCTTCTTGTTTAGATTATTGATTCAGTATGTCATTTTGGAAAGACTTACTAGAATAGTCTTGGCATTTGAGAATCAACCTTCCATTCCTTAAAGTTTCAAAATCTAGGATATATTGGTTGTGAGGAGGAGGTGCGGGACATGAGTTAAATGTTCCTTTTCTATTCGGAGTTAGATTTATAGGTGATTTTAAGTCATGGTTGGTAGAATTCCTAAGCTTTGTTCAAGTACTGTAGATGGACCAATAAAAACATTTTAGATTTAACAAGTCTATTTTAAAGCATATTGAAGAATGATAGATTTTTGACCTTCATAAAAATATGTTTTTATTTTCAGCCCGAGTTCTACCAAGTATGCCACACCAAAAAGGATTATGAAGAAATTGGACCTAGCATTTGTCGTCACAATCCAGTGTTTGGAGTCATGTCATAAAATTGACTTCATAGTTATTGGGGTTAGGGAGGTGGGAAAGAAATAATCTTTCTGATTACTTGTTTTGTCTGGATGGCTGGTTTTGAGGTTTTAAACCTGACTTGAAATAATAAGACCAAACATAATTAATTATACAGGAATATTTTAATAAATATATCAACATGCGAATGTAGAGGAGAGCCAAAATTAAGTGTTTTTCTTTAAATTGAATATTTGAATATTATGTGTAACAAAAAGAAGTGGGTTTTAGTTCTTTCTGTGTCCTGATATTTTGTATATTATTGAATTATCCAAGATTTGATGGGATTTATTGGTATGTAGATAGCTCTATAATGCTTGAATTGTACACTTACAAGTGTACAATACAAGAGCTTGTTTATATTTCATACTTTTATACTTTGAGGAAAAAAGTCAAAGAAAAACTAGTATTTGAGTACAAAAAAGTGACCAAGTAAAGGAGAAATTAAAAAAATAGCCTCATGAGACTTATCGTGCACACATGCTCATGGGATTCCAGTTATTATGAATTGTTGCCGTTCCCCATGCTGCCCGGTGATTTTCTTTGCAAGTGCATTTGAAACTAAGAAGCTAGGATCTTGGATTAACTGATGCCTGCTTGTGCTTTCTGATTACTCACATTCTGTTTGTCGCTTTAAAGGAAAAGTAAAGACAAGACTGTTGGACCAGTATTGCATATCTGTAGTGTCCTTTCGTATTTAAAAAAAATTAATAATTTGGTTACCAAAATTCATATATGTAAAGCCTAAACCATTCTAATGAAGGCACAAATTTCTTTTTAATACTTGTTTCAAGCTCTAATCTTTATAAGTTAACTAATCTATTTTCTTCAAATTTCTGCAATAGTTCTTTAAAATCACAACAGTTGGTTAGCAAGCCAACTTTTTTATGTGCTCTAAACAAATAATTGTGAACTTTTAATATGTTGAGTGCTTTCATTTTGATAACTGGATCTCCATTTGATATTTCATCTGTATAACTCATTTGCAGTCTGAAATTTTTTTAGTGCCAGCCCCTGACATATCATGGAAAGTTAATTTTCTTTGCATTTTAAAATATCTGGATCATGAAGAAAACATGATGAAAATAAATTAAAACTGAATTACCTTTTCTAATGTTTTTTTTTAAGAAGCAGTGTCATTCTACTTCATGTCTATGTATTTTATATGATTTCTGGTTTTGTTGGAATAGTGGGATTCATTAAAAATCCCTAATATGATAGAAAATTTCTTGTGAATTTCAAATTTTACCAGTTATTTATAGAAGACAAAAAGGGGAGATTTTACAGGCTTTTTAGAACTTACGCAATAATACCAGTGAACACTTGAACTTCATCACCCATGAAAATGACACATAAGATTATTGGTATCCAAAAATTGAAGAACGAAGTGTTTTTGTTGTTAATATAAAGATAGAATTGGGGAATAAACTTTATTTAGACTGAATCTGGATACTTAAATTATATTAATTATTTATATGAATCTTAATTCTTTGTATGTGGGAGTAAAGAACAAACTATGGTCTGTAGTGGTAGTAGTATCAGTTTCAAAGATCTCTTTTTACTTGAAAAAATATTTCATAAACATTTAAAAAAACCCATCAAATAGTACTAAAGAGTAAATAGTGGGAGTAGGTTTCTTTCCCACTCTAGTCTGTCTCATTTTCTGATCATTACACTGTTAGAAATGTCTGTGGGTCCTTGTAGTTTTCTGTGCATATTGAAATGAATATAGCTCCTTTATTTTACATGAATATGTTGCAGACATCTTTTGATACAGAAGTAAATTGATGAGCATTTAAGATTTCGTGCTCTTGGCTCCATAAGATATCACTAGCATTGTCATGAATATGTCTTTTACACTTGGGATGGTTGAATGATAAATGAATAAACTTGGAAGACGTTTACAAAGCTGCAGGTTACAATCTCTTGCATACTTAAAATAAATATGTTTTTAACTGATTTGAAAATGTGAAGGTCAGTAATTTTCTTTAGAGCTTACGCTTATTTGGGAAAACAAGAAGACTCCTGATACACCTTTTGCCCTGCTTTTATAGAATATGTGCTGTAATATGATAGAAACAGTGCTCTTACAATCTCTCCTGTCATTGTATATCATTTTTTTCCATTTATATCACCTTTGGTTGTATATGTGTAGAGGTTGATCAAGATGAAATCAAATCTGTAATACTGATTTGATGTCAGACTTCATGAGCATGGGACAGTGGAGAAACACCAAACAGTCCAGTGGCTGAAATTTTTATTCTGGATCTACAAATTGGTGATATAACTCATTAAGTTTGATTTTTTTGTTATTTTTAAAACTAGAAACATATTTGTATAATCTTGGATAAATTCTTTGAATTCTCTGGACCTTAATTTAATTTATATATAAGGTAGTGATGTTATCTGGGTTAACAATGCAATTTTTATGAGTTTTTGAAAATATAACCTAGCTGTCTCCTTTTTAATAGTTGGGGCTTTGTTCAATGGAAAATATTAATGGACAGAAATAAAATAGATGGTGGTTATCTAACTTGATGCCTACTGTTTTTAGTAAGCAAGTTCTCAAAATTTAACCCCTCAACAGTAAATGACATATACTGCAAGTCATGGCCCTCTTCTGACCTGTCTTCCTCTCGCATCAGATAACAGTTACCTACTCAGGTCGTCCAATACATAATTTTGGTTTTTAAGGCTTTGACAGTTTGAAATAACTGTTCTTGCAGTTATTTCTAGAAATATCTTTAGAAGTAATAATATGAATTATAGGGATAATAGGCTATTATGTTCATTGTTCTTTCCTTAGTTTCTACAAAAAGAAGTCCTAGAGCAGTGGTTGGCAAACCGCGGCTTGTGAGCCACATGCGGCTCTTTGGCCCCTTGAGTGTGGCTCTTCCACAAAGTACCACGTGCAGGCACTACCTTGATAAGGAATGTACCTACCTATATATTGTAGTTTAAGTTTAAAAAATTTGGCTCTCAAAAGAAAGTTCAATTGTACTGTTGCTATTTGGCTCTGTTGAGAAGTAAGTTTGCTGACCACTGAATATATCTGTATAAATAGAAACTTTCAGATACCCTAAACTTTCTGGTACCCTAAAAATGGTACCAGAGTATGTTATAGCATTGAGGAAATGAGTAAAATTGTACTCATGCCATCGTTTATTTATGGTTTTGATTTTTTAAAAAAAATTATTGATTGATTTTAGAAAGAGAGTTTGTTGTACCACTTATTCAGGTGTTCATTGGTTGCCTCTTGTATGTGCCCTGAGTAGGGATTAAACCTGTAACCTTGGTGCATTGGGACTATGCTCCAACCAACTGAGCTCCCCAGCCAGGGTCTTCCTTTTGCTATTGTAAAGAGAGTTGTTATTCCTCTAAATACTGGGCTAATTGGTAAATATTAAAGTCCAGTGAATTTCTTCCTTTGTTACCAGCCCAGATCTGACTTCTCTGACCACTACCATCCTGATCTATTTTAGTTCATAGTCACCAGGTGTGAGTACCTTGATAGCCTTCTGCAGTCTTCTTCAACTCCTAGTACTCAGATTACAATTTTGGTTGATGGGCACTAAATATATTAGTTAAAATACACAATACAAAATATGTGCAAGCTCTGGAGTGAAGCATTCTCCCATGCAGATTGGAGTCCTATGCTAGGACATATTTCAGTGTAATAGCACTTAGTCTATACAATTGGCCAAGGAGTTATTACCAAGAACTTATGGGAAACTTTCCTAGCAGATCCTGAAAATAAACACTTTTTCTTACTAGGTGTGTAACCACATCTAAATTGACCTTAAGTGAGAATGTTTAGATCTGCTGGAGGGTCTGGAAATTTTTAGATCTTAGTAAAAAAGGATTTCTGCTACTCATTGTTGATAACTCCCCAGTACTGTGTATATGTTCATTCCTCTTCCATAATTTGTCAGCATACCACACTTTTTGTTATAACCTACTTGGTCTCGATAGAATTAACAACAAAAAAAGTGGTTGTCTTTGGTAATCTCCATGTCATAACCCAGTTTATTTAGTGCATTTGGAACTCAGGAGCTGAAATTAAATAGCTTCTTGAATTTACAATTACATTAGCATTTTTCTAGTAATTATAGGAACAGAAGGAAAAGGGAACAAAAATAGAAATGAATGATTTAGAAAAAATGACAACTGAAAAAACCAAAAGAAAAAAAATTAAGCTAGAAGAAAAGTATGTACTGCTTTTGTTAATTTGATTTAGCAAATGATTATTCTTGACTGTTTTTCAGTGTTCCATCCCTTCTGGTTACTTTTATGCATTACAATGAAACTAAGATACTGAGTCAAAATAGTTTCACTTTTATTCAAACACTACAACTTATTTATACTCTAAGCAGTGGTACCAGGTTTTGTTTTTTTGTTTTTTGTTCTGTTTTGTTTTTTTGTAATTTTCCGAAGTTGGAAACAGGCAGTCAGACAGACTCCCGCATGCGCCCGACCGGCATCCACCCGGCATGCCCACCAGGGGGCGATGCTCTGCCCATCTTGGGGCGTCGCTCTGCCGCAATCAGAGCCATTCTAGTGCCTGAGGCAGAGGCCACAGAGCCATCCTCAGAGCCCGGGCAAACTTTGCTCCAGTGTGGAGCCTTGGCTGCGGGAGGGGAAGAGAGAGACAGAGAGGAAGGGGGGGGGGAGTGGAGAAGCAGATGGGCGCTTCTCCTGTGTGCCCTGGCCAGGAATCGAACCCGGGACTCCTGCACTCCAGGCCGACGCTCTACCACTGAGCCAACCGGCCAGGGCTGGTACCAGGTTTTGATACCCCAATCCCAGAGACATTTCTTGATTGTATTCTGTGGCTTAAGCACTGTGCGTGAAGATGAATAAAACGTTCTGTCCTAAACTTAGTGGCTAATATAACAGTAAAGACACTGAGGAGAGAGAAATATTTTGCCCAGATATTTGAGAGAGCTTACTAGGTTTAGAATTTCATAAAGGTGGTGGTGGTGGTTTTAAGGGGAAAAAATAAAAACCAAAACTCAGCTAGGTAAGGTGGTAAACGTTAAGTGCAGCTGTGGTTTCAAATTACTTCGCACCTGAGATTCTTAAAATGATAAATGTTGCATATAACAATTGAAGGAAGTATTTCTACAGTAGGATCTGTCTTATTCATTTGGTATTTCTAGTGCCTTCACATTTTGTCTGGAACATAATAGGGTTTCAGACAAATGTGTTTGATAGATTAGTGAATGAATGAATAAAATCATTTTTCATTTTGAAATTAAAACTTTGAATTCCTTTAGCGTACAACTTTTGTTCCTTTAAAAATACCCATATTTACCAAGAAAGTAAGACTGGGTTGTTATATTTTTCTATTCCACTAGTGTTTGCTTTAAAACAGTGACAGTCTACATAAAACTGGGGGATTATTAAGTGTTCATAAATTTTCTAATGTAGGTCTTTAATAGTTGCTTAATTAGGTCTTAGATCATTTTGAAATCTCCACAGTGTAATTATTGTCTGCTCTAAACATTGTGCAATGCTAATTGAAATGCCCTTAAGTATTTTATGACATTGAACATCAACAGTAAAAACACTTCTAATTTTCAGCTTTGGAATTTATTTAACAATTTGGTTTTCTCGTGTAAATCCCATTTCGAACCTACAAATTTAGAGATGATGACTTAGAATTTTTTCCATTTTGAGTGAAAAAGTCAATGATGCAATAGATTGTTAATCTTAACCTAGAGGTGTAGTAGAAAGTTGATAACAGGAATTAGAACTGTATATCTTTTCTCTTATGGAGAGTACATATTTTTCCCAAACAAATTATTAATCTGCGTAGAGGATTGGGCAGTAAGAAAATAAGAGATTTCTCTTTTTGTTGCTGTAATGCTTAGTTGGATTGTCATACATTCATGACTTAACTAAATTATTTTATATAGGGCAGTTTCTGCTGGAATAGATTTCTCTTTTTTCGAAGACCTTGGAAGATGAATAAAATTTGGTAGATGCAGAGTAGGTGGGGAAGATGTTTTAGTTATCAGAGAAACAGCCGGTAGTATAGCAATTAGTAATTGAGAGGAGGGGTGAGCAGGATTGATTGTAAGCAAGTTAGAAGAGTAGCGGATAAGGAAACCTGCCACTCAAACATTCTGAGAAAAACTTAACGGATGCAGTTAAGGTAGAAACCACACGTGGAGACACTTGATATCAGTTACTTTGTTGAATTTTCAGAGTTTGGTCTAGTCCAACTACATTTTACAGATGAGAAAACATTTTAAGGGCTTTGGCAAAGACCACATATATAGTGGCAGAATAGAACTTATTGGTAATTCTTAATGTGTTTTATTTATACTGAGTAGCATATGGTTTATTAAACATTTTTATTTCAAAATTTATTTGGCAACATTGCTTAGCTTCTCTGACCCAGTTTGTTGAGAGAACTGCTACTAGCCTTAATGTGCTAGATGCTACTGAGGAGAGAGGTACCAAATGACTTAAGTATGTCTACGAAATCATGCCCTTGGCTGTCAGATAAAGAGTGCCAACATGAGCCTGAAACAGTGTATTAGGACTAAAGGGGAGAAAAGGGACTCTGTACAGAACAACAGTTGGAATTTGAGACTATCCTGATTGAGGCCAAGTTGCATATTTGAGCTCTTGCACATTTGGGGCATGAATTTCCAAATTGGTGCTAAATTTGTACCTTATTTCAGATTTCACTGATACTGAAAGTTAAACTTTCAAGTGACATAATTGGATTTTGTGAATCAGAAAGTACCTTAACGATTTTTTTTTTTTTGTATTTTTTCTGAAGCTAGAAATGGGGAGAGACAGACAGACTCTCGCATGCGCCCCACCGGGATCCACCCGGCACGCCCACCAGGGGGCAACGCTCTGCCCACCAGGGGGCGATGCTCTGCCCCTCCGGGGCGTTGCTCTGCCGCGACCAGAGCCACTCCAGTGCCTGGGGCAGAGGCCAAGGAGCCATCCCCAGCGCCCGGGTCATCTTTGCTCCAATGGAGCCTCAGCTGCGGGAGGGGAAGAGAGAGACAGAGAAAGGAGAGGGGGAGGGGTGGAGAAGTAGATGGGCGCTTCTCCTGTGTGCCTTGGCTGGGAATCGAACCCGGGACTTCTGCACGCCAGGCCGACGCTCTACCTCTGAACCAACCGGCCAGGGCCACCTTAACGATTTTAAAGACTGGGAAAATATTTTTAAGCTACAAATAAAAGTGAAGTTTGTGAATATGTTATGAAATACTGTTTTTGACATGTGGTTGAATGCTCAAATCTTTGTTGAATAAGGTTATCTGGCTCAAAAAAGATGTAGAAATGGTATTTCTGATCCTATCACTATTTTGATCCAATAATTAAAGAGAATATTTAGGACACAGAATAGTGTCTACTTTTAAAACGTCACATATTTGGCACCAATTAAAATTCTGTTTACACACCTGTTCATAGCTATCTTAAAAATTCATCTCTTTCAAGACAATCCATTGAAAAAGTGGCTTAAATTTTATATGTACATACATTTTATGAACCTCAAGATCAAGGACCTGCTAATGATTTCACATTTGAGTTAGTTTGAATTGTGTCTGTAGATTCCCTTGCCACTGATACAGCTCAAGAAAGAAGAATGATATTTGATCTGAGCAGTGCTATCCTTTCCTATTTTTTCATATTTATAAAAGTTGCAACTCTACATTATTTCTTAGGGCACTGGAAGCACCAATGAAATGGTTTTAATACTCTCTTTTTTTCCCCAAGGGGAAGGGAAGGACTTATTGAGTCCCAAGTAGAAGACTTTGTTCAATCATTAGCATTCTGGTATTCTTGAAATTGAAGTAACTACTTGCTTTTGACATATTTCACAAAGAAGACATTTAGCTGGAGATGGAGTGGTTGATGTGGGTTTTGAGTGTAGTCTTTCAGTCCATCCACTAGGTGTCTCTCTTCTCTCCCCTCATCCATAAATGCAGGGGTCCCCAAACTTTTTACACAGGGGGCTAGTTCACTGTCCCTCAGACCGTTGGAGGGCCCAACTATAAAAAAAAAACTATGAACAAATCCTTATGCACACTGCACATCTCTTATTTTAAAGTAAAAAAATAAAACGGGAACAAATACAATATTTAAAATAAAGAACAAGTAAATTTAAATCAACAAACTGACCAGTATTTCAATGGGAACTATGCTCCTCTCACTGACCACGAATGAAAGAGGTACCCCTTCCAGAAGTGCGGCGGGAGGGTGGGGGGCAGATAAATGGCCTCAGGGGTCCGCATGCAGCCCGCGGGCCGTAGTTTGGGGACCCCTGCATAAATGGATATATTTCAATTAGATGTGCTGCTATCAAAAGTAAATTGGATCTGGGTTGTGGAAATAACACATTTCATTTTCCCATTTAAAAGATGTCATTTTCAGCCATATAGCCATGACTTCAATACAAACAAAGATGTTTCTTAGGCTGCAATAGTAATTCACAGTGGGATTTATTTACTCAGCAGTATCGATTTGTAACATTTTAAAATGCTAAACACTTTTCTAAGGTGCTAAGGATATAATAGCAAAACCGACATGGTTTTTTGCCTTCTGGAACTTTAAAAGGATGTCTAAACCATGGTAAAATATATTAAAATTTCAGTATCAGAATTAAAATCATATATATTATTGCATTAAGGAAAGCCAGAAAATGTAAGGGACTGGGTAACATTCTAAGCTTTTTTTTTTATTCTTAAAGTTTAGTTTTTAACAGTAGTTGCTACTATTCTCTCTGTTCCTTTAAGGTAATACTGTACAAGTTCTCTTTAGTGACAGGCATTGAAAGATGCAAAATCAACAACAAAAAATATAAAATTGATTTCCTTAAGTTACATGGACATAATTGCCCTTAATTCATCATGCAGATTTGAGGCACCCATCAATTTATGTCCCACATTTTCCTAATTAATATATATATATAGTGTAAATGAAAGTTACTTATCCAGAAAAAAAGCTCAAAAACGATTTCCATTTTGCAACATGTGATCTAGAACTCCATGAGGGATGTGCTTTACAAGTATGTATGAAACTAGCCAGTTGCTCTTACTACTTTGGCTTAGAACTGTACCCCTAAGTGTTCTGATCCCGAGATTACTTGAGCTTTAGCATGGCAGGGGATTATGATTTTGACTATATTCCAGAGCGTATCTATTTAGGATTATACCCTCCTCTGTTCTGTAGTCTAATAATTTAAATTGGTTAGTCTATTCCACAGAAAAGCTTTAAATTTATTTAACTGATCAAAATTATGAAATTGTAGCAAGAATTGAGAATTTACAGTGTTCTGAGACTTGGACATTGTGTGCTGTGGGTCATCTACATTCTTGGCTAGTTCATTTCCCATTGCCAAGCAGCTTTCCTGCCTGGGTGCATCATCTCAGAAATGAGCAACAACAGCAGAAGAAAGTGATTCAAGTTTTTTACATAAGTGGACATAGCCATTTTAGCCTAAGTAGCATAGAAATGAACTAAAGTTATACCTTCTCACACAAAAGAGTCATTCTGTGTGCTCTTACATGGAGCATTCTCCTAAAACCTGTAAAACGGATTCAGCACAAGCCTAGAGAGCTAACAAAGAATATCTTCCCTATTCCCCAAGGCTATTGTGAGTTTGGGGGATAGCCCTTCAAATTGAGATCAAAGCTGCCTGTGGTTATTTGAAAAATGGAGTAAATGTCCATGTATTGTGTTTACAGTGCATAAATATTTTAAGTATCCTTGAGCTACTTTGGAGTGAGGGAGCTTTCGAATTACACAAGCAGGCTCTGAGACATAGCTCTAGTACATATCCTATCACTCTTGTTCTCAAGAAGGGGTGCCACACAATCAATGAAAACAGTCTTTCATCCTGAGAGGCACTGCTGCCTCTGAACATGTGCTTTATGTATCCACCTTGAGATGAGGGCCAGTTCCCCCAGATGTAGCTAATCAATAGGACATGGTAGAACAATTGGTGAGGAATGTTTCTTTTTCTGTTTTTGTTTTGTTTTGTTTCTTTAGTGAGCAAGAGAGACAGGAAGAGAGATATAAGAAGCATCAACACGTAGTTCTGGTACTTGAGTTGTTCATTGGTTGTTTCCCATATGTGCCTTGACCAGAGGGCTCCAGCCAAATCAGTGACCCCTTGCTCAATACAGCAACCTTTGGGCTTCAAGCCAGCGACCCCATGCTTAAGCTGGCAAGCCTGTTCAAGCCGATGAACCTGTGCTCAAGTTGGATGGTTTCTCAGCGTCCCACATTGACACTGTCCAGTGCACCAGTCAGGCAGTGAGGAATTTAAGAACAGTTTTCATTAGTAATCTAAACTTAGTTTTTATTTAATAATCTAGATGTTGCCTGATAAATTCTTGCTTGTAATTTGGTGTGAAGAAGAATGACTATCAAATGAGAAGTCTTGGGTTCACCAAATCCTAGTAGGTTTACCTTAGAATTAGTAAATGTATAGAGATTTCTGGTGTCCTGTCTTTAGGGCTTGTGAACAATGGTTTTCTGTTCTCCAGTTCACACCCAGCAGACCAATTTATAAACAACTTTTGACAGTGTGTTAAAATGATGAGATGAAGTGGAAAGTGTTCCTGTGACACAAAAGCCCTTTACTTGATGGGTTCTGCAGGGTTAAGGACATTTTTCTACTCCAAATGGTTTCATTGTGTTCTCTATAATGGGTGTAATTGTTTAATGATGACATTTGAGCTGAGAAAATTGAACATACATTATTTGAGCAATAAAAACTGAATAGTTTCTGCCTTTTACAGAAATTAAGGTATGCCTAGGGTAGGATAAGACAAAGGAAAGGCCGATTACAGTCACCATTCATAGAAAGGAAAATCTGAAGGGTACAAGTTTAAAAGTATTGTGTTGTTCCTAGACAGGATTTACACAAGGCTAACTTGAGTGTAGCTGCCTATTTCCTCGGAAAGTCCCCTTTGTAGGCGCAACTTTGCTGAATGAATTCTGTTGAAATCCTGTTAAAATAATGTTTCTTCCAGCTGAGAAAGAATGCCCTGCTTTGTTTTGCAAGTGTGGAGGTCGCTGTGGTGGGGAAGTGCTCCCTAACCTGCTACTTGACTTGGCCTAATCTTTGTTTTACTTAGGTCTTATGTGCCATCTTTGATGAACTTGAAATGTTATTTCTTGGTAATCAAATTCAGCCCAAGAAATATTTTTGAGCATCCACCATGTAGGAGACTGTGCTAGTGCTTGGTAGGGATACAGAACACTTTATAATTATAGCTTAGCATAGAGATAGCCCTGAACATTACTAACCCAACTGCAGGATGGTGTGTATTTTGGGTTGTAATGGATGTGGGAAAGTAAAAGCTCAGATTGAGAAAATATAAATATTCTTTGCCCTTCATCAAGTAACATTTAAGGCCAGCTGCAGAGTTAATAGGAACCAATATTTCTGACAAGGACATGCAGCAACTGTAACATGTTGTAACAACTCCTTCGAGCGACTACTGGCTTCTTACTTGCTGAGAAACTGCTCGCTGAAATCACAGACTGTCAGAAATTTTGCTATTTGAAATTATGTAAGAATGAAATGAAATAACCCACTGTAACATAACTTACTTTGACACAGAAAAATTGCCTCTATTCCCAAATGAGGTGCAGAGCCTCAGAAAAGGGTTTGGGGATACAACATTCTACATCTAAACTTTGTAGTATCCAAGGATACAGAATCCTAGGTCCAATTTGTGGTCCTAATCTGAGGTTCAGCCCTTTACACACAGTCCTGCTTTGCTCTGAGCCCATCACAATGCTGATTTACTTAAATTTCACCCTTACCTCTGTAAACCAAAATTAATTTTAGATTGTAACAAAAAATAAAAAAATCATTTATTTGAACAAAAAAGCAGCTGCAGCCTAGAAAACACAGATTCAGGTAGCAACCTAAATTGTGTTCCTCCAATACAAAGGGGAGGCTTCCTGCCCAGGTTCTCTATTAGGTTTGTGTTATGTAAATGACGCATCCAAATTGTGCAGTTCTGATTGTACAAGGCAGGTCTCGCTCGTTGGTAGAAAGAGAGCCAGGTTTTCCCCACAGCAGATGACCAGATGGTGTAAACAAGTGGGGCATAGTGCCAGAGTGGAGAGTTCAATCTGATGTGAGCCCCTGTCAGCAAACGGCCACTTGACTGTTGTTATTCGTTAAAAACTGGGCCCTTGGTTGACCATGGGGAATCTCAGTAGATAAATTCCTTTTCAGGGTTTACATAATTATCTTTTCAGGGTCCATACCCCAAATCTTCTAATTTTTACATTTCCTCCTTGTGCAGTCTCCTTCATAGTAATGGGTGCATAAAGTTGACTTTGTCAGGCTATTGGTTTGCTCCTGAAGTCAAAAGTTGTTGGACTAGGACAGAACTGCATTCCATGTGTAAAGCACAAAGGGTGGAGAAACTGATTTTAACTGAGTTATCAGGTACACTTCAAGAAGGCAATTGCATTAATAATTTATTAGATGTTGTTCAGCTTTTAACAGTTTATTTAATACAGATATTCAATTATTTTTTCCATTTTGATAACTCAATTTATCATTAAATATGTGTGTAATATACTTACGTAATACATATTACATACATGCCTGTATCCTGTTTTTTTCATTTTTTCTTTTTCTTTTTTTTCTTTTTGCATTTTTCTGAAGCTGGAAACAGGGAGAGACAGTCAGACAGACTCCCGCATGCGCCCGACCGGGATCCACCCGGCACGCCCACCAGGGGCGACGCTCTGCCCACCAGGGGGCGATGCTCTGCCCATCCTGGGCGTCGCCATGTTGCGACCAGAGCCACTCTAGCGCCTGGGGCAGAGGCCACAGAGCCATTCCCAGCGCCCGGGCCATCTTTGCTCCAATGGAGCCTTGGCTGCGGGAGGGGAAGAGAGAGACAGAGAGGAAGGCGCGGCGGAGGGGTGGAGAAGCAAATGGGCGCTTCTCCTGTGTGCCCTGGCCGGGAATCGAACCCGGGTCCTCCGCACGCTAGGCCGACGCTCTACCGCTGAGCCAACCGGCCAGGGCTGTTTTTTTCATTTTTAATGGTTTTGTATGTGGATACTTTTCTTTCACAAAATAATTATCTCTTCCTAGAGGGTGAAATGTGTGCTTAAAATTCCACCTGACTTTTTCTCTAATGTCTTGAACATATAGTAGATGTTCAATAAATACTTTCCACATTGAATCAAAGAAGCCTCACACTTGAGCAATTTCCTTGAGCCTTTATCCAAATTGGAAACCTAACATTGTGGTATTCTCTTCATCAGTATCTCACCTAATAAAGTTTAAATTGCCCTTAGGCAATGAGGCAGTGCGTAATTGAAGCATTTTATAGCCCCATTTGTCTGAAGTCACCTAAATGTCAACGGATAGATGTGTTTGTTATAATGTGTGGTGAGTGCAAATAGGCCCCCATTAGCAGTATCATCAGAGATAAAGTAGATACACAGGAACTCAAAGAGGTGATAAGCTGTCAGATTCCACTCTAAAGAAATACAGATTGCCACTTGTAGTTGAAAATGGAAAGAAGTAAATGCAGTTCTTCACCTGAACTTGATATGTTTTTCAAACCTTTACGTATTTACTTTTATTCATCCACTGCTTTGATTGAGGCACAGTGAAGTAAAGCATTAATTAAATACAGCTCAGGGAAACTACTGAATTCATTATAGATCTGTATACAGCAGCATCAAAAAAGCAGTCTCATCTTACTGCATTGCCTTCCAGACAGGCCCTGTCTTTTATGCAGAGGGTTAGTGGAAAACAGGCATCTCTGGCTCTCAGTGGCTGGAAGGGGATCTGTGTCATTGACCTACTTCAAGTAACACTTTTCCTTTCTGGAAATTTAGGTGAGCAGGTATTCATAAAACCAGCAGAAATAGGAAATAATAATAAGTAGGCAACTGGAGATGATTTGATAAAAGTCCACATTCTGAATGAGCCATCCTTTCTCCTCACTGGTCTCAGTTCATGCTGGCATGATGTCGGGAAAACAGCTGTGTTAGGCTTGCTTGCTTGTACTTCACCTGATCACTAAATGAGCACGTGGCATGCGTGTATAGTCTATGTAAGGCTGTGGGTACTCACCCTCAGGGCAGATTGTGAACTGCCTGCCCACCACTTTACTTAGGGGGCCATTTTTGCTGTTCGTTTGCCTGAGAATCAGTTTTTTCTATCTGTTTCCTCGTCCACCATTTTGAGACTATTAAACCATATGACCCACTGCTTTCTGGCTTTGCACTTTCTCTACGGTCTACCCAAATCCAGTGTGGACCTGCCTGGCCTCAGCCACCAGCATTGCTCTTGGTAAACAGTTTGAAAGCTCCATTTTCTGGTATTTTGGTTTTTAATGAATGTCAGTATATTCAGTATATTAGGTTTTGAACCAGTGACAAAGGATTTACTTGTTTCCTGTTTCCACATTCCTCTGGGCTCACTAACTAGTTTGAGAAAGGAACCAAGGTCACTTGAGTATTGGACACACTTGGAACAGTTTTATTTTTCCCACCACTAATTGCATGCAAAGGTGTTATAAGGTGCCAAAAGCTGCAGAATTAATATTAATATTTTAGGAAGCTTAAAGAACATTTTATTAATTTGGGCTAAGTGTGCAGAAAGATTTTGTAAATGTGATTTCTATGCTTGTGTAATTAGCATCAAAACTAAGATGGCCGATGACATTGTGTTGTAAATGCAGAAGAGGAAGAAGTCTTGGATTCTCCTAACCTTCCCCCATAGGTATGGGAGAAGGTTGAATAGCTAGCCAGGTACAGGAAGAAAAAGATTAAATTAAAAGCTTTTCTAATACTGATGAACCATTTACAGGTATTTGTCTCTATGGAAACTACCCATCCCTTCCTGAAAGCATGTAGTTAATGCATGTATCTCTAAACAAAGGGTATAAACTTATGCTGTGATGTCAGGTTTTTTCCTTTCCCATGTATAATTAAGAGTATATAAATAGCCCCTGAACTATTTTTGGGGTCTGCACAATTTGGGTCTTGTTGCCCTGTGTCAGCCATATGTGGCTGGCATATTTAATAAATTTCCTCCTTTAATAAAACTTTTAAAAAACTTATTTGGACTACATGCCTCTACAAACACCCACAGAATTGTAGATTTAATTACTTTACAAACACTTGGTGCCCAACGTAGGGCCTATGGTGTTTCATATCACCGGGTAGAGGCATCCCGAATCAGCTGATCTCTCTGGGAGGCAGCCCAGTCCTGCTTGAGTCCTGAAGAGAGGTGCGCCACCTGAAATGTTGTCAGGGCTTCCAGTCTTCCTATGGGTCTGGACAGTTTCCTGGTAGACACCCCCGGTTCCCAAATTTGACAATTTGGACTATTTGGCAGAGAAATAAAGGAGGTAAGTAAAGCAACTCTTTCTGCTTTGTTAAATTTTTCTGTCTTTCCTCTGAATACTTGCTTTCACTTTTCTGTCTGAGACTGGTACTGGTCAAATTTGTTTGGGACTCTTTGTTAGTCTTGTTTAGGATTCTCTGGGATGCACTTAGTTATACTCTGGAAGGACAATTAGTAGGAGCTGAAAGTGACCAAGTCCATCAGCTTCTATCACAATTTTATGCTTGCACATTTACATATTTCTTGAGAAAGATAATTAGAGGAGACTGAGTAGAGACCCCGAACTTCCAAAGGCAGCTAATTGTGTTATGCTTTCAGAGAAACCTGAGTAAAGACACCTTTGTATTTATCGAGATCTCATTCTTCTTTGTTCTCTTTACTTTTAAATTCTAAAATTCCTGGGTTTAAAGTCTAAAGGATGTACGCAGGGATGCGGCCTGAGTACACCTGAGAGGCCACGAGGGAAGCCCTTCCCTTGTCTATGAAAGCGTGCTCGTGTGTGGTTGTAAGTCTTTTGTTTAATGTCTAAAATGTGTCTGTTTGAGTCTTTTCTTTCCTCAGAACTCTTGCTTTCGCTTTTCTGTTTGGGACTAGAAGTAGGTAGAGTGGATTTGGGAGCTTTGCTGAATTGTGACTCTGGGGATGTGGAACCCTGGTGGAAGTAGGTAGGGCTTTCAAAACTGTTTTACTGAGACCTGAAGATGGCAGCGAAGTAGGCGGATGCACAGACTCCCAGCTCACACCACCAAACTGGATTAAAAATTAATTTAGAAACAATCAGTGTGAAAAACCAACTCTGTACTACAAGAACAGCTCTCAAAAACCAAGGAGCAAAGAAGAAGCCACACTGAGCCTGGTAGGGAGAGCTGAGAAGTGGTGGGTCTCCCCTGCTTACAGGAATGGGGGGGGGGTGAGGCTGAGAGCCCAGAAGGGCTCTCACTCCAAGGAAAAGAGCAGAAAATATCGCTCATAGCCACTTGCCTGGGGACCTGGAAACAAGATGTGTTGAAAGGGCTGGCTTGTATTCCAAAAGGAAAGGAGAGAGAGAGAGAGAGAGAGAGACAGATGGTGAGGGGAAGAGGAATGCATGGGATGACCTGAGAAGCTGACTCATCCAGTGCTGGAGGCAGCCAATGCTGGGGGAGGGGTTGATCCTTCCACACAATACAAAACTAAAGTGGTTCTGGGTGACACATCTCCAGACATCTCTCCAGCTCCAATCAGCATAACAAGACACATCTGAAAACAAGAAGTGGGTAGGAGGGGCAGTAACTCAGGACTCCATGGAGATCTGAGATACACCTTCCCCTACTGAAGCTGAGAAAACACCCTGCCCCTGGAGAGAGTAATTGGCAGATCAGGCCTTCAGAGTCTCAAGTTATACCCACTGCATTCCTGGATACAGTTTCAAATAAGCACCCTGCTGAGATCAGTAAACAAGACTACCACTGTGTTAAGAAAACTGAGAAGAAAACAACAAAAAAAAAGTCAAGACTTCAAAGGGGCTCTACTAGAAAAGCCAAATCCAACAGTGGATTACAAATAACAGCTGATGCCAACCCAAGAGACCTAGAAATAACAAAACTGAAAATTGGATGCAGACAACACCAAGCCTAGACTCAACCAGCTCTACAAACAACACACCCAAACACACAGATATAATGAGAAGTCAGAGAAGTGCATTCCAAATAAAACCACAAGAGAAACCTCCAGAAAGTGAACTGAGTGATATGGAAATAACCAAACTTCCAGATGCAAAGTTTAAAATAATGAAGATTAGGATGCATAGGGATCTAGATCAACAATGCATGGTCATTATAAACACCTAAATAAGGAAATAGCAAGTGTAAAAAAGGACATTGAAATATTAAAAAAGAATCAGTCAGAGATGACAAATACAATATCAGAAATAAAGACCACAATGTAAGGAGTTAAAAACAGGCTGGATGAACTGAGGATTGAATCAGCCACTTGGAGGACAGGTTGAACAAAGGCATGGAAGCAGAGCAGAAAAAAAAAGAGACTTAAAAAGTCTGATGAAACTCTAAGAGAGCTCTATGACAACATGAAGAAAAATAATATTCTCATCATAGGGGTTCCTGAAAAAGAAGAGAAAGAACAGGGAATAGAGACTTTATTCAATCATATCATAGCTGAAAACTTCCCTAAATTGATGCAGGAAAAACTCTCACAAGTTCAAGAAGCACAGAGAACTTAATTAAAGAGAAACTGAAAGAGATCTACACCAAGAAACATCATAATTAAAATACCAAAGCTAAGAGATAAAAAGAAAATATTAAAAGCTGCTGGAAAAAAAAGAGGATCACATACAAAGGAGCCCCCATAAGGATAACATCGGACTTCTCAACAGAAATACTTGAGGCCAGAAAGGAATGGAAGAAATATTCAAAGTAATGCAGAACAAGAACTTACAACCATGACTACTTTATCCAGCAAGGCTATCATTTAAAATTGAAGGAGAAATAGAAATATTCCCAGAAAAAAAAATACTCAAGGCATTCATTACAACCAAACCAATGCTGCAGGAAATGTTAAGGGGCCTATTGTAAACAGATCAAAGTGGGAAAAGACTATAGCAAAAGAGAAATACAGCTTTAAAGACTAAAACGACAGTAAACAGCTACATATCAATAACCTTAAATGTAAATGAATTAAATGATCCAATCAAAAGACATAGGGTAGCTGCATGGATAAGAAAATAGGACCTGTACATATGCTGTCTACAAGAGACACACCTTACAACAAAAGATGCAAATAGACTGAAAGTAAAAGGACGAAAAAAAATATTTCATGCAAATGGAAATTAAAAAAAAAGCTGGGGTAGCAACATTTATATCAGACAAAATGGACTTTAAAACAAAGGTTACAGGCCCTGGCCAGTTGGCTCAGTGGTAGAGCGTCGGCCTGGCATGCAGAAGTCCGGGTTCAATTCCCGGCCAGGGCACACAGGAGAAGCGCCCATCTGCTTCTCCAGCCCTCCCCCTCTCCTTCTTCTCTGTCTCTCTCTTCCCCTCCTGCAGCCAAGGAGCAAAGATGGCCTGAGTGCTGGGAATGGCTCCATGTCCTCTGCCTCAGGTGCTAGACTGGCTCTGGATGCAACAGAGCGATGCCCCGGATGGGCAGAGCATCACCCCCTGGTGGATGTGATGGGTGGATCCCAGTGGGGCGCATGCGGGAGTCTGTCTAACTGCCTCCCTGTTTCCAGCATCAGAAAAATACAAAAACAAACAAACAAACAAACAAAAACAAAGGCTACAGTAAGAAATAAAGAAGGTCACTACATAATGATAAAGGGAGCAATCCAACAGGAAAATATAACCATTACAAATATCTACACACCTAATATAGAAACACCTAAATATATAAAGCAGACTTTGATGGATATAAAGGGCAAGACCAACAGCATTACTATACTAGTAGGCGATTTCAATATCCCACAAACATCACTAGGTAGATCTTCAAGAAAGAAAATTAAAAAAGAAACAGTAGACTTAAAGGACAAACTAGATTAACTCCATTTAATAAATATCTTCAGAACCTTTCACCCTAAAGCAGCAGATTATACATTCTTTTCAAGTGCTCATGGTACATTCTCTAGGATAGACCACATGTTAGGGCACAAAAGCAGTCTCAACAAGTTTAAGAAGATTAAAATCATATCAAGCATTTTCTCTGATCACAATGGCATGAAACTAGAAACCAACAACAACAGAAAACACAAAAATTCTCAAACATATAAAAACTAAATAGCAGGTTGTTAAATAATGAATGGATTAACAATAAGATCAAAGAAGAAATAAAATAATTTCTAGAAACAAATGATAATGAGGATACAACAACTCAAAATTTATGGGACACAGTAAAAGCAGTCCTGAGAGGGAAGTTTATAACATTACAGGCATACTTTAAGAAGCTAGAAAAAGATCAAAATAACAACTTGACCCTGCATCTAAAAGAAATAGGAAAAAACAGCAAGTGAAGCCCAGATGTAGTAGAAGGAAGAAAATAATAAAGATCAAAGCAAAAATAAATGACATAGATGCTAAAGAAACAATACAGAAGATCAATGAAACCAAGAGCTGGTTCTTTGAAAAGGTAAACAGACCAATAAACCTTTAACTAGACCAATGAACCTTTAACTAGACAAAAAAAAAAAAGAGAGAGGACTCAAATAAATAAAATTAGAAATGAGAGTGGAGAAATAACAACTGACAATAGAAACACAAAATATTGTAAGAAAATACTATGAAGAATTGTATGCTGAAAAAGTATGAACCTAGATGAAATGGACAAATTCCTTGAAACGTAAATCTTTCAAAAATCAATCTGGAAGAATCAGAAAACCTAAACAGACTGATTACAACAAATGAGATCAAAATAGTTATCAAAAAACTCCCAACAAAGAAAAGCCCTGGGCCTAATGGCTTCACAAGTGAATTCTATCATATATTCAAAGAAGAACTAACTCCTGTCCTTCTCAAGCTATTTCAAAAAATTCAGGAGGAAGGAAGACTTCCAAGCTCCTTTTATGAGGTGAGCATAATTCTGATTCCAAAACCAGGTAAAGAGAAAACAAAGAAAAAAAATTATAGGCCAATATCCCTGATGAATATACTTGCTAAAATCCTCAACAAAATATTAGTAAACTGCATCCAGCAATATATCAAAAAAATCATACATCATGATCAAGTGGGATTTATTCTGGGGAGGCAAGGCTGATATAATATTTTCAAATTAATCAATGATATCCATCACATAAACAAAAGGAAGGAGAAAAACCACATGATAATTTCAATAGATGCAGAAAAAGCATTTGATAAAATCCAGTACCCACTCAAGTTCAAAACTCTCAGCAAAGTGGGAATACACGGAACATACCTCAACATGATAAAGGCCATCTATAACAAACCCGCAGTCAACATCTTAATCAATGGGCAAAAATTAAAAGCAATCCCCTTAAGATCAGGAACAAGGCAGGGATGCCTCCTTTCACCACTCTTATTCAACATAGTTCTGGAAGTCCTAGCTAGAGCAATCAGACAAGAAGAAGAAATAAAAGGCATCTAAATTGGAAAAGAAGAAGTAAAACTATCATTATTTGTAGATGATATGATATTGTATATAGAAAACACTATAGTCTCAATCAAAAAACTACTAGGCCTGATAAATGAATTCAGCAAGGTGGCAGGGTATAAAATTAATACTCAGAAACAGAGGCATTTTTATACACCAACAATAAATGGTGAGAAAGAGAAATTAAGGAAACAATCTCCTTCACTATTGCAACAACAATAACAAAAATAAAGTACCTAGGAGTAAATTTAATCAAAGAGATTAAGGACTTTTACTCAGAATTATTAAAACATTGATAAAAAAATCAAGGAAAATACAAACAAGTGAAAGCATATACCATGCTCATGGTTAGAAAATAAACATCACTAAAATATCTATATTACCCAAAGCAATTTATAAATTCAATGCAATAGCAATTAAAATACCAATTACATACTTCAAAGATATAGAACGCATATTCCAAAAATATATATGGAACCAAAAAAGAACACGAATAGCCTCAGCAATCTTGAAAAAACAACAACAATAAAGCGGGAGGTATCACACTTCCCGATATCAAGTTATACTAAAGGCCATTGTACTCAAAACAGCCTGATACCGGCATAAGAACAGGCATATAGATCAATGGAACAGAACAGAGAACCCAGAAATAAACCCACAGCTTTATGGACAACTGATATTTGATAAAGGAGGTAAGAGCATACAATGGAGTAATGACAGCCTCTTCAACAAATGGTGTTGGGAAAATTGGACAGCTACCTAAAAAAAAAATGAAACTAGACCACTAACTTACACCATTCACAAAAATAAACTCAAAATGGATGAAAGACTTAAATGTAAGCCGTGAAACTGTAAGCATCTTAGAAGAAAACATAGGCAGTAAGCTCTCCGACATCTCTCACTGCAATATATTTGAAGATTTATATCCACGGGCAAGTGAAATAAAAGACGGGATAAACAAATGGGACTAAATCAAACTAAAAAGCTTTTGCACAGCTAAAGACAATAAGAACAGAATAAAAAGACAAACTACACAATGGGAGAACATATTCAACAATACATCTAATAAGGGATTAATAACCAAAATTTATAAAGAACTTGTAAAATTCAACACCAGGAAGACAAACAGTCCAGTAAAAAAAAAAAGGGCAATAGAAATGAATAGACACTTCTCCAAAGAGGACATACACATGACCCAATAGGCATATGAAAAAATGCTCAACATCACTAATCATTAGAGAAATGCAAATTAAAACCACAATGAGATATCACCTCACACCAGTCAGAATGGCGCTCATCAACAAAACAACACAGATTTAGTGCTGGCGAGGATGTGGAGAAAAGGGAACCTTCCTGCACTGCTGGTGGGAATGCAGATTGGTGCAGCCACTGTGGAAAACAGTATGGAGATTCCTCAAAATAATTAAAAATCAAACTGCCTTTTGACCCAGCTAATCCACTTTTAGGAATATACCCTAAGAACACCATAGCACTGTTCCAATAGGAGAAATGCACCCTCATGTTTATGGCAGCATTGTTCACAATAGTGAAGATCTGAAAACAGCCAAGTGTCCGTCAGTGGACGAGTGGATTAAAAAGCTTTGGTACATATACACTATGGAATACTACTCAGTCATAAGAAATGATGACATCAGATCATTTACAACAACATGGATGGATCTTGATAACATTATACCGAGTGAAATAAGTAAATCAGAAAAAACTAAGAACTATATGATTCCATACATAGGTGGGACATAAAAATGAGACTCAGAGATATGGACAGGAGTGTGATGGATACAGGGGATAGAGGGGGAAAGAGAGGAGATATGGAGAGGCACAAAGAAAACCAGATAGAAGGTGACGGAAGACAATTTGACTTTGGGTGATGGGTATGCAACATAATCAAATGTCAAAATAACCTAGAGTTGTTTTCTCTGAACATATGTACCCTGATTTATCAATGTCACCCCATTAAAATAAAAAAGAAGCAACACCTGTTTATCAAATACTTGACTATTTTCTGGTGTTTGTACCAACCTTACCAGATTGGAGATTAAAAGCATATATAAAATTAAAAAAAACTTTTTTGCTGGTTGTAACTAGTCTATAGTCTTTCTTTTTGATCTGCCACAAAACAGATCAGACATGGTCGTAAATTCGCACAGGCTCTCCAAGACTGAGAGTCGGTGGGGATTTTTAGTGGTCCTGTCTTGGGTTCTAGTTGTGCTCTCAGTAGAATGCCAGAATTGGGTACAATGCATCTATCTCTAGGTAGGCTAATGAAGGTTAAGTCTGTCTATGATTAGTCAGTCTCACATCGCACTGAATCAGTGGAGACTGAGCTAACCTGGATTGGTTAATCTCGACCCAAGACTTCCAAGAGATGTCTCTATGTTTGTCGAGATTTCAGTCTTTGTTTTTAAAGGTGTCTGTTTAGAAAACCCTGGTTTAAAGGAATCTCTGGTGCAGTCTGCATGCACCTGAGAGGCCACGAGGGGGAGCCCTTTCCTCATCAGTGAGGCACAGCACTTTTCAGCATCTGGAGTGCAATGCTCTCCGTTGAGTGGAACTCCTCCCTTGTTTATTGAACTTTGTTTTTGTTTGCCAGAAAAATTAGAATAAGTAAAGTACGCTCATTAAAACTTCTGGATTTGTTTGTATAAGTCCTTTGTTTAATGTCTAAACATGTCTGTTTTAAGGCCTGTTTGAGTCTTTTGTGTTAAAATTGGAAGCTTCTGACTAAAAGCAATCTTATTTATTTATTATTTTTAAAAATTTTTAACCACAGTTAATGGGATTACAGTAAAACCTCAGATTCTTTTTTTATGTTACATAAAGCTTTATTTACTTTATTAATTTTAACAGGTGACATTGATAAATCAGGGTACATATGTTCAGAGATAACATTTCCAGGTTATTTTAACATTTGATTATGTTGCATACCCATCACCCAAAGTCAAATTGTCTGCCATCACCTTCTATCTGGCTTTCTTTGTTCCCATTCCCTCCCCGCACCCCCTCCCTCTCTTTTTCCCTCCATCCCCCCCCCAGTAATCATCATACTCTTGTCCATGTCTCTGAGTCCCATTTTTATGTTTGTCTATGTATGGAATCATATAGTTCTTAGTTTTTTCTGATTTACTTATTTCACTCAGTATAATGTTATCAAGATCCATCCATGTTGTTGTAAAAGATCCGATATCATCATTTCTTATGGCTGAGTAGTATTCCATAGTATATATGTACCATGTCTTATTAATCCACTCGTCCACTGACAGACACTTGGGCTGTTTCCAGATCTTTGCTAGTGTGAACAATGCTGCCATAAACATGGAGGTGCATTTCTTCTTTTCAAACAGTGTTATGGTGTTCTTGGGGTATATTCCTAAAATTGGGATAGCTGGGTCAAAAGGCAGTTTGATTTTTAATTTTTTGAAGAATCTCCATACTGTTTTCCACAGCGGCTGCACCAGTCTGCATTCCCACCAGCAGTGCAAGAAGGTTCCCTTTTCTCCATATCCTTGCCAGCACTTAATCTGTGTTGTTTTGTTGATGAGCGCCATTCTGACTGGTGTGAGGTGATATCTCATTGTGGTTTTAAATTGCATTTCTCTAATGATTAGTGATGTTGAGCATTTTTTCATATGCCTATTGGGTCATGTGTATGTCCTCTTTGGAGAAGTGTCTATTCATTTCTATTGCCCATTTTTTGATTGGATTGTTTGTCTTCTTGGTGTTGAATTTTACAAGTTCTTTATAAATTTTGGTTATTAACCCCTTATCAGACATATTGTCGAATATGTTCTCCCATTGTGTAGTTTGTCTTTTTATTTTGTTCTTATTGTCTTTGGCTGTGCAAAAGCTTTTTAGTTTGATATAGTCCCATTTGTTTATCCCGTCTTTTATTTCACTTGCCCATGGAGATAAATCGTCAAATATATTGCTGCGAGAGATTTCTGAGAGCTTATTGCCTATGTTTTCTTCTAAGATGCTTACAGTTTCATGGCTTACATTTAAGTCTTTTATCCATTTTGAGTTTATTTTTGTGAATGGTGTATGTTGGTGGTCTAGTTTCATTTTTTTTCAGGTAGATGTCCAATTTTCCCAATACCATTTGTTGAAGAGGCTGTCATTACTCCATTGTATGCTCTTACCTCCTTTATCAAATGTCAGTTGTCCACAAAGCTGTGGGTTTATTTCTGGGTTCTCTGTTCTGTTCCATTGATCTATATGCCTGTTCTTATGCCAGTGCCAGGCAGTTTTGAGTACAATGGCCTTGTAGTATAACTTGATATTGGGAAGTGTGATACCTCCCGCTTTATTTTATTTTTTTCAAGATTGCTGAGGCTATTCGTGTTCTTTTTTGGTTCCATATATATTTTTGGAATATGCGTTCTATATCTTTGAAGTATGTAATTGGTATTTTAATTGGTATTGCATTGAATTTATAAATTGCTTTGGGTAATATAGATATTTTAGTGATGTTTATTCTTCCTAACCATGAGCACGGTATATGCTTTCACTTGTTTGTATCTTCCTTGATTTTTTTATCAATGTTTTATAATTCTGAGTAAAAGTCTTTAATCTCCTTGATTAAATTTATTCCTAGGTACTTTATTTTTGTTGTTGTTGTTGCAATAGTGAAGGAGATTGTTTCCTTAATTTCTCTTTCTCACCATTTATTGTTGGTGTATAAAAATGCCTCTGATTTCTGAGTATTAATTTTATACCCTGCCACCTTGCTGAATTCATTTATCAGGTCAAATAGTTTTTTGACTGAGACTATAGTGTTTTCTATATACAATATCATATCATCTACAAATAATGATAGTTTTACTTCTTCTTTTCCAATTTAGATGCCTTTTATTTCTTCTTCTTGTCTGATTGCTCTAGCTAGGACTTCCAGAACTATGTTGAATAAGAGTGGTGAAAGGAGGCATCCCTGCCTTGTTCCTGATCTTAAGGGGATTGCTTTTAATTTTTGCCCATTGATTAAGATGTTGACTGCGGGTTTGTTATAGATGGCCTTTATCATGTTGAGGTATGTTCCGTGTATTCCCACTTTGTTGAGAGTTTTGATCTTGAGTGGGTGCTGGATTTTATCAAATGCTTTTTCTGCATCTATTGAAATTATCATGTGATTTTTCTCCTTCCTTTTGTTTATGTGATGAATATCATTGATTAGTTTGCAAATATTGTATCAGCCTTGCCTCCCCAGAATAAATCCCACTTGATCATGATGTATGATTTTTTTGATATATTGCTGGATGCAGTTTACTAATATTTTGTTGAGGATTTTAGCAAGTATATTCATCAGGGATATTGGCCTATAATTTTCTTTCTTTGTGTTGTCTTTACCTGGTTTTGGTATCAGAATTATGCACACTTCATAAAAGGAGCTTGGAAGTCTTCCTTCCTCTTGAATTTTTTGAAATAGCTTGAGAAGGACAGGAGTTAGTTCTTCTTTGAATATATGGTAGAATTTACTTGTGAAGCCATTAGGCCCAGGATTTTTCTTTGTTGGGAGTTTTTTGATAACTGTTTCAAACTCATTTGTTGTAATCAGTCTGTTTGGGTTTTCTGATTGTTCCAGATTGATTTTTGAAAGATTGTATGTTTCATCAACAGAAAAAATAAAAAATACTCAAACACTTGGATACAAAATAGCATGTTATTAAATAACAAATGGGTCAACAATGGGAGCAAAGAAGAAATAAAAAATCCATTTCATCTAGGTTTATAGTTTTTTGGCATACAATTCTTCATAGTACTTTCTTACAATATTTTGTATTTCTATTGTGTCAGTTGTTATTTCTCCACTCTCATTTCTAATTTTATTTATTTGAGACCTCTCTCTTTTTTTCTTGGTGAGTCTGGTTAAAGTTCATATATCCTGTTTACCTTTTCAAAGAACCAGCTCTTGGTTTCATTGATCCTCTGTATTGTTTCTTTAGCCTCTATGTCATTTATTTTTGCTTTGATCTTTATTATTTCCTTTTTTTCTACTACATCTGGACTTTACTTGCTGTTCTTTTTCTAGTTCTTTTTGATGTAGGGTCAAGTTATTTATTTGAGCTTTTTCTAGCTTCTTAAAGTATTCCTCTAGTGCTATGAACTTCCCTCTCGGTACTGCTTTTGCTAAGTCTTATAAATTTTGAGTTGTATCCTCATTACCATTTGTTTTTAATTTTTTTTTTATTTCTTCTTTGCTCCCATTGTTGACCCATTTGTTATTTAATAACATGCTATTTTGTTTCCAAGTGTTTGAGTATTTTTTATTTTTTCTGTTGTGAGTGATTTTTAGTTTCATGCCATTGTGATCAGATAAAATGCTTGATATAATTTAATCTTCTTAAATTTTTTGTGACTGCTTCTGTGCCCTAAAATGTGGTCTATCCTATAGAATGTACCATGAGCACTTGAAGAGAATGAATATTCTCCTGCTTTAGGGTGAAAGGTTCTGAAAATATCTATTAAATTGAGTTGATCTAGTGTGTCCTTTAAGTCTGCTCTTTCTTTGTTAATTTTCGTTCTTGAGGATCTATCTAGTGATATTAGTGTGATATTGAAATCTTCTACTATTATAGTATTGCTTTTTAAAAAATACATTTTTATTAATTTTAACAGGGTGACATCAATAAATCAGGGTACATATATTCAAAGAAAACATGTCCAGGTTATCCTGTCATTCAATTATGTTGCACACCCATCACCCAAAGTCAGATTGTCCTTCATCACCTTCTATCTAGTTTCCTTTGTGCCCCTCCCCCTCCCCTTCCCCTTTTTCTCCTTCCTTCTCCCTGCCCCCTGTAACCATCACACTCTTGTCCATGTCTCTTAGTCTCATTTTTTTAATTTTTTATTCATTTTTAGAGAGGAGAGGGAGAGAGAGAGAGAGAGAGAGAGAGAGAGAGAGAGAGAGAGAGGAGAGACAGAAAGAGAGAAGGGGGGAGGAGCTGGAAGCATCAACTCTCATATGTGCCTTGACCAGGCAAGCCCAGGGTTTCGAACCGGCAACCTCAGCATTTCCAAGTCGACGCTTTATCCACTGCGCCACCACAGGTCAGGCTCTTAGTCTCATTTTTATGTCCCACCAATGTATGAAATCCTGTAGTTCTTGTTTTTTTTCTGATTTACTTATTTCACTCTGTGTAATGTTATCAAGATCCCACCATTTTGTTGTAAATGATCCAATGACATCATTTCTTATGGCTGAATGTGTATATGTGCCACATCTTTTATATCCAGTCTTCTATTTTTTTTTTTACAGTGATTAAAGCTTTTAAACAAACTCTTGGCCAGTGCAGCAAGAATTCATAACAGAGTACTGTCCTTAACATGTTCACCAAGTCCAAGTTGGCACCATCACCATGCCAAATCCCTGCAATCCAAGCCCAGTTCAGTCTGCTAGGAGGTGTCACAAGAAGCAGGACTCCAGGAAAAGTCCACATCCAGGAGAAGTCCGCATGGCACTGGGATTGTCGTCACAATTCTATACTTTGCAGCTCATGACCAAGTCCCAATGACCGCTGCTTCTAGCTGATAATGATTCAAGTAGACTGGAAAAGCCATCTGCCTCATGTGTGGAGATGGAGCTTCTGTTCTCCTCTGCCTGGAGAGATGAGACCAGGTTGCTTTTCCCTGGAGCTGTGCGGCTGTGGCATGGTAAAGAGCACCTTGGGATACACTAAGCTGGGTGGCAAAGGTAGATTCATAATAGAAGTTGGCAAAAGGGGGAAAGAGAGCTCTAAATTAGGAGTAGGTCCCAGCCTGAAATATGAGTGGGGCATTGAGGTAGGAGGAATAAAGGACACACTATATATTAAACAAAGCAGCAGAAAATAGGACTATCAACACCCACAACAGAGAGCTTCAAGGGAAGAATAAAAAACCTGACTATTCAGGCAAGACATAGTTAAGTGGCCCTTGTGCAAATGAGATCAGTTTACCTGCTTCTTGGAAGAAATACACTAGGCTCGTCCACAGTGTCGTAGATGGGATCGATGGCCCTGGGCACCTTCAGCCTTCAGTGGCAAACCCCAGCATTCTGGGCAAGGTTAGGTCATAGGTGGCTGGAGCAGGGCTGGAAGAGACTGAACCCTCCCTTAGAGGAGCGAGGGGGAAGCCTACCTTCCAGTGTCCCTGTTTCCTCACAGCAGAGGCATGTAAATCTGGTAGGCTTTAGCTCAATGACCTTCCTTTCCACTATTAAAGCAGGACCTAGATGGCATCCTATGAGACCCCTTTGGGGCATTGGAGCCTTTAAGGGTGTATCCTAGAAGCTGGTAGTTCACCTGATCTCTATTGGGCTTTTTCTACCTCTTGGTATCTTAAAAGCCATGCTCAGAAGACCTCGCTGAGGGGTTTGAGGATCCCCATCTGCCTATATAAATCTTTTCCAAATATCTGGAGCTATTTGGAAAAAGACAAAATAGTGTTATTAGCTGGATCAAATAAAAGAAGGTAGAAGTTTGCAGGAGAAAAAGATTTGGCATCTCCTGTTCATCAGCATTCAAAAGAAATTTAAAATTTTTTAAGTAAAAAGCATGATATGGTAGACCCATAGGAGTTCCAGGGTATGACTCCCCCCTTTTAAATTTTTTTAAATTGACCTTAAAATATTTGCTGGGTACACTTTAATAATACCTTGACTTTAAAGATTGTAAGAAATACACATAATTCAAAAGGTTTGATAAAATACAGTAAATGCTTTTGCTCCATATGCAGGAACATGGTCAGTTTAACCAGTTTAGGAAATCCAATAATAGAACAATGCATACAGACAATGAGCTATAACATGCTTAGCAGCCTCTCCTGTTCTGACAGAGGTTACTATAAATCTGGAATATGTATCCACTGTAACGTGGACATAGGACTGTTTGCCAAATGAAGGTATATGAGTAACATCCATTTGCCAAAGTTGTCCTAGTAGTGGTCCTTGAGGGTTAACTCCAAATGAAGGGACAGATTGTAGTATAGGACCCCTTGGAAAGGATTTCCCAATCTGCTGTGCTGCTTCCCGAGAAAGTTGAAAAGTTTACACAGGGCTGCAGCATTCTGGTGATGAATAGTATGAGACTGAATTGCTCGATCTGTCATGGTTGCTCCAAATAATTTTCTTTTGGGTAGCTTGATCAACAAGGGCATTCATTCCCTTGTGCTAAAGCTCCTGGGAGCATGGAGTGAGCTTGAGAATGTCCTATAAAACATGGAGCTCTATGTTGACATACAAGTCTCTGAAAAGGAGGAACTGCTGAAATAGTTCATCAGCATTTGTCCCTGAGACAGCAGTCTTTATAGTGGAAACACCATAAGTAAATATTTGCTGTCTGTATATAGATTAAAGGGGAATATGGCAAATGCTGAAAAGCCATGATAATGGCATATAATTCTAGTGTTTGAGCTGATTTTAAGTTAACAGTTTCAATATAAAGTTGTCCATTGATTTACAAGAGCTATCTGCCATTTAGTGGAAGTTTCCCAGAGCCATTGTTGTTGATCCTTTGAAAAAAAGGAACAACAATAATTTTGAGGCTCAAAACCTATAAGCTGTAAGGGTCGCCTATGCCCCTTGATAATCCAGGAGGCATCAAGATCAAAATATGGAAGTGTATTCCATGGGCTATTAGATGGTTCAATGTGCCCAAGCTGTAGCTGCTCTTGTACCAATTGAGCAGCTGCCCTAAGTTTCTCCTGAGAAAAGGGCCATTGGTCTACCCATACAGGATTATCTGATTTCTAAGTAATTGGGTCTGCACAATGCATTATTGAGGTAGCAGGAGCTACCAGGGCACCTATGCTAAATTTTGATATCCTAATCCACACCTCTGGTATTGGGTGCCACTTCTATGGGGGTGAGAATTCCTCGCTGCTCTTTCCCTAGTCCCTTGGTGGGCAAAACTCCCAATCAAGCATCTGAGTACTGACTAAACCATTAGGACTGACAAGCAATGGTCCTATATTTTTCAAAACATCTCTACCTCACAAATTAACTGGCCATCCAGGGAGCACATAAGGCTTAAAAAAATCCTGAATGACCTTCTTATTCTTCCCAATTTAGAAAACTAGAACTTTGTTGAGGGAATTTACTCTGCCCTATACCTCGTAATTTTGTGGCTGCTGCATGAGTGGGCCAGGAAGGAGGCCAATGTAGCTTAGCAATAACAGATATATCAGCTCCAGTATCTAAAAGTCCTTTAAATTTATGCTCATGTATTGTTAGTTCCATTTCAGGGCGTTCCTCACCTATTTTTTTAAATCCAATTGGCAAAATCAGAGGATCCAAATCACCAATTTTCTTGGGGCTCCTTATGCAGGATGTGGCCTGAGAAGCAGAATTAGCATCCTTATACTCTTCTTCTAACTGCCTGAATTAGCCATGAGACAAATTCTTTTTTTTTTTTTGATTAATTTTAATGGGGTGACATCGATAAAATTGTCTTCTGTCACCTTCTAATTGGTTTTCTTTGTGCCCCTCCCCTCCCCAACCCCATGCCTCTCCTCTCCCCCACCCTGTAACCCCAACATTGTTGTCCATGTCTCTGAGTCTCATTTTTATGTCCCACCTATGTATAGAATCATATAGTTCTTAGTTTTTTCTGATTTACTTATTTCGCTCAGTATAATGTTATCAAGGTCCATCCATGTTGTTGTAAAAGATCCGATGTCATAATTTCTTATGGCTGAGTAGTATTCCATAGTATATATACACCAAAGCTTTTAAATCCACTCATCCTCTGACGGACACTTGGGCTGTTTCCAGATCTTTGCTATTGTGAACAATGCTGCCATAAACATGGGGGTGCATTTATTCTTTTCAAACGGTGCTATGGTGTTCTTGGGGTACCTTCCTAACAGTGGTATAGCTGGGTCAAAAGGCAGTTCAATTTTTAATTTTTTGAGAAATCTCCACACTGTTTTCCACAGTGGCTGCACCAGTCTGCATTCCCAGCAGTGCAGGAGGGTTCCCTTTTCTCCACATCCTCGCCAGCACTTATTCTGTGTTGTTTTATTGATGAGTGCCATTCTGACTGGTGTGAGGTGATATCTCATTGTGGTTTTAATTTGCATTTCTCTAATTATTAGTGATGAGCATTTTTTCATATGCCTATTGGCCATCTGTATGTCCTCTTTGGAGAAGTGTCTATTCATTTCTTTTGCCCATTTTTTTTTTAATTTTTTGTGTGTATTTTTTTGAAGCTGGAAACGGGGAGAGACAGTCAGACAGACTCCCGCATGTGCCCGACCGGGATCCACCCGGCACGCCCACCAGGGGGCGATGCTCTGCCCCTCTGGGGCGTCGCTCTGCCGCGACCAGAGCCACTCCAGTGCCTGGGGCAGAGGCCAAGGAGCCATCCCCAGTGCCCAGGCCATCCTTGCTCCAATGTAGCCTTGGCTGTGGGAGGGGAAGAGAGAGACAGCGTAGAAGGAGAGGGGGAGGGGTGGAGAAGCAGACGGGCACCTCTCCTATGTGCCCTGGCCGGGAATCGAACCCGGGACCTCTGCACGCCAGGCCGATGCTCTACCACTGAGCCAACTGGCCAGGGCCTTTTGCCCATTTTTGATTGGATTGTTTGTCTTTCTTGTATTAAGTTTTACAAATTCTTTATAAATTTTGGTTATTAACCCCTTATCAGACGCATTTTCAAATATATTCTCCCATTGTGTAGTTTGTCATTTTATTCTGTTCTTATTGTCTTTAGCTGTGCAGAAGTTTTTTAGTTTGATAAAGTCCCATTTGTTTATCCTGTCTTTTATCCATTTTGAGTTGATTTTTATGAATGGTGTAAGTTGGTGGTCTAGTTTCATTTTTTTTCAGGTACCTGTCCAATTTTCCCAACGCCATTTGTTAAAGAGGCTGTCTTTACTCCAATGTATGCTCTTACCTCCATTGTCAAATATCATAGTATTACTGTTGATCTTGCCCTTTATATGCATGAAATTCTGCTTTGTATATTTAGATGCTCCTATATTAAGTGTGTAGAATTTTATAACAGTTTTATCTTCCTGTTGGGTTGCTCCTTTTATCATTATGTAGTAACCTTCTTTATCTCTTACTATAGCCTTTGTTTTTTATTTTATTTTATCTATTTTTTATTATTAATTTTAATGGGGTGAGATTGATAAATCAGGGTACATATGTTCAGAAAAAACATCTTCAGGTTATTTTGACATTTGATTATGTTGCATACTCATCACCCATAGTCAAAATGTCTTCCATCACCTTTTATCTGGTTTTCTTTGTGCCCTTCTGTTCCCCTTACCCCTCCCTCTTAGCCTTTGTTTTAATGTCCATTTTTTCTGATATAAGTATTGGTACCCCAGCTTTTTTTTCATTTTCATAAAATATTTTTTTCCATCCTTTTACCTTCAGTCTATGTGCATCTTTTGTTTTGAGGTGCGTCTCCTGTATACAGCATATGTATGGGTCCTGTTTTCTTATTCACCCAATTACCGTATGTCTTTTGATTGGATTATTTAATCCATTTACATTTGAGGTTATTATTAATATGTAGTTGTTTATTGTCGTTTTATTCTTTAAAGCTGTATTCCTCTTGCGCTATATTCTTTTCCCCCTTTGATCTGTTTACAACAGGCCCCTTAACATTTCCTGTAGCATTGGTTTGGTTGTAATGAATTTCTTGTTGTTGTTTTCTTTTGTCTGGGAAGTTTTTTATTTCTCTTTCAATTTTAAATGATATTCTTGCTGGATAAAGTAGTCTTGTTTGTAGGCTCTTGTTCTGCATTACTTTGAATATTTCTTGCCATTCCCTTCTGACCTCAAGTGTTTCTGTTGAGAACTCAGATGTCATCCTTATGGGGTCTCCTTTGTAGGTGATAGCCTTTTTTTCTCTTGCAGCTTTTAATATATTCTCTTTCTCTCTTAGCTTTGGTATTTTAATTATGATGTGTCTTGGTGTAGATTTCTTTGGGTTTCTCTTTAATGGCATTCTCCGTGCTTCTTGAACTTGTGTGACTTTTTCCTGCATCAATTTAGGAAAGTTTTCAGCTATAATTTGATTGAACAAAGTTTGTATTTCTTGTTCTTTCTCTTCTTCTTCAGGAACCCCTATGATGTGGATGTTATTTCTCTTTATGTTGTCACAGAGCTCTCTTAGACTTTCCTCAGACTTTAGAGCCTCTTTTTATTTTTTTTGCTGCTCTGCTTCCTTGCTTTTGTTTATCTTGCATTCTAACTTGCTTTTTTGATCCTCAGTTTCATCCATTCTGCTTTTAATACCTTCCATTGTGGTCTTCATTTCTGATATTGTATTTGTCATTTCTGACTGATTCTTTTTTATTATTTCAATGTCCTTTTTATACTTGCTATCTCTTTATTTAGGTGTTTGTTATGTCCATCTATTGCTTTTTTAAGATCCTTGAGCATTTTAGGAAACATTATTTTAAACTCTGCATCCAGTAATTTGGTTATATCTGATTCATTCAAGTCCTTTTCTGGGTATTTCTCTTGAGTCATTTGTGTTGCATTTCTCTGCCTTCCCATTTTGTCTGTGTATAAGAAGGGTGTGGCCACTGGAGTACAATGGGTGTGGCCTCTGTGTTCCATAGGTGTGGTCTGTCTGCTAGCCTGCCACACCCTCTGCTGCTGCCTCAGGTGTTTGGGAATGACCGTGCTGGTGCCGGCCAGCTGTGGCTGTTACTGTAGTTTCCCCCTCTCCTCCCCAGGAAGGGCTGTGTTCATGTGTATGGGTCTACAAGCCTCGGCTGGCCCTGGCCTTTGTCCTGCTCCCACAGGTGGAGCTGCGTGCCATGCCCAGGGCTGCAAGCCTTGGCACCACAGGCAGGGCTGCTCACCTATGCTTAGCTGTGGGTCTCTGTCTGTTCCTGGGCTTTCACCCTGCCCCTGCGAAAACTGTGCTCCTGCATCAGTCTGCAAGTCCAGGCTCCACAGGCTGGGTGGGGCTGCGTGCCCATGCTCAGCCATGGTTCTCTGCAGTTCCAAGGCTTTTGCCTTTCCCCTGTGGGCAGGATTGCAGGTTGGACCACTCTTGTTTGCCTGGGTGTGCAGCCTTGCCAGACCACTTTTGTGCATCTCTTCCACCCCCGCCAGGTGAGACTGAGCTCCTTCCAGGCTTCAGTCGTGGCCTGCCCAGTTTCCAACCCTGCCGACAGGACCACGCTTCTGTGTCCCGCTGCCGCCCACCCTCTAGTGAGCCCACAGCAGTGTGGGTGGGGGCACTGCAGCTCAGACCCTAGCACTCAATACTGTATTCCTGAAGGCTCCCTCCTTCTAAGCAACTCTGCTCTGAGTGCCGCGGAAGAGCTTGTTTGGCTGGTGTTCTGATTCCCTTTGCTGGCGTTGCTGGTTCCAGGGGAAATATTCACTTTAGATTTGGGGGTTGACTCAGCCCAGGGGTTAGGGTGACTGTCCCTCAAAGTGTTTCTCCCTGTGCCTCCTAGATTATACTTTCTTCCTACTATTCTGGTCCTCTCATCTCTCCCCATTCCCTGGAGCTCCAGGTGAGTGGTTGTGAGAGAGGTGTTCTATGCGGTCCCTTTAAGAAGAATCCTGGGTCTGAGAAATCTGTCTTTCTCACAAACAGTATCCTGACTTGTTTTGCAGCTAAATACTGTTCATATGTTTCTTCTAGGCTCTGGGGCTTTATTTCTGGGGCTCAGGACCCTCCCCTCTTCACTAAATTCACTTCCCGCCACGCAAGTGTCTCTGGGCTGCCGTTTCCTCTAAGTAGCTGGGCAGCCCTCTCCACATTTCTGCTTTTCCCTTCAGTCTCAGTGTGGCTTCTTCAGTGTTCCTTGGTTAAAGAGTCTTCTTAGTTTAGTCCAAAGTTGATTTTTCCAGATGTTGGTTCTGAAAATTGAGTTGTAATCCACTTTGGTTCTGGGAGGTAGAAGTTGGTATGTCCGCCTACTCCATCGCCATCTTGCCGCCTGCTTGTTTTCCCTCTCCTCTTTTCTTAAAATATCTTCTCTTTTCTCTTGTTGCTCTCAGACATTAAGTATGCTTTCTGCAACAAAAGCTAGAAAGCCCTTCTCTGGAGGCAAGGATGCACAAGATGTTAACTGTCTTCATGGAATAGAGGAGGGGAAAAGCAACACAAAAATACACAAATTAATATTACAGTTAGTTAGCCTGCTATAGAATCATCCAGAGGAAAGGATCTGAGGGTCTGGACTAGAGTGGAACGTAGGAGAGGGGGAAGGGTGGTTGTGAGAGGGTATTGAAAAGGCAGCATTGGTGGAGTTTGGTACATAATTAGATCTGGTGGAGGTGGAGAAAAGACAATGCTGTGTAGCTTGGGTTGTGACAAAGATGACTGACTGGGTGTGAGTGGAATGCATGTTGGTGTCAATAGCAAAAATAGGCATAAAGTGCCTGACCTGTGGTGGTGCAGTGGATAAAGCATCGACCTGGAAATGCTGAGGTCGCCGGTTCAAAACCCTGGGCTTGCCTGGTCAAGGCACATATGGGAGTTGATGCTTCCAGCTTCTCCCCCCTTCTCTCTCTCTGTCTCTCTCTCCTCTCTCTCCTCTCTAAAAATGAATAAATAAATTAAAAAATAGGCATAAAAGTAAGTTTAGGATGGAAAATGATGAGTTCAGTTTGGTACCTGTTTGTTGGAAGAAAGCCAAAGCACTGAGTGACTTTCTGTTCCCATCCTGAGGAAGTGAAGGTCAAGGTCAAGCACTTGTGACTGAAAGCAGTCGCATCCAGGGAAGGCCCAGGGATGTGGGTGTTTGGCCCAACTGGAGCTTTCTGCAGGTCAGGAATCAGACAGCAGATGGTTTAGTGTTTTGTCTCAGAAAGGACAAGAGAAGTCTAATCAGTTTTGCAAAACAAAATAATAAAATTGGACAATGTATTCTGCTTGTTAGTTTCTTACATAAGATGACATATTTCTGCTTAATAAATTGAATAGCTGATCTCTCCAAGGCACCTCAATCCTGGAGAGATTGGGATCCTCCACTTGTAGTATTGTTGTTGCTGCCTCATTCCTTTGTGGAACCCTGAACATTAACATCACCTGTTGATTTTGAGGGCTATATGGAAGGTAACAATGCAAGTGTCCACTAGGTAGGTGCAGATAGAAATCTGTACCTTAACAAAACCTTGAGAGGACTAAAGGTAAAGATCAAGCATTCACCACTCACAAAGAGATAAATGCTGAAGTCTTGAGAAAGAAGACTTAAAGGAGAGAAATAAGGCAAGGATAGAGCTTTGGAGAATGCCATGCAGATGGAGTCAGAGGAGAAAGGAGGGGGTGTTTATGGTATGAGGGCGGGAATCTCAGAGAGTAGGGTTTCCTGGAAACCAGGACAGCAGAGGATATTAAGGATATAGCTGACAGAGATGCCAGAAGCTGCAGAGAGTCGACTAAGAAGACTGAATAAAAGGTCATCCACTCTCCCAACTGGAAGGTCACTGGTAGCTTTTCAAAGATCAACTTCAGAAGAGAAATGGGAACTGAAGCAGGAGCTAGTGGGTAAGGGATGGTGCTGAGACAGATATGATCATTGTGAATAGCTTTTTCCAAGAAATGTGCACTTAAAGGAGTATAAAAGGACCCAACGGGTAGAGGATGGCAGGAGACGATGGAGGACAAGTTGTGTGGATTTGTTTCTCTGAGGAATGTTTAGCATGTCTGTGGGCTGACAGAAAGTGCTTTCTGACTCCAGCTTCCAGACGAGGTAAAGAGGTGGTAGGATGGAAAGTGAGAGGGTGTGGTGTGCTAGCTCTGAAAAAGAGTGATGAGTTGGTCCTCTCCTCAGAAAGCAGGAGAGGAGGAGAGGGTGGGTGAGACATTCTGGGTGGGAATGGAGCAATTTCAGTGCTAGTGGCTTGTCCTCATCATGACATGGCTCCTGAGGGAATTTTTTGTTCTACTTACTCTGAATATATAAAGTTTATAAATGTTCCCCTTTTGGGTTTAGAAGGATGGATTTCAAACCAGCACACACAGAAAAGGGCTTCCCAACTACTCAAGGCTAGATGGTAGAGATCACTCTCCCGAGTCAAACTGTAACCACTCCATCTTTCTTGGCAGATGGCAGCTAGGTGGGGGTTAGGAACCAAACCACGATGTGTTAACAAGATACATGGGGTGCATGTCCTTTGATTAGATTATCAGGGGTGGAATTGCCCAGTGTTAACATTTGGGATTAGCATTGGCCAAGGAGGTTGGCAAGGGGAACCTGGGACATGCCAGACTTTGAATTCAGAATGCTTCCTGTTTGTGTTCATTTTTACAATTATATTTGCAACACAAAAGGGACTCTGAGCTGATTGAAAGAGCTTCACAACTAATGAGATGATTGTAAGCATGCGGTCTACTCAGGCTAGCATGACCCTGCACCCCTGAGTGCTCATCGGCGGGTGGTACAAGGAGGTTGCTAGATCTTTTACTTGACCTCAGGCTTCTGGCTGTATTCTGGAGGGTTGAAATTACTAGAAATCTGGCTACTTCTTAAAAGCGCTGTTATGTTTCTTAAAAACCCTAGCAAGTATTCTGTTTGGCTAGTGTAACAGGCCCAAATATACACAGATTGAAACTGATATGAATATATTTGCTGACCTTCTAGGCAGAGGACACTGGTCTTAAGGCTGCTCCATTCATTAGCATCATGTTGGTTTTTCTTCTCAATATTACATATTTTATCATTGATACCTTTAGAAAATAAAAAGCCACTTCCCATCTCCCTTGCCCACAACATACATATGGATCTTAAGATGTTTTTTGTCCATTCCTTTTCCTTCTGTTAGCATGGCCTAACCCCAAACGATTTGTGGTGGGTGCTCCAGGTGTTAACATAGAAAGTAATAAACAATATATCTAGGAGCCTACCTTTCTGGAAGATCACTCAAGGACACTAATTTTTCTAAATGTTTAGAAATCAATTTCTAAAATTTTATCAATGAACTCTGAGTGAAGACACTTCAGAAACTGAGGCTGCAGCAGGGTGACTCCTTCCAGCCTCCATTTTCTCCCCTCCCACCATAGTCATGGTCTTTTCTGTGTGTGATTTTCCTCTGCCTGGAGTTGGATGGGAAAAGGCACTAAGTCCCTGAAAGATGTGCTCCAGGCCTCTGGGAACCTCCATACTTGATAGCAGATGGTGGCAAATTAAACTGGCAATGGAAAAGCCAGAGAATTCCTGGCCCTCTGCTAAAGGAGTCCAGAGGGATAGAGGCAGGGAGGACACAGAACTGGAAAATAGTCCAAAACTTTCAGTACTTGGAATCAATTTGCTCAATAAACACTGCCTGTTGATGAAGCTATTCCAGACTACAGGTTCACGCAAAGATTACAGACCTGCGTTTTGTCCCTTAGTTAGTAAGACTGAACACATGGAGGAGCATAGGAACAGTTCTAGGCTGGGTAGAAGTAGGAACAAAGGCTTATGTAAGGGCGAGCTAAAAATTACATCAGTCCACCCTTATCCTCAGTGTCACTTTCATTGGTTTCAGTTACCTGCAGTCAACCAAGATCTGAAAATATTAAGTGAAAAATTCCAAAAATAAACAATTCATAAGCTTTAAATTCTGTCATGTTGAGAAGCACAATAAAATCTCTTAAGTCTCAGTCAGTTCCTGCTTGCATGTGACTCATCCTTTTGTCCATCATCTTCCCACTATACACACTCTTGCTTCTGCCTGTCAGTCACTTCATAACCCTCTTGGTTATCAGATAGACTGTGGTGGTATTACAGTGAAGCCACAAAGTGCTTGCTCTAAATTAAAAGGTTAGTATAGTACACTTAAACATCTTAGAGAAAGAGAGAGAGAGAGAGCATAGTCACAGAACTTTTATTGTGGTATATTCTTATGATTGTCCTATTTTATTATTACAGTTTTATTTTATTTTTATTCTTTTTAGCAAGAGAGAGAAACTGAGGCACAGGAAGGGAGAGAGATGAAAAGTATCAACTCATAGTTGTGGCACCTTAGTTGTTCATTGATTGCTTCTTATGTGCCTTGAACTGGGTGGGGGGGGGGGCTCCTGCCAAGCCAGTGACCTTGGGCTCAAGCCAGCAACCTTGGGCTTCAAGCCAGCTACCTTTGGGTCATGTCAATGATTCTACGCTCAAGCTGGTGACCTCATGCTCAAGCTGATGAGCCTGCACTCAAGCCAGAGACCTCAGAGTGTTGAACCTGGGTCCTCAGCATCACAGGCTAATGCTCTATCCACTGTACCACTGCCTGGTCAGGCTATTAGTTACTGTTTTAAATCTCTTACTGTGCCTAATTTATAAATTAAACTTTATTTTAGGTATATATATATATAGTGTATATAGGGTTCAGTACTATCAGAGGTTTCAGGCATCCACTGGGCGTCTTGAAATGTACCCCCCATAGAAAAGGGGAGGGCTACTGGAAAGCCATGACACAATTATGTAGTAATGTGTATTAAAGGGTAAGTCTTGAATGATATGAAGAGGATGAGGAAAACAAAATTTGGGGGCTGGAAGGGACATGAGGTCAGTTCCCTCAATTTAAGGATGAAGAATCTGAACCCCTACTCAGCAAGATGAAGTAACTTGTTCCAGGTCAAGGTCACTCAGTTTCTTGGCGCTCAGTGATTAATAGTACTACTGCTACTAGTACTAATAATATAACAAATATTAATAGTAATAAAATGAGTGAAAGTAATAAAATAGCACTAGTAATACTACTAACGATAGTACTAACAATGCTACTAATGCAGCCCTAAGATGATACAGCACGTACTCTATGCGGCCACTACTCTGCGTACTTTAGTTAGTAGTCACAGCAGAAGAGTGTGTCATGCTCTGAGTCATAGAGCCAGTATAGGTGGCTCTGAGAGTCACACCAGAGCTTATGCTCTTCTTAATTTCTGAACTACACAGTCCCTTGGATCTTTGACTCCTGGTCCAATGCTCCTTGTCATTGAACTGGGCATGTAAAGAATTGAGGAGACACTGAACACAGGAGTTACATGACTAAGTGATATTTAAAAATGATTGGTGTGGGTGGCTTCAGTAGTCAAGGTAAACTAGCGAAGAAATGGAGAAGGGAGACCAGGTAGAAGATTGTCTAAATACAGCTATGATGAACATCTGGACCACAGCAGGAATAGGGAGGTTTGCACTGAGTAGGAATGATCAGTTAGTAAACATTCACTCCATAGTATGAATCAGTCTGTTTTGTTGCTTATCTTCTTAGAAAACAAAAACTTGGACTTTGGAGAAAATGGAGAGAAGGTAAAGAACCAAAAAAGGAAAGGAATAACATAGTAAGGGGAAGTGGCAAAGGAGCAAAAGTAGAAATGGAACAGATATTGATGATTTTCCAATATTCCTTACATAAGTCCAGGCCCTTTGGGGATGGTTTCATTTACTTCAGGTAAACTCCAGTGTTGATTTTTCATTGAAAGACAGTAAGGAAGAAGAGAACATGAAAGATGCCATCTCCTAGTGAGAATAAGAGCTTAACAAGGGGTAAGCACCACATGAGGAACCCAGTTGGCTTTTCCAGATCAGGGACTCCTTCAGGGAAGGCCGTGGCACCGCACTGCTAGGAGGCCTGCCGGAAGACCCTCCTCGTCTGTGCTCCTGGCCTCTGCCGGGCGACCCACAGCCACTGACAGACTCAGGTGGGGTATAAAAGTCAGGATGTCTTGGTCCAATTCAGGCAGCACTGGCTGGACATCTACCCTCTCTGCTCCCATGGGGCAGCCAGGCAGCTCTCGGCTCTCGGGCTGCACACAGCTCCCCCTTGCCCACCCCTCCCTGCCCACGTCCTGCCCACTCAGCTGCTCAGAGTCGCCTCCCTGGGAACCCAGAACAACCACGGAATCTCTCCCTCCGGCTGTCTCACCTGTCATGACTCTGATGGCTCTGACAGGGAGAGAGTACATCCTTCCTGCACGACCATGCGCTTACGCCCGAACTGTCCACATTATGGAAGAAGACCAAGGAAACCTGTGGTCTTTAGGGCAGAGGGTAGCCACCTCCTTTGCTGGAAACTTCAAACACGCTTAGGGCAGGTTGGTTTATCTCACTGTTGATCACAGATGTTACGCAGTACACAGAGCATGAAATCCCTCAGAAATTTTTGATAAGAAGCGATTTTTCACTCCCATGAAGTCCTCAGGACACTGGAGGTGAAAAGTCCCTGACTCTGTCAGGTGACCTCAGAGGTCTGACGACTCAGGCTTCAGGCTCTATTGACAATCAGACCTTTATCACGAGCATGTGTGTCTTTAACTGTGAGTAACCCCCAGAGCCTCCTTCAGTAGGAGAGAGGCCGTCATGGTTAGACACAGTGAGACTCAGAGTCCAAGCGCAAGCATGTAGCCCGGGACCCGGAGTGCTCCGGGTGCAGGCAGAGGGCCATGCAGCTCGCTCAGCTCTGGGCTGGTGATGGCAGCACCTCTCTGCTGGGGTCCACCTCCCCGCAGGGTTAGCTTCCTTAGCTCATGGTTTCTGAATAATGTTTCCAATCCCAAATCCTGAACAGGGAGCATCTGACTGCTCAGCCTGAGTGAGATGGCCATCCCCGTACAGCGACCTGCAGAGGGCGGGGGACTTGTTGCACATTCCTAGCAGAACCTCTCACCTCATTAGGGGCGCACCATGTCAGAGCCAGGGGCTGTGGTAAGCCAGGGAGCGGACCACAGAAGTCACAGCCAGTGTGTCCCTCTGTCCATGGAGGGTTAGACTCAGCCGAAGGGCAGCTTATGAATGAAATCTGACTAGATTTCTCAAGATACAGCTCTCTTAGGTAGATGGCCAGGGTAAAGAGGTACAAGAATTATATTCTGGGAAGAAGAAAATAGACAAGGAATAGCTGTTTCAGTCAACTGTAAACAGGACTGTAAAAATGAGGCTAGAAAACAGGTAAGACTCTGCCAGATGCTTCTCATTCATTCTAAGAATTAGTTCCCGTGTACAAAGTCAGATATTGAATCAGCCCATATTTGAATGCTGAGCTCTTGTCATCTTGACTTGACATTGCCACAGGCATTCTGTTAGGACAGCTGCCCTCAGATGTCCGTTTTCAAACACAGGACAGGAGCAGTTTCTCAAATATCCACCAGATGGTACCTTTCTACCAGAAATTAGGCCTCAGGTGGTGGAAATTCAAACTGTTTCCCCACCCTGCAGACACGCTATATATAGAATGGGATGTCTCTTCTGGCTATGTTAAAGGGTCGTAAGAACAAATCTGGGTGCCAGGCAGAGTGGGAGGCTAGAGCATTTTTATTTTCAAGCTTATGGAACTGAACTTAAAGTGTCCTCTTTGAGGTGGGGGAGCCTCTTGCAGGCGTGAGGAGCAGAGTCACTAAGAAGGCCCAGTGTGGGGTCAGCTCTCAGGAAGGCCTGGTCACGAAGCCCTCAGTGATCCTTTGTATGATCCCACTGGTTGCCAAATATGTCTGTAGCCTGCCCGGGCCGATGGGGTGCTCGGCCCTGGTAGCCGGTGGCCCTGTATAGGAAGGAGAGCCTCTGTTGGAGACTCTTCCTCATTTGCTCTAAAGCCCAAGACATAGTCTCCCCAGCTTGTATAGTGTCCTTGGGCTGGGGAAGGTAACTAATGTTTACTGTGGGGTGACCATCAAGTCCTGTTTTGCCTGGTACTTTTCTACTTTCCCCCCTCTTTTTTCTTACTGGTTGTTTTGAGAGCAGCAGGGGGAGATAGACAGGAACATCGAGCTGCTCCTGTATGTGCCCTGGCTGGGGATTGAACCGACAACCTCTGCACCCTGGGATAATGCTACCAACAACTGAGCTATCTGGCCAGGACTACATTCCTACTTTTAACACTGAGAGGAAAGCAAACCTACGTGGCCGGTCACCCTGGGTAACCGGGGTGCATGCACTGGGGGTGTCATGAGGCTGTCACATGACTCAGTGAGCTGGGAGATGGGGTGTGGACAATGGTTTCCAATTATGAATCATTTTATTGCTGCCATTTTCTTATCAGATGCCCTTGTCCCATGTAGCCAGTGAGATGTATGCCAGGAAAGGCAGATACCTGGAGAAAAGAAGGGGTCTTTTTGGCTTTTGAGTTTCAGAAGTTTAGGCCTTCCTCAGTAGACTTGGGCAAATCGGTAGATGTGGTCAGTCAGCACAAGTTTCCCAGGTTGGGGAGTGGAAAGAGAGTGGGGGGGGGAAGATGAGAGACAGGGTGCTGGGGGGCTTGTGTGCAGGGAGGCTGCTTTGTTCTCACTCACCCTCAGCCAGGTTCCCTGGGGAGGGATGGATGGGTGGGATCCACGTGAGGGCCTGGCCTTCTTAGCTGGGGAGAACATGGGAAGGGTGTTAAGATCTCAGAGAGCAGAGGGCTGGAGAGATCTAGGTATCTTTACGAAGCACAGAATCAGCAGGGGAATCTGTGCGCTTGAAGGCACCTCTGAACATGTATGTGCTGGGTTGCCTAATGTCCCTAAAGTCATGTCCATGTAGAACCTCAGAATGTGTTTGATTTAGAAATAGGCTCTTTGCCGATATAATCAGGTTAAGATGAGGTCATAACAGGTCTGAGTCCCGTATTCCAACAGTTTAGTGTCCTAAGTAGAAGGAAGTTTGGACACAGAGCTGCACACACAGAGGTAAGACTGCCACATGAAGATGGAGGCAGAGTCTGAGTGATGCTGCCACAGACCTGGATGCCCAGAACTGCCAGCATCCTCCAGAGCCAGGGGCAGCCGGCTGAGCACGGACTCACCCCTGGGGCCTGCAGAGGGGGCACAGCCCTGCTGGCAGCTTGCTTTCAGATGTCTAGGCTCCAGGATTGCGAGAGGATCAACTTCTGCTATTTTAAGCCACCCAGTGTGTGGTTCTTTGTTTCAACACCCCTAGCTGACTAATCCAGCTGGGAGTGAGGATGGTGGAGAAGCAGCCAGTGTGGACCACACCTGAGGAGCAGGTGGGGAGAGAGGCCTCCGAAGATGCCAGCACAGACAGAGGACAGTTGAGCACTGGGTGGCCTTTAGCACAGGACTTCTGTAGCGGGAATCCTGAACCGTATGAGATGATGCTCCCGGCATCAGGGAGAATGAGGCTTGAAACAGAAATTGAGTAAGGAAAAAGGAAACGTTACTTTTAAATTTTTGTTTTCCTCATTTTTATTGTTTGTAGACTAAAATTTAATACCATTACAAACCCATTTTTTTCTTGAATTCTCTGAAGACTAAGGACCATTATCCATAGCTGATGGTCAAGGACCTGAGGCCTAGGGAGGGGGTCACAGCCACTGAGTGGTCTGCTGTGGCAGTCTGCTTGCCAAGCTCTCCTGCCGGTTACTATCATTTCTGTCCTGTTCTACTAAATGCCTGAAACTTTGGCCAAATTGACCTGGGCCCTGTACCCTACACAGCCCGGTGCCTTCCCCTCAAGCCCCGAGATCAGGCTGCATCTCGGCCGGTTAGGGTCCTCCATTCCTGTTTGCTGTCAAAATCTTTACCACACCCAGCTTGTGAACTCTTTTCCAAGTTTTCCAAAGGAGTTGTCATCTCTTTTTCATTCTGGCAATTGTTCTATAGAGTATCTTTTGCTGGCTGTACTGCAACTTCCCCAATTCTTCTCATATGTCTTTGTGTCCCTGTAACATTAGCATAGTGGCCCCACTCCATGGCAGATCTCATCTCACAGTGCAGCGGCCACCATGCTAATGTTACAAAGACAATGTTATAAAGACATTATTTGTTTGGTGTGATCATTGCTAAAAACACTACTGCATTCCACAGTGCACTAGGGATAGTACCTCCTGGTTGGTGACTGCAGCAGGCCCTTGATAAGTTGGGGTGTTGTCTCTGGCCTCAGCAGCACCAGTCCAATGGACTGAAGGCTTTCTGGTACCAGGGTCAGAATATCATTAGCGCTGTGGGTGTGACTTGTGACTTTCCAGAGAGGGGATGGAAGAATGAGCATCTGAGGTCTCTCTGCTTAAGGATCTGCGGCAATGGCTCCGGGATGGCGCTCCCAGCCCCCTCCACCCAACACCTACTGCTTTCACTCTTGAGTCTCCCTCTGCCTGCTGACATCTGAACTCTCTCAAACTGGCCATACACATCTGCATTCTGGAGTCAGAGATAAGACAGGGAAGCAGGTTTTCCTGTGAGGGAAACGAGCTAATTTAACATTTCACTGAGGTCTGAGCTGTTGATAACAAATGCTTTCATGAGGGTAGCTTTCAAGCAAGGGGAGGCGGCTGGGCGGGGGTGGGGTGGAGGAGGGACCACAGGGAGGAGGCTGGGCGGGGGGAGCAGAGGGACCACGGGGAGGAGGCTGGGCGGGGGGAGCAGAGGGACCACGGGGAGGAGGCTGGGCGGGGGGAGCAGAGGGACCACGGGGAGGAGGCTGGGCGGGGGGAGCAGAGGGACCACGGGGAGGAGGCTGGGCGGGGGGAGCAGAGGGACCAAGGGGAGGAGGCTGGGCAGGGGGAGCAGAGGGACCACGGAGAGGAGGCTGGGCAGGGGGAGCAGAGGGACACGGGGAGGCGGCTGGGTGTGGGGGGGAAGCAGAGGGACCACGGGGAGGCGGCTGGGCGGGGGGAGCAGAGGGACCACGGGGAGGAGGCTGGGTAGGGGGAGCAGAGGGACCACGGGGAGGCAGCTGGGTGGGGGGGGGGGAAGCAGAGGGACCACGGGGAGGCGGCTGGGTGGGGGGGGGAAGCAGAGGGACCACGGGGAGGCGGCTGGGCGGGGGGAGCAGAGGGACCACGTGGAGGAGGCTGGGCGGGGGGAGCAGAGGGACCACGGGGAGGCGGCTGGGTGGGGGGGGAAGCAGAGGGACCACGGGGAGGCGGCTGGGCGGGGGGAGCAGAGGGACCACGGGGAGGAGGCTGGGCAGGGGGAGCAGAGGGACCACGGGGAAGCGGCTGGGTGGGGGGGGGGGAAGCAGAGGGACCATGGGGAGGCGGCTGGGCGGGGGGAGCAGAGGGACCAAGGGGAGGAGGCTGGGCAGGGGGAGCAGAGGGACCACGGGGAGGAGGCTGGACGGGAGGAGCAGAGGGACCACGGGGAGGAGGCTGGGCGGGGGGAGCAGAGGGACCACGGGGAGGAGGCTGGGCGGGGGGAGCAGAGGGACCACGGGGAGGAGGCTGGGCAGGGGGAGCAGAGGGACCACGGGGAGGAGGCTGGGCGGGGGGAGCAGAGGGACCACGGGGAGGAGGCTGGACGGGAGGAGCAGAGGGACCACGGGGAGGAGGCTGGGCAGGAGGAGCAGAGGGACCAAGGGGAGGAGGCTGGGCAGGGGGAGCAGAGGGACCAAGGGGAGGAGGCTGGACGGGAGGAGCAGAGGGACCACGGGGAGGAGGCTGGGCGGGGGGAGCAGAGGGACCACGGGGAGGAGGCTGGGCGGGGGGAACAGAGGGACCACGGGGAGGAGGCTGGGCAGGGGGAGCAGAGGGATCAAAGGGAGGAGGCTGGACAGGAGGAGCAGAGGGACCAAGGGGAGGAGGCTGGGGGGGGGGAAGCAGAGGGACCACGGGGAGGCGGCTGGGTGGGGGGGGGGAGCAGAGGGACCACGGGGAGGCGGCTGGGCGGTGGGAGCAGAGGGACCACGGAGAGGAGGCTGGGCAGGGGGAGCAGAGGGACCACGGGGAGGCGGCTGGGTGGGGGGGGGAAGCAGAGGGACCACGGGGAGGAGGCTGGGCAGGGGGAGCAGAGGGACCACGGGGAGGAGGCTGGGCAGGGGGAGCAGAGGGACCACGGGGAGGAGGCTGGGCGGGGGAAGCGGCTGGGCGGGGGGAGCAGAGGCTGAGCTGGCTGGGCAGGGGGAGCAGAGAAGGCGGAGCAATGGGGAAGGGAAGGAGGCCCAGGGCACTCAAAGGGAAAGCTTATCTATACCCCACCCTTTTTTTTTGTTATGAGCTCTGCCTGATTCTGATATTCTACATGAATGGATTTCTGACTTTTGATTTCACAAATCTAAAAAGTAAGTTTCTTATAAACATTCTGGAACACCAGAAGGTTGCCATTATTTATTTGATTAAAAAAAGAACATCAAGAATAAACAAATCAACCCAAAACCTCAACCACATAGAGTCACCACCATTTCATGAAAGAAAGGGTGTTTTTTTTTTTTTCTTTTTCCTTTTTTTTTTTTTGTATTTTTCTGAAGCTGGAAACGGGGAGAGACAGTCAGACAGACTCCCGCATGCACCCGACTGGGATACACCCGGCACGCCCACCAGGGGGTGATGCTCTGCCCCTCCGGGGCATTGCTCCGCAGCGACCAGAGCCACTCCAGCGCCTGGGGCAGAGGCCAAGGAGCCATCCCCAGCGCCCGGGGCCATCTTTGCTCCAATGGAGCCTCGCTGCGGGAGGGGAAGAGAGAGACAGAGAGGAAGGAGAGGGGGAGGGGTGGAGAAGCAGATGGGTGCTTCTCCTGTGTGCCCTGGCCGGGAATCGAACCGGGACTTCTGCACGCCAGGCCGATGCTCTACCACTGAGCCAACCAGCCAGGGCAAAAGAAAGGGTGTTTTAATGACAACACGTCATTGAGAAAGACAATCAGAATAAAGGCTATTCTTTTAAATTGGAAGTGTGGAGGTTTATGGGGAAAGATATGACTATTCTGCTCCAATCTGTCTCCCTATGCTGACGGCCTAGAAAAAATGTCAGGCAGAGACTGGCAACCTGTTACCAACTGGTTTTGAGAATCACTGAATCCCCCGATTCTGTAGTTCACGATGCCCTGCTGCCTCCTCGTTGCTGACAGGAGTAGCTGTAGTGGCTAATGGGGTCTGACCATATACTTAGGGCCCATTTTATTGATTATATTCCATATATATTCCACCCACTATGCACTAAGCTTGGAGCAAGAGATAGCTAGGCCCTTGCTATCAAGAAGCTTTCCTAAAATTCAGATGTTTCAAACAGAAGTTAGCAAAAATGTTTGGATTTGCATGTTGAAATGTCAACTCACCACCAAAGTGACTTACGTCTGGGTTCAGAGGCCCTGAATAATCAGACATCTCTGTTGTGGAACGTAATCAATCTCAGCATCAGAGCAGTCCTGTGAACTTGGGCCTAGCTGACCCCTATAGCTTTGTTTCCAGCCCTGCTCAGAAGCCTGAGCCCAATAGTGCCTATAAAGCTGGAAAGTAATCTTGCAGAGCAAATGTGGCCAGGTTGTCCCCCACAGGGCATTCCTGCGCTCAGATCTCCAGTGGTCTAAATCCTAGTACGTGGCCACCCTTAGGTCAGGCAAGCCTACTTTTCCCATGAAGTCCTTCCAGGCCTACTCCAAATCCACAGTGACCTCTACAGGATGATTCTCTACTATCATTTTTTCTTTTTCTTTTCTTTTTTTATATCTTTATTTGTTATTACTTTTTTGTTTAGAGATTAAATTTAATGGGTGACATTGATCAATAAGAATACGTAGGTTTCAGGTGAACATCTCTATAGCATTTGAACTGTTGATTCCATTGTGTGCCCATCACCCAAAGTCAAATCATTTTCTGTCACCATATATTTGGCTGTCTTAATGCCCCTACTCCACCTCCCTTCCCCCTGGTGACCACTTCACTTTTATCTCTGTCCATGGGTCTTGGTTTTTTATCCCACCTATGTGTGAAATAATATAGTTCTTAGCTTTTTCTGATTTACTTATTTCACTCAGTATAATGTTCTCATGGTCCATGCATGTTGTCATAAATGTCACTGTGTCATTACTTATGGCTGAGTTGTTGGGGACTGAAAGCCAACAGGGTCTTTGCAGTGTAGATTTTTGGGGAACAGAGGTGTGGGGAACTGGCAGTAAACTGACAGTCTGCCCAAACCCCCACCTCACTTGTTCTCTGAAGTTGCTAAAGGCTATTTTCCCCACACCTTTATGTTAGTTATACTGCTAACAGTATAACAGTTAGTTTTCTCCATTTCGGAGAATTCTTGGGATGCCTTGGAAATGTGAATTTTGGATATTAGGCCCTTATCTGTTCTCTATTTCATTTATTTCTGCTCTGATTTTTATTATCTCCTTTCTTCGGCTGGTTTTGGGTTGTCTTTGTTCTTCTTTTTCTAGTTCCTTAAGGTGTGAAGTTAAGTGGTTTACTTCGGCTCTCTCTTGTTTGTTCATATAGGCCTGAAGTGATATGAACTTTCCTCTTATTACTGCTTTTGCTGCATCCCAGAGATTCTGATATGTTGTATTTTCATTTTCATTTGTCTGTATATATCTTTTGATCTCTGCGCTTATTTCTTCTTTGACCCATTCATTTTTTAGAAGTATGTTGTTTAGTTTCCTTATGAACCAGCAATCCCTCTACTGGGTATATACCCCAAAACCTCAGAAACATTGATACGTGAAGACACATGTAGCCCCATGTTCATTGCAGCACTGTTCACAGTGGCCAAGACATGGAAACAACCAAAAAGCCCTTCAATAGAAGACTGGATAAAGAAGATGTGGCACATATACACTATGGAATACTACTCAGCCATAAGAAATGATGACATCAGATCATTTACAGCAAAATGGTGGGATCTTGATAACATTATAAGGAGTGAAATAAGTAAATCAGAAAAAAACAAGAACTACATGGTTCCATACATTGGTGGAACATAAAAATGAGACTAAGAGACATGGACAAGAGAGTGGTGGTTACCAAGGGTGGGGGGAGGGAGGACATGGGAGGGAGGGAGGGAGAGAGTTAGGGGGAGGGGGAGGGGCACAGAGAACTAGATAGAGGGTGGCGGAGGACAGTCTGACTTTGGACGAGGGGTTTGCAACATAATTTAATGACAAAATAACCTAGACATGTTTTCTTTGAATATATGTACCCTGATTTATTAATGTCATCCCATTACCATTAATAAAAATTTATTATAAAAAAAAAAAAAAAAAAAGAAAAAAAAGAAATGTGACTTTGCTTTAATGATCTCTTTAATTTGCTAATGGCCTCTCTTTGCCCTATAAATAAAGCAGGTTGGGGAATGGAGCTTTGCTTTTTGCAAGCTATTTCTTGCATTGCAAAGAGACTGCCTGAGCCCATCCTTTTTCTCCAAGCCTATTTTCTTAGTTCTGCGCCATTCCCACTCAGGACCTAGAATTACTAGCCGCGCTGGCTCGCAGCACTGAGTAGTATTCCATTGTACATATGTACCACATCTTCTTTATCCAATCCTCTACTGAGGGACACTTTGGTTGTTTCCATGTCCTGGGCACTGTGAATAGTGCTGAGTGAACATGGAGGTGCATGGGGCTTTATGTACCAATGTTTTTGAGTTTTTGGGTATATACCCAGTAGAGGGATTGATTAGTCATATGATAATTTTATTTTTTTTAAATTTATGATTTTAATTTGTGTTTACATAGATTCAAGTGTCCCACCGAATATATCTCTCCCCACATCTTATTCCCCTCAACACCCCATGCCCCCTCCCGCCAATGCCTTCCCCCCTTCCCTCCAGGATTTGCTGTTCCTGTTCTCTATAATGCTGTGTTATGTATATATAAATATAATTTCATCTCCATCCCTTCTCTGATCCCATCTTCTCTTCTACTTTCCCTCTGACCCCTTTTCCTCTGGTCCCTTTGATCCCGCCTCTGCCTCTGTTCTGTTGCTCAGTTCCCATTGTTCATTGGATTCCTCAAATGAGTGAGGTCATATGATATATTTTTTTTCTTATTTACTTAGATGATAGTTTCCAGGTCCATCCATGTTGTCGCAAAAGGTAAGATTTCCTTCTTCCTCATGGCTGTGTAGTATTCCATTGTGTATGTGTACCATTGCTTTTTAATCCACTCATCCATTGACGGACACTTGGGCTGTTTCCAGATCTTCGCTATTGTAAACAATGCTGCAATAAACATGGGGGTGCATTTCTTCTTTTGAATTAGTGATTTGGTATTCATAGGATATATTCCTAAAAGTGGGATAGCTGGGTCAAAAGGCAGTTTTATTTTTAATTATTTTGAGGAATCTCCATACTGTTTTCCACAGTGGCTGCACCAGTCTGCATTCCCACCAGCAGTGCAGAAGGGTTACCTTTTCTCGCCACCCTCTCCAGCACTTATTATGTGTTGTTTTGTTAATAAGTGCCATTCTGACAGATGTGAGGTGATATCTCATTGTGGTTTTAATTTGCATTTATCTAATGATTAATGATGTTGAACATTTTTCATATGTCTATTGGCCATCTGTATGTCCTCTTTGGAGAAGTGTCTATTCACTTCTTTTGCCCATTTTTGATTGGATTGTTTATCTTCCTGGTGGTGAGTTTTACAAGTTCTTTATAAATTTTGGTTATTAACCTCTTATCAGACGTATTGGCGAATATATTCTCTCATTGGTGGATTGTCCTTTTATTTTGTTAATGGTGTCTTTTGCTGTGCAAAAGCTTTTTAATTTCATATAGTCCCATTTGTTCATCCTGTCCTTTATTTCACTTGCCCATGGGGATAAACCAACAAAAATATTGCTACAAGAGATATCAGAGAATGTTTTCTTCCAGGATGTTTATGGTTTCACAACTTACATTTAAGTCTTTTATTCATTTTGAGTTTATTTTTATGAATGGTGTAAGTTGGTGAGCCAGTTTCATTTTTTTGCAAGTACCTGTCCAATTTTCCCAACACCATTTGTTAAAGAGACTGTGTTTACTCCATTTACTCCATTTAAAGAGACTGTCTTACCTCTTTTGTCAAATATCAATTGTCCATATAGGTGAGGGTTTATTTCTGGGTTCTCTGTTCTGTTCCATTTATCTGTATGCCTGTTCTTATGCCAGTACCAACCTGTTTTGAGTATGATGGCCTTGTAGTATAACTTGATATCAGGAAGTGTGATACCTCCCACTTTACTCTTCTTTTTCAGAATTGCTACGACTATTTGTGTTCTTTTTTGGCTCCATATAAATTTTTGGAATATTTTTTCTATATCTTTGAAGTATGTCATTAGTATTTTAATAGGAACTGCATTGAATTTATAAATTTCTTTGGGTAATATAGACTTTTTAATGATGTTTATTCTTCCTATCCATGAACATGGTATATGCTTCTACTTGTTTGTATCTTTCTTGATTTCCTTTATCAATGTTTTATAAGTTTTCTGAGTACAAGTCTTTAACCCCCTTGGTTAAATTTACTCCTAGGTACTTTATTTTTGTTGTTGTTGCAATAGTGAAGGGGATTGTTTTCTTAATTTCTCTTTCAGACAGTTCATTTTTGGTGTATAAAAATGCCACTGATTTCTGAATGTTGACTTTATAACCTGTTATCTTGCTGAATTTATTTATCAAGCCCAGTAGTTTTTTGACTGAGACTTTAGGGTTTTCTATGTACAGTATCATATCAACAGCAAATAATGATTGTTTTACTTCTTCTTTTCCAATTTGGATGCCTTTTATTTCTTCTTTTTGTCTGATTGCTGTGGCTAGGATTTCCAGAACTATGTTGAATAAAAGTGGTGAAAGGGAGCACCCCTGTCTTGTTCCTGATCTTATATGGATTGCTTTAAATTTTTGCCCATTGATTATGATATTGGCTGAGGGTTTGTTATAGATGACCTTTATCATATTGAGGTATGATTCCTGTATCCCCACTTTGCTGAGAGTTATGATCATAAATGGGTGTTGGATTTTATCAAATGCTTTTTCTGCATCTATTAATATTATCGAACCTCATTGGCTACAATAGTGCCACTGTGCAAAGGTCTATTGATATTATCATGTGATTTTCATCCTTTCTTTTATGTGTTAAATCACATTGATTGATTTGTAGATATTGTATAAGCTTTGTCTTTCTAGAATAAATGCCACATGATCATGATGTATGATTTTTTTAAAATGTATTGCTAGATCTGGTTTGCTAATATTTTCTTGAGAATTTTAGCATCTAAGTTCATCAGGGATATTAGTCTATAGTTTTTTTTCTTTGTAGTGTCTTTGGCTAGTTTTGGAATCAGTATTATGCTCATCTCATAAAAGGAGTTTAGCAGTCTTTCCTTCACTTGAATTTTTTGAAATAGCTTGAGAAGGATAGGAGTTAGTTCTTTTTTGAATATTTGGTAAAATTCACCTATGAAGCCATCTGGCCCAGGGCTTTTATTTGCTGGGAGTTTTGATAACTGTTTCAATCTCATTTTATGAAATTGGTCTATTTAGGTTTTCTGATTCTTCTATATTGATTTTTGAAAGATTATATGTTTTGAGAAATTTGTCCATTTTGCCTAGGTGATTGTCTAATTTTATGCATAGTTCTTCATAGTATTTTTTTACAATCCTTTGTATTTCTGCTGTGTCAGTTGTTATTTCTCCTCTCTCATTTCTAATTTTATTTACTTGAGTCCTTTCTCTTTTTTTCTTGGTGAGTCTGGTTAAAGGTTCATCAATCTTGTTTACCTTTTCAAAGAATCAGATCTTGGTTTCATTGATCCTCTATATATTTTTTTTAGCCTCTGCCATTTATTTCCACTCTGATCTTTATTATTTCCTTTCTTCTACTTTCTTTGGGTTTTACTTGCCGTCTTTTTCTAGTTCTTTTAGATGCAAGGTTAAATTGTTTATTTAAGCTTTTTCTAGCTTCTTAAGGTATGCTTTTAGTGCTATGAACTTTTCTCTCTCAGTACTGCTTTTGCTGTGTCCCATAAATTTTGAGTTGTATGTTCATTTTCATTTGTTTCAAGGAAAATTTTGATTTCTTCCTTGAGCTCATTGTTAACCCATTTGTTATATAATAACATGCTATTTAGTTTTCAAGTATTTGAGTGTTTTTTTTTGTTTTTCTATTGTAGTTGATTTTTAGTTTCATGCCATTATGATCTAAGAAGATGCTTGATTTGATTTCAATCTTCTTAAATTTGTTGAGATTCATTTTATGTCCTAGCATGTAGTCTATCCTAGAGAATGTACCATAAGTACTTGTAAAGAATGTATATTCTGCTGCATTAGGGTGAAAGGTTCTGAAGATATCTATTAAATCCAGTTGATCTAGTGCATTCTTTAAGTCTGCTGTTTCTTTGTTAATTTTCTTTCTTGAAGATCCATCCAGTGATATTAGTGGGGTATTGAAATATCTTACTATGATATTATAGTATTGCTGTTGATCTCACCCTTTTGCCCATCAAAATCTGCTTTATATATTTAGATTCTCCTATATTAGGTAATTAGATATTTATAATCTTCTTGTTGTGTTGCTTCTTTTATCATTATGTAGTGGCCTTCTTTATCCCTTACTATAGCCTCTGTTTTAAAGTCTGTTTTGTCTGATATGAGTATTGTTACCCCAGCTTTATTTTCATTTTCATTTGCATGAAATATTTTTTTCCATCCCTTTACTTTCAGTCTATGTATATCTTTTGTTTTGAGGTGGGTCTCCTGTAGACAGCATATGTATGGATTCTGTTTTCTTATCCATGCAACTACTCTATGTTTTTTTTTTGTTTTTTTTTGCATTTTTCTGAAGCTGGAAACAGGGAGAGACAGTCAGACAGACTCCCGCATGCGCCCGACCGGGATCCACCCGGCACGCCCACCATGGGGCGACGCTCTGCCCACCAGGGGGCGATGTTCTGCCCATCCTGGGTGTCGCCATGTTGCGACCAGAGCCACTCTAGCGCCTGAGGCAGAGGCCACAGAGCCACCCCCAGCGCCCGGGCCATCTTTGCTCCAATGGAGCCTTGGCTGCGGGAGGGGAAGAGAGAGACAGAGAGGAAAGTGCGGCGGAGGGGTGGAGAAGCAAATGGGCGCTTCTCCTATGTGCCCTGGCCGGGAATCGAACCTGGGTCCTCCGCACGCTAGGCCGACGCTCTACCGCTGAGCCAACCGGCCAGGGCTACTCTATGTTTTTTGATTGGAGCATTAATCCATTTACATTTAAGGTTATTATTGATATTTAGTTGTTTATTGCAATTTTATTTTTTAAATCCACATTCCTCTTTTGCTAGATTTCCCCCCCCTTTTTTTTTTTTTTTTTTTTTTTTACAGCAGATCCCTTAACATTTCTTGTAGCATTGGTTTGGTTGTAATGAATTTCTTGAGTTTTTTGTTTTTTTTTTTGGTCTGGGGAGCTTTTTATTTCTCCTTCAATTTTAAATGATAGCCTTGTTGGATAGAGAATCTTGGTTATAGGCTCTTGTTTTTTATTACTTTGAATATTTCTTGCCATTTTCTTCTGGTCTTTAATGTTTCTGTTGAGAAGTCCAATGTCATCCTTATGGGGGCTCCTCTGTAGGTAATAGACTTCTTTTCTCTTACAGCTTTTTGTATTCTTTCTTTATTTCTTAATTTTTGTATTTTAATTATGACATGTCTTGATGTCAGCCTTTTGGGTTCATCCTTAATGGAGCACTCTGTGTTTTTGAACTTGTGTGACTTTTTCCTTCACCAATTTACAGAAGTTTTCAGCTATGATTTTTTCAGTCAAATTCTCTATCCCTTGTTCTTCTCTTCTCCTTCAGGAACCCCTAATGATGTGGATGTTATTTCTCTTCATGTTGCCAAAGAGCTATCTTACAGTTTTCTCAGTATTTTTGAGCCTCTTTTCTTTTTACTGCTCTACTTCCTTGCTTTCGTTTATCTTGTTCTCTAACTTGCTGATTTGATCCTCAGCTTCATCCATCCTTATTTTAATTCCTTCTAGTGTAGTCTTCATTTCTGACTGATTATTTTTTCTATTTATTTATATTACTTTTAATGGGATGACATTAATCTATCAGGGTACATAGGTTCAAGGAAATATCTCCAGATTATTTTGACATTTGATTATGTTGCATACCCATCACCCAAAGTCATGTAGTCTTCTGTCACCTTCTATCTGGTTTTCTTTGTGCCACTCCCTCTCTTTCCTCCCCCCATGGTAACTGCCACACACTTGTCCATGTCCCTGAGTCTCATTTTCATGTCTCACCTATGTATGGAATCATATAGTTCTTAGTTTTTATCTGATTTACTTATTTCACTCAGTATAATGTTATCAAGGTCCATCCATGTTGTTGTAAATGATCCGATGTCATCATTTCTTATGGTTGAGTAGTATTCCATAGTATATATGTACCACATCTTCTTTATCCAATTGTCTATTGAAAGGCCTTTTGGTTATTTCCATTTCTTGGCCACTGTGAACAATGCTGTGATTAACGTGGGGCTGCATGTGTCTTTACGTACCAGTGTTTTTTTTAATTTTGTGGGTATATTCCCAGTAGAGGGATTGCTAGGCCATAGAATAGTTCTATTTTTAATTTTTTGAGGAACCACCATACTTTTTCCCATAGTGCTTGTACTACTTTATATTCCTACCAACAGTGGATGATGTTTACTTTTTCTCCACAACCTCTCCAACACTTGTTATTACCTGTCTTGTTGATAATAGCTAATCTAACAGGTGTGAGGTGGTATCTCATTGTAGTTTTGATTTGCATTTCTCTAATAGCTAATAAAGATGAGCATCTTTTCATATATCTGTTGGCCATTTGTATTTCTTCCTGGTAGAAGTGTCTGTTCATGTCCTCTTTCCATTCTTTTTATTGGATTGTTTGTTGTTGAGTTTTATGAGTTCTTTGTATATTTTGGATATTAGGCTGTTGTTTGATATCTGTGCTATTGTTTGAAAATATCATCTCCCATTTAGTTGGCTGTTTGTTTGTTTTGTTGTCAGCTTCTTATGCTGTGAAAAAGCTTCTTAGTCTGATGTAGTCTCATTCATTTATTTTTGCCTTTGGAGTCAAATTCATAAAGTGCTCATTGTAACCAAGGTCCAAAAGTTTAGTACCTATGTTTTATTTTATGTAATTTATTGTTTCAGGTCTTATATTTAGGTCTTTGATCCATTTTGAATTAATTTTAGTACAAGGGGACAAACTGTAGTCAAGTTTTATTTTTTTACAGGTGGTTTTTCAGTTTTCCCAGCACCATTTGTTGAAGAGGCTTTCTTTTCTCTATTGTGTGTTGTTAGCCCCTTTATAAAAAATTATTTGACCATATACATGTACTTTTATTTCTGGGCTTTCTAGTCTGTTCCACTGGTCTGTATATCTTTTTCCCAATAGTATGCTGTTTTGATTATTGTGGCTCTATAATATAATTTGAAGTCAGGTATTATAATGCATTCAGCTTCATTTTTTCTCTTTAAGATTGCTCTGGCTATTCAGGGCTTTTTATAGTTCCATATAAACCTGATGATTTTTTGTTCCATCTCTTTAAAAAATGACATTGGAATTTTGATGGGAATTGCATTAAATTTGTATATCGCTTTAGGTAATATAGTCATTTTGACTATATTTATTCTTCCTGTCCAAGAACAAGGAATATTTTTCCATTTTATTATATCTTTTTCGATTTCCCTTAACAATGTTTTGTAGTTTTTATTGTATAGGTCCTTTACATTCTTTGTTATGTTTATTCCTATGTATTTTATTTATTTTTTTGTAGCCATAAATGGGATTGGTTTTTTGAGTTCGTTTTCTAATATTTCATTGTTGGCATATAGAAAGGCAATCAACTTTTGTTTATTAATTTTATATCCTGAGACCTTACTGTATTGGTTTATTGTTTCCAGTAGTCTTTTTTGTGGAGTCTTTGGGTTTTTTGATGTACAGAATCATATTATCTGTAAAAAGTGAAACATTTACTTCTTCTTTCTCAATATAAATGCCTTTTATTTCTTTCTCTTGTCTGATTGCTCTGGCTAGAACTTCTAGCACTACATTGAATAAGAGTGGAGAGAGTGGACAACCTTGTCTTGTTTCTGATTTTAAGGGAAAAGTCCTCAGTTTTATGCTATTTAATATGATGTTAGTTGATGGTTTATCATAGATGACCTTTATTATGTTGAGATATTTTTTTTCTATACCAATTTTGTTAAGTGTTTTAAACATAAAATGATGTTGTATTTTATGGAATGCCTTTTCTGCATCTATTGATAAGATCATGGTTTTTGTTCTTTGTTTTGTTGATATGGTGTATTATTTTAACCGTTTTATGTATGTTGAACCATCCTTGTGATTCTGGGATGAATCCAACTTGATCATGATGAATTCTTTTTTTAATGTGTTGTTTTATTTGATTTTAGTATTTTGTTTAGTATTTTAGCATCTGTATTCATTAGAGATATTGGTCTGTAGTTTTTTTGTGTGTCTTGTTCTTACCAGGTTTTGGTATGAGGGTTATGTTGGCCTCATAAAATGTGTTTGGCAGTACAGCTCCTTCTATAATTTTTTGGAAGACTTTGAGTAGAATAAGAACCAAGTCTCCTTTGAATGTTTGATGGAATTCACTAGTATAGCTGTCTGGGCCTGGACTTTTATTTTTGGGGAGGTATTTAATAGTTGTTTCTATTTCCTCCCTGCTTATGGGTCTGTTAAGGCTTTCTGCTTCATGACTCAGTCTAAGAAGATTGTATTGTTCTAGGAATTTATCCATTTCTTCTATATTGTTTAATTTGGTGGCATATAGTTTTTCATAGTATTCTACAATAATTCTTTGTATATCTATGATATCTGTGGTGATTTCTCCTTTTTCATTTTGGATTTTGTTTACATGAGTTCTTTCTCTTTTTTCCTTGGTGAGTCTTGCCAAGGGTTTTCAATTTTGTTGATCTTTTCAGAGAACCAGCTCCTTGTTTTATTTGTTCTTTTCATAGTTTTTCTGTTCTCCATTTATTTCTGCTCTGATGTTTATTATTTCCTTCTGCTGGATTTGGGTTGTTTTTGGTCTTCTTTTTCTAGTTTCTTAAGATGTGAAGTTAAGTGGTTTACTTGGGTTCTCTCTTTGTTCATATAGGCCTGTAGTGATATGAACTTCCCTCTTATTATTGCTTTTTTTGCATCCCAGAGATTCTGATATGTTGTACTGTTATTTTCATTTGCCTGTATTTATTTTTTGATCTCTGCACTTATTTCTTCTTTGACCCACATATTTTTTAAAAGTATGTTGTTTAGTTTCCACATTTTTGTGTGTTTGTTTACCTCTTTTTTGCAGTTGAATTCTAGTTTCAAGGTTTTATGATCAGAAAATATACTTGGTATAATTTCAATCTTTCCGAATTTGTTGATGTTATTTTTGTGGCCCAACATATGGTCAGTTCTTGAGAATGTTCCATGTACACTAGAGAAAAACGTATTCTCTGGCACTTTGGAATAAAATGTCCTGTAGATGTCTATCATATCCAATTGTTCTAGTGTTGCATTTAAGGCCAATATTTCTTTATTGATTTTCTGTTTGGATGAACGATCTAGAGCCATCAGTGGTGTATTGAGGTCTCCAAGTATGATTGTATTATTGTAGGTTTTTGTTTTTAGGTCAGTCAGTAGCTATCTTATATATTTTGGTGTTCCTTGGTTTGGTGCATATATTTTAAGAAGTGTTATGTCTTCTTGATTCAATGTCCCCTTTATTACTATGAAATGACTGTTTTTGTCTCTGATACCTTTGCTGTCTTGTAGTCAACATTATTAGATATGAGTATTGCAATACGTGCCTTTTTTTATGTTATTTGCTTCGAGTATTGTTTTCCAGCCTTTCACTTTGAATTGGTTTTTATCCTTGTAGTTTAGATGTGTTACTTGTAGGCAGCATACATTGGATTTTCTTTTTTAATGCATTCTGCAACTCTGTGTCTTTTTATTGGTGAGTTCAATCCATTTACGTATAGTGTAATTATTGACATCTAAGTGTTTCCTATTGCCATTTTATGTATTGCTTTCTGATAGTTTTGTGTCTTGTTTCGTTCTTCTCTTTTATTTTTCTATCATTTGTTTTATTTGGTTGTAATCCATACTTCTTTTCTCTGTTACTTCTTTTTTCAAGCCATGTTCTTCTTGTTGGTTTTTTTCAGGGGTGGTTACCATTAAGAAATGTAAAGCATACATATCATGTTCATTGTAGTACATTGTCTCATGAGTGCTTCTGCACTCCATCCTCCTTTGCTACTCTTAATTTTTGTCCTCTCTCCTTTTTTGTTTCTTTCTCACAGATTAATCTTGTTTTTATTGCAATCTTGAAGGAGCTTTTACTTGTAGTTTTGTTTTGTTTTGTTCTTTGTGTCTGGTCAGAAAACCCCCTTTAGTATTTCCTGAAGTGGGGGTTGTTCTGTGATAAATTCCTGTGAATGTTTTTATTTGTCCTTCGTATTTGAATTATAGCTTTGATGGGTATAGTATTCTTGGCTGGAAGTTCCTCTCTTTCAGAACTTTAAATATTGCGGTCCACTCTCTTCTAGCTTGTAGAATTTCTGCTGAGAAATCTGTTGATAATCTAATAAGCTTTCCTTTATATGTTGTATTCTTCTTTTTCCTGGCTGCCTTGAGAATTTTTCTTTGCATTGGTTTGTGCCAATTTCATTATGATGTGCCTTGGAGTAGGTTTGTTAGGGTTAAGATTACTCAGTGTTCTGTTTGCTTCTTGAATTTGAGTCTTTATTTCTTTTCCACAGGCTTAGGAAGTTCTCATCTATTATGTGTTTGAATATGTTCTCCATTTCATTTTCTCTCTCTTCTTCTTCTGATATGCCCATTATTCTTATGTTACTCTTTCTGATGGAGTCAGACAATTCCTGTAGGGCTATCTTTTTTTTTAGTTGTTGAGTCTCTCTCCTGTTCTTCCTGTAGTACCTCTAGTTGCCTGTCTTTTATGTCACTAATTTTCTCCTCTATCTGCCCTGTTCTATTAGCTAAGCTTGTTACCTCATTTTTCAGTTCATGAATTGAATTTTTCATCTCTGTTTGATTCATTTTCATAGTTTCAATTTCTTTGGTAAAGTATTCTTTCTGTTCATTGAATTGTTTTTTATGATCCCTAAATTTCCTTTCTGTGCTTTCTTGTATATCCATGACTATTTTTAGGACTTCAATTTTAAATTCTCTGTCATTTAACTCCAAGGTTTCTAAGCTATTGAAATTATTTTCTATAGATTTTTCCTCATCTATGTAGCTACATCACTATCCTTTGTATCCATGACATTCGATCTCTTTTTCTTTAATGACATTTGAGAGTGGTTATTGTTAATAACACTAATATGAGTTGATAAAAAAAATTTTTTTTGAGAAATTGCAACTGAAAAACTGAAACTTCTTTGTGCTAAGTGGAACATACATATGTAGAACAGAGGGCCTGGGTTTGAGAGGAGTGACAGAGAGGGAAAAAATGAGGCAAGAACCTACAAAATACCACAAGAAAAAAATTTGGATCAAGAATAAAATAATTTGTTTGTAAATTATGGTCAAATGAGAGAAATAGTATAAGAGAAAAAAAGAAGAAGGAAAAAAAATACAGTGAAAAATAAAAATTCTATTGTATTATGTGGCATAAAAGCTATAGAATGGAGAGCTGGAGTAGGGAGAAATGCTAAAGAAATAAAAATAAAGTGAAAAAGCACACATAATGCCAGAAAAAACATTTAAATCCCGAATACAGTAATTTGTTTGTGGGTGAGATTTGAATGAGGGAAAAAGTGAAAGAAAAAAAAAGAAACAAAAAGAGAGAAAGAAAAATAATTAAGTTTTTTTGGGATATAACACTCGTAGAAAAAAAAAAAGAATGAAAAATGTCACACCTATGTGTAATAATGTTCAAAATGAAAAGAAAAGAATAAAATGGAAAGAGGATAAAATGCCCATAGTGAAAAGAAAGAAAATGGATAAAAAATACAAGAAAGAAAATGAAAAAAGTTATAAAGACTGTGGATTTTTCCTGGTTTTGAGAAGTTATCTTCTTCCTTTTTGTTTCTTCTCTCTCTTTTTGGCCAGTGGTGCTGTACCCCAGGTTCTGCCCTTGTGGCACTCTTATGCAGAGATTTGCTGTTGTGTTACTATGGTGATGACATAAATTAGGATTCAGGCCCGTTGGTAGGAGGGGTTCTTAGCATTTTCAGGCTCCAACAATGGGAGAGTACATTTTTCTGGATCCTCTCCCCAAATCTCTCCTTCCTGAACCAGCAGCCTGGGGAACCCAGCTGTGAAGTTGCCCTAGCCACTGCCTGGAGAGCCAGAGGCTCTAAGAGCTGCCAAATCCCCCCTCGATCCCTACTCAATTCAGGGTTCTGGGTAAGGCTTTGCCAGCCAGAGCCACCAGCGTAATCAGGCAGGGCTGGGATCCGATTGCCTTTCAGATGTCTTTCTATGAGCCTCCTGGCATGTCTAGCATGCCTTAGCACTCTGCAGGTCTGCTCTCCAGAGGCTGTCTGCAAGCTGCCTGCACACTTTTCCCCCTCCACTTCCGCAGTTCTCTTTCCCAGGAGTGTGCTTTGTTAGCCTGCCACGCCCAGACAGGTCTGGGTGTAGGGAAGCCAGTTTTCATGCACTTCTCATGCGCTGTTGTTTGGGAAGCCAAGATTATTCAGAAACTCTGGTCACAGCCCACACAGAGGGTCACTACTGACAGTCTCCATCCCAACCCACTGTCCGGGAATGCAGGTACCCAGGCCTGAAGCTCCAGGTGGATCCACTTGCACACTGCCTATGCTTGCCAACCAGAATACTGGGAGTAACAAGGCAACTGCTTGCGCACCTCTGCCAGTGTCTGCCACTGGCGTTAGCTTGGTGTGGGCTGAGCTGTGGGGACACTCTCTCCTCGGCTTGAACATTTCTTCTCTAGTCCAGCTTTTTCTGCACCCAAGCCCTCGCTTTTCTCTCAGTTCCTTGCTCAGGTCAGTGAGGAAAGCAAAATACTCTGTTCTCCGTCTTATTTCCTTTAGAGTGGTTTATATATTCAGCCACATTTTTGTCCTTTCGTACCTTTGTTTGATGTATGTGTATTTCAGATGCTCCTGAGGTTGTTTTTCTGTCTCTAGTTGTTGAATTTGTTGAAGAGTCAGGGAGAGGTATCGGGAGCACTCCTCATGGTGCCATTTCTCTGATGCCACTCATTCTTTTTTATTATTTCAATATCCTTTTTAATACTTGCTATCTATTTAGTGCTCGTTATGTCCATCCATTGTTGTTCTAAGATCTTTGAGCATCCTAACAATCATTATTTTAAACTCTGCATCTGGTAATTTGGTTATTTCCATCTTCTTCATATCTTTTTCTGGGGATTTCTCTTGATTCATTTGTGTTGCATTTCTCTGCCTTCCCATTTTGTCTGTGTATAAGAATGGTGTGTTTCATGGAGTCCAATGAATGTGGCCTCTGTGTTCCCTAGGTGTGGTCTGTCTGCAGTCCCACCACCCCCTCTGCCACTGCCTTAGGCATTCGGGCATGGGCATTGCCTGCACCGGTTTGCTGCAGCAGTCACTGTGGCTTCTGCCTCACCTCCATGGGGAACTTGTTCACATCCCCAGGCTGCAAGCCTTGGCCAGCCCAGCCTCTGCCCTGCCCCTGATGGAGGGACTGCATTTGTACACCTGGGGTGCAAGCCCTGGCTTGCCCCCTGCCTTTGTTCCACCCCCATGGGCAGGACTGAGTTTTTGCATCCAGGCTGCAAGCCTGGCCGGCCCCTCACCTTCACCCCGCACCTGTGAGCGGGACTGTGCTTGTGTGCCCCCCCCCCACAAGCCTCAGCCTTTTGAGCAGGGCTGTGCTCCTGTGCCCAGCTGCAAGTCTTAGCCAGTTCCTTGGCTTTCACCTTGCCCTTGTGGGTAGCACTGCAGGCAGGACTACTCCCAGATGCCCGGCCTGCAGCTGCAGGTCAGACCGCTTTTGTGTACCCCTTCTGCAGCTGGGGCTGGCCCGGCTTCTGCCCCATGGGCTAGACTGTGCTCCCGCATCCTACTGCTGCCCACCCTCTGGTGAGCACTCAGCAGTGTGGGGGTGGCAATGCAGCTTAGACTTTAGCACTCAATACTGTATCCCTGATGGCTCCCTGCTTCTCAGTGATTCTTTGCTCTGACTGCAGCGGGAGAGCTTCTGTTTTGCTGCTGACCTGCTTCCCTTTGCTGGTATTGCTGGTTCCAGGAAAAATACACACTTTAGATTTGGGGAGTGACTCTGCCCGGGTGTCCCTCAAAGTGTTTCTCCTGTGCCTCCTAGATTACACTCTCTTCCTGTTACTCTGATCCTCTCAGCTCTCCCCATCCCCTGGAGCCCTGGGTAAATGGTTGTGAAAGAGACTTTCTGTGTGGTCCCTTTCAGATGACTCCTGGGTCTGAGAAATCTGTCTTTTTTCTCAAAAACAGTATCCTGGCTTGTTTTGCAGCTAAATATTGTCTATATGCCTCTTCTAGGCTTTGGGGATGAAGGCTGGGGCTTTGTTCCTGGGGACCAGGACCCTCCACTCTCTGCTAAACTCCTCTCCAGCCACACAAGTCCCTCCGGGCTGCCGCTCGCTCCCCGGAGCTGGGCAACCCTCTTTGCATTTCTGCTTTTCCTACTAGTCTCAGTGTGGCTTCTTCAGTGTTCCTTGGTTAAAGAGTCCTCTTAGTTTAGTCCAAAGTTGGGTTTTCTAGATGATTGTTCTTAAAATTAAGTTGTAATCCACTTTGGTTCTGGGAGGTGGAAGTTAGTACATCCACCTACTCTATTGCCATCTTTATTTTTAATATTTTGAGGAACTACCATACTGTCTTCCATAATGGCTGTACCAGTTTAATTACCACCAACAGTGAATGAGAGTTTCTTAGTGTCTCAAACACTTGTTATTACCTGTCTTGTTGATAATAGCCAATCTAACAGGTGTGAGGTGGTATCTCATTGTTGTTTTAATTTGCATTTCTCTAATAGCTAATGAAGATGAGCATCTTTTCATATAGCAGTTTGTTGTTTGTATGTCCTTATGGGAAAAGCATCTGTTCAGGTCCTCTCCCCATTTTTAAATTAGATTGTTTGTTGCTGAACTTTGTGAACTCTTTATATATTTTGGATATTAACTCCTTATCAAAGCTGTTGTTTATGAATATCATCTCCCATTTGGTTAGCTGCTTATTTGTTTTGTTGCCAGTTTCTTTTTCTGTACAGGTTTTTAGTTTGATATAGTCTCATTTATTTATTTTTGCCTTTACTTCCCTTTCTTTTGGGGTCAAATTTATAAAATATTCCCATGAACAAGGTCAATACATTTAGTAACTATGTTTTCTAACATGTAAATTATTGTTTCAGATCTTATATTTAGGTCTTTGGTCCATTTTGAACTAATTTTTATGCAGGGGGGATAAAATATAGTCAAGTTTCATTCTTTGCATGTGGCTTTCCACTTTTCCGAGAACTATTTATTGAAGAGGTTTTTTTCCTCCGTTGTGTGTTTTTGGCTCTTTTGTCAAAGATTATTTGTCTGTATATATGTGATTTTAGTTCTGGGCTCTTGATATTGTTCCATTGGTCTGTATGTCTTTTTTTATGCCAATACCATGCTGTTTTGATTATCATGGTTCTATAGTATAATTTGAAGTCAGGTAATGTGACTTCATTCTTTTTTATCAGGACTGCTTTTGCTATTCTGGGTCTTTTATGGTTCCATACAAATCTGGTGATGTTTTTGTTCTAGTTCTTTAAAAAATGACATTGAAATTTTAATGGGTATTTCATTACATTTGTGTATTGCTTTGGGTAATATGGCCATTTTTACTATGTTAATTCTTCTGTTCTATAAACATGGAATATTTTCCCATTTTGTTGTGTCTTTTTCAATTTCTTTTAATAATGTTTTGTAGTTTTCAGTATATAGTTTCTTCACATCCTTTGTTAAGTTTATTCCTAGGTGGAGTCCTTGGATTTTTTCTCTACAGAATCATGTCATCTGCAAAAAGTTGTACCTTTTTCTTTCCTGATATGTATGACTTATTTCTTTCTCTTGCTTCATTGCTTTGGCTAAGTTTTTCAGTACTAAGTTGAATAAGTGTGGAGAGAGGGGGTATCTTTGTTTTGTTCCTGATTTTAGCAGAAAAGCCTTCAGTTTTTCACTATTTATTATGATATTGACTCATGGTTTGTCATATATGGCCTGTAGTAGATTGAGGTACATTCCTTCTATAACCATTTTATTGAGTGTTTTAAACATAAATGGATGTATCTTATCAAATGCCTTTTCTGCATGTATTGATAGAATCATATAATTTTTATTCTTTTTTTGATGTGGTATATTACATTGATTGATTTACATATGTTGAACTATCCTTGTGCCCTAGAATGAATCCTACTTGATTGTGATTTATTATTTTTTTAAATGTATTGTTGAATTTGATTTGCTAGTTTTTTAAGATTTTTGCATCTGTATTCATTAGAGATATTGGTCTGTAGTTTTTTTTCTTGTGCTGTCCTTGCCAGGTTTTGGTAGGAGGGTTATGTTGGCCTCATAAAATGTGTTAGGGAGTGTTGCTTTTTCCATTTTTTGGAAGACTTTGAAAAGAAGAGATACCAAATCTTCTTTCAATGTTTGTTAGAATTCACTAGTATAGTCATCTAGTTCTGGATTTTTATTTTTGGGGAGGTTTCTGATAGTTGTTTCTATTTCCTCCCTGCTTAAAGGTCTATTTTAATTTTTCACTTCTTTATGACTCAGGCTAGGAAAATTGAATAGTTTTAAGAACTTATCCATTTGCTCTAGGTTGTTGAATTGGTGGCACATAATCTTTCATAGTATTCTACTATGATCCTTTGTATATCTATGAAGCCTGTGATAATTTTTCCTTTTTCATTTTGGATTTTGTTTATATGAGTCCTTTCTCTTTTCTCCTTAGTGAGTCTAGTCAGTTGTTTGCTTATTTTCTTGATCTTTTCAAAGAACCAGCTCTTTGTTGTATTAATTTTTTCTATAGTTTTTTTTTGTTCTCTATTTCATTTAATTCTGCTCTAATTTTTACTATTTCCTTTCTTCTTTGACTTTGGATTGCCTTTGATCCTCTTTTTCTAGTTCTTTCAGATGCAGTGTTAGGTTATTTACTTGAAATGTCTCTTGTTTCTTGATATAAGAGTGTAATAATATAAACTTTCTTCTTATTACTGCTTTTGCTCTACCCAGATGTTTGATATGTCATTTTGTCATTCTCATTTGTCTGTATATATATTTTTTGATTTCAGCTTTTATTTCTTTGACTCAGTCATGTGTTACAAGTATGTTGTTTAATTTCCACATTTTTGGAGGGTTTTCTTACTTCTTTTTTTCAGTTGAATTCTAATTTCAAATTCTTATGGTTATAGAATATGTTTGGTATAATTTCAATCTTCTTGAATTTGTTGATGTTAGTTTTGTGGCCAACATATAGACTATTCTTTATAGTTTTCATGCCCACTGGATAAGAATTTAGAATCTGATGTTCTGCAATGAAATATTCTGTAAATATCTATTATGTCATTTGGTCTAGTGTGTCATTTAGGATTTAGGGCTGATATTTTTTTATTGATTTTATTTCTTTTTTTTTGTATTTTTCTGAAGTGAGAAGCAGAAAGGCAGAAAGACAGACTCCCACATGCACCTGACCAGGATCCACTTATCATGCCCACTAGGGGGCGATGCTCTGCCCATCTGGGGCATTGCTTTATTGTAACCGGAGCCATTCTAGTGCCTGAGGTGGAGGCCATGGAGCCATCTTTAGCACCTGGGCCAACTTTGCTCCAATGGAGCCTTGGCTGTGGGAAGGGAAGAGAGAGAGATAGAAGGAAAGGAAAGGGGAAAGGGTGGAGAAGCAGATGGTGTTTCTCCTGTGTGCCCTGGTTGGAAATCGAACCCGGGACTTCCACACACCAGGCTGATGCTTTACCACTGAGCCAACTGGCCGGGCTCTTTATTAATTTTTTGTTTGGATGCTTTATTTAAAGCTGTCTATGATGGGTTGTGATTCCCAAATATGATTGTGTTTTTGTTTATCTTTTTTGTTCTGTTAGTAGATGCCATACATATTTTGGAACTCCCTGTTTCAGTGCATATATGTTAAGAATTGTTAGGTCTTCTTGATATAGTGTCCCCTTTTTCATTATGAAATGTCCATCCTTGTCTCTTGTTGCCTCTGTTGTCTTGAAGCCAGCATTGTCAGATATTAGTATGGTTACACCTGCTTTCCTTTGGATATTTTATGGTTAGAGAATTGTTTTTCAACCTTTTACTTTGAGTCCACTTTTGTCCTTATAGCTTAGACATGTATCTAAAGGCAGCATATGGTTGGGTTTTGCTTTCTGACCCAATATGCTACTCTGTGCTTCTTTATTGGTGAGTTCTGTTCATTTTCATGTAGGGTGATTATTGACACATAAGGATTTCCTACAGCCATTTTATGTTTTGTTTTCTGGTAGCTCTGTGTCTCCTTTTGTTCTTCTCTTTTTTGTTTTTTTTCAGTTGTTTTTGTTTGATGGTATTCCACACTTCTTTCTTTAAGCTATGTGTGTGTGTGTGTGTGTGTGTGTGCACACAGGTGTGTGCATGCACGGGGGTGGTGGTGGTTTCCATTATGTTATTAAGAGAACATTTTAATATATACAAGAGTCCTTTGTCTTATGAGTGTTTCTACCCTCCATCCTCCTTTGCTACTTCAGATGTTTATCCTCTCCATTTTATGTTATTGTTGTCACAGATTACCCTTGTTTACATTGTAACCTATTGGAGCTTTTACTTATAGTTTTGTTTTAATTTATTCTTTGTATCTGGTAGAATAACCCTCTTGAGTATTTCCTGCTTAATTTCCTAGATCCTTCATGCTGCATGCCTGGATGCTCTAACAAGTATTCACAAGGGGGGAGATATGATTAGCATGGGTTCTCCATCTTCAACATGCATAGTTAGACTCTTCATTCAAACAGAATTTGGGCTATACTGCAGGTCCAGCTTTGTTCTCAGCTTTAATCCAAGAATTAATCAATCCAGTGTTTATTAAGCACCTCCATGAAGGAGGAAACTGTGCTGAATGGTGACATAAAAGATCTATCTATCATCTATCTGTCTATCATCTGTCTGTGGCTAAACAGCTCATTGTAGTTCAACAATTAAGCACTCGTATACTTAATTAACTTGTTCCTTAGAGTTACCTTGTGAGGAAGGTTTTTATTTTATTACACAGACAAGTAAATTGAGGCCAGACAACACAAGAAATCAATACTAGAGATGGGACTTGAACTCAAGCTTATCCACCAAACAGGCTACTATGATTTATAAAACCTCAAAAGACAGATGCACACCTTCATTTTACAACTGAGAATATTGAGAACCAGGAAGGTAAGGTAGTATCGCTGCTGTGCTGCATTACTAACTGCAAGTTCTCTGGCTGGTGGGACTCTAGCCTGGCCCAACAAGCTCTCTAGAGTACAGACCAGAGCTGTGTTGTGTGTCGTCAGAACTGTTGCTCTAGGAAAGGAGATGGAGCAGATGATATCTGCACTGCCCTTGCCTGTATGTTCCCAGGAAGGTGAGACTGTTCATCCTCCTATTTATCTCTTGGCTTGGAAGTGGGAAAGTGGCTGAGTTTTGGCTAATGAACAGTTGATGGGCCCAAAGTGCTAGATTTTCTCTGGAGACAGCATCCTCCTATGAAACCATTTATTCTTGTGGTCTGCGATAAGTCACAGAGATAGTTTCATCTTAGCTTTAGGGCATGGAAAAACAGAGAAACAGTAAATTGGTGGGGCTATTTGCAAATCATAAATCACTAAAAACCATTCCTAGCTAGTCCTGGATTTCTCAGTCTGCCTGAATAATGAGATCCAAGTCAGCATACATTAGCAGAGGGGACTGTGAAGAGGAGAGTGTGGAAAATGAAATATAGACAAATTGAACAGGGACCCTGTGTGACTTGGATAAACAAAAATCCAAATAGCATCAGAAACTCTAAGCAAAGTCTTTCTGAAGACTAAGTATTTTGGGGCAGTTTGTACTCATAAAGTAAATTTCAATCATTTATCATCTGAACTCACAATATTGTAGTAACATATAAGTATCTGTATAATGGCTGAAGACCCACACTTGAACTATTGCCTTCAAACAAGAGGACATTTTATGCACCTGGGAACTGTTTTTAATGTTATTGTAAAGCACTATCAGAAATTTTAGAAATAAATACCTGAGTCTTGATCCATGTACCTCATTACAGTGGAAACCTATAATTCTCTCCTATGGCACTTCTGAAATATCTGCCTCTCCTGTTGGCAGAATGCAATGAAAGGTGAATTTTTCCTGATGAATTTTTATGACTCTTTACTTTTTATTACACAACGTAATGGTTTGCCTTTGTGTAGCCCTTTGTGTTCCAAGATGTGCTAATGACATATTGGGATATTGGTGATTTTGAATGTGTGTATGGTTGAGAAGATGATACCAATTTATTTTCATTCAGAATTTAAGGTAAAAGTACTTTGGATTTTGGCAGGTGAAGCTGCTAGCAAAACCTTGCTCTTTCTGAAATCATCAAGAAGCTTCTAATAAGCCATAGCTACATTTTATTTCTCTCCTAACTGTTCAAATGATCCAATTTACAAGGAGCCTTCTCCACTTAATCTACCTTGTCTCTGCAATTGTCTAAAACCCAACTTCACTTTTTAGTTAGAATTATTGACCATAGGATCTAAAAGAAATTTTATAGATCATTTGGTCCAATCCTCTTGGTTTACTGATGAGGAAATTAAGATTCTAAAAGGTTAGAAGGAAGACTAGAATCTAGGTGTTCCAAGTCTTCCTTCTACTCTCTATTTCAGAATCCTGTGCTGTTTGATGTTATTACATGTGTTCCCATAGCTACACTGAATACTTTGCACAGGACTCATTCATAGCACAACTATAAGCAGTTGGCTGGTAATGGCTGTCTAGAGTGCTGTGTAGAGGAGGAATTACTCTGATAGGTCTTCTCTGGCTGGCCCTCTCTCCCTAGTTGAGTTTCTTCTCAAATGTGATCTCTACCAAGAGGACTTTGACCACCCTAACTAAAGTGTCCTCCCTCCCCCATCCTTTCATCCACACTCCATCTCCCTTTCTAGGACCTCACATTATCTGTAATGATCTATCTTTCTTGTGTATTGCCTTCTTCTCCCACTAGAATGTAAGCTCCCAGAGGGCAGGGACTTTGTTTATCTTGTCCGTTGCAGTGTCCACTGTGCTTTGTAGAGTGCTGATATGTAGAAAACACTCAGTAAATATTTGTGAATAGTTAAATGCTGTAACTGGCTTGTGATGTCTGCCATGGGCAGTGCAGGAACATATCATGAGGTCAGTGCCAAGCTTTTGTCATCACAGGTTGGTTGTTATTGGCAAAACAATCCTGGATACAAAACTGCTTTTCTTTTGACATTCAACTTGATTCTGGTCCATCTCCTAATGACCATTTATTAGGTACTCTAGAAATAAGAATTCTCTTTAATCACCAATTAAGAATTTAAACAGAAAAAGGCAAGTTTTCTGCTTTCTTCTTTCCTCAATAGTATAACTGTATTTTATTTATCACAGAACTTACAGAATAAAATGTAATTCTTTTTTTTAACTATTTTTAAAAGGTTTTATTTATTCATTTTTAGAGAGAGAAGAGGGAGAGAAGGAGAGAAAGAGGAGGGAAAGATCAGCAAGTATCGACTCCCATATGTGCCTTGACCGGGCAAGCCCAGGGTTTCAAACCAGCGACCTCAATGTTCCAGGTCGATGCTTTATCCACTGCACCACCACAGGTCAGGGCCAGAATTCTTTACACAGTAAATATTTATTTACTGAGCACTTTTTTTAACTGTAATTTCAAAGGGATTTTTGACTTTCTTGTTAACCTGATATACTTGCACACTACAAAACATAGTGCATATTGGTGTAACTAATTGAGATGTAGGTATACAAAGCCATGGGCAAAGTTTAGGTAAATATCTGAATTACACTATTCTAAAGTACTGTGAGCAGCATTCATTACCTTCGCCCTGAGTATTGGCTGTTCTCATCCATCCTTTCCTGGAAGTCAATATTTGAAATAGGCTGGTGTGAAGCAGCAGACGCTGAAGAAAAATAAAAGACCAAGGAGGGATTTAGTACTTAAATAGTTTATAAATTTATCTATATTCCTTTTTAATCTCTTTTCAAAGAATTGTGGTATTTATGGAAACATTTGTAGCAGGTAGAGGTTTTTGGAAATTTGGTCATTTTTATCCCAATTGATACTGACTGTTGTTTCATGTCAAAAGCGAGATTTGACGTCGAGCACTGGTATACCCGATTTAATGTTTCCTAAGATCCTGGGTTGTATAGCATCTATACCCTCCTAAATTTGATAGTGTAAATATGACCTGACATTTAATTATTTGCATAGCTTATTTAAAATTAAAATAGCAAAAGGCTCTGAATTTTTTCAAGCTTTAATACTCCTTTTAAAAATATTTTTCCATAAATTACTTTGCTGTCTGGCAAGCCAACCCATCCTGCAGTTCTGTAATAAAAGGAAAATGGTGCTCTATGGGTGTGGAATGCAGAACATGGAGAACAGCCTGGTTAAACAAGAGTGGACACTGATCAAGTCCATTAATCAAAGTGCCTTTTAAATCTGTGCATGTGAGAACTGTGGCATCCGGGGATTTGATTAAAGGGGAAATAGAGGAAATGTAAAATGGCAGAGGAGGCCAATAGCTGCCTGGGCAGTTTGCATCTCAGAACCTCTGATTAGAGCCCACATCAAGAGCTGTTGTTTTCAATGGGATTTGTTTTCTCTAGGTCTTCTTTTGCAGTTTATTTGCTAAGGAAAGATAGGTTTGAGCTGCAATGTCTCCACATTGCTATTGGAAAATCACCAAATCAATACTATACAAGCTTTAAAATCTTTTCAGGACAGTTTCTTACAATCTTTTCATCTTTCGATTACCTTGACTTATCCTGACGAGCCACTAGGAATGAAAGGGAAGAGTCAGAACCGTCTCCCAGCCTTTCTGGCCCAGGTGAATGGGCGATGGCTGTGCCATGCATCCTCCACAGTAGTGAGCATCATAGAAGGGGCAGGATTGGAAAAGGGTAGACACTTTAGGGCATGTGAGTTTGAGTGGTTTGTTAGACTATTTTGGGTATTCTATTTATCTCGCGCTGCACTTCTTTGTGCTAACCTCTTAGTATTTGCTTGTGTACTTGTCCAAAGTTCTGTCCTAAGATGTATTTTTCTTTTTAAACTTTTTTTAATCTTTATTTTATTTATTCATTTTAGAGAGAAAGAGAGTGAGAGAGAGAGAGAGAGAGAGAAAGAGAGAGAAAGGGAGGAGCAGGAAGCATCAACTCCCATATGTGCCTTGACCAGGCAAACCCAGGGTTTCAAACCAGCAACCTCAGAGTTCCAGTTCGATGCTTTATCCACTGCGCCACCACAGGTCAGGCTAATTTCTTTGGAACATCCTGCTGCTCGCTAGTGAAGGCTTTTCTACTGATGAGAAATGGTTCTGTAAGATGTGTGCTCTGCTTTTTTGGTCAAAGTTCTATGCTCCAGGAAGTAATGAGTAGTTTCGGGAACTAGGTTGGTCAAAGAGAATTTCAGACTGTTCGTCAGGAAGAGTTCCATTTAGGTGGTGGTCTGAACTGCAAATGGACCCTTCACTGAGCTGGACTGCAGTGAGCATGGGGAGCTCAACACATAACCGGGCAGCCACCTCACTTATTCACACAATGGACACTTACTTATCAAGGAGCACTATGTGACAGGCACCATTTGATAGCACTTGTGAGCAAAACAGACAATGTCCATGTGGAGCATTCTTGTAGGGCAGTGGTTCCCAACCCCTGGGCTGCGGACTGGTACCAGTCCGTGGGCCATTTGGTACCGGTCCGCAGAGAAAGAATAAATAACTTATATTATTTCCATTTTAGTTATATTTAAGTCTGAATGATGTTTTATTTTTAAAAATGACCAGATTCCCTCTGTTCAACCATCTAAGACTCACTCTTGATGCTTGTCTCGGTCACATGATATGTTGCCTTTAAAATTAAACCCATAAACTAGCAAAATGAGTGAAAAACAAAATTCCATTGAAAGTTTTTTTGCGAAGTGGAAAAGGGCCGGTGAGGAGACAGAATAAGAACCTATAACCTTGAAGAAAAAGAAGGCTTTATTTAACAGACAATACCAGCAGTCCTACTTGAAATATGGATTTATCGCAACTGGTGATTCTCGCTCACCAAGGCCGCTCTGCATAATATGTGGCGACTGGCTAAGTAATGAGGCAATGAAGCCTTCAACACTGCTTCGTCACTTGGAGACCAAGCACCTTACTTTAAAAGACAAGCCTTCTGAGTATTTTGAAAGAAAAAAAGCATGAACAAGAAGGACAGAAACAATTACTGGTGGCCACTACATCAATAAATGTGAGTGCACTGAGAGCATCATACTTGGTGGCTAATCGTATTGCTAAGGCTAAGAAACCATTCACCATTGGTGAAAAATTGATCCTTCCAGTCACTAAAGACATTTGTGTGAACTTCTAGGAGAGGTTGCAGTTAAAAAGATAGCACAGATGCCTCTTTCAGCTATCACCCTCACATGGCGCATCGAAGAAATAGCAAAGGACATTGAATCACAATTGTTGGAAAGGATTAGTAAATCACTGTGGTACGCTCTCCAGGTTGACGAATCTACAGATATTGACAACAAGGCAATGCTACTTGTTTACATGCGTTATATTTATCAAGAGGATGTGCATGAGGATATGTTATGTGCACTATCATTGCCAACCAAAACCACAGCTGCAGAACTATTTAAATCACTGGATGACTATATATCAGGAAAACTGAAATCATCTTTTTGTGTTGGCATATGCACAGATGGAGCTGCTGCCATGACCGGAAGGATGTCTGGTTTAACTACTTGGATTAAGGAGGTTGCACCTGAATGCGAGTCTACACATTATGTCATTCACAAGGAAATGCTGGCTAGCCAAAATATACCACTGGAACTTAACAGCATATTGAATGATGTCGTTAAAGTTATTAACCACATCAAAGCACACGCCCTTCACTCGCGCCCGTTTGAGCAGCTTTGTGAGGAAATGAACACGGAGCACAGACACCTTCTCTTATACACAGAAATAAGATGGTTATCCCGAGGGAGATCCCTGGCCAGAATGTTTCAATTATGAGAGACACTGCAGAGATTTCTCTCAGAAAAAAAGTCACTGCTAGCAGCACATGTCAGTGACGAGGAATGGGTCGCAAAACTCGCTTACTTGTGCAACATATTTAACCTCCTCAATGAACTCAATCAGTCACTTCAGGGGAAAATGATAACTGTCTTCAAGTTGGCAGATAAAGTAGCTGCATTTAAAGCCAAACTGGATTTGTGGGGACGATGCTTGAACAGGGGTATATTTGACATGTTTCAAACATTCGTGGGAATTTTGGAAGAGACTGAGCCCAAGCCTTTATTGTCCCAGCTGGTGCATGACAACCTGTATTTGCTTTTAAAAGAGTTTGAATGCTACTTCCCAACCACAAAAGACCCACGAATTGCCAAAGAATGGATCCGCGATCCATTTGTCAACAAACCAGGTGAATTCAGCGTGTCTATGCAAGAAGAGGATCAACTACTGGAGATTGCAAATAACGTTGGCCTTAAAAATATGTTCGAGACTACAACTCTGCCAGTGTTCTGGATTAAAGTTATGGCAGAATACCCCAAGATTACCACAAAAGCACTAAAAACCCTGTTGCCATTTCCAACATCCTATTTGTGTGAAGCAGGATTTTCTGCAGTGACAGCAACCAAAACAAAAATTACGGAATAGACTGGACATAAGCAACACACTTTGGGTGTCATTGTCTCCCATTACCCCTAGATGGGACCATCTCGTTGCAGAGAAACAAGCTCAGGGCTCCCACTGATTTAGCATTATGGTTGTTGAGAGATAGAGATATAGATCTCTCATTCTATATAAACATTATAATAAATAACCCTTAACTTACAATATTCATAACAATGGTGACTTGTATTTTTCATGCACTTTATATTTGTTTTTGTGTTGTATCTTATTTTTAAGGCATGTTTAAATGTTACCATAGCGACTGGAAGTGTTTGAAGGTAGAGAGGATGTTACTCATGTTGTGTTGTTGATGCGATGTTAAGAGGATGCTTCTAATAAAGTTGCATACGAGTACACAGTGGATTCATGTTTATTTTTATTGTCGTAGGTTCATGATTGGTAATGAGCCTGAACCTATCATATTACATATTGATGTCAGACATGAAACATTGTCAGAATAACAGATTTAAATACAGCCTTAATAATGAGGACATGCTCGTTCCTCCTTTAACTTAGCTCAATAAATATCGTAAGTTCAACAGTTATATTTAAAAATACCACAGTTTTTACGCTAGTCGCATAATTTTATTTTGTGCATTTATCCATCCCACCCTAAATGCCTGTCTGTGAAAATATTTTCTGACATTAAACCGGTCCGTGGCCCAAAAAAGGTTGGGGACCACTGTTGTAGGGGATTCAGACAGAAAGTGGATTAAAAAGTAATCAAGATAATATCACATAATTTTCAATGCTATGCTGGCAATAGAATAAATTGATACAGTAAGTATAGTGAGGGTAAAGGTGGTGGAGATGAATCACTAGATTGGGTGAGGAGGTGATGTTTGAACTGAGAACTGAACAATGAGAAGCAGTCAGCCTCAGGGAGATGTTATGGAAGAGTGCTTCCTGGGGAAGAACATAAGTGCAAAACTCTCCCAGGGGCCACACTGGGTATGTCTGAACCACAGAAAGAAGGCTGGTTGTTGGGGCAGAGAGAGTGCATAGAGGATGGTCAGAGATGATAGGGAGCTCTTTGGGTCATGTAAGGAAACCAGATACTTCCAAACTATGATGAGTCACGTTAGTGTGTTTTAAGCAGGAGAGTGATGTTTCTATTTTACAGTTATAGAAGATTGTGGGAACTGATCTACAAGGTAGCAGAGAGATTTCTTGTCATGGAATAAATAAGGGATTTCTAGAAAGAGGGGATACAAAACTGTTGAATTCTTCTGAGAGGCCAAGTAAGCTGAGGACAGGAAAATACCCTTCAAAGTTTGCAAGATGGAGGCCACTGAGGACTTGGACAGGTGACTCTTCTTGGCAGAGATCAGGATGAAAATTGAGAGTGGCTTGTAGAATGGAAGGTGCCCTGAGAAGAGACTGAGAATGAGAAGCTCTGGCTTCGCAGATGGACACACAGCTAAGGATAGAGGTAAGGCAAGGAGATAGAATAAATCAAGGGAACCTCCACATAATGTGCTGGGTGAACTCTAACTCCCCTCCTTTCCCCAGGAACCAGAAGTTGGTAGTCACAGCTAAGTGTGCAGGCTAGGAGTTTGGTGAACTGTGTGGAGAAACTATCTAGTGTAAGATAGGAGAGCTCCATGTACTGGCAGTGGAGGAATAAAAAGAAAGGAGTCAGATACCCACTCCTGACTGGACAGTGTGCTCACCAGTTAGCATATTGCACTCTCACACACATAGGTCCTAGTCATAACTTAGTGCCTCACTTTTTTTTATAAATAAATTTTTATTAATGTTAATGGGGTGACATCAATAAATCAGGGTACATATATTCAAAGAAAACATGTCCAGGTTATCTTGTCATTCAATTTTTATGTTGCATACCGATCACCCAAAGTCAGATTGTCCTCTGTCACCCTCTATCTAGTATTCTTTGTGCCCCTCCCCCTCCCCTTTTCCTCTCCCTCATTCCCTCCTGCACCACCCTCCCCCCACCCCCAGTAACCACCACACTCTTGTCTATGGCTCTTCGTCTCGTTTTTATGTCCCACCAATGTATGGACTCATGCAGTTCTTGTTTTTTTCTGATTTACTTATTTCACTCCGTATAATGTTATCAAGATCCCACCATTTTGTTGTAAGTGATCTGATGTCATCATTTCTTATGGCTGAGTAGTATTCCATAGTATATATGAACCACATCTTCTTTATCCAATCATCTATTGAAGGGCTTTTTGGTTGTTTCCATGTCTTGGCCACTGTGAACAATGCTGCAATGAACATGGGGCTGCATGTGTCTTTACATATCAATGTTTCTGAGTTTTGGGGTTACATACCCAGTAGAGGGATTGCTGGGTTATAAGGTAGTTCTATTTTCAGTTTTCTGAGGAACCACCATACTTTCTTCCATAATGGTTGTACTGTTTTACATTCCCACCAACAGTGAATGAGGGTTCCTTTTTCTCCACAGCCTTTCCAACATTTGCTATTACCTGTCTTGTTGATAATAGCTAATCTAACAGGTGTGAGGTGGTATCTCATTTTAGTTTTGATTTGCATTTCTCTAATAACGAATGAAGATGAGCATCTTTTCATATATCTGTTGGCCATTTTTATTTCTTCCTGGGAGAAGTGTCTGTTCATGTCCTCTTTCCATTTTTTTATTGGGTTGTTTGTTTGTTGTTAAGTTTAATGAGTTCTTTGAATATTTTGGATATTAGGCCTTTATCTGAGCTGTCATTTGCAAATATCATCTCCCATTTAGTTGGCTGTCTGTTTATTTTGTTGTCAGTTTCTCTTGCTGAGCAAAAACTTCTTAGTTTGATGTAGTCCCATTCATTTATCTTTGCCTTCACTTCTCTTGCCTTTGGAGTCAAATTCATAAAATGCTCTTTAAAACCCAGGTCCATGAGTTTAGTACCTATGTCTTTTTCTATGTACTTTATTGTATTGTTTCAGGTCTTATATTTAGGTCTTTGATCCATTTTGAGTTAATTTTCGTACAAGGGGACAAGCTGTAGTCGAGTTTCATTCTTTTGCATGTGGCTTTCCAGTTTTCCCAGCACTATTTATTGAAGAGGCTTTCTCTTCTCCATTGTGTGTTGTTGGCCCCTTTATCAAAAATTATTTGATCATATATATGTGGTTTTATTTCTGGACTTTCTATTCTGTTCCATTGGTCTGAGTGTCTATTTTTCTGCCAATACCATGCTGTTTTGATTGTCGTGGCTCTATAATATAGTTTGAAGTCAGGTATTGTAATGCCCCCAGCTTCATTTTTTTCCCCATAGGATTGCTTTGGGTATTCAGGGTTTTTTATAGTTCCTTATAAATCTGATGATTTTTTGTTTCATTTCTTTAAAAAATGTCATTGACATTTTGATGGTAATTGCATTAATTTTATAAATTGCTTTGGGTAATATGGCCAAATTGATTATATTTATTCTTTCTATCCAAGAACAAGGAATATTTTCCCATCTCATTGTATCTTTTTGGATTTCCCTTAACAATGCTTTGTAGTTTTCGTTATATAGGTTCTTTACATTCTTTGTTATGTTTATTCCTAGGTATTTTATTATTTTTTTGCAATCGTGAAGGGGATTATTTTTTTGAGTTTGTTTCCTAATATTTCATTGTTGGCATATAGAAAGGTTATGGACTTTTGTATATTAATTTTGTATCATGCGACCTTATTGTATTGGTTTGATGTTTCTAGTAATCATTTTGTGGAGTCTTTAGGGTTTTCAATGTATAGGATCATATCATCTGCAAAAAGTGATACCTTTCCTTCTTCCTTTTCAATATGGATGCCTTTTATATCTTTCTCTTGTCTGATTGCTCTGGCCAGAACTTCTAGCACCACGTTAAATAAGAGTGGAGAGAGTGGACAGTCCTGTCTTGTTCCTGATTTAATGGGGAAAGTCCTGTTTTATGCCATTTAATATGATGTTGGCTGATGGTTTATCATATATGACCTTTATTATGTTGAGATATTTTCCTTCTATACCCATTTTGTTGACTGTCTTTTTCTTTTTTTTTTTTTTTACCTCTCCTCTCTGTTGAGGACACTTTTATTATTATTCTTTTTTCTATTTTTTTAATTTTTTAAAAATTATTTATTTATTTAATAATTTTACTACAGTGACATCCATAAATTAGGATACATATGTTCAAAGAAAACATGTCTAGGTTATCTTGTCAATCAGTTATGTTGCATACCCATCACCCAAAGTCAGATTGTTCTCCGTCACCTTCTATCTAGTTTTCTTTGTGCCCATCCCCCTCCCCCTTCCCCTCTCCTTCTCACTCCGCATAACCACCACACTTTTATCAATGTCTCTTAGTCTCATTTTTATGTCCCACCTACATATGGAATAATGCAGTTCTTGTTTTTTTCTGATTTACTTATTTCACTTCGTATAATGTTATCAAGATCCCACCATTTTGTTGGAAATGATTCAATGTTATCATTTCTTATGGCTGAGTAGTATTCCATAGTGTATATGTGCCACATCTTCTTTATCCAGTCATCTATTGAAGGGCTATTTGGTTGTTTCCATGTCTTGGCCACTGTGAACAATGCTGCAACAAACATGGGGCTGCATGTGTCTTTACATATCAATGTTTCTGAGTTTTGGGGTTACATACCCAGTAGAGGGATTGCTGGGTCATAAGGTAGTTCTATTTTCAGTTTTTTGAGGAACCACCATACTTTCTTCCATAATGGTTGTACTACTTTACATTCCCACCAACAGTGAATGAGGGTTCCTTTTTCTCCACAGCCTCTCCAACATTTGCTATTACCTGTCTTGTTGATAATAGCTAATCTAACAAGTGTGAGGTAATATCTCATTTTAGTTTTGATTTGCATTTCTCTAATAACTAATGAAGATGAGCATCTTTTTATATATATGTTGCCATTTGTATTTCTTCCTGGGAGAAGTGTCTGTTCATGTCCTCTTTCCATTTTTTTATTGGATTGTTTGTTGTTGAGTTTTATGAGTTCTTTGTATATTTTGGATATTAGGCCTTTATCTGAGCTGTTGTTTGAAAATATCATTTTCCATTTAGTTGGCTCTCTGTTTATTTTGTTGTCAGTTTCTCTTGCTGAGCAAAAACTTCTTAGTCTGATGTAGTTTCATTCATTTATCTTTGCCTTCACTTCTCTTGCCTTTGGAGTCAAATTCATAAAATGCTCTTTAAAACCAAAGTCTATGAGTTTAGAACCTATGTCTTCTTCTATGTCCTTTATTGTTTCAGGTCTTATATTTAGGTCTTTGATCCATTTTGAATTAATTTTCATACAAGGGGACAAGCTGTAGTTGAGTTTCATTCTTTTGCATGTGGCTTTCCAGTTTTCCCAGCACCATTTGTTGAAGAGGCTTTCTCTTCTCCATTGTGTGTTGTTGGCCCCTTTATCAAAAATTATTTGCCATATATATGTGGTTTTATTTCTGGACTTTCTATTCTCTTCCATTGGTCTGAATGTCTATTTTTCTGCCAATACCATGCTGTTTTGATTGTCGTGGCTCTATAATATAGTTTGAAGTCAGGTATTGTAATGCCCCCAGCTTCATTCTTTTTCTTTAGGATCGCTTTGGCTATTCAGAGTTTTTTATTATAGTTCCATATAAATCTGATGATTTTTTGTTCCATTTCTTTAAAAAATGTCATTGATATTTTGATGGGAATTGCATTAAATTTGTGTATTATTTTGGGTAATATGGCCATCTTGATTATATTTATTCTTCCTATCAAAGAGCAAGGAATATTTTTCCATGTCATTGTATCTTTTTCAATTTCCCTTAAGAATCCTTTTAGTTTTCATTATATAAGCTTTTGCTGCATCCCATAGATTCTGATATGTCATATTTTCATTTTCTTTTTTTTTTTTTTTCATTTTTCTGAAGCTGGAAACAGGGAGAGACAGTCAGACAGACTCTCGCATGCGCCCGACCAGGATCCACCCGGCACGCCCACCAGGGGCGATGCTCTGCCTACCAGGGGGCGATGCTCTGCCCATCCTGGGCATCGCCATGTTGCGACCAGAGCCACTCTAGCGCCTGAGGCAGAGGCCACAGAGCCATCCCCAGCACCCGGGCCATCTTTGCTCCAATGGAGCCTTGGCTGTGGGAAGGGAAGAGAGAGACAGAGAGGAAAGCGCTGCGGAGGGGTGGAGAAGCAAATGGGTGCTTCTCCTATGTGCCCTGGCCGGGAATCGAACCCGTGTCCTCCACACGCTAGGCCGATGCTCTACCGCTGAGCCAACCGGCCAGGGCCGTATTTTCATTTTTATTTGTCTGTATATATCTTTTGATCTCTGCGCTTATTTCTTCTTTGACCCATTCATTTTTTAAAAGTATGTTGTTTAGTTTTCACATTTTTGTGGGTTTTTTTTCCTCTTTTTTGCAGTTGAATTCTAGTTTCAAGGCTTTATGATAAGAAAATAAGCTTGGTACTATTTCAATTTTTCTGAATTTGCTGATGTTTTTTTGTGTCCCAACATATGGTAATTTCTTGAGAATGTTCCATGTACACTAGAGAAAAATGTATACTGAATTGCTTTGGGATGAAGTGTCCTATAGATGTCTATCATATCCAGGTGCTCTAGTGTTTCGTTTAAGGCCAATATATTTTTATTGATTTTCTGTTTGGATGAATGATCTAGAGCCATCAGCGGTGTATTGACTTCTCCAAGTATGATTGTATTTTTGTCAGTTTTTGTTTTAAGGTCAATAAGTAGCTGTCTTATATATTTTGGTGCTCCTTGGTTTGGTGCATATATATTAAGGATTGTTATGTCTTCTTGATTCAGTGTCCCCTTAATTATTATGAAATGACCATTTTTGTCTCTGAGTACTTTTTCTGTCTTGTAGTCAGTCTTGTTAGATATGAGTATTGCTACACCTGCTTTTCTTTGGATGTTATTTGCTTGGAGTATTTTTTTCCAGCCTTTCACTTTGAATTTGTTTTTATCCTTGTTGCTTAGATGTCTTTCTTGTAGGCAGCATACAGTTGGATTTTTTTTTTAATCTATCCTGCTACTCTGTGTCTTTTTATTGGTGAATTTAATTCACTTACATTTAGTGTAATTATTGCCACTTATGGTTTCCCTATTGCCATTTTATAAATTGCTTTCTGTTAGTTTAATATCTTGTTTGATTCTTCTCTTTTGTTTTTCTATCACTTGTTTTTGTTTCTTTGTATTCCATACTTTTTTCCTCTTTTCCTACCTTTTTTAAGTCATGTGCTTCTGTGGTGGTTTTTTCAAGGGTGGTTACCATTAAGTAATGAAAAGGGTACCTACCATATTCTTTGTAGTACCCTATCTTATGAGTGTTTCTGCACTTCATTGTCTTTTGCTACTGTTAATCTTTGTCCTCTCCCCTTTTTTTTGTTTTTGTTGTCACAGTTTAAATTTGTTTTATTGTGTTCTTGGTGGAGCTTTTACTTGTGGTTTTGTTTTGTTTTGTTCTTTGAATCTGGTTGGAAAACCCCCTTTAGTATTTCCTGGAGTCGGGTTTTTCTGATAATAAATTCCCTCATCTTTTCTGTATTTCTGAATGTTTTTTATTTCTCCTTTGTATTTGAAGGATAGCTTTGATGGGTATAGTATTCTTGGCTGAAAGTTCCTCTCTTTCAGGGCTTTAAATATTGGGGTCCACTGTCTTTTAGCTTGTAGAGTTTCTTCTGAGAAATCTGATGATAATCTAGTAGGCCTTCCTTTATATGTTGTATTCTTCCTTTCCCTGGCTGCCTTGAGAATTTTTTCTTTCTCATTGGTTTGTGCCAATTTCATTATGATGTGCCTTGGAGTAGGTGTGTTGGGGTTAAGAAAACGTGGTGTTCTGTTTGCTTCTTGAATTTGATGCTTTAGTTCTTTCCACAGGCTTGGGAAGTTCTCATCTATTATTAGTTTGAATATATTCTCCATTCCATTTTCTCTATCTTCTCCCTCTGATATAGCTATTATTCTTATGTTATTCTTTTATATGGAGTCAGACAATTCCTGTAGGGCTTTCTCATTATTTATTAATTAATTTATTTTTTATTAAATAAATTTTTATTTAAATGGGGTGACATCAAAAAATCAGGGTACATATATTCAAAGAAAACATTTCCAGGTTATTTTGTCATTTAGTTCTGTTGCATACCCATCACCCAAAGAGAGATCGTCCTCAGTCACCCTCTATCCAGTTTTCTTTGTACCCCTCCCCCTCCCCCCTCCCTCTTTCCCTCCCCCCACACCCCGTAACCACCACACTCCTGTCCATATCTCTTAGTCTCACTTTTATGTCCCACCAATATATGGAATCCTGCAGTTCTTGTTTTTTTCTGATTTGCTTATTTCGCTCCGCATAATGTTATCAAGATTCCACCAATCTGCTGTAAGTGATCTGATGTCATCATTTCTTCTAGCTGACTAGTATACCATGGTGTATATGTGCCCTATCTTCTTTATCCAGCCTTCTATTTTTTTTTTCAGTGATTAAAAGCCTTTAAGCAAATTCTTGGCCAATACAGCAAGAATCCATAAAAGAGTAGTGTCCTTAACATGTTCACCAAGTCCAAGTTGGCCCCATCACCATGTCAAATCCCTGAAAATTTCAACCCAACCACAGTTCAGTCTGTAGGATCTGTCACAGGGAGCAGGAGTCCAGGAAAAGTCCACATCCGGGAAAAGTCCGCATGGCACTGGAATTGTTGTCACCATTCTATACTTTGCAGCTCATGTCCAAGTCCCAGTGACTGCTGCTTCTAGCTGGTAATGATTCAGGTAGACTGGAGAAGCCATTTGTAGCATGCGTGGATATGGAGCTTCTGTTCTCCTCTGCCTGGAGAGATTAGACCAGGTAGCTTTTCCCTGGAGCTCTGCGACTGTGGCATGGTAAAGAGAACCTTGGGATACACTAAGGTGGGTGCCAAAGGTAGATTCATAATAGAAGTTGGCAAAAGAGGGAAAGAGAGCTCTAAATTAGGAGTAGGTCCCAGCCTGAAATATGAGTGGGGCATTGAGATAGGAGGGATAAAGGAAACACTATATATTAAGAAAAGCAGCAGAACATAGGGCTATCAACACCCACAACAGAGATCTTCGAGGGAAGAATAAAAAACCTGACTATTCAGGCCAAACATAGTTAAGTGGCCCTTGTGCAAATGAGATCAGTTTACCTGCTTCTTGGAACAAATACCCTGGGCTCATCCACAGTGTCGTAGATGGGGCCAATGGCCCTGGGTACCTTCAGCCTTCAGTGGCAAACCCCAGCTTTCTGGGCAAGGTTAGGTCATAGGTGGCTGGAGCAGGGCTGGAAGAGACTGAACCCTCCCTTAGAGGAGTGAGGGGGAAGCCTACCTTTCAGTGTCCCTGTTTCCTCACAGCAGAGGCATGTAAGCCTGGCAGGCTTTAGCTCAATGACCTTCCTTTCCACTATTGAAGCAGGACCCAGATGGCATCCTAGGAGACCCATTTGGGGCATTAGAGCCTTTAAGGGCGTATCCTAAAAGCTGGTAGTTCCCCTGATCTCTATTGGGCTTTTTCTGCCTCTAGGTATCTTAAAAGCCATGCTCAGAAGATCTCGCTGAGTGGTTTGAGGATCCCCATCTGCCCATATAAATCTTTTCCATATATCTGGAGCTATTTGGAAAAAGACAAAACAGTGTTATTAGCTGGATCTAATAAAGAAGGTAGTAGTTTGCAGGCGAAAAAGATTTGGTGTCTCCTGTTCATCAGCGTTCAAAAGAAATGTAAAAAAAAAATTTTTTTTTTAAGTAAAAAGCATGATATGGTAGACCCGTAGGAGTTCCAGGATATGACTACCCCCTTTTAAATTGTTTTTTTTTTTTTTTAAATTGACCTTAAAATGTTTCCTGAGTACACTTTAATAATACCTTAACTTTAAAGATTGTAAGCATGACAAAATACAGTAAATGCTTTTGCTCCATATGCAGGAGCATTTTCAGTTAAGCCAGTTTAGGAAATCCAATAATAGAACAATGCATACAGACCATGAGCTAAAGCATGCTTAGCAGCCTCTCCTGTTCTGACAGAGGTTACTATAGATCCGGAATATGAAGCCACTGTAATGTGGACATACGACTGTTTGCCAAATGAAGGTATATGAGTAACATCCATCTGCCAAAGTTGTCCTGGTAGGGGTCCTTGAGGGTTAACTCCAAATGAAGGGGCAGTATAGGACCCCTTGGACAGGATTTCCCAATCTGCCGTACTGCTTCCTGAGAAAGTTGAAACTGTTTACACCGGGATGCAGCGTTCTGGTGACGAATAGTATGAGACTGACTTGCTCAGTCTGTCATGGTTGCTCCATATAATATTTTTATGGGTAGCTTGATCAACAAGAGCATTCCTAGGCCCTGGCTGGTTGGCTCAGTGGCAGAGCATTGGCCTGGTGTGCAGGATTCCTGGGCCAGAGCACACAGGAAAAGCACCCATCTACCTCTCCACCCCACCCCATCTCCCTCCTCTCTGCCTCTCTCCTCCCCTCCCACAGCCAAAGCTCCACCAGAGCAAAGCCACCCGGGCACTAAGGATGGCTCCATGGCCTCTGCCTCAGTCGCCAGAATGGCCCTGGTTGGAACAGAGCAACACCCCAGATGAGCAGAGCATTCCCCCCTGGTAGGCATGCCAGGTGGATCCCGGTCAGGCGCATGCGGGAATCTGCCTGACCGCCACCCCATTTCCATCTTCAGAAAAATACAAAAAACAAATAAATAAAAGAAAAAATACAAAAAAAAAGAGTAAAAAAAAAGGGCATTCTTTTGTGTTAAAGCTCCAGGGAGCATGGAGTGAGCTTGAGTATGTCCTATGAAACATGGAGCTCTATGTTGACATATAAGTCTTTGGAGAAGGAGGAACTGCTGAAATAGTTCATCAGCATTTGTCCCTAAGACAGCAGTCTTTATAGTGGAAACACCATAAGTAAATATTTGCTGTCTGTCTATAGATTAAAGGGGGAATATGGCCAATGCTGAAAAGCCATGATCTTCGTGCCCCTCCCCTCCCCCAGCCCCCCTCCCTCTCCTCCCCCCACCCTGTAACCTGTTGTCCATGTCTTTGAGTCTCATCTTTATGTCCCACCTATGTATGGAATCATATAGTTCTTAGTTTTTTCTGATTTACTTCTTTTGCTCAGTATAATGTTATCAAGGCCGATCCATGTTGTAAAAGATCCTATGTCATCATTTCTTGTGGCTGAGTAGTATTCCATAGTATATATATACCAAAGCTTTTTAATCCACTCGTCCTCTGACGGACACTTGGGCTGTTTCTAGATCTTTGCTATTGTGAACAATGCTGCCATAAACATGGGGGTGCATTTCTTCTTTTCAAAGAGTGCTATGGTGTTCTTGGGGTATATTCCTAACAGCAGTATAGCTGGGTCAAAAGGCGGTTTGATTTTTAATTTCTTGAGGAATCTCCATACTGTTTTCCACAGTGGCTGCTCCAGTCTGCATTCCCACCAGCAGTGCAGGAGGGTTCCCTTTTCTCCACATCCTCGCCAGCACTTATTCTGTGTTGTTTTATTGATGAGTGCCATTCTGACTGGTGTGAGATGATATCTCATTGTGGTTTTAATTTGCATTTCTCTAATCATTAGTGATGTTGAACATTTTTTCATATGCCTTTGGCCATCTGTGTGTCCTCTTTGGAGAAGTGTCTATTCATTTCTTTTGCCCATCTTTGGATTGGATTTTCTTTCTGGTATTAAGTTTTACAAGTTCTTTATAAATTTTGGTTATTAACCCTTTATCAGATGCAATGTCAAATATATTCTCCCATTGTGCAGTTTGTCTTTTTATTCTGTACTTATTGTCTTTAGCTGTGCAGAAGCTTTTTACTTTGATAAAGTCCCATTTGTTTATCCTGTCTTTTATTTCACTTGCCTGTGGAGTCAAAACAGCAAATATATTGCTGCAAGAGATGTCAGAGAGCTTAATGCCTATGTTTTCTTCGAAGATGCTTATGGTTTTACGGCTTACATTTAAGTCTTTTATCCATTTTGAGTTTATTTTTGTGAGTGGTGTAAGTTGGTAGTCTAGTTTCAGTTTTTTGCAGGTAGCTGTCCAATTTTCCCAACACCATTTGTTGAAGAGGCTATCTTTACTCCATTGTATTTGCTTACCTCCTTTGTCAAATATCAGTTGTCCATAGAGCTGTGGGTTTATTTCTGGGTTCTCTGTTCTGTTCCATTGATCTATGTGCCTGTTCTTATGCCAGTACCAGGCTGTTTTGAGTACAATGGCCTTATAATATAACTTGATATCTGGAAGTGTGATCCCTCCTGCTTTATTCTTCCTTTTCAAGATTGCTGAGGCTATTCGTGTTCTCTTTTGGTTCCATATAAATTTTTGGAATATGTGTTCTATATCTTTGAAGTAAGTCATTGGTATTTTAATCGGTATTGCATTGAATTTATAAATTGCTTTGGGTAATATAGACATTTTAATGATGTTTATTCTTCCTAACCATGAGCACGGTATATGCCTCCACTTATTCGTATCTTCCCTGATTTCTTTTATCAATGTTTTATAATTTTCTGAGTACAAGTCTTTAATCTCCTTGGTTAGATTTATTCCTAGGTACTTTATTTTTTTGGTTGCAATGGTAAAGGGGATTGATTCCCTGATTTCTCTTTCTGACAGTTCATTATTAGTGTATAAAAATGCCTCTGATTTCTGAGTATTGATTTTATATCCTGCCACATTGCTGAATTCATTTATCAGGTCTAGTAGTTTTTTGACTGAGACTTTAGGGTTTTCTATGTACAATATCATATCATCTGCAAATAATGATAGTTTTATTTCTTCTTTTCCAATTTGGATGCCTTTTATTTCTTTTTCTTGTCTGATTGCTGTGGCTAGGACTTCCAGAACTATGTTGAATAAGAGTGGTGAAAGGGGTCACCCCTGCCTTGTTCCTGATCTTAAGGGGATTGCTTTTAATTTTTGCCCATTGAGTATGATGTTGGCTGTGGGTTTCTCATAGATGGCCTTTAATATGTTGAGGTATGTTCCCTGTATTCCCACTTGGCTGAGAGTTTTGATCATGAATGGGTGCTGGATTTTATCAAATGCTTTTTCTGCATCTATTGAAATTATCATGTGGTTTTTCTCCTTTCTTTTGTTTATGTGATGAATCACATTGATTGATTTGCGAATATTGTACCAGCCTTGCCTCCCAAGAATAAATCCTACTTGATCATGGTGTATGATTTTTTCCATATATTGCTGGATCCGGTTTGATAATATTTTGTTAAGGATTTTTGTATCTAGTTCATCAGGGATATTGGCCTATAATTTTCTTTTTTTGTGTTGTTTTTGCCTGGTTTTGGAATCAGAATTATGCTCGCCTCATAAAAGGAGTTTGGAAGTCTTCCTTCCTCTTGAATTTTTTGATATAGCTTGAGAAGGATGAGTTAGTTCTTTGAATATTTGGTAGAATTCACTTGTGAAGCCATCAGGCCCAGGACTTTTCTTTTTTGGGTGTTTTTTGATAGCTGTTTCAATCTCATTTGTTGCAATTGGTCTGTTTAGGTTTTCTGATTCCTCCAGACTGATTTTTGGAAGATTATATGATTCAAGGGATTTGTCCATTTCATCTAGGTTGTCTAGGTTTTGGCGTACAGTTCTTATAGTATTTTCTTACAATATTTTGTATTTGTGTTGTGTCAGTTGTTATTTCTCCACTCTCGTTTCTAATTTTATTTATTTGAGTCCTCTCTCTTTTTTTCTTGATGAGTCTCGTTAAAGGTTCATCGATCTTGTTTACCTTTTCAAAGAACCAGCTCCTGGTTTCATTGATCCTCTGTATTGTTTCTTTAGCCTCTATGTAATTTATTTCTGCTCTGGTGTTTATTATTTCCTTTCTTCTACTAGCTCTGGGCTTTACTTGCTGTTCTTTTTCTAGTTCTTTTAGATGCAGGGTTAAGTTGTTTATTTGAGCTTTTTCTAGCTTCTTGAGGTATGCCTGTAATGCTATAAACTTCCCTCTCAGGACTGCTTTTGCTGTGTCCCATAAATTTTGAGTTGATGTATGCACATTATCATTTGTTTCTAGGAATTTTTTAATTTCTTCTTTGATCTCAATGTTAACCCATTCGTTATTTAATAACATGCTATTTAGTTTCCAAGTGTTTAAATGTTTTTCAATTTTTCTATTGTGGTTGATTTCTAGTTTAATGCCATTGTGATCAGAGAAAGTGCTCGATATGATTTCATTCTTCTTAAATTTGTTGAGACCACTTTTGTGCCCTAAGATGTGGTCTATTCTAGAGAATGTACCATGAGCACTTGAAAAGAATGTATATGCTGCTGTTTTAGGGTGAAAGGTTCTGAAGATATCTATTAAATCGAGTTGATCTAATATATCCTTTAAGTCTGCTGTTTCTTTGTTAATTTTCTTTCTTGAGGATCTATCTAATGATGTTAATGGGGTATTGAAATCCCCTACTATTATAGTATTGCTGTTGATGTCGCCCTTTAAGTCCATCAAAGTCTGCTTTATATATTTAGGTGCTCCTATATTAGGTGCGTGGATATTTATAATGGTTATATCTTCCTTTTGGATTGCTCCCTTTATCATTATGTAGTGACCTTCTTTATCTCTAACTATGGTAGTCTTTGTTTTAAAGTCCATTTTGTCTGATATAAGTATTGCTACCCCAGCTTTTTTTTCATTTTCATTTGCATGAAATATTTTTTTCCATTCTTTTATCTTCAGTCTGTGTGCATCTTTTGATTTAAGGTGTGTCTCTTGTAGACAGCATATGTATGGGTCCTGTTTTCTTATCCATGCAGCTACCCTATGTCTCTTGATTGGATCATTTAATTCCTTAACATTTAAGGTTATTACTGATATGTAATTGTTTATTGCCATTTTTTTTTCTTTAAAACTGTATTCCTCTTTTCTTGTATTCTTGTTTTCCTTTGTTCTGTTTACAACAGGTCCCTTAGCATTTCTTGCAGCCTTGGTTTGGTTGCAGTGAATTCCTTGAGTTTTTTTTGTCTGTAAAGCTTTTTATTTCTCCTTCAATTTTAAATGATAGCCTTGCTGGATAAAGTAGTCTTGGTTGTAGTTTCTTGTTCTGCATTACTTTGAATATTTCTTGCCATTCCCTTCTGGCCTCAAGTTTTTCTGTTGAGAAGTCAGAAGTCATCCTTATGGGGGCTCCTTTGTAGGTGATAGTCTTTTTTTCTCTAGCAGCTTTTAATATTTTCTCTTTATCACTTAGCTTTGGTATTTTAATTATGATGTGTCTTGGTGTTGGTTTCTTTTTGTTTCTCCTTAATGGAGTTCTCTGTGCTTCCTGAACATGTGCAATTTTTCCTGCCTTAATTGGGGGAAGTTTTCTGCTATGATTTGTTTGAACAAAGTCTCTATCCCTTGTTCTTTCTCTTCTTCTTCAGGAACCCCTATGATGCGGATGTTGTTTTTCTTCATGTTGTCACAGAGCTCTCTTAGAGTTTCCTTCGACTTTTTGAGTCTCTTTTCTTTTTTCTGCTCTGCTTCCGTGCCTTTATTTATCGTGTCCTCTAACTCGCTGATTCGATTCTCTGCTTCATCCATCCTGCTTTTAATTCCTTCCATTGTATTCTTTATTTCATATATTGTATTTTTCATTTCTGACTGATTCTTTTTTATTATTTCAATGTCCTTTTTTTTATTTGTTATCTCTTTATTTAGGTTTTCATAATGGCCATCTATAGTTGTTCTAATATCTTTGAGTATCCTAACAATCGTTATTTTAAACTCTGCATCTGGTAATTTAGTTATATCTGATTCATTTAGGTCCTGTTCTGGGGATTTTTCTTGGTTTATTTTTGTTGTATTTCTCTGCCTCCTCATTTTCTCTTCATGGGAGTGGCTGTTATTATGTGCTTGGGTGTACAAGCGTTGGTGACCTTGGCCTTTGCCCCGCCCCAGTGTGTGACATTATGCTCGGTCCTGAGGGCACTGGCGAGCACCTTTGCTCAGCTGCGGGTCTCAGCCTATTTCCAGGCTTTCGCCCTGCCCTTGCAGGAGGAGCCCGCTCGAGGAACGGCTGCTAGCCTTGGCTCAACCACTGGGCAGGAATGTGTGCCCTCGTTCAGTTCAGTAGCGGAACTCCGTCTCTTCTGGGCTTTTAGCTCCACCCCCACGGGAGGAGCCAGCCACCAAGTCAGACCACAAGCCTGGGTTACACAGGCGGGGCAAGGCTGTGCTCCTCTGCCCTTGCCCCGGGGCTTGTCTCCACCCTTTCCGGGGTTCCCGCCCTTCTCCTGCAGGCTGGATTACAGGCTGCCGGCAGCTGAGTTTGACTGCTTTTGCACGCCCCCTTCCCCCAGCCAGGCAAGACTGAGCTCACACCTGAGCCAGTGGTGGCCAGCTGGCTTCCGCCCCTGCCAGCAGAACTGGATTTTGTTTCCCGCTGCTGCCGGTCCTCTGGTGAGCCCTCAGCCTCGTGGGTGGGGGCGTTGCAGCTCGGACTCTAAGACTCACTGCTGTAGACCCAAAAGCTCCCTCCTTCTATACAACTCTGCTCTGAGTGCTGCGGGGGAGCTTGTTTGGCTGCTCTCCTGCTTCCCTTTGCTGGTATTGCTGTTTCCGGGGGAAATATTCACTTCAGCTTTGGGGAGTGACTCGTCCCAGGGGTTAGGGTGGCTATCTTCCAAAATGTTTCTCCCTGTGCCTCCCAGATTATACTCTCTTCCTGTCACTCTGGTCCTCTCCCCTCTCCCTCTGTCCCCAGGAGCCCCGGGTGAGTGTTTGTGAGAGAGATGTTCTGCGCGGTTCCTTTAAGAAGTATCCTGGGTCTGAGAAATCAGACTCTTTCTCACAAACAGTATCCTGACTTGTTTCCAGCTAAATACTGTCCTTACGCCTCTTCTGGGCTCTGGGGCTGCAGGCTGGGGCTTTGTTCCTGGGGCTCAGGACCCTTCCCACTCTGCTAAACTCACTTCCCGCCACGCGAGTCTCTCCCTGCTGCCGTTTGCTCCATGGAGCTGGGCAGCCCTCTCCGCGTTTCCGCTTTTCCTACCAGTCTTGGTGTGGCTTCTTCAGTGTTCCTTGGTTGAAGAGTCCTCTTAGTTTAGTCCAATGTTGGTTTTTCCAGATGATAGTTCCAAAAATTAGTTTGTATTCCACTTTGGTTCTGGGAGGTAGATGTTGGTACGTCCTCCTACTCCAGCGCCATCTTGTCTCTTCCTCTCATTTGTTTTTAACTTTTGAGTCTCTCTCTTCTTCTCTCTGTTGTGCCTGAAGTTGCTTGTCCTCTATGTCACTAATCCTACCTTCTATCTGGCCTGTTTTGTTAGCTAAGTTTGATACCTCGTTTTTCAGTTCATGAATTGAATTTTTCATCTCTGTTCGATTTGTTTTTATAGTTTCAATCTCCTTGGTAATATATTCTTTGTGTTTGTTGAGTTGTTTTCTGAGCTCCCTAAATTGCCTTTCTGTGTTTTCTTGTATATATCCGAGTATTTTTAAGATTTATATTTTAAATTCTCTGTCATGTAGCTCCAAGTTTTTCAATATATTAAATTTTTTCTCCATAGATTTTTCCACATCTATCTGTGATACTTCTCTATCTTTTGTATCCATGATATTCGATTTCCTTTTTCTTAATGGCATCTGAGGTTGGTCTTGTTGATAGCACTAATGAGAATTAATAAAGAATAAGAAGTAAAAAAATAAAAAGTATAAAAAATGGAAAAATATTGGAGGAAAGAAACCACAAAAAATAATAATTTATTATTTCCCCCCCTTTTTTTTCTTTTCTTCCCTTCCTCTCCCCTCCTTCTTAGGAAAATATCATGATCAACTGTGAATTATATTATGCTAAATGGAACAAAAACTGCCTACAACAACAGGCCTGAATGAGGGGAAGTGTTCAAAGGGCTAAAAAGGAAGTAGGGACCCACAATATGCAAAAAAGAAAAAAATTTGGGTCATGTATAAAATTATTTGCTTGTAAGTGATGGGAAACAGGAAAAAGGAAAAAAAAACTATTGTATTAAGTGGAGCAAACACTAAATAGAATGGAGATCCTGGGTTGAGAGGAATGCTAATGAGTTAAAAAGCACCCAAAATGCCACAAAAAAAACTTGAGTCTCAAAATAAATAATTTGTTCGTGATTGAGGATTGAATGAGAGGAAAAGTAAAAGGAGAAAATGAGAAACTATTGGGTTGGGGAATAAGTTCGTAGCATTTTTACCGAAGACTTTTATTTAAACAAAAAACAATAATTATATCAATAAGTTAATCAATTATATATTCGCCGTTGCTGTTTACAACCTCTTCCCACCTCTCGACCAATTTGTTGATGCCGTTCTGCCAAAAATCGCCTGGTCTGGTGTCAAAGAAGTTGTTGAGCCAGTTTTTAAGGACCTCTTTGTTATCGAAGGTAACGCCCTTCATATGGTTTGACAGGGAGCGGAAAAGATGGTAATCGGTTGGTGCAAGGTCTGGAGAATACGGCGGATGCTGAAGGACCTCCCATTTGAGCTCTTGGAGTGCGGCTTTGATGACTTGTGCAACATGGGGCCTGGCGTTGTCGTGAAGGAGTATGGTTTGACCATGTCGATCAGGTCTTTTCAGTCGAATAGCCTCATTCACGCGGTGCAGCTGGGCAATGTAGAGCTCCTTGTTGACCGTGGCATTCTTTTCGAGCATTTCCCAGTTCTTCATCGAATTCAGAAGGCCTTCCACTGCGGCACATGTCATTGACATCAAAGTTGCCATTTTTGAACTTTGCAAACCATTTTCGTGATGTAGACTCGCCTATGACACCTTCTCCATACACGTCGCAAATGTCCCGGGCTGCTTCAGAAGCTTTTTGACCTCGATGGAAAGCAAAGAAGAGCAGGTGTCGAAAATGTTGATTTTTGCCTCCTGGGTATTCCATTTCTAAGCCTCAAAACTAATAAAAAATTAAATAACTCAAAAATACAATTAACATAGTTTTGTAGAGCAGAAAGAATTTTATCGAATGAATACTTACCCTTTGCCAAACAGCAAACAAATCGTTGTAAAATAAAAGAAAATATAAAAATGCTATGAACTTATTCCCCAACCCAATAATATATAGAGAGAAATAAAAAAAATGGGAAAAGGAAAAGATGAAAAAAGAAAAAAAAAAAAGAGATAGAGAGGGTTAAGGGTTTTGGCGTTACTCTCCATAACCCTTATGGAGAGTAAGGAAGAAGAAAAGAAATAAAATGTAAGACTTATGGGCAGTGTAGTTCAAGAAGAGGAAAGAATAAGATGGGCAGAGAATAAAAGGACCAAGGTGGAGAAAATAGAAATAATAATAATAAAGGCAAGAAGATGAAAGAAACAAAAAAATAGTGGAACAAGTTATAAAGTCTGTTGATTTTTCTTGATTTTGAGGTTAATTTCTTCCTTTTCCTTTCCTCTCCCTCTTTCTGGTTGGTGACTCTGTACCCCAGGCTCTGTCCCTGTGGCACACTTAGGTAGAGATTTGCAGTTGATGAGACTCTATGGCAATGTCATATATCAGGCTTCAATCTTGTTGGTAGTCATGGCTTGTTAGCATTTGCAGGCTCCAACAATGAGAGAGTCTGTTTTCCCGGAGCCTCTCTCCTAGTCTCTCTTTCCTGAATTAGCAGCTTGATGATCCAGCTATGAGGCTGCCGCTGCCTCTGTCTGGGGAGTAAGAGTCTCAAAGAGCTGGCAAATCCCAACTCTATCCCCACTCATAACAGGGCTCTAGGTAAGGCTCTGGCAGTCAGAGCCGCCAGCGTAATCAGGCGGGGCTGGGAGCCAATTGCTCTCAAGGTGACTTTCTATTAGCCTCCCTGCCTGTTCAGCATGCCTAGCACTCTGTATGACCACTGTCCCCAGACTTCCACACTCTGTAACCTGTTTTGGCTGGGAAGAAGATGCCCTAGTCACTGCCTGCAGTACAGGAGGTCTTAACATCTGCCAAGTCCCTCTTTTTAGCGTATATCCCTGAGTATGAAAGCTCTGCTAATCAGAACTTGCCCCCACCCCTTTAGTAAGTGGCACTAAAAATATCATGCCTCTTGTCTTAGATCTCTGAACTGAGAGAGATCTTATCAATTTGAGCTGCATATGTCAGTTGGGAGGTGAGCAGACTGTGGGTTAAGCTAATTTCAGCGATCGGATCTGCCGATCTGCTCCAGAAAGGACTGCAAGCTGCCCACGTGCCCCTCCCTCAACACTTGGTTGTTAACTTGAATGGCTGGGTGAATTGCCCTGCCTGCCCAGAGAGGCTCGGGCATCATTTTGGTGCACTCCCCAAGTGCCGCTGGCAGCTGCTGCTCCTGGCACGGGTGTTTGCTTGCGGTGCCGGCGTAAGCTCGTGTGGGCTGATTCACCACAGGCACAATCTTTCCTTGGCTTGAACGAATGACTGTGCCACAGCCTAGCTTCCTCCACACCCTTATCCACCCTGACTCTCAGTTCCAAGTGAAAGCAGCCTTTGCTTAGGTTAGTGAGGAAGGCAGAGTGTTCCTTTGTCCATCTTTTTTCCTTCAGGGTTGATTATATATTTAGTCATCTTTTCCCTTGATCCTACCTTCGCCTTTAGTGTGTGGAACTCCCAGATGCTCCAAGGATAGATTTTTCTGTCTCTGGTTGATGAACTTGTTGAAATTTTGGGGAGATTTGTTGGTTGTGCTCCTCACAGTGCCATTTCTCTGACATCACCTTAGTGCCTCACTTTTAACATGAACAGAAAGCCAGTAAAGAACATATATTTTAAAAAGCCCTCTGTGATGAAAAACAGAGGGCAATACTAACAAATAAGGGGAAAAACAAAACAAAACCAAAACAAAGAAAGCAGTTTATATGAAGATTAGACAAAAACTGTAAAAACTTATGATTAATATATTCTGAGACATATTTCATTTATTTCTGCTCTGATTTTTTTTTTTTTTTGCATTTTTCTGAAGCTGGAAATAGGGAGGCAGTCAGACAGACTCCTACATGAGCCCGACCAGGATCCACCCAGCATGCCCACCAGGGGGCGATGCTCTGCCCCTCTGGGGCGTCACTCTGTTGCATCCAGAGCCATTCTAGCACTTGAGGCAGAGGCCACAGAGCCATCCCCAGCGTCCGGGCCATCCTTGCTCCAATGGAGCCTCAGCTGCGGGAGGGGAAGAAAGAGACAGAGAGGAAGGAGAGGGGGGAGGGGTGGAGAAGCAGATGGGCGCTTCTGCTCTGTGCCCTGGCCGGGAATCAAACCCGGGACTCCTGCATGCCAGGCCGACACTCTACTGCTGAGCCAACTGGCCAGGGCTTCTGCTCTGATTTTTATTATTTCCATCCTTCTACTCACTTTGGGCTTTGCTTGTTCTTTTTTAAGTACCTCTAAGTATAAAGTTAGATAGTTAGAGATTTTTCTTGTTTCTTGAGTCAAGTCTGTGATGCTATAAATTTCCCTTATAGGACTGCTTTTGCTGTATCCCATAGATTTTGGGTTGGTGTCTTCTCATTTTCATTTGTTTCATGGTATCTCTTGATTTGTTCTTTAATCTCATTGTTAATTCACTCATTGTTTAGTAATGTGTTATTTAATCTCCATTTCTGTGTGATTTTTGTTTTTCTTGTGATCAATATCTAGTTTCAGACCATGATGGTCAGAGAAGATGCTCGATATGATTTCAGTCTTCTTAAATTTACTGATACTTGTTTTGTGTCCTAATGTGTGGTCCGTCCTAGAAAATGTTCCATGAGCACTTGAAAAGAATGTATGTTCTGTTGCTTTGGGGTGAAAAGTTCTGAAGGTATCAGTTAATTCTAGCTGATCTAATGCATCATTTAAGGCTTCCATTTTCTTATTGATTTTTCTCTCTGGAAGATCCATTGATGTCAATAGATTTTTCTGTCTGGAAGATCCATTGATGTCAATAGAGTGTTAAAATTCCGTAATATGATTGTATTATTGTTGATCTCTCCCTTAGTCTCCAACAAGATATGCTCTACATATTTGTGCTCCTACATTGGGTGCATAAATGTTTACAAGAATTATATTCTCTTGTTGGGTTGCTCCCTTTAACATTATGTCATGTTCTTCTTTGTCTCTTACTATAGCCTTTGTTTTAAAGTCTATTTTATCAAGCATAAGTGTTGCTACTCCAGCCTCTTTTTCATTTCCATTTGTATAAAATATATTTTTTTATCTCTTTACTTTTAGTCTGTGTGTAGCTTTCATTCTAAGGTGGGTCTCTTTTAGACAGCATATATATGGGTCTTGCTTTCTTATATATTCAGCTACTATATGTCTTCTGATTGGAGCATTTAAGCAATCTACATTTAAAGTGATTATTGATAGGTGTGTTTAATGTCATTTTATTTTTTAAACTATAATCCTCTTTCTTCTTCTTCTTCTTCTTCTTCTTCTTCTTCTTCTTCTTCTTCTTCTTCTTCCTCCTCCTCCTCCTCCTCTCCTCCTCCTCTCCTCCTCTTTCTTCTCCTTTTTCTCATCCTCCTACTTTGTCTCCTACTACATTTTCTCTTCCTCCTCCTTCTTCTTGAAGCAGGCCTTTTAACATTTTTTGTTGTACTGGTCTGGTGGTAACAAACTCCTTTAGCTTTTTCTTGTCTGGAAAGGTCTTTACTTCTTCACTTTTAAATGATATCCTTGCTGGGTAAAGTAGTCTTTGTTGTAAAAGTCATTGCTTTTCATCACTTTAAATATTTTATACCAATCCCTTCCAGCTTGAAGTATTTCTGTTGAGAAATCAGCTGAAAGTCTTATGGGAGCATTCTTGTAGGTAACTGTTTTTCTTTTGCTGCTTTCAGAATTTTTTCTTTGTCTTTAACCTTTGCCATTTTAATTATGATATGTGTTGGTGTTGGACTCTTTGGGTTCATCTTGTTTGGCACTTTGTACTTCCTGGACTTGTGTGTCATTTTTGTTCACCAAATAAATTTCTGGTCATTATTTCTTCAAATGGGTTCTAGATTCCTGCTTTCTCTCTTCTCTTTCTGGGACCCCTATGTTATAAATGTTGTTATGTTTAATGTTGTCCTAAAGGTCACTTTAATTATATATTTTCATTCTTTTTAATTTTTTTTTGTTTTTGCTGCTCTGATTGGGTGTTTTTTTTTCTACCTAGTCTTCCAAATTGCTGATTTGATCCTCTGCTTCTACTCTTTGTTTCTTCCACTGTATTCTTCGATATTGTATTCTTTGTTTATTTTTGGTTTCTTTTTATGGTTTCTATGTTCTTTTTTATGCTTGCTATCTCTTTGTTGAAGAACTCACTTTGTTACTTGAGCATCCATATCACCATTACTTTGAACTCTATATCTGATAAATTTCTTATCTCCATTTCATTTAGCTCTTTCTCTGGAAATTTCTCCTGTTCTGTTGTTTGGGGCCTGTTTCTTTGTTTCTGCATTTTGTCTTCCTTTTTATATTTGTTTCTATATATTAGATAGATCTACTATGATTCCCAGTCTTCAAGGGTGGGCTTATTGGGTGTTTTATTTGGTCCAGTGGTACAGTCTCCTTGATCACCTGAGTCTGATGTAGGTTATATGGGTTCTCCTGTTGTAACTGAGTCTTTATTGTTATTGGCCCATTGTTCATGGAACCCTCAGGCTGACTATGAGGTTCTACTTTGACTAAGCATGTAAACTGCTGTGCAGGTGCTGACCACAGGAAATGGAATTTGCCTCAGCTGGGTTTGATGCCTGATGATATCTCCCTGTAGATATGCTACTTGTGAAGCTGATTTGGTTTTACTCTGATGTTGTTAGAAGCTGGCCACTGGGTGTGTTGGTTCTGGGCCTCTTGGGAGGGAACCTGGTGTAGGCCAATGTAACATGCTGCCTGTGACTTGCCCTCAGCAACCTGTTTGGAGCTACAAGTGACCCACAATTTGTGGTTGCCTCTGCTGTACTTAATTGCACATAGAAAGGAACAAGCTGCACACCAAGGCCAGCTTTTACCAATAATGGGTCTGGGGGGAGATCAGAAAATGTCCCAAGACACTGCAAGATTCAATTCTGGCTGCTTCTGCCTCATGGCTGACTGTTAGGTTCAGCAACTGAAAGAGTCTCTGTTGGAGTTGGGAAGATGGGGTTAGTGGACCTGCATTAGGTGGAGGTGTTAGTCAAGCTTTGGGGAAGGTGATTTCTACTCCAGAGCCATAGGTCTTAGTCTGTCCCAGATTTTTCCCCAACCTCAGCATGGAAGAGCCACTAGAATTTGGGTAAATGGTGTTGGGTCTTTGGATTTCAGATGGTGGGTCTGGTGGCAATGAGGAGGGTGGTTCTACTGAATCTCCCATGAGGGGGAAGCACCAATCAGATTAATGAAAAGTGGGGGGATTGGTCCCCACCTGAAAGCCAGACAGCTGAATCACTGTCTCTCCCCGAATCCTTTCAGACCTCTACTCCTTGGCCAAGACTTTGAATCCTCAGCTGGGCCTAATCTCTACAGAGTTGGGTAAGAGGGATTCCAGAGGGTGGGACAATTATGTTTCCCCAGGTTGATGTAGCAAAGAGGGGTGCTCCACTCAAGAGAGATGGCAACTCTGATATTAGAGAATGACTCAGCACAGAAATCCTGATGGCTGTCCCCCCACCATGTACTTCCCCAGAACTTCAAAATCCCAGACTTTCCTCATACAACTCTAGCCCACTCAGCCCTCCCTTTGCTAGAGCCCAGTGACTATGAATGAGATTTTTGTGCATTGGCCCTTTAAGAGAGTGCCTCCAGATTTTACTCTATGTTTTATTTCAAGAGTTTTAGATTTTTGGCTGTTATATTAAATTTAAAATATAGAGATTGGCCAGTGAGAAAGTAGAGGTAGAGAGAGTATAAACAACTCCCTCTGAGAAGTTTTGCTGGTGCCATTTATGGCAGACAGAAAACTTGCAGCTTTTCACAGACAAATGCTATGTGTATGCCTCTTCCTGGCTCTGGTGCTCTGGGGTGGGGAGCCTGGCTTGGGGATTAGGTTCTACCTTCTCAGAGTAAACTGTCCCCACAGCTGAGATATTCCTACAAAACTTCAGCTGGTTTGTGGGAGCAGGGGCAACCCTTTTTGCATCTCCACTCTTCCTGCCAGTCTTAATGTGGCTTCTTCTGTGAATTTTTGCTTTTAAGACTCCTCTTTCTTTAGTCTTGAGTTGATAATTCCTGATGATTTTTTAAAAAATTTAGTTGTAACTCCAATTTGGTCCTGGGAGGAAGTGAGTGTGACATCCACCTACTCCATAGCCATCTTGGACCTTCTCTGTAACTTTTTCTAACAACCTTATTTATATATAATTCACATACTGAACAATTATTTTACTTGAAATGTGCAATCCAATGTGTTTTAGTATATTCATAGATACACTCATCACTGTAGTAAATTTAATAGCATTTTCATCACCTCAAAAAGAATCTCCATATACATAACACAGAGACATAGATAATAGGACAGCAAATTTTAGAGGGAAGGGCAGAGGGAGTTAGAGGGAGGGGGACAAAGGAAGTATAAAAAGGGACACAGGGATGGGGGTGATGGAGTTATATTCAGTGGGACACTTGAATCCATGTAAACACAATAAATTAAAAATTAATAAAAGTTAAAAAACAAAAAAGAATCTCCATACCCTTTACCTATCACCCTTCTATCCCTCATTGCCAACCTCACAACCATAGGCAACCACAGATCTACTCTATGTCTTTGCAGATTTCCTTACTTTAGACCTTTCATATGACCAGAGTCATAAAATATGTGGTCTTTTGTGACTAACTGCTTTCACCTGGCATAATGTTTTATAATATCTGTCCATGTTGTGACATGTATCAATACTTCATTTTTTTTGTCATGACTGAATAAAACTTCATTGTGTATATATACCACAATTATTTATCCATTTACTAGTTAATAAACTTTTGAGTTGTTTCCATCTTTGCCTATTACAATGCTGCTATAAACATTCATGTACAAGTTTTTGTGTGGAGGTATATATAAATGTTTCTTGGATATATATTTAGAAGTGGCATAAGTGGGTCATATTGAAGGCCTATATTTAATTGTTTGAGAATTGCCAAACTATTTTCCAAAGTGATGGGACCATTTTATATCCCCACTGTGTATAAAGGTTCTAATTCCTCCCCATCCTTACCAACATTAGTTTTGATTATAGCCATCTTGGTGAGTATGAAGAGATATTGTGTTATGGTTTTGATTTGCATTTCCCTGATTTCTCTGTTGAGCCTCTTTTCATGTTCTTATTGACCATTTTTATTATTTCATTTAAGGAAATGCCTTTTCAGATCCTTTGCCCATTTTTAAGTTAGATTATCTCTTTTTGTTATTGAGTTAAAAGACTTCTTTATGTATTCTAGATATAAGTCCTATATCAGTAATATGATTTGAAAATATTTTCTCCTATTCTATGAGTTGTTTTCACTTTCTTGATAATGCCCTTTGAAGTATAAAAAATTAGTTTTGAGAAAGTCCTATTTTATCTTTTTTGTTGTTATTACTTATGCTTTTGGTGTCATAGTTAAGAATTCTTTGCCAAATCTGAAGTCATAAGGATTTAGCTCTATGTTTTATTTCAAGAGTTTTATATTGTTAGCTCTTATATTTTATTTAAGAAATAGAGATTGACCAATGAGTAAGTAGAGATGGGGAGTATAAACAATCCCCTCTGAGAAGTTTTGCTGGTGACATTTCTAGAGGAGAAACTATGTTAAGAGAAGATTACTAAATATAAAGATTCTATCATATTTTTGTAAGCAGAATTATCCAAGAAAGGAGAAACAATTGATGATAATTTTTTGAGTTGGCTATCCCTTAAAAATTATATCAATTCTCTCACTTGAGAAAGGAGAGGGAAGAAAAGAGAAAAGTTTGATAATAATCACTCATACTACTTCTACTTACTAGAGTTAAAGGTTCAGGATTTCAAAGCTTTTCTTGGAAGACTTGTAAACAGAAAAAAAAAGTGTTTATCAAGCTTGACAAAGTTAACAAATTGTAACAATTGCTAAAGCTAATTTTTGTTGTTTAATTTTTCCGCCCAATATACTAAGAGTTTTAATTAGGGTCATTAAACTCTTAGGTTATAAGAAGAACCCACTGATATGCTAAATAGAGCAGATTGTTATTTACCAACAGATCTTAACCTTGACATACAAAATAAGATTGTCATGCAGTGGGGCTGCTTTCACAAATATTTATGAAAATAACTAATCTCAGACAATCTTTTGAAAATTATTATGAGCAAGAATAAGGAGGTCTTATGAAAATATATAAGGGCAGGGGTTAGTTCTCACTAAAAGAATTGGGATTCGTTGCAGAGAGGAAGTGGCATTTGAACAAATTCTGAAAGTCTAGTAAAATTTTGACAGAGTCTTTGGAGAGAAGGCATCACGGGCTGTGTGTAACAGTAAGGCTGGGAAACAAAGGACAGGGTTTAAGAGGAGACATGACTGAATTTTCTTGACTGTGAACATGAAGAGAGCCTCAGTGTAAGGTAAATCCAGAGAGAGAGAGAGGTGGCAGCGATAGCATGGGTGGTAATGAATACTAAACTAAGGAGTTCTGACTGGCATTTCAAAAAACATCACCTAAAAGTGTGGAGGGAGAGGTGAACAAGGGAGAAAACCTGAAAGCAGATTAGAAGGAGATGACTGCTCAGTTCACTCAGGAGGTAGTGGAGGAGTTGACTAGCGCCAGTACAGAGATATATGGGGGAGATACAGATAGTCCTCTAGAGTGTGAGGAGGAGTTTTTGCAACTTTCAGAGTAACAGAGTGGTAATTACAGGTTTGCAGGGCTCTTTGAACCTTTCTCAAATGGGAAACGAAGGAAATTTGAGATAGATTCCATTTTAAGAGCCAACATGGATCCTCTCTCTCTGTAGGAAATTCATGCAAATTCTCAAGGGATATCAATCAATCCTTCATGTTGTTAAAATTTTACAAGCAGTGGCATAAATTGTTATTCAAGTACTAAATGTACCAACCAACAAATCACTAAGAGGATTCTCTGAGATTTACAGTTGTGGCATTATTGATTTTGTACCTAGTCTTGGATTCACCTCTATTGTTAGACACTGGAACCCTGCTCCATCTAATCACTTAACTCTCACTGTAAAAGTCTTGTTCTTTGGTGGGATTAAGTCACAAAGATCCTTACAGGCAATCACTCCAGGTTAACTTCAGAGAGCTGCCCTATATGATCTGGCTGACTGATCCTTAGCATTCATTTTGCTCTGAACATTTCTGTCTGTGAATCTGTCATTGGTATCCTCACTCTTCACTCATCACCTTGTGTTCATGTAGCAAGTCTTCCCTGGGCACCTGCAGGCTGTGTGCTCACTGTGGAGGTCCAGCAGTGAACCCCACAGACACAGACTTGGTAGGGAAGCCAGACAAGCATCCCGGGGATTGGAAAACTCTATGAAAAGTGCTGTGATGGAAGGAACACAAGGGAGAGGTGTTGGGAATGCTTCCAGAAGGAAGTGGCAGTAAGTGGCTGAGCTCCTTCTCCAGACTGTATTTCCACATAGACTCATCAGTTCATCTTGTTGATTTCCCTTATAACCTCTGTCAGGTCACGCTTTCCTTTTCATTATCTTCCCCTAAAGGGACTTTTATAATAGATGCCTTGAGAGGCTGACTCTTACAGAGAGGCCTGGGCAGGCCTGGGCATACCAGCTGTGTGGCCTTGAGCAAGTCATTAAACTCTTCTCAGTCTCAGTCTCAACTAAAAAATGGGGACATCAGTACCTTCTCCATAGATATATGATGAAGAAAAAATAAGATAATATTTTTTAAATGGCCCCAGGCTTAATATTTAAAAGATAATCATTCTAGTTACTTTCCTGTGCCTGCAGTCTCTCCCTTTGTTTAATATACTCTGCTCACAGCTGCCAATTCCTCTTCCCCAACTTGAATCTTATCTCACCCTTATCTCTTGCTCAAAAAGTTTCAGATTCCCTGAGTCTATAGATGGAAGTCTCTATCTGTCAGGAAAGAGGCATATACTCTAAGGGATGAGTGGAAAGAGTGTAAGGGAACAAAGGGCTCTGAGAGCACAGTTTGGACTCATAGTATCTGGAAGGATCCCTGAGGAAGTAATCCCTGAGCTGACCTCTGAAGGATAAATAGAAGTTTGGTGGCAAAAATGGAGGTGGAAGAGGTGGGAGATGGGAAGACCATTCTAGGTAAAGGCCCTTGGGGAGGGGGCAGGTGGTATGGCTGGAGTTCAGAGAGTAGGGTGGAGGTGGCTGGGATGAGCCAGGGATCATCAAGGACACAGGACAAGCATTTGTGACATAATTTTCATGGCAGAAGTCAGGAGAGCCATGGGAAAGTTTTAAGTTTTTACTCGTTTATACATCAGTTTCTCTTGCTGGAAAGTTGCTATTCTGTAGACTTTTTAGTAAACACCATAAGTGCTTGTAAAGCCAGTAGCCATGGCCACCATCACAGCTGTCTGGATTGTGCAAGTTCGCATTTGATACGGGCAGACGGTAATTAAATAACGGAGCCAAGAACTGGTGGGCCATTAGCTTCAATCCTAGCTTATACCCGGTGGGCAAGAAATACACACAGTGGAAAAACACTTCCCTTTCCATTCAGGGCTTCCAAAGCCACTGACTTACCCGAGTTTCCTAGAATCAAAGGTTTCTACCTCACCAGCCTTATTCACCTCTGTCCCTATCTCCTCTCTGCACAAACTGGTTTCTCCTTCAGCAGTCTGCCATCTTGGCTGCTTCTCCTCTCCTCCATGTGGCCTTTCTCTGCTCTCCTCCTGCATGGGCTCCTCTGCCCCATTTAATCCAATATACAAACAAGGAAGTCTCTGATACAAAGTCACTTATCTGAAGCATAAATGGGATTCCTCATAAGAGTGTACCACCCCCTATCATGCAACACTCAAGGGTATGGGGAAAAGCTTAACTTTAAAACTAAGCCTTAGGCTATAAGGACCCTGCCTGCTTACAGCCTGTCCCCCACACCCAATGCAAACTATAAGCGAGCAAACATATATATCATATTTACAAACTTATTTGACCAACAGTGCTCAAGAAATTTGATTAACAAAATTAATACAATTGCATTTGTAAAACTAGAGAAGAAGAATCATGGTGGCTGGATTTTCTGATTATCCAGATGAGGCTTGATTGAGGGCATACTTGCAATTCGCCAGCCACAGAGAGAGGACCTGCTGCGGAGGTTAAGTTTGAGTTGATTTTGCTCTCCAGGAACACACAGATGATACTTAACATCCGCCACAGCCTCCAATCACCTAGAGTAAGACAACTTGTGGTCCCCAGAGACCCAGACAAAGGGGAATTAAGGTAGCTTGAACCTGAATCTGGGGACTGGAAAGAATCTGGTTTTGCAGCTTCTTGGGTCTCCATGGAAATGAGCAGATTCTGGGAAAGTTTCCTTCTAAGGGAGAAGGGCAATGTTGGCTGCATCCTTTCTTCTGGACATGCTTAGAATTCATGATTCATGAAGCAGCTGTCTATAGATTCTCTTTAGACATGGGCCATTCTGCACTTTTTCTGACCCCTTCATTCCTGTTCTCCCTTCCTGCAAGACTCCCTGGTACTCCAACACCCAGTGCATCCTGCTGCTTCACTCAGAGCGAGGGCTCAGTAATGGAAAACATGCATCTCAGAACCAAGAGCCACATGTCTGGTTTATCCTCGTATCCCAGGGCTTAGGATAACATCATACACAAACTGAATGCTCAACCATTTTTAGCAAAAGGTCTGTGGAGAATGAAAAAAAATGATAGCCAAGTTCATAGCGGGCCCTCTTCCTTAGGGATGAGAAAAATTCATAGCTCAGACTTCTCAATGTTTAAGTGCACATAATTAACCAAAGATCCTATTCTGATTTAATAAGTTTGAGGTACAACCAGAAGTTTTCTACAAGCTCATGATACTCATGGTGGTCGTCTTTGGATCCCTCACAGGGTAACAAGGATGTAAATGGAACTAAACAGCTAATTCTAAGAAAGGGCAAAGAGTCACTTACTACATTTTATAAATTAATAGCCCACCCAACTCACCTACAGTGTAACTATGCAAGCTAGAGTTGCATAAGGTTTAGTGTGGTCCCTTGTGCATTTTAGTGTGAAATACAGTGGTCCCTTGTCAATCATGGGGGTTTGGTTCCAGAACACCTCGCAATAGGCGAAAATCTGCAAAGTAGCAACCTTATATTTATTTTATTATTTATATATATTTTAAGGCTCCCCACACTCTTATAAACCTTTCCCACACTGTTATTAATCTTTCACACACTCTTATGAATACTTCCTATGCTTATTTTACTGCAAAAATAATTAAAATAATAAATATATACAAATACTTATATACTGCAAAATCCTATGATATAGTGAAAAATCTGAGATACAAAATTAGATATATATAATCTAAAAATCCGCAATAGGACCCTGGCCGGTTGTCTCAGTGGCAGAGTGTTAGCCCAGTGTGTGAATGTCCTGGATTCAATTTCCGGCCAGGGCACACAGGGGGAAGCTCCCATCTGCTTCTCCACCTTTCCCCCTCTCCTTTCTCTCTCTCTCTTCCTCTTCTGCAGCCAAGGCTCCATTGGAGCAAAGTTGGCCCGGGCACTGAGGATGGCACTGTAGCTTCCGCCTCAGGTGCTAGAATGGTTCCAGTTGCAAAGGAGCAATGCCCCAGATGGGCAAAGCATCGTCCTCTGGCGGGCATGCCAGGTGGATCCCAGTCAGGCGCATGTGGGAGTCTGTCTCTGTGCTTTTCTGCTTCTCACTTCAGAAAAAAACAAAATACCAAAAAAAGAAAAAAATAATAATCTGCGATAGAGTGAGACTGCAAAAAGTGAACTACGATATGGCGAGGGACGACTGTATTCCTTTTATTTATACCTGTGGGAATATAGGGGCATACACACCAACCATATGTATTGAAAGTTATCTCTATACCAAAAATATTCATGGGAATTCAATAGTAATTCCTAGTATATAATTCCAAGTGATTAAATAGTTATTTCAGAATTGAATAGTTGTAGATTTTTTTTTTGTCATAGCTTCATTCATTTAGCAAGCATTCTGTGGAATACTTAGCACTGATAAAGCTGCTGTCTGGGCTCTGGAAGATGCTCTTCCTTTCCACCTTGAGCTCCATTCTAGTGGGATGTCTAGAGACAAATAACAACAGTATGATATGATAAATTGTCCCTGTCATTGCTGTACAACAGAACTATACTGTGAGCCACCAATGCAATTTAAAGTATTCTAGTAGCCATGTTAGAAAAGTAAGGTCAAATAAGTGTTATTAATTTTTATTGTAAATTTTCATATGTTCAAACTAGTCTCATTTCATTATGTAATCAATATAAAAACTTAGTAAAAACATCCTTTTTTTCTGTGAAAAGGATTAGTAAGATATTTTACATGTTTGATATTGCATTTTATCCTTACAGTACACCTCAAGTTGTGACTGACAACTCTGTATTGGATGGTGCAGGTCTTTGCAGTAGGGTAGCTAATAACTTCAGTGGAGTAAGACCCTTAGCATTACAGCCCAGCTGAGGTTCTGTGGACACATTCCTCAACACTTCTGAACTTCACTTTCCTCCAGGCCTGTCTTGGGGATTTAAAAATGAAATAGATAGCTCATAAAATACCTATTAAGACTTATGATCTGATTTAATTTTTTTCTCTATTTCCCTTATATCTAATACTCTAACCTACAGGATTCTCTCTTAATGAGAAAATCCAGAATTAATTTGAGCAGTTTTGCTATGATCATTCATGAATAGTTGAAGACTGGGAATCTGTCCTAATGGAGAAGGGTGGGCAGGTCCACATCATTCACTATTTGTCGACTACTCACAAGTCATTTCAAACCCCCTTTCTCCTGGAAGCTCCTTGCTCTGGAGGCCAGAGTACCAATGCTTACGAGGAGAGGCCACACAAGCCTGTTGTGCTCCTGTATTTTTCAAGCTTCCACACATTGCTCAACAGATAGTATGTGACCACCTAATATGTGCCTGGCATGGGTCTGGGCACTGAGGGAGGCAGAAAAAAAATATGAAAAGGTGTGTCTGTTGTATAACTCTGTACAAAAACAGTCAAATAAAACAATGAGGAAAGGGAAGCTGGAATTATGACTAGGGTGGTCAGGACAGTCTCACTGCAAAGTTGAAATCTGAGCAAAGGCTGAAGGAGGTGAAGGAGCCAACCCTGTAGTTACAGATGGGAAAAGCATGCCAGACAGGGGGAATAGCAAGTGCAGAAACCCTGACGAGGGGAAGGCTGGTCTTAAAAACACAGCAGGAGCCAGTGTGGCTGGAGGGGAGTGGGTGAGGATTGTGTGCAGTAGGGGTGAGGTCAGAGAGGAAACAAGGTGTTTACATGATGTAGTTTCTATGCCCCTCTGATATTTTGTCTTTTTCTCTTGAGTGTGCTGGGAGGTTATTGGAGTTGGAAGTGGAGGCGTGGCACAGTCTGATTTTGACTTTACTGTACTCACTCTTGTAGGTAAAAGGCAGATGCAAGCCAGGGGAAGAAGGTAGGAAGCCAAGTGGAAGGCAGTAGGGTGATATGAAGGTGTCTTGAACCATGAGTGGTTGTGAACATCAGTGGACATCAACAGGAGGCTTCTGGGAAAGGGTTTAATTTCCTCGTGAAAACAGACTGACCATCCAGAAGTGGTCTTTCCCCTTTGACTCTTCTTCATAAATGTGATGAAGAATGTGACTCCATTTGCAGCTGCTGTCTTTGGTAAAAAAATATGCTGAGACTGGCCAGGGCTGGTATTCATCTCCTGAACCATGAACGGTGACTGCTCATCTCAGATTTCTTATTTTGTGACCAGACGAACCTCTTTGCTTGAGCTGAATGCATCTTCAGCGACACGGTGTCCTCGGTGACCCCCTTCCTCTTCTCTTCTGCAGCTCTTCACTAGGACCCCAGAGCCCGAAAGGCCAGACTCCAAGCTGCTTACAGGCTGCTCCAAAGAGACAAAGGCTCCTGTATTGTGTGACAGCAGGGAGGAAAAGTGATTTGATACATGTTCTCTATGTTGTCTCTTAATCCCCGTTCATCCGGGCTAATCTCCAAGTGGACAAAGTAATCAAATTTGAATTTGGCTTATTCGATGGGCTGAATAAGTGGCTGGAAATAGTTCCCCAAACTGTGGTTTCCATTGAATAATTGAAATTATGCAAGGGCATGGAAAATTTTCAACAAATATAATATGTCTGAAAATCTATTAAAGATTTGTCTGCAAAAATCATTTGAAAAAAACCCATCTCAACAATAAAAATAAATTACATTTCCATTCTTGCTGTTGCTCCCTTTGGGATGGAGCACATCGCTATCCACTTCGTGGACAAATGAAACCAGTGCATTTTAGAATAAATGACTCTCCAGGTTCAAACCATTAGGTTTAAACCATTAGGTGAGGGTTCTACATTGAAAAAGAAATAGGAAAAAATTCCCTAACTTAATATTGCTCAGAGCATATATCTGCTGATGTGCTTCATCGATGGGGGTTCTGGGAATCTGAGTTTTTCACCTGTGACTTTGAGTTAAAGACAACTCTGCCCTGCAAGTTTGGAGTTTGTTAGGGTCATTTGGAGCTGCCCCATGGGGATCATAGTTCACTAGAATCACTTATTTCTATTTTCATTTTATCCTGAGCAGAAGAGAAAGTTCCTTCGAAGGACAAGTAGGAAGTTGACCAGGGAAATATAATTTTTGAACAATGAATTGAAAGTCTCTCTGAGTAATTTCTGTCTCATACAATGGAACTTTGCAAATTGAATTTAGAAGTTGGTTCTAGTTGTGGTCCCATCACCCTCCTGTACTCTCCATATTGGTTCAAAGCAGTTTCCTGGATACCTCTTTAAATAAAACCCATGTAACTTAAAGCCACAATATTGTTGTCCCTGTTTTCTTCTTTTTCATGGGATTACTTTTTGTGGTAGCTCTGGCTGCTGGTCTGGGTCTTGCTAACTGCCTTGGGCAGGGCAAGATCTGTGGTTTTATTTTTCAGATGGGCATTAGCACTCAGGTTGCACACTCATGCTGGACTGGCTGACCAGCTTCACCTCCACGTAGATTCATTCCCTGAGAAACTTGGAATGGGAAAGAGACACACAGAGGCCAAACCTCCTCCCTAATGAGAACTGTCAGAGTTATGATTTTGTTGCTTAAAAGAAGCCATTGCCTGTGGACACAAACAAAGAAAAAAAAACCCAATAGCCCCCATCAGTTGCCCACTGCACTGGAGGCAGCTCCTGGGGTCTGGCATGGTGACTGGTGATAGAGGACTGGTGTAATGTCCAAGGCTGCTTTTTCCAAACATGGAATAAGCTTCAGCTGCAGTTCCTGACTTCATACTGTAAGCAAGGCAAGTGCATATAGTGAAACAAGATCAAGGCTCTTGCTAGGAGTGGGAAGGAAGGCAGAGAATGATTTTTTTTGTTTGTTTTGTTTCCTCCATGGTGAGAGCATATTTGTCAAATGTTAGAAAGAGTACCTTGGTAATAGAGTCTTAAGTACTTTCTAACGTGACACTGGGCCAAGCACTTTTAAAATTTTATTTTACTGAATCCTCAACAGCCCCTCCCCCTACTCCCAGGATGGAGTTACTCCATCAACCTCATTTTACAAATGAGCAAAGAAGTGTTTAGAGAAGGTAGGTAGCTTGCTCAGGGTCACAGGCGGCATGTGATGCAGTGCAGCCTGCCCAGGCACTGCTCTTAGCCTCTATCAGCTTGCTCTGAGGATGGCCCTGTGGCTTCTGCCAATGCTCATGGTGTGTAGAATGAGTTTCTATTTTGTGACAACCTGAAATTTGCTTTCTAATCCAGGTGGGAGTGTTATAAGGTACCTGTTGGGCAGATAAAATATATTATGCTCACTTTGTTAAAGATGGCGCTGCCCACATGAAAGCCCATTGCCCAGGTGATGCTATTAGTTGCCCTTCTTGCTTGGGATGGGTGTGATTATGTTAATATGTGCTGGGGGAGGGCTTTTGTGCCAAAAGGTTTTAAAAGGAAGAAAGATCATGTTGTTCTGGGGGAAGAGTGATTACGTTCTAGGAGGAGCCCATGCTGTAGGAGAGAAGAGAAAGGCCACATGGAGGAGGCCAGGAGAAGCAGCCAAGAAGACGGAGTGCTGAGGGAGAGGCCAGTTTGTGCAGAATTTGTGCAGAGAGAAGGAGATAGGGATCAGAGGTGAATAAGGCTGGTGAGGTAGAAACTTTGATTCTAGGAATACTCGGATAAGTCAGTGGCTTTGGGAGCCCTGAATGGAAAGGGAAGTGTTTTCCCACTGTGTGTATTTCTTGCCCACTGGGTGTAAGCTAGGATTGAAGCTAATAGCCCACCAGTTCGTGGCTCCATTGTTTCATTACAGTCTGTCCGAATCTGATGCAAATCTGCATGGGCCAGGTGGCTGCGATGGTGGCTGTGGCTACTGGCTTTACTGTACCAAAAGTTACAGAATTAATATTAATATTTTAGGAAGCTTAAAGAACATTTTATTAATTTGGGCTAGGTGAGAAGAGAGATTTTGTAAATGATCTTTGTATTTGTGTGATTAGCCTAAAATCAGGATGGCCGATAGCATTGTATTGTAAATGCAGAGGGGAAGGAGATTTGGATTCTCTGACCTACTCCCACACCTATAAGGAAGCGAGTGAATAGCTAGCCAGGTACAGGAAGAGAAAGATTAAATTAAACCTTTTCTTATATTGATGGGCCATTTACAGGCATTTGTCCCCATGGAAACTACCCCTCCCCTCCTGAAAGCGGGTAATGTGTATATATATATATCTCTGAACAAAGGAATGGCAGGTGAACACTAGAAAATATAGGAATATCTTTTAATATGTAGAGTGACATTTTTACTATTGTGTTACTTTGTAAGTTTTAATGTATAAAAACGTCTTTTTATGAATCCTATAGACCACGGGTTGGGAACCTTTTAGGCTGAGAGAGCCATGAACGCCACATATTTTAATATGTAATTCCGTGAGAGCCATACAATGACCCGTGTATGTTATGCATTATCCAATAAAAATTTGGTGTTGTCCCGGAGGACAGCTGTGATTGGCTCCAGCCACCCGCAACCATGAACATGAGCGGTAGGAAATGAATGGATTGTAATACATGAGAATGTTTTATATTTTTAACGTTATTATTATTTTTTATTAAAGATTGGTCTGCGAGCCAGATGCAGCCATCAAAAGAGCCACATCTGGCTCTCAAGGTTCCCGACCCCTGCTATAGATGAATGTTATAAACTTGCTAATGAATTGTGTCCCATCCCCTCCCTTCATCCTTTTCCCAAACCTGTACAGGTGAAAACAAAAGTTATAAGCTTATGCCATGATGTCAGGCTTTTCCCCCGCCCATGTATAAATAAGGGTATATAACCAGCCCCTAGAATATTATAGATACACAAGATTTGGGACTGCTGCCTTGTGTAAGCTATATGCAGCTGGCATATTTAATAAATTTCCTCCTTTAATAAAACTTTTCCAAATTCATCTGGATTGGGTGTCTCTATGTGAACTCGATGAAATGAGGTACAGTACCTTTCAGAATCTGGGGTGCAGTACTTTATAACAGGAGCACATATTCCCTCTATTTCTCTCCCTGCTTTGGTCCCCAAATACCCTTCTGTAAACAGTGTCCAAGGAGCGCTGTGGCAGTGGTTGCCCTGAGCAGGAAAGTTGCCTCAGTAGCTTTTGAACTATTTGTAGTGGGGTGATGACGGGGCACACCCAGAGCCTGGCAGCCCTGGACCCTCTGCAGTCCATGGTTGCATTGGTTTCTTCGACCTCAGAGGCAACATGAACTATGAACTATGATTTTACCTCTGGTCCCAATGGCATCTGATGATTCCATTTGTGTGGCTTAGTTTCCTGACAGAGGAGACGAGAGTAGATGCATCAGTAAAAGGCAATGCAGCAAGAGTGAGAGAACTCAATGGGATCCATGGCAACAGGGCATTAGCAGGTGGTGGAACCAGTTCACCCAGGGTCATAGGGCTGCTAACTGGCAGCATAAGTGAGTCTGAGTAGTTTCTGGACCCCAAGGAAGAGTCCTTCTCTGTGACATCCACATGTCCCCATTCCTATTGTGATTTCTGAAATTCCATAATTGGATGATTAGTTTTTATTTTGAGGCTCCTTATATTATCTTAAGAACTATATGACTTCACAGATAGGTGCCACTGCCTGGTCAGGTAGAAAGATTAAGATTTTTGAAATCAGAAAATCTGTACATGCAAGCTATGAGTAATTTAAAAAACTACCTAAGATTTTATTTTGAATTACATACAGTAGTGACTGTGAGATGTCAAGATCTTTTCACTGCTGCTAGTACTTTAGTCTTAATTTGGACCTAAAATATAACTATTCTTGATAATAATAAGTTTGTAGTAGTTTTCAATTGCCATGTAACCTATTATACATAATTAGTAACTTAAAACAACATTGATGTGTTAGGTGTCTGATTTTGAGCAAGGTACTTCATTTCAGGACCTCAGTTTCTCCTCTGTAATGTGTGACGAATGAAATGGAAGTGGTTTTCTAATGGCTTTTTATCAGTTTAGGCATTCTTGGTTACAAAAACTTGGTTACAAAATCACAAAAGACTAGTTTTAGAGATGCTTGACATTATTTACAAGAAGAGTTATGAAAGGAGTGAGAAAGGCTCATTAAAATGGGACCTAATTGAATGTGCACCACTAATAGAGCCCCGAGGGTCACCTTTGTGTGGGGAGGGTAGCTCTCAAAAAGTGATTTATATCAGAGGATATGCAGTACAAGAGCAGCCAAACCTGTGTTTCAGAAATTAATTTATTCAAGCACTCTTACCTCTACCTTCCTGTCACTCTTACTCACATGCTGGGGCTGCAGAAACCAAAGTAAAAACCAAACAGTAACAAGGTTTCTTATTTTTAAGAGCAGAGCAGGTGCGGGAGACACTGGTGCTATTCACCCATCTTCTGGCCTTCCTTCCTTAGGCAGTCAGTAAAATTGTTCTGCTCCAGCATCTGAAGATAAACATTCCATGCAATTTTTTTTTCTTTTTTTTCCTTCTCCTCCCCTCCCCTCCCCTCCCCTCCCCTCCCCTCCCCTCCCCTCCCCTCCCCTCCCCTCCCCTCCCCTCCCCTCCCCTCCCCTCCCCTCCCCTCCCCTCCCCTCCCCTCCCCTCCATTCTTCTCTTCCTGTTCTTTCTTTTGGTCTGTGAAATATGAATGGAAGCAGTGTGTGTCACTTCTCGGTGGAAATATTTAAGAACTGGTGTGTGGTTCTCCATCTTTTCTCTTTGTCTCCTGCAGTGACCATGAATATAGATGGTGAATACAAGTCTTTTACCACCTTGGTTAAATTTATTACTAGTTACTTTATTTTTGTTATTGTTGTTAATGGGGTTGTTTCTTTAATTTCTCTTTCTGGTTGTTCATTATTAATGTATAAAAATGCCACTGACTTCTGAATATTAATTTTGTATTCTGCTACTTTGCTGAATTCATTTATTAGGCCTAGTAGTTTTTTTGGCTGAGACTTTAGGGTTTTTTCTATGTACAGTATCATGTCATCAGCAAATAATGACAGTTTTACTTATTCCTTTCCAATTTGGATGCCTTTTATTTCTTCTTCTTGTCTGATTGCTGTAACTAAGACTTCCAAAACTATGATCATGTCTTGTTCATAATCTTAAGGGGATTGCATTTAGTTTTTGACCATTGAATATGAGGTTGGCTGTAGGTTTGTTATATATGACCTTTTAATTATGTTGATGTTTGTTCTCTCTATTTCCACTTTGCTGATAGATTTTATCATAAATGGGTGCTAGATTTTATCAAATGCTTTTTCTTCATTTATTGATATGATCATGTGATTTTTATCCTTCATTTTATGTGATGTATCCCTTTTTGTGAATTTTGTACCAGCCTTGCCTCCTTAGAATAAATCCCACTTGATTATGATGTATGATCTTCTGAATGTACTGCTGGGTCTGGTTTGTTAATATTTTGTTGAGAATTTTAGCATGTATGTTTATCAGGGATACTGCGTATAATTTCCTTTCTTTGTAATGTCTTTATCTGGTTTTGGAATTAGAGTAATAATGGCTTCATAAAATGAGCTTGGAAAGTGTTCCCTTCTCTTAAATTTTTTGGAATAGTTTTTTGTTTTTTTTCGTGCGAGGAGGGGAGGCAGAGACAGACTTTTGCATGTACCTGACTGGATCCACCCAGCAAGCCCACTAGAGGATGATGCTATGCCCATCTGGGTGTTGCTTCATTGCAAATGGAGCCATTTTTTAGCACCTGAGGAGGTCATGGAGCCATCTTCAATGCCCAGGGCCAACTCATTCCAATCGAGCCATGGCTGCAGGAGGAGAGGAAAAGAGAGGAGGTGGAAGAGTGGAGAAGCAGATGGGGTACTTCTCCTGTGTGCCCTGACTAGGAATTGAACCCAGGACATTCATACACTGGGTCAACACTTGACCACTGAGCCAACTTGCCAGGGATTTTTTTTTGGAATAGTTTGAGAAAGATAAGTGTTAATTCTTCTTTGAATGTTTGGTAAAATTTATCTGTGAAGCCACCTGTTCTAGGACTTTTGTTTTCTGGGAGTTTTTACTTGGCAAATTATAGAACGTTAAAAAAAAGAAATTGAGGAAGATACAAACAAGAGGAAGCATATATTATGCTCATGGATTGGAATAATTAACATCATTAAAGTGTCCATACTACCTAGAACAATCTATGATTTAACGCAAATCCTATTAAAATACTGATGGCATACTTCAAAGAACTAGAACAAATATTCCAAAAATTTATATGGAACCCAAAAGAACCAGAATAGTCTCAGCAATCTTGAAAATGAAGAAAAAAGTGGCAAGTATCACAATACCCGATATCAAGCTATACTACAAAGCCACTATAATTAAACCAATCTGATACTGGCATGAGAACAGGCATACAGATCAATGGAACAGAACAGAGAACTCAGAAATAAACCCACACCTTTATGGTCAATTAATATTTGACAAAGGAGGCAAAAGTATACAATGAAGTAAAAACAGTCTTTTTAATAAATGGTGTTCGGAAAATTGGACAGGTACATGCAAATAACACCATTCACAAAAACAAACTCAAAATGGATAAAAGACTTAAATATAAGTAGCCAAATCATAAAAATCTTGGAAGAAAACATGGGCTGTAGACTCTCAGATATCTCTTGTATCAATATTTTTGCCAAAATATCTCCACAGGCACATGAAATAAAGGACAAAATAAATGGAACTATATCAAACTAAAAAGCTTTTGCATGGCAAAAGACACCATTAACAAAATAAAAAGACAAACCACTCAAGGGGAGAACATATTTATTGTTACATCTGATAAGGAGTTAACAACCAAAATTTAAAATAAAACTCAACACCAGGAAAGTAAACGGTCCAATTAAAAAATGGGCAAAGGACCTGAATAGACACTTCTCCAAAGAGGACATACAGATGGCCAATAGACATGAATAAATGTTCAATGTCATTAGTCATCAGAGAAATGCAAATTGAAACCACACACCTGTCAGAATGACTATTGTAAAGCCAACAGCCACAGCCGCCATCACAGCTGCCTGGCCCATGCAGGTTTGCATTAGATTCGGACAGTTGGTAACGAAACAATGGAGCCAAGAACTGGTGGGCCATCATCTTTATCCTATCTTGCACCCATTGGGCAAGAAATACACACAGTGGGAAAACACTTCCCTTTCCATTCAGGGCTCCCAAAGCCACTGACTTATCTGAGTTTCCTAGAATCAAAGGTTTCTAGCTCACCGGCTTTATTCACCTCTGTTCCCATCTCCTTCTCCTTGCACAAATTCTGCACAAATTGGCTTCTCCTTCAGCACTCCGCCATCTTGGCTGCTTCTCCTGGCCTCCTCCACATGGCCTTTATCTGCTCTCCTCTCTGCTCTCTTCCTAGAACATAATCCCTCTTCTCCCCGAACAACGTGATCTCTCTTCCTTTTAAAACCTTTGGGCACGAAAGCTCTCTCCCAACACATGTTAATATAATCACGCTCATCCCAAGCAAGGAGGGCAACTAATATCACCTGGGCGACGGGCTTCCACATGGGCAGCACCATCTTTAACAAAGTGAGCATAATATATTTTATCTGCTCAACAACTATCATCAACAAACTCCAAGTGCTGGCGAGGGTGTGGAGAAAAGGGAACCCTCCTGCACTGCTGGTGGGAATGCAGACTGGTGCAGCCATTGTGGAAAACAGTATGGTGTTTCCTCAAAAAATTAAAAATGGATCTGTCTTTTGACCCAGCTATCCCACTTCTGGAAATATATCCAAGAATCCTGAAATACCAACTCAAAAGAAGATTGTGTACCCCTCCCATGTCTATTGCAGCACTGTTTACAATAGCCAAGATCTGGAAATACCCAACTGCCCATCAGTGGACCAGTAGATTAAAAAGTTGTTGTATATTACACAATGGAATACTATGTGGCCATGGTCATAAAAAGGAAGAAAATCTTACCTTTTGCAACAGCATGGGTAAACCTGGAGATTATTATGCTAAGTGAAATAAACCAGGCAGAGAAAGACAAATACCATATGATCTCACTTACTGGTGTATGTAGAATCTAATGAACACTATAAACTGAGGAACAAAATGCAAACAGAGGCATGGATACAGAGAACATTGACAGACAGCTGTCAGAGGGAAGGGGGAAGAGGGCACAGGATCAAAGAAGATGAAGGGATTAGCCAAACTCATATATATATAACACATAGATACAGACAACAAGGTAATATAGACAGAGGGAAAGAGGTGTGGAGGTAGGGGGAGGAGGGCAAAGGAGGGGTAAATGGGAACAGAAAGAGACTTTGCTTGAGGTGGGGGCATAATGTGTTATATAGATGGTGTTTTATTGAATTGTAAACCTGTATGATTTGGTGAACCATGTTATCCCAATAAATTAAAAATAAAATAAAGTAGATGGTGATATAGTGGTACAGCACCAAGAACAGCTCCCTGGGAGGTTCCAGAACTTGCAGGACAAGTTGCATGATGGAGAAATAAACCATATTTTGGAGAGACAGGCTAGGAGAGAGAGACAGGAACATCAAGTTACTCCCATATGTGCCCTGACCAGGGAATCGAACTGGCAACCTCCATGTTTGGGACGATGCTTCAACCAACCAAGTTATTCGGCCAGGGCTTAATATTTTCTTTTAGAGACAGAGAGAGGAAAACAGAAGGGAGAGAGAAGGGAAGCATTTATTTATTGTTCCACTCAGTTGTGTACTTATTGGTTGTGTCCCATGTGTGCCATGACCGGGATTGAACCCACAACCTTGTTGTGTCAGGACTACGCTCTCAACCGACTGAGCTAACCAGCCAGGGCCAGGCATTGTTTTTTAAGCTTTTAAGATATTGGAATCGTTAATTACTGTAGCATAACTTCCTTTAAGCAGACTGATAAACAGACCACAAAACTTGGTAAATGGCTGAGATTGTGATCTGGAGAAATAACACCTTACTAACAGAGGAAGAAAAAAGCCTTGATAATCCAAATTCCTGGATGAACTATTTTGACTTTTCTTTTTCTGCTTCCTCCCAGGCTTGAGAAAGTTAGTGAAGTGTTAAAAAGCAGATAACAGGGATCTGAAAATAAGTAGAATTAGTCTGGATTGATCTGCCAACCGCTGGTCAACTGAGAGTTGGCTGAACTTGCAAGCTCTGTTTTCTAAGGATACATCTCTTGCAATCTTGTCTAGGCTTCTGGCTCTTCCGTGGTTGCTCTGATGGGCTGCATATAAAGAAAGCGTTGGAATTCTGTCTTTCAACTAAGTAACGGGAACTTTTTTTTTTTAACTCTTGTTTTGTTTGGGCTGATGTATTTTGGCTGTCTTCTCAAAAAACTTTTCCTGTTGCTTCTGATTTAAATCAATTTCCTGGAATTCCTTTTAAATGAACCCTTTGCTCTCTGTCTTTCTTTTCTTCCCCCAGAGGAGAATCTATAACAAGCCAAGCACCAATCCCAAAACCTAAAATTTAGGAATTCCTCTGTGGAAACTGAGCCTGCACTGGTGTTTTTAACACTTCTTATTCTATGAGGTAGTTATTCTCAGACCCCAGAAAAGATCATATAAAGCTCAGAAGCAGGTAGAAGTTTAGGAAAAAAGTCAAAGAAAACCCAATTGTTTACTTATTCAGATTTATTTATTTATTTATTTATTTATTTATTTATATTTTGGTCAGCGACAGAGAGAGTCAGAGAGAGGGACAGATAGGGACAGACAGGCAGAAAGGGAGAGAGATAAGGAGCATCAATTCTTCATTGCAGCTCCTTTATTTGTTCATTGATGCTTTTTCATATGTGCCTTGACCCTGGGGCCACAGCAGAGCAAGTGACCCCTTGCTCACACTAGCGAATTTGGGCTTCAAGCCAGAGACTGTGGGGTCATGTCTATGATCCCACGCTCAAGGCAGTGACCTCACGCTCAAACTGATGAGCCCACACTCCAGCTGGTGACCTTGGAGTTTCGAACCTGGGTCCTCCACGTGCCAGTCCGATGCTCTATCCACTGCACCACCACTTGGTGAGGCTACTTATTGACTTTTATATCAAGTTCCAGGTGAATTTATTTTCTTTCTTTTTTAAATTTAGTTTCTGTATCAGTAATATAGTTAGGTGATTCAAAATTACAAAGACATAATTGAGTAAGCATAGAAGGTCTCATTCCCACCTCCATTTCTAGCTACTCTCCAATATGATTAATTTCTTATGTACCTTTACAGGAATATATTGTGCATTGTGTAAGCACATCTCATATAGCCTTATTTTCTCTTTTATATAATTGGTAACATTCTCTCCTGTTACCCTCCTTGCTTTTCTTGCTTAATGGTATCTCTATTTTATAGATCTTTCCGCATCAGTATATAAAAATCTTCCTTATTTAAAAAATTCTGGCCCTGGCCAGTTGGCTCAGTGGTAGAGCGTCGGCCTGGCATGCAGGAGTCCCGGGTCCGATTCCCAGCCAGGGCACACAGGAGAGGCGCCCATCTGCTTCTCCACCCCTCCCCCTCTCCTTCCTCTCTGTCTCTCTCTTCCCCTCCCGCAGCTGAGGCTCCGTTGGAGCAAAGGATGGCCCGGGCACTGGGGATGGTTCCGTGTCCTCTGCCTCGGGCGCTAGAGCGGCTCTGGTCGCGACAGAGCGATGCCCCAGATGGGCAGTGCATCGCCCCCTGGTGGGCGTGCCAGGTGGATCCCGGTCGGGCGCATGCGGGAGTCTAACTGCCTCCCGGTTTCCAGCTTCAGAAAAATGCAAAAATACAAAAAATAAAAAATAAAAAAATAAAATAAATAAAATAAAATAAAATAAAAAATTCTGGTAAGCTCATTTAACAAAAGTCTGAATCAATGGGCATTGAAGTTGTTTTCAATTTCTGCTTTTGCAAATCATGCTGCTATGAATAACTTTGCCTTAAGTCAGTTCACATCTGTGTGAATATGTTTATGAAAATAATTTCTAGAAGTGGAATTGCTGGGCTAATGTATTAGTTTAATAATAAGTTTAAAGTGTAGCTGAGTGAGACTTCAGTGGGCTCAAAAATATACCCAAACCACGGATGTCAGAGCCTACCATGTATAATTAATTGTTCATGGTTTAAAAGTGATATTACATCATACATACACTGAGTATTTACTTTGTGCCTATTGTGTGCCCAAACTATGTGGGTGCTAGAGATAATCCAATAAATAAAATATGTAAAAATAATGTTTTCCTAACAACTCGTGGAGCAGAAAGGGCAGCGTGGTGGTTAATTTTATGTGTCAACTTGGCTGCACTGGAGTGAGTAGTTGTTTGGTTATAATACTAGTCTAGCTGTTGTTGAAAAGGTATTTTTTATGTATGATTAACATTTACCATCATTGACTTTAAATGAAGCAGATTACCCTCCATAGTGTGGGTGGGCCTCACCTAATTATTTGAAGCCTTAAAGAGAAAGACTGAAGTTTCCAAAGAAGAAGGAATTCTCCTTGGGACTGCAGCATGAAAACCCTTTCTGAATTTTGATTTGCTGCATACAAAATTCAGATTCAAGACTGCAGCATGAATTCTTAACTGAATTTTAAGCTTGCTAGCCTGCCCTACAAATTTTAGACTGGCTAGCCCCACAGTCATGTGAGCCAATTACTTAAAATAAATCTTCCTCCCTATATATATCCTACTGATTCTGTTTCTCTGGAGTTTCCTGAATAATACAGGCAGAAATACTGATCTCCACCCAACATATGAGAAGCAGAGGCTAGGTGGGCCCATGCTACCCTAGACACCAAACTCTACAACCAAAGTTTTTTCTACCACCTTATAATTTTATTAAAACTCAAAATAGGTTGTATACAGTGGCAATCCCAATACAGAATATTAGACACACCGATCAAGGTGCTTACTCTGTCTGTGGACCCTGCTGCAGGGAAGCCGTGGGTTGCAGTGGTTTGTACTATGAGATCTCCCTGGCTTCCACTGATGGGATCAGAGGTGGTAGTGTGACACAGTGGTAGCCAGTCTGCAGACTGGTCAGTGACTGCTGACATGACCTCTCATAGAAAGCTAGCCTGAGCTGATGAAGTTTGTGCAGAGGCTGAGCAAGCAGGGCAGTAGAGTGGGAACAGAAGCTGCTGGGCTGTGAAATAGGAGGAAACAGGGAAGGCCACGAAAGAACTGATGCCAGCTGAAGTTGTAAGAGGACAGAACACCGAAGTCGAGTGGAATGGTCATCAGAGAGGCGAGCAGCAAGTCCACTGTGAGAGAGTGGGCAATGGATGGTCTCTAGAGCTGCCTCAGACTCTCATCTCATAGTGTTAAGTTCCATACATATTCTTAAAGTGAACCCACTTTGCCTTCATGAAAACTCAAGTGAGCCTCTGCTTTTTGCAACTGGCTTTTACAATTGTAAAACAGGAGAACTTCATACAGACTTCCAAAGACAGGTCTTGAATAGGACAGTTAGGACCTGAGTCAGTTCTACTTGGAGTTGGAAACAAGCTTATTTCGGTGTAATGGAGTAACTGTGTAACTGAAGGTTGGGAAACTACGTCCTTCTCATTACAAAATCTGTTTAGTAGCTGGGAGAGAATTAGGGACCATAACCATCCAGCTTTTCTCACCTCTTTTTTTTTAAACTACTAGTTCTTTTTTATTTATTTTATTTTTCCTTACAGAGACAGAGAGAAAGTCAGAGAGAGGGATACACAGGGACAGACAGGAATGGAGAGAGATGAGCAGCATCAATCATTAGTTTTTCGTTGCGCATTGTGACACCTTAGTTGTTCATTGATTGCTTTCTCATATGTGTCTTGACCGTGGGGCTACAGCAGACCGAGTAACCCCTTGCTCGAGCCAGCAACCTTGTGTCCAAGCTGGCGAGCTTTGCTCAAACCAGATGAGCCTGCACTCAAGCTGGCGACCTTGGGGTCTCGAACCTGGGTCCTCCGCATCCCAGTCCAATGCTCTATCCGTTGCGCCACTGCCTGGTCAAGCTTAGCTCTTTTTTTTAGCTAGGTATGGCTGTGTCTCTACCTTCTGGCCAATGATATGCATTTAGCAGCTTCTAATAGTCTTCTTTTAAAGACACTTGACATATACCCCTACCCATTTTAACTCTGTCTCTTTCTCTATCCTGCTCCCTAGAAGCTGATGCTATAAGATCAAGGGCAAGAATAGCTACAAGATGAAATTTGGTTCCTGAAGTGGGAGGATGCTAGTAGCAGAGCCTCGGCAGGTGCACAGGATTAGTTGAAGTGGTCAGGTAGTAAGTAGAAATACACATATATCGCAGGTAGTGAGCTGGCGAACTTTGTGGTGGCAAAACATGTAGTATACAAACTCTTCCCTGGGTTCACTGGGAGGCAGGGCAGGGTCATTCTGGGTCCACAGTCTTTGGGAACTGATGGGAATATTTAACTTTGTGGCTTGTGTTGACTGTGTCTTGATATTCTTGCGATAAGACAGAGGAGTTCTGGCCAGGGTTAGCAGCCTGTAGACATTGCCAGAAAGGACTAGGGCTTTGCTGAAATAAGACTCTCCTGCAATCTAAGTAAACTGAGGGTTCAGTAATTGGGGACCTAGCAGGGCTGAAAATGCCAAGTACATCTGCATTGCAAATTGAAGGGGTTAGGATTGGCTCTGAAAGGCAGTTTTACCAGAATGTGAACTTTGGGTTGCAGGCCTTTCTCAAGCATCACTTATGAGAAGTTCTGGGTATCACCATAAGCAAAGTAAAATAATAATGGTGGCAAAAATTAGGTAAGGGTTGCCCACCTTCTAAAGCCTGCTGTTTCAGATGGCTTCACAGTGGCCACTCTGAGATGAAGGTGAAGGGCATGTGCTGCAGACCAGCGCGGCTAGTAATTGTCCGGGTCCTGAGTAGAATGGTGCAGAATGAAGACATGAACTCAGGGAGAAAAAGGCAAGCCAGAGCAAAAGCAAAGCCCCTGCTTTATTATATAGTGCAGAGCTGTGTGCAAATAGAGAAGCCTCTGATGCAAAGTGACATTTCCAAGGCAACCGGAGAATTCTCCCAAGTGCAGAAAACCCTCCACCCTGCATAACTGGAATCAACCAACATCAGAACAAACAAAGGGTGAGAGGATAGGGCATGTAAATTGCCTCTAGCGACTTAATCAAACAAGTGGGGATGGGACCAGTAGAAACACTCAGCTTCATAGCCAACATGGAGGTGTGGGGAAAGAGCTTAGCCTTTAGCTTAAGCCTTAAACTGCAAGGGCTTTGCCAGCTTGCAGTCTCCCACAGGCATGGACCACAGAGCCCAGTGAGTAACAGACTAGAGTGGGTTCGGCACACTGCAGTCTGTCGGGCAAGTTTGACCCCGACCTTAAACAGGTGAAAAAAAGTGGGCATTTGTTTTATAAGTACCTACATAACACTCTAGATTTTGTCTTTTTGCCCACTAAGCCCAAAATGTTTACTATCTAGCTTCTTTTATAGGAAAAGTTTGCCAACCTCTACCAGGGGTCTCAAACTCGCGGCCCATGGGCCACATGCGGCCCGCCGAACAATTTTGTGTGGCCCGCAGACTAATCCACGAAGTTCATTAAAGTTGGATAAAATATTTTGAACTTCGTGGATTAGTCTGCGGGCTGCACAAAATTGTTCGGCGGGCCGCATGCGGCCCGCGGGCCGCGAGTTTGAGACCCCTGCTAGACTGAAGTTTTAAGTATAAAGATTAGGTCTAGAGCAGATCTTGCACACAGAGTGACTACAGGGAAATAAGTGAACAAGAACCTTAGCATCTTTTTTGAGAGAATTTGTTGCTATAAGTAACTATCATCTTTAACTACAAAAGTGTATAACCTGAACAACCCCTGAAGCAATGTCACTGGTCCCAAACCTACACCAGCAGGACTGTCAGCTTCCAAGAAGAGCACACTCTACAAAGCCCATCTCACTGTCCAAGGACAACATGCAGTGTACCAGATGGCCATTAATCAACTTCCTCTGTTATCTGAGAAGGGGCCTTCGCAGTCCTTGCCTTGTGGGATTGGATAAACTACAAAGGGCCTGTGACTAATACTGTTTTTCTAGTCCCCATTCTCTGTTTCATTTGCCACTGCTGAGTCTTCGCACTCTCTGTCATCTCATAGTATGCATGTATGTGTGTGTGTGCACAAGCATATGTGACCTTTAGTTGATAGTTCACTGAGCTACAAGGAGCCACACATGTTCCTGATGAATTTCAGGTGACCTGTGAGTGGACAGAACTTCAAGGTAGTCTCTAATCTAGTCCCAAGGGACACGACCTTAAAACCATGTTTTCATTTAGACATTTCAAATATTTATATGTTCTTTGCATTTTATACAAAATACCTGTATAATTTTTGTCTTAAAACTAAAAGTGGTAAAATAAAAAGTACTCTGCAGTACCTATTTGGCTGTGTATTTGTAAGCTATCTTTACACTTTGGAAAGAACAGCATTTTAACTCACAAACCTCAGGGGTTCCATTCCAATTCTCAGTCACTCTTAGGAAATGGGTGAACTCTGGCATAGTACTATTGTCTTCTAATGTCTTAGATATTTGTTTGTTTTGCTAAAACAGTACCTTAAATGGAACACTTAGGTTTGTTGGGTTTTTTTTTGAGGGACAAGTAATTCTCATCAATTAATTACACAATTATTGTAATTGTATCTTAGTAAGGTTAGTCATTAGTACAGTAATACCATTCTAATGTTACCAACCTAACAAAATTCTTAACATTGTGGTTATTCCATTATAGTCCTTTTTTGTATGAATTTTTAATGATTATACTCATAATTAACAAAAATTTTCTTTCCTTTTCTTTGTACTAAATATTGTGTAAAAAAATCTGTGTATCTACATAGTCTTTTTTTATTGATTCATTTTAGAGAGAGAGGAAGGGAGAGAGAGAGAGAGAGAAACATTCATTTGTTGTTCCACTTAGTTGTGGGTTCATTGGTCACTTCTCATGTGTATACTGACTGGGGATTGAACCTGCAACCTTAGTGTTTCTGGATGACACTCTTAACTGTGTGAGTTAATGGACCAACTGAGCCATCCTCAGTGCCTGGGGCTGATGCTCAAACCAATTAAGGCACTGGCTATGACACGGAAAGAAGGAGAGAAGGAGGAGAGAAGGGCAGAGAGAAGCAGATGGTCACTTCTCCTGTGTGCCCTCACTGGGACATCCATATGCTGGGCTGATGGTCTATCCACTGAGCTAAGCTGCCAGGGCCTATTTTAACTTGATATGTAAAATGTGCTCCTTAAGTTTGTTTAATTTGCATTATTTTTATAATTGGCAATGTTGTCTTCTATGTTTTTAAATTTTATCATTTTATTTTCTTTCTGGCTTATATACTGGGGTCTTAATATGTTTACTGCAAATTGTGTAAACTTCTACATTCTAAAACAATCAATCACTTCTGTAACCATATGTCCCCATCCTATTCTTTTCTTTTGCTTAATAATTTTTCTTGGCATGTAGATGTTTTAAAATTTTTCTATCAAATCTATTAATTGTTCTCTCTGATTTCTTCTATCACAGTTATACTTAAAAGTCTTTTCTCTCTAAACTTTGAGATGTACTTAATTATCAATCATATGAGTATTTATATTTTCATGGTTGAAGTTTTACATGTAGCCTCTTAATTTTAAGTTTATTTATTATATTACTTGGATCTAAAGTTATATCTATACTAATGTTAATCATCAAAACCGACACTATTAACTATTTATAACTTTGCCTTCATTGATTTATGAGTTCTTTTTATTACATATAAAATTCCTCTTTTGTAATATTGTCTAATTCTGGAGCAATTATTCCACCTAAACTTAATGGTCTATTTTGTTGTTCTCCTTTGTTATGCTTATCTGTCTTCTCTCTTAGATGAACTTTAGAATTAATATGTACTGAATTTAAAAAAAATTACTTTGAGAGTATGATTGAGATTGTGTTAAATTGTTGTAAATATCTGCAGAATTTTTGTCTTAAATTTGTATACTGATGTTTAGAAGCCAAACAATGGTCAAGGGTTGATGGGAAAGGATTGCAGATTTCAGTGGTGAGAAAGAGGAGGGGAGGGGGCAGAGCTGAGGGAAGGTAAGGACAGGGCAGCAGTGTCCAAGATGGTGCTCATGGGGCTCGGGCACAAGCACGGCCCATGTTGCTTTTTAAGGCTAACCAGCATGATAAAGAAAATGGCAGTGACCGATAAGCCCCATTTGGAGATGCTATCAAGCTTAGAAGCCTGGCCTTTTCCCAGTGTTCAGACAAAAAGGGAGAAGACATGGACACTTTCTTTGTGGGCAAAGGGGACCAAGGGCTTCCAGCTAGAGGGAACATCAGGGCCTCCAGGAAGGGCCCACTTTTCACCTGCCAAATCATTCTTTCTCTACCTGCTGGGTGTCTTCCAACATTTCTTTGAGACAAACTTGACTATTTTATTCCACAGTCAGAAAAGGGGCTTACCATGCCTGAGGGTGAAGACTGTTAGATTGAATGTTCTCTTCGCCGCTGCCAGGAGAAGCACATTGTGAGCATGGGGAGGAGCTGGGTAATAAGGGGAGACGATGGTGGGGAAGGAGCAGAAGGAAACCACCCTGAGGTAGCCCGTGCCCATCACTCTAGAGTCATCATTTTCCCCCTTGGCTGGCCCTGTGGAGTTGGGAGCTGAAACGGGAGATAGGATAATAGTGGAGTGCATTGGGTGGTGGCCCCTTCCACCTCCCAGATGGGGCACACTCCGGTGTTCTGCTGTATAATCCCTGTGTTGAGTTTATTTGAAGTGTTCAGGTCTCCAAAATGAAGGCAGCACCAGCCCAATCCCTTCTCCAGCAGGATGACTCCATGGTGGAATCATTTGAATTGACAATCAGTTCCAGTAAGCACTGAGGTCTGGAGACTCATCCAAGAAAAGCAAAAAACCACACACACACACACACACACACACAAAAAAAAAAAAAAAAAAAAAAAAAAAAGGAGCATGAAGGAGGGACCCAGGTGGGGGCAGGTGAGGTTATTTGGACAAAGTGCTGCTTAAATGGTTCAAAAGTTGCCAATAGTTGAAGTCTGGCTGTACAGTCATTTTAATGTGCAGTAAGCAGATGGGATTCACATGCCATGCCATGTCATCACCAAAGTCACCTATGCTGAGTGTCACGCTAAAGCTGGACCCCTGTCTCAGGCAAAAACCTCACATTGAATGGTTAGGGAGCACATACATCACACAGCACTAAATCTGCCAGTTTCCGTCTCCTTCACCCCATTAGTAGAATATATATATCATTGAAGGAAGTGAGTTACAATATAAAAATATGGTAATTCAGAGTGTCAGGTCACAATTGACAGCACATTTGTGGGACTGCTTTCCTGAGCTATCCCCAGAGACCCTATATTTAGTGAAAAGACATTTCCCAGAAAGTTTTATAAATATTCTCCATGGGAAAATATGTATATTTATCACTTCACATAAAAAGAATTCTAAAGTAAATGTTTTAAGAGCCTATTTCTCAGAAAATAAGTGGTTGTTTTTACTCCACAGCTGGGAGAGTTTTCCTGGTCTTTCAGAAGTCAGGGGCCGCTCTGAGACTGCGTGCACTGCAATGTGAGTACCAGCATTACCCTAATTTTCCTTGCCTCTTTGACTTCATGTAACCGTACTTAATACCTCATTTTCTCCTTGTGGTGGTGGAAGTGTATTAATGATGCTTTTTATTTTCCGTACTATGATGCTTTGACCTCTGAAGAACTTGCTGATAGGGGAAAGAGGGCCCTCTCGGGATAGCCTAGTTTTAACCTTAACAAAGGATTCTCTGCACCTTTCCCTGCAAAGCAACCAACCAAAGCCAATGTCCCAGCTGCTCCTTTACCAGGCTGTCCCTGCCATAATCATTCCAGGGACAAGTGCCACACAAGGAGGGACATCCCAGTGCCCTAAAGCCGATGGAAAATACTTCCAACTAGCCAAGCCTGTTTACCCTGCCTCACTCATTCTTCCCCACCAAAACCATGAGAAAGTTTCTCACCTATCCTTTTCCTTCCACCCTCTGCCTCCTGACTGTCCTTGGTCCTTCCTGACGTGGCCATTTATGGTGTGGCTGGGCCTCTCCTCTGGGAACTGTGAGTAACAAACTCTCTCTTCAGTGACAGTTGTTTCCTCCTCTGTTGGCCTTACCAGGACGGAATAATAGTAAATTCTACATTTTAAAACGGGGGTGGGAAATGTTTGTGAATCTGCTCTCCAGTGTCTCAGAGTAGTAAATTTAAAGATAATCCTTAAGACTGCATGTAAATAATTCCAACTGGCCATGGCTTTATCATATCATATCTGCTGTCAGTTAAATTGAGATTTTATTTTGGTTCTGTGGGCCAGTCTGCATACTGTTTGAGGGAAACAATACATTGATGAAAAGCTGTGGAATCCAGCAGCCACGGGACAGAAGTATAAGGAAAATAAAATTGGAAAGCCTGAGGTTAGCCAAGGCAGGACCAGGCCAGTGTGGGAAGTTTATTGACGAAACACTATAAAAACGGAGCCAAAAAATTAGAGAAAAAAGAGAAACAGTCATTTCAGTTGGGATAAGGTGGAGAAAATAGAATTCAACAGAAATCTTGTAGCGCTGGGTTCTGATGAATGCCTTGGTGGACGAGCTGGGCACCATGCTCGTTCCTAGAGATGCGGAGCTGACAGGTGCGGAGGGCCCTGTGATGAGGACTTCGTAGTTCCCTGGGGAGTGCAGACATGGGAAGTGGGCAATGACTGCTCAGTGGGAGTGCCTGGCGGCGCGCACGTAGGCACCATGTGAGCATAAAGGAGGCGGGTCAGAGAAGTCATCTAATAGGACCAGGAGGCATTTGCCTGGAACAGAGTGAGTGGAGGAGGGAAGGTATTTTGAAGAAGTTTCTAAGTACAGCAGACAAATTGTGCAAAGACCCGAAGAGAAACTGAGCCAAAGAAATGCTATATGAACAAATTTTTATTAACATTTTTTTTCAACTGTGGTAAAATGATATAACAATTTATCATTTGGACCATTTTTAGGTGTGCAGTTCAACAGTGTTAAATATATACCTATTGCTGTGCAACAGATTTCTAGAACTTTTACATCTTTTAAAACTAAAACTCAGTACCCATTGAACAGCAACTCATCTTCCCCTCTCCCAGCCCCTGATAATCACTATTCTACTTCTTGTTTTTGTGAGTTTAACAACTTAAACTCACAAAATATTGGATACCTCATATAAGTAGAATCATGCATCTGTTGCCTTGTGACTCGCTTGTTTCACTTAGTATAATGTCCTCAGGTTTCATCCATGTTGTTGCATGTGACATAATGTCCTTTTTTGTGTGACAGAGACAGAGGGACAGATAGGGACAAACAGATTGGAAGGGAGAGAGATGAGAAGCATCAATTCTTTATTGTGGCACCTTAGTTGTTCATTGATTGCTTTCTCATATGTGCCTTGACAAGGGGGCTACAGCAGAGCAAGTGACCCCTTGCTCAAGCCAGCGACCTTGGGCTCAAGCTGGTGAGCCTTCCTCAAACCAGATGAGCTCGCACTCAAGCTGGTGACCTTGAGATCTCGAACCTGGGTCCTCTATGTCCTAGTCTGATGCTCTATCCACTATGCCACCACCTGGTCAGGCAGAATGTCTTTTTTTTAATAGGTGGAATAATATGCTATTGAATGCATATACCAAATTTTCTTTATGTATTCATCTGTCAGTGCACATTCAGGTTGAGTCCTTTTTAGCTTAGGTTAGCACATTGAGTCCTTTTTAGCTTAGGTTAGCACACTGGAGCTTCTAATTGAGAGCACTCACTAATAACTCCATTTCCTAGAAACCAAATAGCGTGAACTTCTACCACTGGGAGCTAAGCTTCCTGAGCGCTCGACTGGTTCCTGAGGGTCCTGCCTCTGTGACTCACTTCTGCTTGTCAGCGGGGTGCAGTCGGAGCAGGAACATGGGTGCTGTGTGTGCATACCAACTCTTGCCCATGTGTTTGTCTCAGTTCCACCCTCTGGCAGCTCATGGTTGGAGAATCGGGTTGAAGTTCTAGATCGAGAATGCCTGGGTTAGAACCTGCTTGACCACCATCAGCCGGATAATAAATGTCGGCAAGTGACTCAACATCTCTTAAGTAAAATGGGAACAACTATACGTCCCTCAGAAGGCTGCTTTGAGGATTGAAAGGTCAATAACTGTTAAGTGCTCAGAGTAGTGCTTGGCAAATGGCAAGCTCTCAAAATAATGTCACTTGAGTCAGTTACTAGACACTGGATTACTTTGTCCTAAGGCTGCTGAAACAGAGTGCCTCAATCTGGACGGCTTCAACAACAGACATTTATTTTCTCGCAGTTGTGAAAGGTAGAAGTCTGGCATCAAAGCACCTGCAGGGCTGCGCTCCCAGTGAAGCCTCTGGGGAGGTCCTTCCTTGCCTTCCCAGCTTCCAGTGTCACCAGCAGTCCTTGGTGTTCCTTGGCTTGTGGCAGCATCACTCCAATCTCTGCTTCCATCTTCATGCGATCACCTTACTGCTGTGTGAGTCTACGTATCTATAATATCCCTCTCCTTGTAAGGACACCAGTCATAGGGTTTAGATCCCACCTTTAATCCAGTGTAACTTAATCTTAACTAATTGCATCTTCAAAAATCCTATTTCCAAGTAAGGTTATATTCCGATGCTCCAGGTGGACATGAATTTTGGGGCCACTATTCAACCCACTACAGTACTGTTGGGAAAACAGCTGTGTTAGGCTTGTTTGCTTGTGCTTTTCCCGATTAGTGCATGAACACATGGCAGCACCACGTTTGTATAGTCTATGTGAGGCTATGGGTGCTTGCCCTCAGCACAGATTGTGGATTGCCTGCCCACCACGTGAGGGTTGTTTTTACTGTTCATTTGCTTGCTGCTGTGAAAAGAGGTTTATCCCTGCCTGTTTACTCATCTGCCATTGTGAGAGTCTATTAAATGGGAACGGCCCAGTGCTTTCTGCTTCTGCAGTTCCTCTATGGTCTGTCCCAATCCAATGTGGACAGGCCTGGCTTCAACCACTAGCATTACAAGTACCATTAAGGTATTGCTTTTGTGGGTGCTTCTCTTGGTGCAGAAAACCTATCAATATGTTTACCTTTTTCAGACAAATGTTAAAAGCTGGTTCTGTAAAACACCATGCATGTTATAGCCTGAGCACCATTCGGTAGAGACAATTTATAAAAAAATAAAATATAGCATTTGACTCAGACTTGGTCTGGCATGAAAGCTGGCAAGCAGAGTTGAGGTGGGAGGAGGAGGCTGAATTCAATTCCAGGCAACCACCTGTCTACCGACAAGGTGACAGACCTCCGTAAAATTAACTCAGACAACGTTAATGTAGAATGCAAAGAGTCCCTTTTCTGGTCCATGTAAAATGGAATTGGATCTTATGTTCAGAACATTGAGGCCCAGGATACCCAAATGCAGCATCAGAAGTCACACAGGAAGGCAATGGTGTTGGTCAATACCTTATTTATGATCAGAAAATCCATGTGTGTATCTCTTTGTGTGGGTGTTGCCTTCCCTAGGTTTCCTGCATGGGAGGGACTGCCAGGTGCACAGTGTTTATCTATGTACTCCCCTGCGTATGCTGCTTGAAGTTTGCAACAGGTCCAGGTCCAAGGCTTGTGCCAATATCCTTCACATTTTTATTGTGCATGAGTCCCAGCTGGTGCTAACCAAATTAATATCTGAATATAGTCAAATGCATAAGATATCCATTTAACTTTCACAGAACCACTCAAAACTTTCATCTTATTTGTATTTGCTGATGACTGCCCTTGTCCTAGCAGTGGTTCTCAAACATCTGTGTGCATACAAATCAGGCATCTTGTTAAAATGCAGACCCAGATCCAACCTAGCCCAAGGTCCTGCATTTCTAACTAGTCCCCAGGTGATGTGGAGGTTGCTGGTCCCTGCAAGGGCAGTGGCTGGCTTAACCAGCTGGACTCTGTCTCAGCTGCCTTTCCCACATCCTTTCCAACAGGCATGCAGCCCGAGAAAAAGTACTTGTGGAATAAAGCGAATGGAATCTGAGAATGAGAAATACATTCACTGTTCAAGAGATGCACCCAGGTAGAGAGGAAAGAGTGCCAGACCAGAAACTGGGGAACACATGTTGGGATCTAAGTCTTTGCTTTGCTACTGAGTAGGTATATGATCTTGGAGACATTATTTAAGCTGTTTAATGTCTCAGTTTAGTAACCTGTAGTGTAGCAGTGCTAACACTGCTTTTAAGTACTCAGAGTTGGTGAGAATTAGTGATGCGATGTATTTTTAAGAACTCTATGAGAAGTGTAAAGCACCATTAAAGGTAAGTTCTTCTCTTCCTCCACAGTGTTTAGAGAATGAAAAACTGGTATTGGTTCAAACAGGAAAGCACTATGACATAAGGAGCTCTATTCATGGTATCTGTGAGGAAAACAGCTGTGTTAGTCTTGCTCTCTGGTTTCCCAGCCACAAGCACTTTGCACGATCAGTGCATGAGCATGTGGTGGAAAGCCACATGTGTGTTTATGAAAAGCTATGGTGCTTTCCCTTGGGGGCGATTCTCCCAGATTGCTCTTCCACCACAGTGAGGTGCGGTTCCTTGATTCTCTCAGCTGCCATCATGAGGGCCAGTATTCCTGATCCCTTGCCCTCCACTGTGAAAGCGTTTTTTCTTGTTTATTCGCTTGCCTGTCTCTGCAAGTCGCCAATAAACAGGAATGGCCTGACGCTTTCCGGCTCTGCAGTTAGTTCCTCTACTGTCTGCCTGAATCCAATATGAACCTGCCTGGCCTTGGCCACCAGCTTTATAGTATCTGTACGTGCTTCTTTGCAAAATGTATGCTTTGGGGTGTTCAAGGGGAAAAAATGCTCAAACATAAAGCTTTTATTAACAATGTCTAGAAATGTAATATATTTAGCATTTACTGAGCTCTTTGTACATACAAAGTGTCATCCTTGGGCTGTGGATGTACTAAGATAAAGAAAACAGGGCTCTAGACCTGGAGGGGTTTGAGTCCACCATGAGAAACGATTACCTTAGACATAGAGTTCAGTACAAAGCCAAGGGTGGGTCATGTGCATGGCAGTGGGGCCTTCACTGCTCAGTGCCTCTGAAGTTCCCCAGGCCTGCTCCCCCCACTTCCCCAGCCACCACCTCTGTGGTCCCACACCCTCTTGTATCTGGGCAATAAGAGGTCATGTTAAGTAGTGGTTGAAGCCAGGGATCTGGAGTCAGACAGCTGGGTTTGAAGCTCAGCTCTGTGTGACTTTGGGCAGCTTATTTAACTTCTCTGTATTTGTACATTGGAGATCAAATAACAGTATCTGCAGTAGAGAGTTGTGAGGAAGAAATAAATAAGTATACATAATACATACTAATATAAAAGTACACACATGTTTACATAGTGAGCTCTATGGATTAGCTATTATCTTAGTGTGGAATGGCTGGAGAGTCCACAGAAAATGGTAGGGATGGAGCTCAGCCAGCGTGTGGCCCAGCGGGTGCCCTTCTGCCCCTGTCATGGAGAATCCACAGGCAGAGAACAGGGGGCTGGGGTGGACGGCCCTGCCCCAGCGCCACGGGACTGCCGGTGTGGGGCTTCCTGCTTGGATGGTGAGGCTCCTTGAGAGGCAGCGAGTAACTTCTAGTGGTGGCTTCACTTCAATCCTCTGGCTAGGCTCCTGCTGTCACTCTCTGGAGCCAGTCACACAGGTCCTCTCGGCCAGGTCACCAGGTCAGAATGTCTTGTCACCAGTGGTGGGATTAAAATAATGTAACAGCTCATTCTCTGCTCTAATGACCATTTTAGGTATAAAAAAAGATATGCCAAAAAGTAGTTTATTATATCAAGCATTTAATACTTAAATAAGAATAAAAGAGGTACACAAAACTAGGTTATGTTATAAGAAAGTTTTAAAATATTAATAAAAATATTAAATAAATACTTGACAAAAAACAATAAAACTGTTATTTAAGATACTTCCATATTGCTTCGATTGGCATCCTCATTTGCAATTTTTTTTTCACTGATGGATGGAATGAACATTACTACGGGCACTTAGAATATGCTGTTGTGCAGATGAACGTTAAAAAAGAGTAAGGATGTAAATTTGTAATTTCCACATTGGGCAGCTGCCCAGGTACCCACCTTAGAGAGAACCCTGATTACAAGTGCCATTTTAACAACCGGTTCATTGAACTCAACAAAAAAATTAGGTATCAGTTCTGCTGAACTGATGCGAACCAGCTGAATCCCACCACTGCTTGACTTTCTCCCTGATCTCTTTCAAGGTCTCTCCTCAGTATACTCCTTCCTGGGACCCTCTCCTCGGCTCCCTGGGGGCAGCATGGGGTTGTCTCCTTTCTCTTGTATCCTGTTCAGTTCCATTGTTGTGTACATGTATACCCCCTGCATACCTCAGGCCTTCTCTTGTTTTAGTGGTAAAATATATAAATATTTATTTCCTCTACATAACAACACTAGTGGAAAGATAACATGGATGCCTCCTGCAAAGACTTAGTAAAAAGAAAAACAAAAATTACTATTTAATTTATGAAACCTCTGTAAATACTGCAAGAAGGTAGAGAGGAAAAGGAGGGCAGAAGAAAGTGCCAGCCACCTACCAGCACATATTTATATGTTGTCGTTTCCATACAAGACAGTGTGGGAACAAGCGGGAAGGATACATCTGCAAAGCCCAGGTCTCCTGGAGGTACATGGCCAAGGGAAGACTGACCCCTCGTGGGATCTGATATTGAAGAGAATGTTCACTAAGGGATGGTGCAAGGTGTTGGGGAAAGAATGCCAACTTGCTAATTATCCCCTTTTCCATGAAGTTTCCTAGCTCTAACCTGGAAATTCATTCATTCATTCATTCATTCATTCATTCATTCACTCATTCACTCATTCACTCATTCACTCATTCATCCACTCATTCATTCAGCAAGGGTTTCTGGTAGACCTTGCTCTTTCACCATCCAGGCTACCTATAGCTACTATATTGGCTTATACATTTCTCAATAGTGTCTGACTATTTAGCCTATCTCCCTTATCTGTGACAGTGTGGGTCAAAGTGAATGTGGCTTTCCTTCCGAGTATCAGCTGGGTAAATGCAAAAAATGCAAAATTAAATTCTGGCTCTGCCACTTACTGGCTTATGTTGAACAAGCTACTTAACCTTTCTGAGTTGTTTTCTAATCCACTAAGTAAGAATGATAATACCTGTATTAATCAGCATGGGCTGCCAAGCAGAATACCATTGGCTGAGTGGCTGAAACAACAGAAATGTATTTTCTCACTGTTCTGGAGGCTGGAAGTCCCAGGTCAAGGTCTGGCAGGGGTGATGCCTAGTGAGAGCTCTCATCCTGGCTCACAAACCATCTTTTCTCTGTGTCCTCACATGGTGGAGAGGGAGACAGAGACAGAGAGATGAGTAAGATGCATTTTTGCTGTTTGTTTCTTTTCACTTTCTCTCCCTCTTCTTCTTTGTAAGGCCACAGTTCTATCAGATTAGGATCCTGTTTTGTAACCTCATTTAATCTTAACTACTCCCTAAAGACCTTATCTCCAGATGCAGCCACAGTGGAGGTTAGGGCTTCAGCATATGAATATTGGGTGAGGGGTCTGATTCAGTGTCTCACAATTTGTATAGCCATTTCAACACCTTTCTTTCTAGGTGAAGAAAGCTGATCTGAGAGCAGCTCACCAGTGTCAGTGCCAGCCCTCCACATTAAAAAACAAGATCTGAGCTGAGTAATACTCTTCACTAATGGCTCGTTTCTTCTGTGAGCCCCATTGTCCTTTCCTGCCATCTGCTACCTTAGTCCACGATCATGTACAATAGCTTTAGACCATAAGAGATATAATGCTGAGTCCCATTCCCCATCCTATTGGAAGGCTCCAAGGTCCAGGATAAATGATCAGATGCAAATATCCACCAGGGAAGAGCATGGACTGACTTCTCCTACCTCTAACTGCAGAACTCCTTGTCAGGATAAAGGCATCTGTTTAGGCAGTTCTTCCAGATGAATGGGCACTTGCCTTAACCTAAATAAGTCAGATAGACCTCTCAAATCTTCTTCTTAGAGCAGCAATCTGCTTCAAGGTGATCTTTCCAACTCTAGGAATAGGAAGGGCTAAGATTCAAGAAAATCTTTTTTCTCACTAGTGATTAAAAGTGTATGTTCATGTGTGATAAAATTCTGCTTTACTGGGCAGAGGACTATATTTAAAAATGAAGTAAAATCAACCCCTCTCCTTTTTTATTTCTTAATTGGATTTATTTTATTTTTAGTTGTTATGTGCAGAGCTGTTAGCTAGGAGCCAGTCTGGGGAGTGTGAACAATGAGAGACCAGTTTCCTGGTCTTGAAAAGCTTCCAATCCAGCTGGAAGACAAAACAGACAGGTGAAAAGATCAATAGAATACTTGCCTTCCTAACATTTCAGCACAATGATGAGCTGCCTATTTGCACCTACTTCATAGGGTCATGGTGAAATTTATATTAATAAGGGAAGGCACAGGTGGAGGGGCCAATGAATACTGGTTACATGGATAAATAAGTGCATATGCATGCCTGATGGCCAATGACGGTAGGGCACGAGAAACATAATAACCAATGGAATGGGGGCTTGGAGGGCATTGTCCTGGTTCTGAAGAGAGCATTAGGAACATGGACAGTCTGTATGGCTGAGCTGGAGCTGCGGTTGTCAGTTACTCAAGGATCCCAGCTCTTTCCAGCTCCCGGAGCATTAAAATTGTCCATCCATCCACATTGCTCAGAGGCAAGGGATGATTGGTTCCTTTTGTGTGTTTTCACTTTTTGCCTTTAAATTGATAGAGCAGATGGAAATCTTGTTTCTCAATTACCCAGTGTCCCCATTTGATCTGAGTACATCTGGAAGAAGATTATTTGGGTACATTTGCTCTTTAAAAATGTGAGTAAAAACATGCATGGTATGGGGAGAGGCTTTCTATATATTTTTTTCACCCTGCCTGCCCCATCAATATAGTTTCCCAAGACAAAGAAATAGACTTTACAACATTCAGTCACAGCAGGGACTGCTTCTGCTCCATTCCTCCAATCTCGAAATAAAGTTAATTTATAAGGACTGGGAAGGCTACAGCGATATTCTACAATGCAAATAAAACACAGCATGAACACATACACAGGAAGAAAGTTTTATGTTGCAAATGTATCCAGGAAGTTCAGAGAGACATAAAATGTAGGGGTAGACACTAGAGATGATTACTTTGGAAATGAATTGCAATTTCCCATTTTTAAGGGAACATATGCCACTAAGTTTTCTCTTCCAGGATCGACTAGAGGGTGGCCTTCAGCCAGTTTTATCCTGATTGATTTGGCTGGCTGTGTTGCTTTTGAAATGCCCATGACAGTGCTGTTCTTTGAATATTTTCATTCCCACTTACTTCTCTTCTTGCAGCCTGAGCGTTCAGAGTAATTAAAAAGTGTGCTAACCAAGCCAAGGCTGACTTATCAATTAAAATCTCTCTCCACCCCCACCAGTGAATTTCAGAAATTCCAGTTATAAGATTAAACGCAAGGCCTGATGGTAAATATTTTTCTGACTTTGCTATTCAAATGGTCTTTGCACAAGGCAGGGATCTAGGACCAGCTCTCAACAAAATTGTGGAAAATTTGGGCACTAGCTACCTCCTTTCTCTGCCACTGGCCATCTTCACCGCAGGCTTCCCATCACCCAGCGCCATTGTAGAGGAGAGCGGTCCAAAGACTGTGCTAGGTAGACTAAGGCATTAGGGACACAAAGGAACTACCAATCTTGAAAATATTTGAATTTATTAAATAATGCCTGCATGGCTTATTTAAAAGTCATGTCAATGATGAGATTTTAGACACAGTAAATCTTTTTTAATTAAAAAATATTAATTACTTAATTTTTAAATTTAAATTTATTTATTTTAGAGAGAGAAAGAAAGGGAGAGAGAGAGACAGATAGAGAGAAACACTGATTTGTTGTTCCACTTATTCATGAACTCATTGGTTGATTCTTGTATGTGCCCTGACTAGGGATTGGACCTGCAACCTTGGAGTGTTGGCATCACATTCTAATCAACTGAGCTACAGGGCTGGGGCATCAGACACAGTAAATCTTGGATTAGGGAAAATATTTGGGGACATAAACTTTTTCTGACATTAGAGATATTATTTATTTACTTTATCCATCTACCAGGGGTCCCCAAACTTTTTACACAGGGGGCCAGTTCACTGTCCCTCAGACCTTTGGAGGGCCGCCACATGCAGTGCTCCTCTCACTGACCACCAATGAAAGAGGTGCCCCTTCCGGAAGTGCGGGGGGAGGGAGGGGGGGCGGATAAATGGCCTCAGGGGGCCGCACGCAGGCTGTAGTTTGGGGATGCCTGCATCTAGCTATCTTTGATTCTGACAGTTTATTATTTATAACAACTGGATGGCTATGCTCAGGCATTGATGAGCATGGGTCTGTTGTCAGGCCAAGTCAGAGTGCTTCCAAGATGCTTTCCGCTCAGGACCTGTGGCGTTCTAACCTCCCCTCTCTCTGTTTTGGGCAGGGTCTGATCATGGGCAAAATGTGAAAGGAGAAATATTTGTCTTGTGTGTCTACTTTCTCTTTTCAATTTTTCTTTTCCCTAGGTATTATTTGGGGACACCTTGGATGTCTTTTTGTTCTTATACTTGAGGCAACATTATGATTACTAGGGAGACTAACCTTTAGTTAGCAAACATTTTAAATGGAAATTAAAATCCCAAAAGTCAATGGAGAGAAACTTACTATTATACCGAATCAGAGAAAGACTCAGTTATTCAATTTAATTTTTAAAAATCTTTTAATTTCTAATACCTTTTTTTTTTTTTTTTTAAGATTTTGACTTATTAATTTTAGAGAGAGAGAAAGAATGGGAAACACCGACTTGTAGTAGTTATTTCTCGTATGTGCCTTGACTGGGCAAGCCCAGGGTTTCAAACCAGCGACCTCGACATTCTAGATCGATGCTGTATTCACTACAGTACCATAGGTCAGGCCCCTTGAGTTCATGTTAATGCTGGCTTGTCACCCCAGTGATTGTGGATTGGTCTGTTAGGTGATATGCCTGAAAGGGGGCTGATCTGTGGAGGTAAGAGCAATCTTTCTTTAAGTGTCTTTCTCTTAGCACATGTCATTAAGTGATTTACCAGGAGGTCTGATTGATAAAGAGGTTGGACTGGTTACGAGCTTTCTTTTCTGTCCACTTGGGATTCCCCAGTAAAGAGATTGAAGGTATTTCTCCTTCATCCTAACATCATTCACTGTGTGTCTGAGACTATTCCAAGTACTTTACCTGTATTACTCCCTTACGTCATCACAAAACCAGTGATGTAAGTATTATTATCACGCTGATTTTAAGAAGGAACTTAGGCATAGAGAGGTTTAGTGACTTGCCCAGGGTCATATGTGTTGTTAGCAGTGGAGCAGACATTTGTGCCCAGGCTGTGGTCTGGCTTCTGAGCTCAGGCTGCTGACTAGTCTACCATCTCAGCTGTGGTATATGCTTCCCATCCAGGTTTTATCCCACCACACCCTCTCTCTGCTCAGGCTCTATCAACACTCACTTCTTTCCATGCCACAACACGAGGAACTTTCTGGAACTAAGAATTACATCTTACATTTGTGTTTGTATTCCTGATAATGTGTTGCTGACATATATAGGTGAACAATATGTCTGTTAACTTTATTACAGAACATTTTAGAGTAATTTCCTGGCAAAAGCCCATATTAGGTTAGGCCTTGAGATCTTTTACTCTAATTTTTCTCAGCCCAAGGGACTAAGCAATGGGCCTTTCCTACTAGTTTCCAGTGGGGAGCCTGCTGGAATCTGGAGAAGGGCTCTCGCTGAACTTGTGGACTGAGGTGGGTTTCTTAACTTGGTTTTAAATGATCTTAAAGTTGCTGCAATGCCTTGGATGCAAATGAAATCAGAGAACCTAAGTGTTGCATGAGATCCCTGGGAAGTACTTCCAGGTAAGTGACTGATTGGCCTGCAGGACAGGTATTTATTTTGTTTTGGAAGATCTTCAGGGTGGATGACAAGGCTGTCATCCTCAGCCACTCATTGCTAATATCTCCTCAATTTTTATTTCTTCTTCTTGTGGATGAATGTGAGCACTCATATGGAATTTAATGCAATATAAAAGAGTCAGATTAAAAATAACAGTAGACCCCACACTTTGAAAGGAATAACAAGAATAGATGCTCCCAGGCACCGAAGATGTGCTAATGTAACAGTTTTTCATCAATCTTGGCTCTAAAATGTGAAGTAAAGTTACATAATTTTTCTTGTCAGATAAAAGATATCCTATGAAATTGTGATAAATGATAAATGTTCCTTGGGCTAAATTCAAAGTGGAACTTATCCACAAGATTCTTTAAAAGGGACATTTAGTCATTAGAGAGCACTGTCTCTAAATATGAATGATACCATTTAAGTGGTCACCTTTTATGTGGGTCTATCCCTCAGCCACATCTTACCAAAGACATTTCTGTGGGTGCTGGTAGATCTGTATCATGGTAGCAGAGCATTTGACATGTGTTCAAAAACAAATGATCACCTTGGCTTATTACAAGAACTCTCTGGAATTCAGAAGCACACGGATGTCAATCTTATGTATCATGGCAGATTAGAGGTAAGGCTGGGACCTGGAGCTCGGGCTTCTGTCCTGCACCGTTTGCACTGTGCAATGGAAGGTCCAAGTCCTTTGCTTTCTAACGATGAAACAACCCAGAGGAACCTAGAGACACTAGGTTTAACTTGCTCATTAGAGAGACATAGCAAAGGTAGATGGCATTTGGACAGCATGGCATGGGGACACAGGCCTGGCCATTGTCACAGTCCAGCTGGAGGTGAGGGAGCTGATGGTCACTAAGGGGGTGTGGGGGAAGGGCATCCTCTTCCTGAGCTTATCACCACCCCTTCCTCCATGCTCTTCCTTCTGGGGCCCTCTCACAGCTGGAAGCCTGGGAGTCATCCTGGTCCCTGTCTATCCATCATGACACCCACTCTTAGTAATCACATTACCTAGCACATGACTACCACACTAATTCTTAGTGTTATAGAAATTCTGCAATGTTGATTAAAGTGGTTGAAAAGACATAGTCACCATTCTGTTGAGTGACAAGTTTTAGGTCCTCATCCTGACAAAATCACCCTAAATGGAAAATGACTCTTATATCCTATTATCTTCAAAGGGCTAGGGATGACAAAGGGTCTTCCTCTGGGCTGAGAAAGGTCTGAGGCTGCAGTTGAACTTGGCAGATAAAATTGGTGACAGATGATGAAGCAGGCAGTGTGGGGGAGGGAACGGTGCCGCCTCATGGACATGTATTATTCAAACCTGAGACAGCCAATTTCTACTTAAAAAAAAAAAAAGAGATGCAGTCATGGAAAATGTCAGCAAAAAGTATGTGATTTAGTCTTAGGGGTCTGTATTATTTATTATAAAAAAAAACTTAGAGTGACAATTGTTACCAGCCAAAGGCTTTCTTCATCAAAGAATCTTAGTAGAATCCCTGTAAAACATCTGAGTTCAAGTTTAGCTGCATCATGGTAATAGGCCACTAGGATAAGTTTGACACCCTTAAGTAGACATATGAAAATACTTTATGGACAGGCTTGTTTATTAGAAATGTGGAGAAAATGCACTAAACACAACTATCTCAGCTCTTGTGCAGTGAGAAGCTGAGCTACTCTTTCAGACAGCAACTAACCAGCATGTTTAAGTGCTTCTGACACCATCAGTGAACATTTTTTGAACCTTCTCTATACATCAGACAATGTCCTAAGAACGTTGTGAGTCTTAAGGTATTTAACCTTCTTGATATCTTTATCAGGTAGGCACTATTGTCATCCCCATTATATAGATAAAGATAATGAGTCATGATGAGGTTAAGTGCCTTGTCTAAGCGTGGGATAGCCAATATTCATTCAATCCCAGATAGTCTAACAACATAGACTACATCAAGTACAAAGTAGAGGAGAAGAGCCCCTTGAAAGACTAATTTATGACAACTATTTGATGCCTACAGTACCTCCCTTCTTACCAAGAAAGTCTGTTTTCAGGTGGGAATCACACAACAAATGAGTTCAGGAGGAGGTTTTATGAGCCTGGGTCTCTATTTCTAGGGTAGAGTGGTACAAAGTCTGGTACTGTGTTATTTGTCTCTTTCCATGATGAAGACATGCCTGATTCACATTGGAAGTTCTGCAGTGAGGTAGAGCCATGCAAATTTAGTAGTGTCTCGACCCAATTTCTTGAAGGAAACTGGAGTGCTATTCCCTAAAGCAGCGATTTTCAACCTCTTTCATCTCATGGCACACATAAACTAATTATAAAAATTCTGCAGCACACTAAAATAATACTATATTTTTTTGCCAATCTGACAAAAAGTAGGTTTAATTTTGATTCATTCATGCTGAACAACTATTGTTGTGTTGGCTGTTGTCATTTTTTAAAAAAATTTGACAATCTAAGGGAAAGAGGTCAGTGCATGTTTTAAAATTTCTTGGGGCTCATTGGTTGAAAATTGTTTCCCTAAAGAAGGGGGGGATGAGGCAGCTAGTCGGGAAATAGCACATATCTACTAAAGCAAGCACCCAGCTCACCCAGTAGCAATGTACCAGGGCACTAGGTAGCTACTCATTAAATGGGTTAGGGCATGATCACGTTTTGTGTCATTTAAATCTGAGGTTATTTTTGCCATGGTACTACTCTCATTTCAGCACTAACATGTCTAACTGGCCTTTCTCCACTCCTATTCCAATATCCACTGTCCCAGACTGGTCTCCTACTACCCTTTCTCAGGTTACTGCAGTTGCCATCTCTCTGCTTTCCCTGAATCCAATCCTTTTACCTTCTAATTTTTCCTAATTGTGAAAAGAATAATTTGTTTTGATAGCATAGATCCTCTCATGTTACCCCAGCTGAAAAGTCTTCAAAAATTTCCCAGCTTTTTTTTTGCATGGCTTTCAAAATCCTCTAAAATCTAGCCCTTACCTAGATATCTTATTTTCTTTTCAGTAATTCTTCCAACATATTAGGCTCCTCAACTAAACATTTAAATTCTCCACCTCCTTTGTTCGTAGCATTTTCTCTACCTGGAATATTTCCCATTCATCCCATAGTAATCCTACTCATATGCTAAGGATTACCCCAGATATTGAGTCTGAATGATGGTTTTCCTAATCAACTACATTTACCTCCATGCTCTTGCTTTGCTTTAAACTCCTTTTTATGTATATAGCATGTTTCTGTTGCTTACACTACTTCTCTGTTTCAGAAGGAGAAAAGGCCTACCCTTCCAGCTATAGAGTCTGCCATGATTTTAAGTCCAATCCTTAATTCCCAGGAGAGTAATAAATTAATTGGCCTATCTTAAGAAAAATGTCATCCATAGGTCCAGTGGACCACTATTAAAAATGGCATACCATACAAACATGGCTGTTGGGGTCCATCAAAGGAAGTGAGGGTGAGCTTCCAAAGAAATAGGGAATCAGGCCATTAGGACAGATAGGTATTTCCAAAAAGTTTCTACTATAGTCTCCACTAGTTTGTGAGGACCTCAGAAATAAAAACTATATTCTCATCTTTATTTGTCTTGCTTTCCCCAAACTCTCATGTTCCAAGGTCTAAACATGGCTGATCTTATAAGATACTCAGAAAAATAAGGCAATTTTGTTAAAGACAATGCATATAGAAGAGTAACAAGTTGTTATATGTTACTGTTCCCTTGTCTAGATTGTCAGTGATGATTTCAAGGCTGAGAACAAATGAGTTGGTACCAAGGATCCACACTTCTAAGGCGATGTGTTAGACTAGACCATCTGGTCAGAGTATGTAAAGAGACTGTGAAATTGGTCTGTTCTCATTAGCCCATCACTTACTTCTGGCATATAGAGGAGGGAGGGAGAGATTGAAGACTTGAAAGAAGAAATTTCTTTGGAGGGAGCCAAAAGGGTTCCATGCATTTCTTTCACCCTCATCAATACTTTTCACTAATTTTGAGCCAAATAAAGGGGAGTTTCAAAAAAAATTCCTCACAAAGTCTCACAAATTCATTAGAATTTGGGAGACTCAGAAATTGCTATGTGATTCTCAAGGTGAATAAAGTCAGATGGCTGAGGCTGTAGCTTGCCAACAGCCCCAGGGCAACAGCAGAATCAAGAAAGAGATAGTCATGTGAAGCTTCTGCTGAGAGCAGGATAAAGGAGCATCTTTCCTGGGGAGATGTGGTCCTTACAGAAAGAGACAGCTTGGTCTATCTCTTTGGGTTCCTGGTTAAGAAGATCATCTGGAAGGTTGATACCACCCTAACTGAGAGATGGATCCCTGGAAATAGAAGTGAGAATCAGAAGTAATTAGCCACAGGGGAAGCATTGCAGGAGGCAATGAAACTGGAGTTAAAAGTGGAAAATTTCTAGAAACCAGCAAAAGTGCATCAGAGGAAGAAGAGCCTGCTTTGTACAGCTGCAGCAGCTACCGGGCACCATACCTAGATCTCAGCTGTACCAGCAGTAGTGAGTGGAAGAGGAGGTGGAGCTGAGAAGAGAAGCAGGGGAGAGAAGATGATCACTGCTCCTCCCTCACTGTGGGCTTCCAAGCCCGAGGCAGTGCCAGATTGGGGCAGGAGAAAGTTTAATTGAATAAGAGTCCAGCTATTGTATTGCCCATGTTAAAATTGTGTGATTATAAGATTGAACTGAACTGATGCTCTGCTATTAATAATTTCCATTGGACATTTTTATATCTAAAAGTGGCCCAAGCAAAGGGAATCTGCTTCAAATCTTACCGAAACAGGTGGTAAGAAACAAATCTGTTAATCAAACCTGTGGGGAAAAGTGAGAAAAATAGTCAGGTTTACTTGTTTCCTATTAAATCTAGTCCACTCAATAAAACATTACTGAAATTCAGAAGGAGAGATCTCCATGGGCAAGGATGAGCTGAGAAAGTATCATAAAAGAGAAAGGGCTAGAGCTGTGTCTTAAAAGGAGGGTTGTATTCGGACAGAGGTCTGACCTTGTTCTTCCTTATAAAGCATTTATTACAAAACCTCATTTTCTGTGCTCATTAGTTCTAGGAACCTCTGGAGAGTCTGACACCACTCAAATTGAGTTGGAGCAAATGGACTGTGGAAATCTTATGCTATTTACTGACCACAGGACAGAAAGCTTAGCTTGACAGTCACAATGTCACTTGGAGGGCTTAGCCTGCATTCCGAAGTATCTTGTTAAAAAAAGCAACGTTTGGAAAAATATTGAGGATAGGTCAACACCCAAGGCAACATATCTATATATGACTTGGTGTTGATGCAAAATATCCACATTGCTCGATGCCTCACATTTGGCCAGTATAACACACATGTCCCTGAAGGAGACTGACAGAGTACATTTCTTCCGAAGGGTTTTCATACCTGATCTTACCAGGTCTGTGGGAGGGAGGGAAGGGTAGGGATTACTTTTCTCATTGATAGAAAAATTGTATGACTTGTTCATACTGACACTATAATAAGTCATGGCCCATGAATGTGAATTTCATTATACTGGAAATCCTTTTTCTGGAAAGAGATATCTGAACTCTCCCAGGGAGAAATTCTCTAGGGGCAAGAGTTGGCCAATTTTTATCTATTTCCATCACAACTTTTAGTAGACAGCAAAAATGGCCACAGATTTTTCCCTTCCATCTACTTCCTTTGAAAGTGCCTCTCTCAGCTGACTCTTGCCCTGTGACTAGCTTCGGCCAATGGAACTTAAGCAAATGTGGCATAAGCAGTGGTTGTATGACAGCATGGATGGACCTGGAGATTATTATGCTAAGTGAAATAAGCCAGACAGAGAAAGACAAATACCACATGATCTCACTTATGTGTGGAATCTAATGAACAAAGTGAACTGATGAACCAAATAGAAACAGAGGCAGACTGACAGCTGTCAGAGGGGAGGGTTTGAGGAGCTGGATGATAGAAGGGGAAGGGTTTAAGCAAAAAAATAAAGCTATATATAATACAGAGACACAGACAAGAGTGTGGTGATAGCCACATGGAAAGATTGTGGGGGTAGGTGGAAGTGGGCAAAGGAGGGGGGAATGGAAACAAATGAGATTCTGTTTGGAGTGATGGATGCATGATATAGTGTGTAGATGGGATTTCATTGAGTTGCACTCCTGAAACGGTACCCCAAGAAAATCAATTAATAATGATAAGATTAAAAAAAGACAAAATATAAAAATTAAAATCACAATGGAACTTTTCTTTTTTCCTTCAGTGCTTGGAACCCTAAGATCACCATGTGAATGAGTCCATGTAAGCTGTTATGAGATGAATCTCCTTCCAATATACTATATGCTGAACTCCTAATATCCAGTACCTCAGAAAGTGACTGTAGTTGGAGATGGGTTTTTAAAGAAATAATTAAGGTTAATGATGTTAGAGTACTTGCCCTAGTCCAATATGACTGGTGTTATTATCAGTAGAGTAGATTAGGGCACAGACACACATAGATGGGAAGACCATGTGTAGGCAGAGGGAGAAGATGGCCATTTATTTGTCAAGGAAAGAGCCCTGAGAAGATACCAAACCTGTTGATAATTTGAACTCAAACTTCAGCCTCCAGAGTTGTAATAAATTGTTTCTGTTGTTTAAGACCCCTAACCTATGGTATTTTGTTATGGAAACCCTAGCACAGTAATGCATTAGCTTGGTGGAGGATGAAGAGTTATATGGAAGAAAACTGAAACACCTCATTCCAAAGCCAACCAACTTCCACACATATAAGTAAAGCGATCCTACATCACCCAGTTGCCAGCGAGCTATGGATGTATGAGGAAGCCTAGCAGAGAAAAGCTACTAGGATCAGCAAGAGAAGGCGGGGCTCCCCTGGTGCCCCTTTTATTCAGAGAAACTCGTTGCGCATCTGGTGAGTTTGTGTTCCAGAAAAGAAACATGGCCTTCTGCTGTCCCCCCTTTTTATAGGTAACAGAGAGTTATTGTGTCAGGGGAGGGAAAAATAATCTACTTGGATTCTGGCTAGTTTGGGCATAGGTGCCAGCCTTTCTTTTAGGAGTTATTCTGGAAAGCTAATAACTGGATGACCTGCTGCCCATGGGAACTTCCTGCTCCTTCTGTCCTCATCACTGCTGTGGCGGGAAACTGAACCTTGGAAAACTGAACCAGGAGAAGGGGAGTCCCTGGTCCATGTTGGCTCCTTGTCTGTGAAACCCAGAGTGAATTACAAGAATCATTTTTGATAATCTTCTCATTCTACCCTTTTATTGTAGGAACTCAAACAACATCAAAGACAAAGAAGCAACAGTTATGTTTTAGATTATCATTGGATTTTCCATCATCCAAAGGCAAATTCTTATTTTTCTGGTTAACAGACAGAGGAACCAAAGATAATGTCATGGAACTATGACATCCTTCATCTATAATGTTGGTTGATTTTTCCAGTTACAAGGATACTGCTCACAAAAATTAGGGGATTGGGGAACATGCAGTACTCCAGTACTTTTAGCCTCTTGTTTAGTGCATTTTCACCAATGAAATAAAAGTTGTTTTGCATTGCATTTGCATAATTGAATAACTTTCTTTGACTTGTCTTTTGCTTTTCTGATGTCCTTGTTTAATAAAAAGAAAATCAAATGCTTCTCATTTTTTATTGCTTCATATTCATTTTGAAATAGCCCCTAATTTTTGTGAGCAGTATATATGCCCTGAGCCATTTACTGATTCTTACTGAATTTCCCTGTTGTTCAGAATAGCACAGTTTCTAAAGTGGCTGGGAGGATTTAGAGGTACTGCTAGTGGCTGGAGAATAGAGGGGAGTGAAGTGACTGAAAGGAGATCTTTTTAGTTCACCTTGATCTTATTGTTGTTATTGTTCAACAAAATGAGCTACCCTCCTGCCCCCCTTGGGACTCTCCCAATGTCCTATCTTTTTGTTTTGTTTTGTTATAGAGACAGAGAGAGAGTCAGAGAGAGGGATAGATAGGGACAGACAGACAGGAACAGAGAGAGATGAGAATCATCAATCATTAGTTTTTCGTTGCGACACCTTAGTTGTTCATTGATTGCTTTCTCATATGTGCCTTGACCACGGGCCTTCAGCAGACCGAGTAACCCCTTGCTCGAGCCAGCGACCTTGGGTCCAAGCTGGTGAGCTTTGTTCAAACCAGATAAGCCCATATTCAAGCTGGTGACCTTGGGGTCTCAAACCTGGGTCCTCCACATCCCAGTCCGATGCTCTATCCACTGCGCCATTACCTGGTCAGGCCCAATGTCCTATCTTTATGGTACCTGTTTTTCCATATTGACTATGAAGTCTGAAGTTTATTTTTGATTTGCTTTTTCGTGTTTAGAATCAGATATAGAAATTGGTGTCCTACAAAATTATTCTTTTGAAATATTTCTACTCAAAATCACCTCTACAACAACAACAACAAAGTATTGAATATTATCTCAAAGGAGCTGTTTCCCTCCCTCCCCTTTTCTTTATCCTTCCCTATCTCCCTCCCTCCCTTCTTTTTGTCCTTCTGTGTATTTTAAAACACCGTAGGATCAATAGATCATCCTGACACTTCTTCATATCAGTTTCATTCTGATATCTGCTAGAAACGATCAACATTTTAGTTTCGGTGGGAGTCTTTTGAAACCTGCTTAAAGATAATCTGTCTGAAGCCTTTGATTTGGAAAAATGGAAAAGGAAAAGAGAAGTGACTAGATTTTTAGAAGTTTTTTGAGATCAAGGGATTTGGTTAATCTTTTATGATGTTTGCTATAACTTTATAAGTTCAGATGTGCAGGGTTATTCTCCAGAAGTTGTTTCCTGCTGATTCCACCACTGTGTGGATGGTGTTTCCTGAATGATAGTCTCAGGGAGACCACAGGTTCTCTTATTTTGGTTAAATTCAGTGGTTCTCACCCTGAGTTGCACTTTATAATCACCTAAAAGAGCTTTAAAACTTATGGAAGACCACAGCCCAACCTCAGAGTAACAAAATCATAATTTCTAGGCATGGGACCTGGGGATCAGCAATTTGATAGCTTTTCAAATCATGATATGCAGTTGAGATTGAGCACTACTGGGATACTGAACCAAAGAGATTATAAAAAGCATCCCCATCTAATTATACTTTAAAAAATAAACAAAATATGTGGCACATATACACCATGTTATACTATTCAGTCATAAGAAATGATGGCATTGGATCACTTACAACAAAATGGTGGGATTTTGATAACATTATACGGAATGAAATAAGTAAATCAGAAAAAAACAAGAACTGCAGGATTCCATACATTGGTGGGACATAAAAACGAGACTAAGAGACATGGACAAGAGTGTGGTGGTTACGGGGGATGGAGGGAGGGAAGGAGGGAGAGGGGGAGGGGGTGGGGGAGGGGCACAAAGGAAACTAGATAGAAGGTGACGGAGTACAATCTGACTTTGGGTGATGGGTATGCAACAAAATTGAATGACAAGACATGGACATGTTTTCTTTGAATATATGTACCCTGATTTATTGATGTCACCTCATTAAAATAAAAATTTATTTATATAAAAAAATAAACAAAAGCATTGAAGTAAGCTAATAAAGTACAAACATAAACCTTTAAAAAATACTAGTATAAACTTTTAAATAGAATGTATAAATTAAGCCCCGGCCATTTGGCTCAGTGGATAGAGTGACAGCCTGGCATGTGGATGTCCTGGGTTTGATACCCATGCAGGGCACATATGAGAAGCAACCATCTGCTTCTCTTCCCCATCTCTCTCCTCCTTTTCTCTCTTCTTCTCCTGCAGACAGTGGCTTGATTCGTTTGAGTGTTGGCTTCAGGCGCTGAGGATAGCTTGGTTGGTCTGAGTGTCAGCTTCAGGCACTAGCAATGGCTCAGGTGATTCTAGCATTGGCCCAAGACTGGGGTAGCCAGGTGGATCCTCTACAGGACACATGCGGGTATTTGTCTATCTCCTCTCCTCTCACTTAAAAAAAAAGTACGAATTAGATTAGACTGTAAATTATTTTAAGAAAATGGGAAATCTGAGGTAGCAATACTTATGCCAGACAAAATAGACTTAAAAACAAAAGCTATAACAAGAGACAAAGAAGGGCCTAAAAATTCCCCTTCTGAGCATTTATCTGAAGAGACCTAAAACACTAAAATGATGAAAAAGACATATATATCCATATATTCATTGCAGCATTATTTGCAATAGTCAAGATATGGAAGCAACTTAAGTGTCTATCAAGAGATGAATGGATCAGCTGCATAGGGGCCACCCCATGAAGTAAGACTTGCTTCAGTGTGAGGCTCTGGTGCCTGATGAGTCACCACTTGATTGTGCTGCTCGTGGAGGTAATTGTGTGGTGCTTCTACATGGTCTGAAGCTGTCCACTGGTGTTCTGGCTTTGGGCACTCCCAGGAGACCAAGGTTAGCCACTGTTTGTGTCCTGTCCAGGGCCAACCAGGATGAGCTACAAAGCCATTTGCAGATGACTACTACTTGTGCTGGGCTTGGAGTGCATGTTAATTGGCTTTCTTACACATCCGGCCCATGCTCCCTCACGGCCTTTACACTTGCAGGGATGCAGTTCTACTACATACTTTTCATATGTAATGCCTCCTAATCTCCTTTAGGCCTCTGCTTAAATGTCACTTTATGAGTGAGGTCTTTCTTCTCAATCATCCTGTTAAAAATGAAACCCTCCACCCTTTGTTTTATTATTCTTCATAGACTATTGCCAGTTGATGTATTATATATTTGATCACTGAATTTTGTCTGTTTCTCCAGGTAAAATGTGTGCCCCAAAAGGCCCTGTCACATAGTAAATATTTCCCTATTGAGTGAATGACAAAATAATCTTTTGTTTATATAGGCTTAGATTGCAATGTATCTCCTTGTATTGGTGAGATATAAAAATAACTTTAATGCCATTATATCAGTAAAATTATTTGGAATTACACTTATTAAAAGAGGTTTCTGATATTGATTTCATACATTTAGATCTGATGAAATTTAGAATAGGTAATATGTGGAGTTGTTGATATTTCTTCCTACATTATAACAAGTATTTAAGTTAATAAAAATATATAATTATAAGTTTTCAGGAGATTAATGTTTAAACTTTTAAAGAAAATAAGTGTTTCTAAGAGTACTTATTTATATCTCCACTAGAATGTATTGATTAAAATTATTCTCTTCTGTTAATTAAAGAAAATTCTCTAATTCTACTTGGCAAGTGATCTAGGAAATACTCTGTGTATCTCAGTAATGTTACTGTCATTGCTGGAAAGGAATTGAAATGTATTTAAGATTCTTTCATTTATATTTTGACAAATCTTCCCATAATCTGGACTTTCTCATTACTTTGTGGTTTTACTAAACTTAATGTTTTATGGGTGAGGGAGTGGCTCCAGCCTGCAGAGTTAGAAATGGGCTGAGGGTGGTGTGAGAGATACTCCTGATCTCTCCCCTTGAAATTTCACAAATTCTACAACTATATGCAGAGAAAAAACCCCAGATGAACCTGAAATATACACACACCAGATAGTCTAAGTTATGATCACGCAAGAAGGTGGGCCAAAGCACAGAAGAAAAATAAATGTCAGCGGATTGAGTCTTTCTCTTTCCTCACAGACATGAAAGAGGGAGGCACTGTTGGCGCAGGCTTTGTCTTGGCACCAAAGCCGGGAGAAGAGGAGGGTCTGGAAGGAAGGAGCTGAGATAAGAGTGACAACCAAGAATGGGGAGAAGGGCTGTTTTCTGGTGTCATCCGCAGCCATGCTTGCAGGACTGGCTGATTACAAATGCTGGGCACACACAAAGCCCATGGCATACTCCCAAGAACTACATGCAAATAGCTTGTGGAAATCTTCCCACAGGGCACTGTGGTGTATTTGATCTGCTGGCAGAGTTTTTAGCCTTGTGGTGCCAGCCATGCTTGATCTGGGATCTGAGCCCCACCTGCTCTGGAGCTTAGGCACTGGCTTGCTGGAGGGAGTTTCGCATGTGTGGGTGGGATGCCCCTGATCTGCGATCTCTGCCATAACTGTTCCTGAAGCTCAGACACTGGCTAGTGATGTGCAGCCCCCGCCCTGCCAAGGATGGTGCTTTGAGTGCTTAGAGTGGTATTGGAGGGGAAACTGGACTATATCACCCCTGCCACCCTGTCCTGCATTGCTCCTCTGGGTCTCCAGGTTGCTCTTTACTGTGAGAGGTGGGGATGCCCAGGTGCTTGATACCCTGCTCTGTTGGGACATGGGGAAGGGCCCTGGAGGACCCCTGCTTGGCCATTGCTAAAACCATAAAATTGCAAAGCCCTAAACACAAGCCCCTCCTAACAATGCAATGGCCTTGCTTGCATCATTAGACAGTGACAGCAATGCCTCAGTGGAACTCCACCCAAGAATCTCACAGAGGAAAATCTTGTAGTGCAGTGCCCCCACCAGAAAAAGGAATAATTATCTCTTGTTGGGGTTATTAATAATGCCACTCACAAATGCCACCAAGGAAAAAGAAATGAAATATGGATATACAAGACAGACGTAGCTCATATAGATGATGAAAAAATCTCCAGGAAAAAATTTCAATTACATGGAAACCTTGGAACTTAATGAAAGAGAATTCAAAATTGAAACTCTAGAAATACTCAATAAGATAAAAGAAAACACTGAAAGACAAGTAAGCTCAGAAAACAACTTAATGAACAAAAAGAGTACTTCAAGGTAATTGAAACTATAAAAAAGAACCAAACAGAGATAAAAAAAACTCAATACACTAACTAAAAACTGAGGTAACAAGCTTAGCCATTACAACAGGCCAGATAGAGGAGAGAATCAGTGACATTGAAGATAGGCAACTAGAGATACTACAGAGAGAAGAAAAGAGAGACTTACAAATTTAAAAAAAAATGAGAAAGCCCTACAATAATTGTCTGACTCTATCAGGAAGAGCTATATAAGAATAATGGGTATATTAGAAGTAGAAAAAGAGGGAAAAAGGAATGGAGAACATATTGAAACAAATACTCGAGAACTTTCCAAGCCTGTGAAAAAGTTAGAGCCTCAAAACCAAGAAGCAAACAGAACATTGAGTTACCTCAACCCAAACAGACCTACTCCAAGGCATATCATAATGAAATTATCACAAATCAATGACAAAGAAAGAATACTCAAGGCAGCTAGAGAGAAGAAGAATATAACATATAAAGGCCCATTAGGCTATCATCAGATTTCTCAGCAGAAACTCTACAAGCCAGAAGAGAGTGGCCCCCAACATCTAAAGTACTGAAAGAGAGGAACTACCAGCCAAGAATACTATATCCATCAAAGTTATCCTTCAAATATAAAGGAGAATTGAAAACATTTACAGACATACAGAAGCTGAGGGAATTTACCACCAGAAAACCCCCACTACAGGAAATATTAAAGGGGGATATCCGACAAGATACAAAGAACCAAACAAAAGTATAAGTAAAAATTTTAAGAAAACCACAATAAAAACAAGGATAGTCTGTGACAACAATAACATAAAAGGGGAGAGGATAAAGATCAGCAGTAGCAAAAAAGGATGGAGTACAGAAGCACTCATGAGATAATGGACTCTAATAAATATGATAATTTTTCTTTTAATAACCTAATGGTAACCACCCCTGAAAATGTCACTACTAAAACACATAACTTAAAAAAAGAAAAAACAGAAGATAGAAATATGGAATACCACCAAACAAAAACAAATGACAGTAAAACAAAAAAGAAGAGCCAAACAAGACCCAAAGCTATCAGAAAGCAGTATATAAAATGGCAATAGGAAATCCTCAAGTGTCAATAATTACACTAAATGTAAATGGATTGAACTTACCAATAAAGAGGTACAGAGTAGCAGATTGGATCAAGAAGCAAAACCAAACAGTATGCTGCCTTCAAGAGACACATCTAAGCTACAAGGATAAAAATAGATTCAAAGTGAAAAGTTGGAAAACAATTCTCCAAGCAAGTAATATTCAAAGAAAAGCAGTAGCACCTGACCGGGCAGTGGTGCAGTGGATATAGCATCAGACTGGAATGCAGAGGACCCAGGTTTGAGATCCTGAGGTCGCCAGCTTGAGTGTGGGCTCATCTGGTTTTAGCAAAGCTCACCAGATTGAGCCCAAGGTTGCTGGCTTGAGCAAGGGATCACTCATTCTGCTGTAGTCACCCCCTCCACCCTTGGTCAAGGCGCATATGAGAAAGCAATCAACAAACAACTAAGGTGCCGCAACAAAGAATTGATGCTTCTCATCTCTCTCCCTTCCTGTCTGTTTCTCTCTCTGACTCTCTCTGTCACTGTGACTAAATAAATAAATAAATAAATAAAAGAAAAGCAGTAGCCATACTCATATTTGACATGCTGACTACAAGAAAATAAAAGTAACCAGAGACAAAGATGGACATTTCATAATGATAAAGGGGATATTGTATTAAGAAGAGATAACTCTTCTTAATATATATGCACCAAACTAGGGAGCACCAAAATATATAAGAAATCTACTAACTGATCTAAAAGTACAAACTGAAAGAAATATAATCATACTTAAAGACCTCAATACACCATTGATGGCTTTAGATCATTCATCCATCCAAATAGAAAATCAATAAAGAAATATTGGCCTTAAATGAAACACTAGAATAAATAAACAGACATCTACAGGGCATTTCATCCCAAAACATCAGAGTATACATTTTTCTCCAGTGTACATGGAACATTCTCTAGAATAAACCATATGCTGGGCCACAAAACTAACATCAACAAATTCAGAAAGATTGAGTTTATATCAAGCATATTCTCTGACCATAAGGCTTTGAAACTAGAGTTCAACTGCAAAAATAAAGTAAACACACCCACAAAAATGTGGAAATTAAACAACATACTTCTAAAAAATGACTGAGTCAAAGAAGAAATAAGAGAAGAAATCAAAAGATATATACAGACAAATGAAAATGACAACATGATATATCAGAATCTTTGGGATACTGCGAAAGCAGTAATAAGAGGGAAGTTCATGTCATCACAGGCTTGTATAAAAAAACAAGAGAAAGCACAAGTAAACAACCTAACATCACATCTTAAGGAACTATCAATAGAAACAGAAGAACAAAGGCAGCTCAAAACCAGCAGAAGAAAGGAAATAATTGGCCCTGGCCAGTTGGCTCAGCGGTAGAGCGTCGGCTTGGTGTGCGGGGGACCCGGGTTCGATTCCCGGCCAGGGCACATAGGAGAAGCGCCCATTTGCTTCTCCACCCCCCTCCCCTCCTTCCTCTCTGTCTCTCTCTTCCCCTCCCACAGCCAAGGCTCCATTGGAGCAAAGATGGCCCGGGCGCTGGGGATGGCTCCTTGGCCTCTGCCCCAGGCGCTAGAGTGGCTCTGGTTGTGGCAGAGCGATGCCCCAGAGGGGCAGAGCATCACCCCTGGTGGGCATGATGGGTGGATCCCGGTTGGGCACATGCAGGAGTCTGTCTGACTGTCTCTCCCCGTTTCCAGCTTCAGAAAAATACAAAAAAAAAAAAAAAAAAAAAAAAAAAAAGAAAGGAAATAATAAAAACTAGAGCAGAAATAAATAAAACAGAGAACAGAAAAACTATAGAAAAAATTAATATAACAAGAGCTGGTTCTTTGAAAAGATCAATAAAATAGACAAACCCTTGGCAAGACTTACTATGGAAAAAAGAAAAAGGATCCATATAAACAAAATCCAAAATGAAAGAGGAGAAATTACTGCAGATACCATAGATATACAAAGGATTATTGCAGAATACTATGAAAAATTATTTGCCACCAAATTCAATAATCTAGAAAAATGGATAAGCTCCTAGAACAACAATACAATCTTCCTAGACTGAATCATAAAGAAGCAGAAAGCCTAAATATACCAATAAGCAGGGAGGAATTAGAAACAACTATCAAAAACCTCTCAAAAAATAAAAATCCAGGGCCAGATGTCTATACCAGTGAATTCTACCAAACTTTAAAAAAAGATTTAGTTCCTATCCTTCTAAAAAATTGAAAAAGAAGCAATACTTCCAAACACATTTTATGAGACCAACATATCCCTCATACCAAAACCTGGTAAAGACAACCCCCCCCCAAAAAACCCCCAAAACTACAGACCAATATCTCTAATGAATACAGACGCAAAAATCCTAAACAAAATACTAGCAAATCAAATAAAACAACACATCAAAAAAAAAAAATTCATCGTGATCAAGTGGGATTCATCTCAGAAATACAAGGATGGTTCAACATACATAAAACAATTAACCTAAGACACCATATCAACAAAACAAAGAACAAAAACCATATGATTCTATCAATAGATGCAGAAAAGGCATTTGATAAAATATAGCATCCTTTTATGTTTAAAACACTCAACAAAATGGGTATTGAAGGAAAATACCTCAACATAATAAAGACCATTTACAACAAACCATCAGCTAACATTACTAAATGCTAAAAAACTGAAAACTTTTCCTCTAAAATCAGGAACAAGACAAGGCTGACCACTCTCTCCACTCCTATTTAACATAGTACTGAAAGTTATAGCCAGAGCAATCAGACAAGAGAAAGAAATAAAAGGCATTCATATTGGGAAAGAAGAAGTAAAGGCTTAATTTTTTGCAGATGATATGATCCTGTATATAGAAAACCCCAAAGACTCCACAGAAAGGCTATTAGAAACAATAAACCAATACAATAAGGTTGGAGGATACAAAATTAATATACAGAAGTCTACTGCTTTCTTATATACCAACAATGAAACCTCGGAAAAAGAATTCAAAAACATAATTCCTTTTACAGTTGCAAAAACAACAACAAAATATCTAGGAATAAACATAACAAAGAATGTAAAGGACCTACATACTGAAAACTAGGAAACATTATTAAAAGAAATTGAAAAAGACACAATGAAATGAAAAAATATTCCTTGTTCATGGACAGGAAGAATAAATATAGTTAAAATGGCCATATTACCAAAAGCAATATACAAATTTAACACAACTCCCATCAAAATTCCAATGTCATTTTTTAAAGAAATGGAATGAAAAATCAACAGGTTTACACAGAACCATAAAAAATCTTGAATAAGCAAAATGATCCTAAGGAAAAAAAATAAAGCTGGAGGCATTACAATACCTGATTTCAAACTATACTACAGAGCCACGAAAATCAAAATAGCATGGTACTGGCAGAAAAATAGACACTCAGACCAATGGAAGAGAATAGAGAGCCTAGAAATAAAACCACATATATATGATCAGATCATCTTTGATAAAGGAGCCAAAAACACACAATAAAGAAAGCCTCTTCAATAAATGGTGCTGGGAAAATTGGAAAGCCACATGCAAGAGAATGAAACTTGACTACAGTCTGTCTCTTTGCACAAAAATTATTTCAAAATGGATCAAAAACTAAATATAAGATCTTTGAATCAATAAATTACATAGAAGAAAACATAGGTACTAAACTCAAGGACCTTGGCAATAGAGAACTTTTATGAATTTGACCCCAAAGACAAGGGAAGTAAAGGCAAAGATAAATGAATGGAACTACATCAAACTAAGAAGCTTCTGCACAGCAAAAGAAACTGACAGCAAAACAGACAGCCAACTAAATGAGAGATGATATTTGCAAACAACAGCTCAGATAAGGGGCTAATATCCAAAATATATAAAGAATTCACAAAACTCAGCAACAAACAGGTAAACAGTACAATAAAAAAGTGGGAAAAGGACATGAACAGACACTTCTCCCAAGAAGAAATACAAATGGCCAACAGATATATGAAAAAGTGCTCATCCTCACCAGCTGTTAGAGAAATCCAAATCAAAACTACAAAGAGATACCACCTCACACCTGTTAGATTAGCTATTATCAACAAGACAGGTAATAACAAGTGTTGGAGAGGCTGTGGAGAAAAAGAAACCCTCATTCACTGTTGGTGGGAATGTAAATTAGTGCCACCATTATGGAAGAAAGTATGGTAGTTCCTCAAAACATTAAGAATAGAACTACCATATGACCCAGCAATCCCTCTACTGGGTATATGCCCCCCAAACTTGAAAACATGGGTATGTAAAGACAAATGCACCCCCATATTTATCACAGCATTATTAACAGTGGCCAAGACATGGAAACAACCAAAAAGCCCTTCAATAGAGGACTGGATAAAGAAGATGTGATACATATATACTATGGAATATTACTCAGCCATAAGAAATGATAACATAGTACCATTTACGACAACATGAATGGACCTTGATAACATTATACTGAGTGAAATAAGTAGATCAGAAAAAGCTAAGAACTGTATGATTCCATACATAGGTGGGACACAAAACAGACTCATGGACATAGACAAAGATGCAGTGGTTACCAGGGGAAAGGGAGAAGAAGAAGGGGGCGGGGGAAAGGGGAGGGGCTTAAAGATGATTTGATTTTAGGTAATAGGTATACAGCATAATCGACTGTCCAAATGATGTGAATTTTTTTCCATTCTTTTTTATTATTCTTTTTAAAATTAATTTTAATGGGGTGACATTAATAAATCAGGGTACATATGTTCAAAGAAAACATCTCCAGGTTATCTTGTCATTCATTTATGTTGCATACCCGTCAACCAAAGTCAAAATGCAAAATGTCCTCCGTCACCTTCTATCTGGTTTTCTTTGTGCCTCTCCCCCTATCCCTCTCCCCCCCTCGTAACCATCACATTCTTGTCCATGTCTCTTAGTCTTGTTTTTATGTTCCACCTAAGTATGGAATCATGCAGTTCTTAGTTTTTTCTGATTTACTTATTTCCCTTCGTATAATGTTATCAAGATCCAACCATTTTGTTGTAAATGATCTGATGTCATCATTTCTTATGGCTGAATAGTATTCCATAGTGTATATGTGCCACATCTTCTTTATCCAGTCATCTATTGAAGGGCTTTTTGGTTGTTTTCGTGTCCTGGTCACTGTGAGCAATGCTGCAATGAACATGGGGCTGCATGTGTCTTTACATACCAGTGTTTTTGAGTTATGTGGGTATATTTCCAGTAGAGGGATTGCTGGGTCATATGGTAGTTCTATTTTCAATTTTTTGAGGAACCATCATACTTTCTTCAATAATGGTTGCACTAATTTACATTCCTACCAACAGTGAATGAGGGTTCTTTTTTCTCCACAGCCTCTCCAACACTTGTTATTACCTGTCTTGTTGATAATAGCTAATCTAACAGGTGTGAGGTAATATCTCATTTTAGTTTTGATTTGCATTTCTCTAATAGCTAATGAAGATGAGCATCTTTTCATATATCTGTTGGCCATTTGTATTTCTTCCTGGGAGAAGTGTCTGTTCATGTCCTCTTCCCATTTTTTTTTGTTAAATTGTTTGTTTGTTGTTGAGTTTTCTGAGTTCTTTGTATATTTTGGATATTAGGCCCTTATCTGAACTGTTGTTTGCAAATATCATCTTCCATTTAGTTGGCTGACTGTTTATTTTGTTGTTAGTTTCTCTTGCTGTGCAAAAGCTTCTTAGTCTGATGTAGTCCCATTCATTTATCTTTGCCTTCACTTCTCTTGCCTTTGGAGTCAAATTCATAAAATGCTCTTTAAAACTAAGGTCTATGAGTTTAGTACCTATGTTTTCTTCTACGTCCTTTATTGTTTCAGGTCTTATATTTAGGTCTTTGATCCATTTTGAATTAATTTTAGTACAAGGGGACAAACTGTAGTCAAGTTTCATTCTTTTGCATGTGACTTTCCAGTTTTCCCAGCACCATTTGTTGTAGAGGCTTTTTTTTTCTCCATTGTATGATGTTGGCCCCTTTATCAAAAATTATTTGACCATATATATGTGGTTTTATTTCTGGACTTTGTATTCTGTTCCATTGGTCTGAGTGTCTATTTTTCTGCCAATACCATGCTGTTTTGATTGTTGTGGCCCTATAATATAGTTTGAAGTTAGGTATTGTAATGCCCCCAGCTTCATTCTCTTTCGTTAGGATTGGTTTGGCTATTCGAGGTTTTTTTATAGTTCCATATAAATCTGATGATTTTTTGTTCCATTTCTTTAAAAAATGTCATTGGAATTTTGATGGGAATTGCATTTAATTTGTATATTGCTTTGGGTAATATGGTCATTTGGACACCACTGTATACATATTCCATCTGTGCAGATAGTCTTTGATCCAGAGTGAACTTTTGCAATAGAATCTCAACTGTGTTTCTTGTCACTTTCTTCTTACGGGAAGAGAGAAGAATGCTTTGTAAATTATTTAAACTAAACATTTAAGGCTTTATATCACTTTCCAGGTATATTTCAGATGAAAATATTTTTTAAATTAAAAACTCAAAGTGTTTGGTATTTCACCAAAAAAACACTGTTCTGACAATTAATGAGAGCACAGAAATCCAGCTTGAGAGATGCCAACTGCAGTCATCAATGAAGACATATTTGTTTGGGAATTTGGGAAGTGCTTGTTTATTAGTCTGGTACCGTGACCCTCATACTAAATTACTGCCATTTTACAAAGAAAAAAGAAAGGGTCCAAGAAATGGAACTAGCCTAAGGTTATACAGGCAGGAAGTGGTGCACTTGAGTTTTTAACCCAGCTCAGTCTTCTGGCCCCATGAATTCTTTTTCCTCCACAGTGAGTGTGACCTTGCATTAACACTCATTGCCTGTAAAGGCAGGTGTCTACAGTGAATAGGTGACAGTATCTTACTAGGAGGTAGTCACAAACATTTAGAAAAGGGGGCATAGGTGTGCCTTCATTGTCTCATCCCTCCTGGACTTCCTCCCTCCTTCCCTCTATACACTCTGTCTTCTCTGGTTCTATTACACAAAATTGCTCCAGGGCATCAGATCTGGAAAACTTGCCCACTGCCTCAGGAGTTGAGGCTGGGGACTCAGTTCTTCTCTGACCAGTCTTGACCTCTAAAACGTCTGAAGCATTGCCGCACAATTGTTTTGTTTTTTGTTGTTTTTTTTTTGCTAATGATTCTTCTTATGGCATAACTTTGATGGGTTATTACTCTGATAGCCCCCTCTACACACACACTAGGAGTGGCAGTAGATGGAAGTGAAGTGAGTGAACCCGCACCTGCCCCATGGGTGACCTTCCCCGTGGCTGCCTTTCCTTCCCCCTCACCCAGGCCTCTGCAGTTGCATGAGTGATGAAATGAGCTCAGGAGGCTTTCCTTCTCCTCCACATTTCATCAGCAGCAGATCTCAGCTGAAGACAGGATCTGAATGGTGACAGGTGTCTATTATTGATTGTTTTAAGAGAGAGTATAGTTCACATAAGTGATATCTTAGATGATAACAGCTTTGGTCAAACAAGCCAGAAAGTTGCATTTCTTAATCTGGCTCCTGCAGCTGCATTTATTAGGAGACGATCCTGGTGCTGCTCCCTTCAACCACTCTTCAGTTTGAAGTGCGGTCCCTTTGGTGAAGAAAAAAAAATCTCTGGGCTCCATATTATTTTATTTTTGAGCCTTCTACCTGGATGATTCAAGCCATGCCATGAAGATTTCTCTTCCCAAATGTAGAGCCCTGTATTTGGGTGCCATGGAGATTGTGATTCTAATCACTGGGTTCAGCACTGTCTTTCCTCAAGGACGATTGTTTAAAAAAAAATCTTAACTTTTCTGCAGGGATGAACATTAACATCTCCAATGTCTTTCTCTGCAGGATTTTTCCAGCTTATTTTCCTCTGATATAGAGAAAAAGTGGCAGCAACAGCCTGCAAGATTCAGAAAGCAATGATGCAACTGAAGTGTGGAAATGACTGTGGAAAGGAACACGTGGGGTCATGGAAGAGGAGTTGCCACCCACTGCCTGACCACGTGAGGACACGGAGGGGAGCTGCCCATGCCCCGACCACGTGAGGACACGGAGGGGAGCTGCTGCCCATGCCCCGACCACGTGAGGACGCGGAGGGCAGCTGCCGGCCATGCCCCGACCACGTGAGGACACGGAGGGGAGCTGCCGCCCATGCCCCGACCACGTGAGGACACGGAGGGGAGCTGCCGCCCATGCCCCGACCACGTGAGGACTCGGAAGGGGAGCTGCCGCCCATGCCCCGACCACGTGAGGACATGGAAGGGGAGCTGCCGCCCTTGCCCCGACCACGTGAGGACTCGGAAGGGGAGCTGCCGCCCATGCCCCGACCACGTGAGGACACGGAAGGGGAGCTGCCGCCCATGCCCCGACCACGTGAGGACACGGAAGGGGAGCTGCCGCCCATGCCCGACCACGTGAGGATGCGAAGGGCAGCTGCCGGCCATGCCCCGACCACGTGAGGACGTGGAGGGCAGCTGCCGGCCATGCCCCGACCACGTGAGGATGCGAAGGGGAGCTGCCGGCCATGCCCCGACCACGTGAGGACACGGAGGGCAGCTGCCGCCCATGCCCCGACCACGTGAGGACACGGAGGGGAGCTGCCGCCCATGCCCCGACCACGTGAGGACACGGAAGGGAGCTGCCGCCCATGCCCCGACCACGTGAGGACACGGAGGGGAGCTGCCGCCCATGCCCCGACCACGTGAGGACATGGAAGGGGAGCTGCCGCCCTTGCCCCGACCACGTGAGGACTCGGAAGGGGAGCTGCCGCCCATGCCCCGACCACGTGAGGACATGGAAGGGGAGCTGCCGCCCATGCCCCGACCACGTGAGGACACGGAAGGGGAGCTGCCGCCCATGCCCGACCACGTGAGGATGCGAAGGGGAGCTGCCGCCCATGCCCCGACCACGTGAGGACACGGAAGGGGAGCTGCCGCCCATGCCCCGACCACGTGAGGACGCGGAGGGGAGCTGCCGGCCATGCCCCGACCACGTGAGGACGCGGAGGGGAGCTGCCGCCCATGCCCCGACCACGTGAGGACTCGGAAGGGGAGCTGCCGCCCATGCCCCGACCACGTGAGGACACAGAAGGGGAGCTGCCGCCCATGCCCCGACCACGTGAGGACATGGAAGGGGAGCTGCCGCCCATGCCCCGACCACGTGAGGACACGGAAGGGGAGCTGCCGCCCATGCCCGACCACGTGAGGATGCGAAGGGGAGCTGCCGCCCATGCCCCGACCACGTGAGGACACGGAAGGGGAGCTGCCGCCCATGCCCCGACCACGTGAAGACACGGAAGGGGAGCTGCCGCCCATGCCCGACCACGTGAGGACTCGGAAGGGGAGCTGCTGCCTGCTGCCCTGACTGGCCAGAGACCAATGATGACTTTTGGGGAAAACATAGAATACCCCAGGGGCTTGAACTCCATTTGATCTACTCTCAAGGACCTTTTCTTTTTACTAACTATACCCATTTTGCAGATATGAAATGTGCTGTCCAGAGAGCCCAAGAAACTTTCTCAAGTTCACATGGTAACTATGTAGAACTCTCTGGAGCAAAATCAAGATTATTAATTGCTTGTCTCAGTGCTCTCTTTATGATAGCATTCTATTCTTCATTATGCTTAACTTATGTGAAGGCATTTTTAAGGATCAATGAATCTTTTAATGTAATCAATGGCTTCTATAGATATGAAAACAAAACCTTGGGTCAGAATCCTTAAGAATCAGGAATGATTCTGGCATTCAGATTTTATTTTATTTATTGACTTTAGAGAGAGAGGAAGGGGGAGAGAGACAGAGAGAGAAACACTGATCCACTGTTTCATCTGATCATGCATTCATTTGTTTATTCTTTTATGTGCCCTGACTGGGATTGAACCCACAAACTTGGTGTAGTTGGACAGCCAACTGAGCTAGCAGGCTAGAGCTGACATTCAGAATTTAAATCTCAGCATTGTGAAACAGTGGAGAAGTCATCCAGTCTATCTCCTAGGCAACGTGTAAGCACATCTAGGTCATCACTAGCACAGAGCTGTTTTTTTTATGACTTCAATGTATCTACTGATGGGCAGCTTACTTCTTTATTAGAAACCAAAATTATTAGAACATTTTTCTCATCTTGAGCTTAAAACTGTCTCCCCATAAAGATTTCCTAAGATCGCATTTATTCTCATGAATTAGTGAAAAGAATAATCTTTCACCTGATAGCCCTTTAAATGAGCTACCAGGTTTTCTTTTATTAGGGTTGAAAGTCTCAAGTGCCTTTGATTATCTCTCACCGGGATACTCCCTTAGCGTGGTCACCCTCCCAGTTTTCAATGGCCTGCTTACATAGTGGAGCTCAGGACTGATGGTAAACATGGACAATAGTTAGTTGTACAGATGTCATTCTCACCAACCCATGTGGAGGAGCCATGTCAACACTGCTGTCCTCCTGCTCAAGCAGGATCTCCTGTACACTTGAGCATGTTTTATACCATGTGATCTGGAGGATTCTTCTCCAGTGTATCCACAAAACACCAGATTCAAAGGCTTTATGACACTATGATGTTTGTCTTTTCCTGCACTGATTTTTTAAATTTATTTTTATTTTTATGAATAAAAACAGAACAAAGGATTAGGCTCATATTTAGAATCTTAAATTTATAAGATTTAAACTTTAGTGATGTCTTCTGCATGGTTTGTCTCCTCAGTCATTGTCCACAGGACTCAGAGAAGCTGTAGGAATATGCAGGCGCAGACTCAGGGCCCAGCTTTCTCTCCAACGTTGTGGAAAGGGACTGTACATCATGAGGTAGAGCCCTATGCTCCCCTTTGCCACCTGGACAGAGCCCTGGGGAGAGTGACCTCCCGGGGGTATCCACGTTGGGTGTACCGATTTTTACTGATCGATTTTCTCCACTGAGTCACCTTAATCTGCTGCTGCTCATGCCTATGTGAGAACACTAATAACCCTGCGAAGGGAGCTTCTTCATGTTCAAAGGCAGTGTCTTTCTGGGACCGAGCTATGTGTGTGGGTAATGAGAGAGAAGCTTCCAACACTGGGTCAAAGATATTCTATTATGCTGGTGCCGGGAGCCCCAGAAAGAGTCCTGTTACATTAGGTTCTCCAGCAGCTGGGCTTCACTTTCTAACAAATGTAGCCTCGGATTCAGCCTGAGGGACCATGTGGAGGCATAAGCAACCTTCTTTCCAAATCATCTCTTCTCTTTCCCCTCAGTATCCTGCTCATTTTCAATCTTTTCACTGTCTTCCTATCAGAAAATAACCACCTTTTCAGACTGGAGGCAGGCAAAGGACTGTGGGGTCTGAATGGAAACGGGGCAGATGCATACCAGGGCCTTGAGGAAGCCAGGAAGACGGGGAAAGGGTGCTGGCACCCTCTCAGTGCTGAAAGCTCCAGCTCGGCCAGGCAAGTTGCAGTGAGTAATTATAAATTTTAAACTGCTAAATGATGATAATTATAATAACTATCTCTTAAATGTCTTAGAAGAATTAGATGCCCTACTATGTTAAGAGTTTTAAACAGCACCTAGCTATGACAAGTCTCAGGGTTTGCCATATAATGATGGTAGTGATTGAGCATTACTACCAGTGCTTTTGAAACAAGTGTTGGTGAGAGGGACGAACACCTATTTTTAAATAAATGAAACAAAACAAAAACAAGACCAACTTTTTGACTTATTTTACAGAATTCTGAAGATATGAGGCTTCTTAAGCTTGTTTGATATAAAATAGATTTTTCCTTTGTTTAAGCACTTATTTTCAAACACTAACAAGTTTTTTGGACATCTATTAAAAGTCAGTTTTAGAGGTTAAGTCTATTACATTTTAATAGTTTTTGAAAACAATTTAGGTTAAGCATGTGGACAGGACCATTGTTTGCCTTTAATTGGGGGATGAGAACACATTTTCTTTTTTAACTTTGTACTTTTTTAAAATTATTTTTATTTTTCTGAAGTGAGAAGTGGGGGGCTGCTGACAGACTCCCGCATGAGCCCGACCGGGATCCACCCGGCATGCCCACCAGGGGGCGATGCTCGACCCATCTGGGGCATTGCTCCCTTGCAATTGGAGCCATTCTAGTGCCTGAGGCAGAGGCCATGGAGCCATCCTCAGTGCCTGGGCCAACTTTGTTCCCATGGAGCCCTGGGTGCAGGAGGGGGAAAGATAGAGAGAAAGGAGAGGGGGAAGGGTGGAGAAATAGATGGGTGCTTCTCTTGTGTGCCCTGGCTGGGAATTGAACCCGGGACTTCCACACGCCAGGCTGATGCTCTACCACTGAGCCAACCAGCCAGGGCCTAACTTTGTACTTTCTTTACATAATTGTCTACTTCTAAGGAAGGATTTTCTTCCAGACCAAGGAGGACTTGGAGGAGAGAGAGCAGAGCTTTATTTGTGCTTGAACCCTGAAAAGCATGTCTTGTTCCCTAGCAAAGAAGTGACCCTGCTCCCTAGCAGAGAGGTAGGGGTTTGAAAGACCCAGAGAGAAATGACTGCAGGACATGTCAGGATTGAAGAACAGGTCTTTGCCCATGGTGAGTCCCTGGAATTGAAGGGGCCAAAGCAACAGGAAAATCAAGGGCTTGTGAAGCCAGTGTGGACATGTAAAGGATGAGCAACTTCCTACCCCCACCTCAGTCTAATTCCCAGGCCCCAGAGCTATGTATGGTTCAATTGGGTGTGGGGAAACACTTTGGAAAGTCATGTTAAAGGAATATCTTAGTGCCAAACTCAATTGTTCTAGATATATTGTGTCTGTATTTTCTGTAAGCCTACTAAGATTCATACTTGAGCCTTTTTTCTATAAACTAGTGGAAAATAGAATATTACATATTTTTTTAAAACATATACATAGACAAATGAGATAATATTTATATATCTCTTGGAAACTTGTTTATACCTTAAGAATTGAATTCTTTCTGTGACATAAGATAAATAATTATATTAAATACTTTTCCAGATACATAATATTGCATAGTATGTATGTTTTTTAGTATTTTAAATTCTCAAGATTTTGGCAAAAGCATGAGACTGTACAGGCAAGTTGAATAGTAAGCACTAGGACCCAGAGGAGGATCTTGCAAGCCTTTGCAAGCAGACAGCCCACATAGACGACTGAGGGGCCAGCTCTGTCTCAGTCTCTTGCTGTAACTTTTCCTTAACAAGCCACTGTACCAATGGTTTAAAAGCAGATGGGAAAGGGGAGCTTTGCACACCTTCTTTGCTGCTGCATGCACTTGGCACAGGGTGCTGGTTGTAGCAACACATTCTCTCTAACTCCCTGGCTCTGCAGTTTTTGTTTTTGTGATTAATGCCCAGAGCAAAGGTGAGTAATGTAGCAATCCATTGTAGTAATTCGAGTTATGGGGAATGTATGGACTCCTTTGCTCAGCATCTCTTTCTCCAACTCCTTGTCACATAAAAAGAATTATTACATTGAGAATACAATGCCATTAGTCACAGGACCAAGCAGAGACACAATTTATGTGCCCCCAAAATCTCCACTGCCTACAGTTAAAATTCAACTCTTAGAGCCCTGGTTTTGTAGGACTAGAGGAAGCTAACTGGACTGAAACAGTGCTGCGGGAAGCTCCCAGTGCGTTTTCCCTGGCCCTGCTTCTTCTAGCTGTTGCCTACGAGTGACAAGTCAAGTATGAATGAGACCCATAACTGGAAGTAAACGGATTTCTTTTTTATACTGTATTATTATCCCCCTCCCAATAACTTTTGAGCTCTTGGGAGATTGAGAGGGTTGTTAGTAGAAGAAATCTGATTGGAAGTAGTAAGAGGACCTCCTGCTCCCATAGGTCCAGCAAAGCATGGCCACTGTCACCTTGCACAGATAGAAGAGCAGGTGAACAGATGAAATGCAGACGAAGGCCTTGGCACTGACTTCCACATACAAGGGAGGATGTTAGATGCCTGTGAAGCTGAGAACTCCTAACTCCACCAGCTTTAGAAGAGAGTAAGAGCACACGCATTAGGATTCCATAACTATATTGGAAAGGGTGTGACAGGAATTCAATAAATCAGGGTTTCTGCTCTAGCCCGTGTGGCTGCAGTCATGTTGGTTTGGGTATTAATCTTAATGGAAGTATTCTGAATTTGTTTTCTGGTAGGGTTCCTCTTTTCTTATCCAAGACAGACACATTACAGTTAGATGTATTAAAATTCACTTGGAGGGTGCTGAGTACTATTACAATCTTACCTGAAGAAATTCCCTGACCATGGAGAACAAGTGCAAAGATAGGGAAGAGAGGAACTAGGAATTAGCTCAGCCCCTATTGTTTATTTGCATTTTGTTAAGAAACTCCCTCCTTCTGCACTCTTGCGGTGTGCACATGAGAGAAAGAGAGAGAGAGAGAGAGAGAGAGAGAAGAGAAGAGGAGAAGAGAAGAGAAGAGAAGAGAAGAGAAGAGAAGAGAAGAGAAGAGAAGAAGAGGAAAAGAGAGGAGAGAAACAGAAAAGGGGGTCATGTCTATCTAACCCACAGTACCTGGTCCCACAGGGATTTTCTGCCATATCCGAGTCCCCACCACTCTTGTCTAGACTGAGTAGGACATTTATTTGAGCCAAGGTGGGAAAGGACCTCAAGTCCTTGCTTCTTCCATCACTCTCCTTGCAAAGTATCATTGCCCCAGGGCTGCCTATTCATGTGGATTCTATGCATTGGATCCTGAGCCAGGTTCTTATTCCCATAGATGCATAAACATTATCCAACTCCAAGGAACAGCAGGATGTTTCCTTTACAAAATCCCTCTTCAATTTTATAACACCTAAATATCAGAAAGATACTCTGTGTGCAACTTCTCTGCTCTGCACACCACACCCCCAACCATATCGAGTCTTTCTCCATCCAGCATGTATCTTATTGAAAATTCAATTCAACTCACTTCAAATATATGTTGAGCACCTTTATGTTGGCAGCAAAGTGGTAAAAGCCATAGGGGATACAAAATAAGTAGAAAGCATAGTCTATATCTTTAAACAATCTGCTGTGCTATTGGGATCGAAGTGGGGAGAGAAGAGATCAACATGAGACAGAATATATTTACTCATCAGAACGTGTTGTTCTGACATTAAGTGCATTGGGTGAGGAGTTCTTGGTGAGGGCCACTGTTGCAGACCAAAAAGGCTTCCTGGAGCAGCTTTGAAGGATTGGGGGCATTCCGCTATGCAGCAGAATCACATACAAAACTTTTCCTATTGTTTCAGATTTTCCACAGAAGCCTTAGTGCTGAAAACAACATGACCCAATTACTCCCACAGGTGTAAATTTTAAGAGTTTGCCAAGGAGCTGCAAGACCTAGACAAGGCTTACCTAGAGGTGGCCAGGATGTCCCTCGATCCTCACTACCCATTTCCCACTGCTGTGCCCCGCACCCTCTCAGCAGTTTATAGAAGCGGAAGAGTATAATGCAGGAGGAGGCCCTTGCTAAGATTTTTAACGGTAGGTGGTCTGCTGAGTGAAGGTGGTGGGTGTTTTCTCTCCCTTCCATGTGGAGGGAGATTGGGTTGATCTCTCTCCCCCTTCTTAAGACAAGACAGAAGAGAGCCTGGTGGCCCACACCTGGGTTTGATGCTAAGTAGCTGAAGCTGTGGACCTGCCCTGGGGCTACCCTAAGCACAGAGTGTGGTGGGGAAGTTTTTGGGAGAACTTGACAAAAGTGACCGGAAGGGAGAGGACATGGTGTGAATCAACACTGGGATATATTTTGCAGGGGAGATTTGGAAGGTGGGGGCGGATAGGAGCAGCCTGTGATGTCAGTGCTGTGAAGTTGCCTGCCTTTCCAGCACAGGGCTTGCAGAGTACTGGTCATTTTCCTGAGGAGCAGGTGGCTGCAGCAGGGCACAGACTGAAGACACTGGCCAGGCAGCAGAGGATCCTCGGCCATTTAAGGTGTAGTGTAAATGAGGGTAGGCGGTAAGAAGAGAGAGGGTACAGGAAGTCAGCCAAGAGCTCATCCTTTTGTACAGGAATTACGCTGCATGGAGGTGCCCTGGGGATCACCCCCAAACCTATATGCAGTCCCAAAGTGGAACACCTGTCACATCAACAGTGTTGCAAGTGAAGGGGAACAACACTGTTAGACAAGTGTGCCCTTCTCTCATGCCTCCTCCCCGATCCCAACTCTTTTTTTTTTTTTTTTTTTTTACAGAGACAAGAGAGAGTCAGAGAGAGGGATAGATACAGACAGACAGAAAGGAAGGGAGAGAGATGAGAAGTATCAGTCATCAGTTTTTCATTGCATGATACCTTAGTTGTTCATTGATTGCTTTCTCAAATGTACCTTGATGCTACAGCAGACCGAGTGACCCCTTGCTCAAGCCAGTGACCTTGGGTCCAAGCTGGTGAGCTTTGCTTAAAGCATATGAGCCCGCGCTCAAGCTGGCGACCTCAGGGTCTTGAACCTGAGTCCTCCGCATCCCAGTTCGACGCTCTATCCACTGCACCACTGCCTGGTCAGGTCCGATCCCAACTCTTGAGATGGAAGGAAGACCAGGTGGGAGAAGATGGCGTGTGGGAGAGGAAATGCAGAAACAGACAGGGCTCTTTCTCTGTCTGAGCTGAAGGTTGGTCTGAACTGGGAGATGGAGAAAGTCTTCACATTGCTTGTGAGGTTAGATTTTGATTTGTGTTGGGCAGGATTTTCCAGTTCCTGAAAAGTGAGTGTAAGTGACTCAAATGAGACTCTTATGGCTGAGGTGACTGGGAAGCTATAGGACTTGTCCTAAGAGCTGTCTAGGGAAATGGAGGGAGATGACACAGAGCTCCACTGAAGGGCATTACCCCCTGGGACCCCATGAGGGCCAGTAAACTGATTTCAGAGAGTTGGGGATCAGGAGGTGGATTTTAGGAAGACAGGGGGGGAGAAGAGAGGCATGGGGTGGGGTGAGACTGAAGTTGATAAGAGTTTCAGTGACTTGGCTTGACAGAAGGGGAAGGGACAGCAAGTGACAAGGATTCAAGAAAGAAAGAAATTCACTGTGAAAGCTTTGAGATAGGACTTCAACATTTTTGAGTGGAAGGCAGCAGAAGGAGTTAAAGCCAATAATAATAATAATAATAAAAATATTTTACCATTCAAGCAGGTTTCCTGAGAAGAAGCTAATTCTCTCTCTTCTCCCCTGAGCCTTTATTTATTTATTTTTATAATAATTTTATTTTTTTAATGGGGTGACATCAATAAATCAGGATACATATATTCAAAGATAACAAGTCCAGGTTATCTTGTCGTTCAATTATGTTGCATACCCATCACCCAAAGTCAGATTGTCCTCTGTCACCTTCTATCTTGTTTTCTTTGTGCCCCTCCCCCTCCCCCTTTCCCTCTCCCATTCCTCCTCCCCCCTGTAACCACCACACTCTTATCAATGTCTCTTAGTTTCACTTTTATGTCCCACCTACGTATGGAATAATGCAGTTCCTGGTTTTTTCTGATTTACTTATTTCGCTTCGTATCATGTTATCAAGATCCCACCATTTTGCTGTAAATGTTCCGATGTCATCATTTCTTATGGCTGAGTAGTATTCCATAGTGTATATGTGCCACATCTTCTTTATCCAGTCATCTATTGACGGGATTTTTGGTTGTTTCCATGTCCTGGCCACTGTGAACAATGCTGCAATAAACATGGGGCTGCATGTGTCTTTACGTATCAATGTTTCTGAGTTTTGGGGGTATATACCCAGTAGAGGGATTGCTGGGTCATAAGGTAGTTCTATTTTCAGTTTTTTGAGGAACCACCATACTTTCTTCCATAATGGTTGTACTACTTTACATTCCCACCAACAGTGAATGAGGGTTCCTTTTTCTCCACAGCCTCTCCAACATTTGTTATTACCTGTCTTGCTAATAATAGCTAATCTAACAGGAGTGAGGTGGTATCTCATTGCCGTTTTGATTTGCATTTCTCTAATAGCTAAAGAAGATGAGCATCTTTTCATATATCTGTTGGACATTTGTATTTCTTCCTGGGAGAAGTGTCTGTTCATATCCTCTTCCTATTTTTTTATTGGATTGTTTGTTGTTGAGTTTATGAGTTCTTTGTATATTTTGGATATTAGGCCCTTATCTGAGCTGTTGTTTGAAAATATCATTTCCCATTTAGTTGGCTTTCTGTTTATTTTATTAACAGTTTCTCTTGCTGAGCAAAAACTTCTTAGTCTGATGTAGTCCCATTCATTAATTTTTGCCTTCACTTCTCTTGCTTGTGCAGTCAAATTCATAAAATGCTCTTTAAAACCCAGGTCCATGAGTTGAGTACCTATGTCTTCTTCTATGTACTTAATTGTTTCAGGTCTTATGTTTAGATCTTTGATCCATTTTGAGTTAATTTTTGTACAGGGGGAGAGACTGTAGTCCAGTTTCATTCTTTTGCATGTGGCTTTCCAGTTTTCCCAGCACCATTTATTGAAGAGGCTTTCTTTTCTCCATTGTGTGTTGTTGGCCCCTTTATCAAAAATTATTTGACTATATATATGTGGTTTTATTTCTGGACTTTCTATTCTGTTCCATTGGTCTGAGTGTCTGTTTTTCTGCCAATACCACGCTGTTTTGATTGTCGTGGCCCTATAATATAGTTTGAAGTCAGGTATTGTAATGCCCCCAGCTTCATTCTTTTTCTTTAGGATTGCTTTGGCTATTCGGGGTTTTTTATAGTTCCATATAAATCTGATGATTTTTTGCTCTATTTCTTTAAAAAACGTCATTGGAAGTTTGATGGGAATTGCATTAAATTTGTATATTGCTTTGGGTAATATAGCCATCTTGATTATATTTATTTTTCCCAGCCAAGAACAAGGTATATTCTTCCATCTCATTATATCTTTTTTGATTTCCCTTAACAATGGTTTATAGTTTTCATTATATAAGTCCTTTACATTCTTTGTTATGTTTATTCCTAAGTATTTTATTTTTTTTGTTGCAATCATGAAGGGGATTATTCTTTTGAGTTCGTTCTCAATTGTTTCATTGTTGGCATATAGAAAGGCTATTGACTTCTGTATGTTAATTTTGTATCCTGCGACCTTACTGTATTGGCTTATTGTTTCTAGTATTCTTTTTGTGGATTCTTTGGGGTTTTCTATGTATAGGATCATATCATCTGCAAAAAGTGATACCTTTACTTCTTCTTTTCCGATATGGATGCCTTTTATTTCTTTGTCTTGTCTGATTGCTCTGGCTAGAACCTCTAGTACCACATTAAATAAGAGTGGAGAGAGTGGACAACCCTGTCTTGTTCCTGATTTAAGGGGGAAAGCCTTCAGTTTAGTGCCATTTAATATGATGTTAGCTGATGGTTTATCATATATGGCCTTTATCATGTTGAGATATTTTCCTTCTATACCCATTTTGTTGAGAGTCTTAAACATAAAATTGTGTTGTATTTTATTGAAAGCCTTTTCTGCATCTATTGATAAGATCATGTGGTTTTTGTTCTTTGTTTTGTTGATATGGTGTATTACGTTAACCGTTTTACGTATGTTGAACCATCCTTGAGATTCTGGGATGAATCCCACTTGATCATGATGTATTATTTTTTTAATATGTTGTTGTATTCGATTTGCTAGTATTTTGTTTAGTATTTTAGCATCTGTATTCATTAGAGATATTGGTCTGTAGTTTTCTTTTTTTGTGCCATCCTTGCCTGGTTTTGGTATGAGGGTTATGTTGGCCTCATAAAATGTGTTTGGAAGTATTGCTTCTTCTTCAATTTTTTGGAAGACTTTGAGTAGAATAGGAACCAAGTCTTATTTGAATGTTTGATAAAATTCGCTGGTATAGCCGTCAGGGCCTGGACTTTTATTTTTGGGGAGGTTTTTAATGGTTTTTTCTATTTCTTCTCTACTGATAGGTCTGTTTAGGCTTTCTGCTTCTTCTTGACTCAGTCTAGGAAGGTTGTATTGTTCTAGGAATTTATCCATTTCTTCTAGGTTGTTGAATTTAGTGGCATAAAGTTTTTCATAGTATTCTACAATAATTCTTTGTATATCTACGGTGTCCGTGGTGATTTCTCCTCTTTCATTTTGGATTTTGTTTATATGAGTTCTTTCTCTTTTTTCCTTGGTAAGTCTTGCTTAGGGTTTGTCAATTTTGTTGATCTTTTCAAAGAACCAGCTCCTTGTTCTATTAATTTTTTCTATAGTTTTTCTGTTCTCTAATTCATTTAATTCTGCTCTGATTTTTATTATCTCCTTTCTTCGGCTGGTTTTGGGTTGTCTTTGTTTTTCTTTTTCTAGTTCCTTAAGGTGGGAAGTTAAGTGGCTCACTTGGGCTCTCTCTTGTTTGTTCATATAAGCCTGAAGTGATATGAACTTCCCTCTTATCACTGCTTTTGCTGCATCCCATAGATTCTGATATGTCGTATTGTCATTTTCATTGGTCTGTATATATCTTTTGATCTCTGCACCTATTTCTTCTTTGACCCATTCATTTTTTAAAAGTATGTTGTTTAGTTTCCACATTTTTGTGGGATTTTTTTCCTCTTTTTTGCAGTTGAATTCTAGTTTCAAGGCTTTATGATCAGAAAATATGCTTGGTACAACTTCAATTTTTCTGAATTTGCTGATGTTGTTTTTGTGGCCCAACATATGGTCAATTCTTGAGAATGATCCATGTACACTGGAGAAAAATGTATACTCAGTCACTTTGGGATGAAATATCCTGTAGATGTCTATCATATCCAGGTGCTCTAGTGTTTTGTTTAAGGCCACTATATCTTTGTGGATTCTCTTTTTGGATGACCGATCTAGAGCCTTCAGCGGTGTATTGAGGTCTCCAAGTATGACTGTATTTTTGTCAGTTTTTGTTTTAAGATCAATAAGTAGCTGTCTTATATATTTTGGTGCTCCTTGGTTTGGTGCATATATATTAAGAATTGTTATGTCTTCTTGATTCAGTGTCCCCTTAGCCATTATGAAATGGCCATTTTTGTCTCTGAGTACTTTTCCTGTCTTGTAGAAACCCCTGAGCCTTTACAGCCAGCATTTCGACCTGAGACATACTAGCTGGTCTGTTGTTGCCACATGGATTTGAGAGTTTGTCTTCTCGTAATATTTTCAGGAGTTCAACTAAGGGGTGTTTCTGAAAGAAGGAGCACTCTCTTCCTTCTTTCTGGTCTCCTGGGGGCAGGGAAGGCCTATTGCACCTGTACCTGTGTAACTGGACTGATGTTAGCTTGGACCCAGAGATAGCAGTTAATTTCCAGTTTATAAAACAATTGAGAAGCAAGGGGGAGAGAAGAGGCAGTTGTGTTTGCAGAACATTGGGAGCAGTAAACCTCTGTAGCTTCCAGAAATGTGTATTTCCAGAGGGCTTTATGATCTCTGAGTTAGAGCTGAGTTGCTGCTCAAGTCAGCAATTGGTAGTTGTCTTATTTATATTCTCTTGTCTGGCTGGCATTTGCCTCTATAACAATTAAAAATTTGATCCATACTCTCGGAGGGCCAGAAATACATTGTTTTTTATAAATGGCATTGATCCTGGCTTTGAATCAGAATCTGACTTAGAGGGTCAGGAATTAGACCTCAGTCCTGTTGGAAGGCTGCTTCATTTCTGTGTGGGTATATGTTGGGCAGATAAAATATATTAGGCTCACTTTGTTAAAGATGGCACTGCCCACATGGAAGCCCGTCACCCAGGTGATATTAATGTGTGTTGGGGGTGGGCTGTGGGCAGGCAAGATGCTGGTAGCCTGGGACTTGGTTTTAGGACTAAGCCTTTCTCACCCTTTTTGATGTGGGGTGGTACAATCCCATCATGCCTCAGATAGGTGACTTTGTCTTAGAGACTTCCCTATTTTGTATATTGGATTAAAGGTTTTGATTTCTACACTAGAGAGCAGAGGCCACATGGAGGAGGCCTGGAGAAGCAGCCAAGATGGCAGAATGCTCAAGGAGAAGCCAGTTTGTGCAGAGTTTGTGCAGGGAGAAGGAAGGAGATGGGGAACAGAGGTGAATAAGGCTGGTGAGTTAGAAACCTTTGATTCTAGGAAACTCGGATAAGTCAGTAGCTTTGTGAGCACTGAATGTGAGTGGGTTTTGGAGCCCAGTGTGTATTTTTACTTGCCCGCCGGGTGCAAGCTAGGATTAAAGATGATGGCTCACCAGCTTTTGGCTCTGTTGTTTCTTTGCCAACTGTCCAAATCCAATGTGAACCTGCATGGGCCAGGCGGTTGTGATAGTGGCCCTGGCTACTGGCTTTACAGTACACAAGGATCAGGACAGTGGACGGTGGAAGGACCTGTGGTCTGTAGCCCACCAATATGATGACTACTATCCTCATTTTTCAAACTTTTGTGCTTTGTGTGAAGGTGGCTGGCTCTCTTGCTTCCCACCGGCATGCCGTCTTTGACCACTGCTCCCCAGGCCACCTCTCTTAATAGTCTGTCTGTCCAGCATAGCTGATCCAACTCTGGTATCTCTTCTTAGAGGGCTCTAAAACCTTGTCTGCTTTCTAGGCTCTTTTGGAAACAGGTGTCAGTTGCTTTTGATATGGCTGCTGTCATATGCCCTGTGTCACCCACTTCATTGCTCTGGGGCTATTCAGCCTAATCACTTTAATGAGTCATGGGTCTTGTATAGAAACATTAGGATGGTGGAAGAGAGTGTTATCTCATGGGCTGTTATCAACTTCTGCTTCCTGCAACACAAAGAACACAAGAAAGGCAACACCAGGCCTGGATCCCTTTTTGCATTTACTGGAGGGGGGATACCTATAGTTAGAAGGGAGAAACCATATATATCATACATTCCCCTGTCCCATCTGTCTAGACTGCTGTAAAGCCAGTAGCCATGGCCACCATCACAGCTGCCTGGCCAATGCAGGTTCAGGTTTGATTCAGACAGATGGTAATGAAACAATGGAGCCAAAAACTGGAAGACCATTACCTTTAATCCTAGCTTGCACCTGGTGGGCAAGTAAAAAACACACACTGGGCTCCAAAACCCACTCATTCAGTGCTCACAAAGCTACTGACTTATCCGAGTTTCCTAGAATCAAAGGTTCCTAGCTCACCAACCTTATTTACCTCTGTTCCCCATCTCCTTCTCTCTGCACAAACTCTGCACAAAGTGGCTTCTCCTTGAGCATTCTGCCATCTTGGCTGCTTCTCCTGGCCTCCTCTGCATGGCCTTTCTCTGCTCTCCTTTCTCTAATGTTAATCTCAGGAACCAAGAGAGCAAGCTCCCAGTCTGCCCCCATTTTATAGTGTAGAAATCAAAACCTTTAATTCAATATACAAATAAGGAAGTCTCTGATACAAAGTCACTTATCTGAGGCATAATGGGATTCCTCATGAAAGTTGTGAAGCCAGAAGCCACGGCCACTATCACAGCAGCCTGGCCCATGCAGGTTCACATTGGATTTGGACAGTCAGTAAAGAAACAACGGAGCCAAAAACTGGTGGGCCATCATCTTTAATCCTAGCTTGCACCCGGCATCTTTAATCCTAGCTTGCACCCGGCGGGCAAGTAAAAAACACACACTGGGCTCCAAAACCCACTCACATTCAGTGCTCACAAAGCTACTGACTTATCCGAGTTTCCTAGAATCAAAGGTTTCTAGCTCACCAGACTTATTCACCTCTCTTCCCCATCTCCTTCCTTCTCCCTGCACAAACTGGCTTCTCCCTCAACACTCGCCTTTTCCTGGCCTCCACGTGGCCTTTCTCTGCTCTGCTCTCTAACGCTAATCTCCTCTAATATAATCTCAAGAACCAAGAGAGCAAGCTTCTGTTCTGCCCCCATTTTATAGTGTAGAAATCAAAAACCTTTAATCCAATATACAAAATAGAGAAGTCTCTAATACAAAGACACTTAACTGAGGCATGATGGGATTGTACCACCCCACATCAAAAAGGGTGGGAAAGGCTTAATCCCAAAACCAAGCCCCAGGCTACCAGGATTCTGCCTGCCCATAGCCCACCCCCAACACATATTAATATCACCTGGGTGATGGCCTCCATGTGGGCAGTGCCATCTTTAACAAAGTGAGCATAATACATTTTATCTGCCCAACAAAAGTGTACCACCCCACATCATGCAATCGGTCAAGGGTGTGGGGAAAAGCTTAGTCTTAAAACTAAGCCTTAGCTATAACTACCCTGCTGGCTTACAGCCTGTCCCCCACACCCAATGCAAACTATAAGCGAGCAAACATATATTATATTTAAAAACTTATTTGACCAACACCTGCAGAGTAGAAATGGTGAAAAGTTGTGACACCCAGAGACTCACTCCAGCGTCCCTGAGAGCTGTCAGCTGATCCCAGGAGGAGGGTGTGAGTACCGAGGGGTGAGTACTGCAGAGGCATCCAGCCGAGCACCTTTGTTTCTTTTTTTTTTTTTTAACATTTTTTAAAATTTAATTGTGTTTACATAGATTCTAGGGTCACCCCAAATGCCTCCCCCCTCTCCCTATTCCTCTCAACATCTCCCTTGCCTCCCCTCCCTACAGCACCCTCCCCCCTTCCCTTCAGGTTTATCCCATCCAATCATCCCCTTTCCCTCTGTCCTCTTTTCCTCTGGTCCCTTTGATTCCTCTTCTGTCTCAATTCCGTTCCTCAGTTCTCATTGTTCTTGAATTCCTCAAATGAGTGAGGCCATATGATATTTTTCTTTCTCTGCCTGGCTTATTTCACTCAACATAATAGTTTCCAGGTCCCTCCATATTGTTGCAAAAGGTAATATTTCCTTTTTTTTCATAGCCCCATAGTATTCCATTGTATATATGTACCACAGCTTTTTAATCCACTCGTCCACTGATGGACATTTGAGCTGTTTCCAGATCTTCAACATCACTAATCATTAGAGAAATGAAAATTAAAACCACAGTGAGATACCACCTCACACCAGTCAGAATGGTGCTCATTGACAAAACAACACATGATAGGTGCTGGTGAGGATGTGGAGAAAAGGGAACCCTCCTGCACTGCTGGTGGTAATGCAGACTGGTGCAGCCTCTGTGGAAAACAATATGGAGATTTCTCAAAAAATTAGAAATGGAACTTCCCTTTGACCCAGCCATCCCACTTTTAGGAATATATCCCAAGGACACCATATCACTGACTGAAAAGAAGAAATGCACCCCATGTTTATGGCAGCATTGTTCACAATAGCACCTTTGTGTTTCTATAGCACATGCTGCCAAGCATCCTCCATCAGCCCTAGCTGCCACAGCCCCCTTTCGACTGTTGGTCAAAATACATGAGAGGATTTGACCAGGACACCCTACCCACTGTCAAAGACAAAACAGAGTGAGTGAGGAGATTGATTTGGTTTATCCTGTTGCAGTAGGGAGAGCACCCAGATCCAAATATCAGAGAATCTTGACAGAGTGCCTTAGCCTCAGATTTCGTAGATTTTGTAGGGAGTAAGCACATTGCAGATGGGGTGGTTTACATTGCAAATGGGGCTGTTTTGTAAGCAGAGAAGTGTTGGGCAGATAAAATGTATTATGCTCACTTTGTTAAAGATGGTGCTTTCCACGTGAGGCCCTCGCCCAGGTGATATTAATGTGTGTTGAGAATCCTTGTAGCCTGGGGCTTGGTTTTGGGATTAAGACTTTCCCACCCATTTTGATGTGGGGTGGTACAATCCAATCATGCCTCAGAGAAGTGACTTTGTATTAGAGACTTCCCTATTTTGTATATTGGATTAAGAGTTTGGATTTCTACACTATAAAGTGGGACAGACCAGGAGCTTGGACACACAGTTCCTGCTATCACAATTGCAGGGGCTTCCCTGATCCCTTGCCCTTCATGGGAAAAGCTGGTTTTCTGCTTTTCCCTTGTCTTCTTTTGTGGTTTGCCTGTCTTGGTGAGACACCAATAAATAGGATGAACCACCATCCTCCGACTCCGCCATTTCTTTACCGACTGTCCGAATCCAATGCGAACCTGCATGGGCTGGGCTGCTGTGATGGTGGCCCTGGCCGTGGCTTCTGGCTTTACATTTGGCGTAGTCTGTGGCAGGATTCAATACAGATCGGCAAGGAGCCTTTGAATGGTGGAGTAGAGGACTGGCTAGAGTTAGGGTTCCCCATGGCTGTCCTTTTGGGGATTGTAGGCCGGCTGACTTTTACAGCCATGCGTGAGGAAACTGAGAGCTCTGTGGAAGAGGCTGCCTGGGACCTGCAAACCGAGCAGTGGAAGGAGCTGGAGCATACGCCGGAGAAACAGATGCTGACCCTGGAGTTGGAGGAAGCGCTGGAGGAGGAGCCCGACCAGGTTTGTGAGATTTGCCTGGAAAAGGAGCAGCTGCTAGAGGAGGATTCACAAGTTCATGAGTTGCAGATTGCCTGGAGAGCCAGCAGCGGCAGGAGGCCGGGGCTGAGGCCAGAGCTGGAGTTGCAAGGTCTGCGGAGCAGAAGGCGGCAGTGGCCCAGAACTCGAGCCCGGCAGCTGGAGCTGGTGTTTTCAGTTCCTCTTTGGAGGATGAGGAGAATCGGGCTGGAGTTGTGATCTGCAGTCTCCAGAAGATGGAAGCGCAGCTGGAAGGAGCACTTACTGCGGCCCTGGTAGGTCTGCAATTTTGGGACATAGGGCTGGACATGTTCTCCAGAGCACAAATGGAAATGCTGACTGCCATTGCCATGTGCCCCTCTTTGGGACAGTGTAAGACCTGCCAGGATGGCAGGAATGAGGGGGGTGGCTGATGCCCCTCGTGCACGGACTGATTTCCTGGACTACGACCGGAGTGGGCACTGGCTCCTTTGTTGGGTGGATTTACAGATTACGGATTTTGGACAATGTGAAATACCCTGATGGGGGTGGGGGGTGGCTTTGCTGGAAGCACTCCCCTGCCCCGGGAAGCTTTTCCCATGGCTAGAAAGAAGGCCGAGGACATTTTGCACTTTTGGCAAAGTGCTCAGAGACTGGTGAAGTGTACCTTTGTGATTGTTGAAACTGTATGATTTGTCCTGTTGTAATTTGTATAATGTGTTTAATTTCCTTGTACAGGGATGCGGGCGATGTAGATTGTGGGTAGTAAAGTGAGCATAGTGGTGGATTGTTGGGCAGATAAAATGTATTATGCTCACTTTGTTAAAGATGGTGCTGTCCACGTGAGGCCCTCACCCAGGTGATATTAATGTATGTTGAGAATCCTTGTAGCCTGGGGCTTGGTTTTGGGATTAAGCCTTTCCCACCCTTTTTGATGTGGGGTGGTACAATCCAATCATGCCTCAGAGAAGTGACTTTGTATTAGAGATTTCCCTATTTTGTATATTGGATTAAGAGTTTGAATTTCTACACTATAAAATGGGGATGGAGCGGGAGCTTGTGCTCTTGGTTCCTGGGATGAGTAGCATGAGAGAGCAGAGGGAGCAGAGCAGAGAGCAGAAAGAGGCCATGTGACCAGGAGAAGCAGCCAAGATGGCGGAGTGCTGAGTAAGATGCCAGTTTGTGCAGAGTTTGTATCTGGGATAAGGAAGGAGATGGGGAACTGAGGAGAATAAGGCTGGTGAGCTAGAAACCTTTGATTCTAGGAATCTCGGATAAGTCAGTGGCTTTGTGAGCACTGAATGTGAGTGGGTTTTGGAGCCCAGTGTATTTTTACTCGCCCGCGGGGTGCAAACTAGGATTAAAGAAAATGGCCTATCAGTTTTTGGCTCTGTTGTTTCTTTACCGACTGTCCGAATCCAATGAGAACCTGCATGGGCTGGACTGCTGTGATGGTGGCCCTGGCCGTGGCTTCTGGCTTTACAAGAAGCCTCTGTTATTATCTCCACAAAAAAAAATTTCCCCCTCTGTGGCTACCTAGTTTCAAGGGAACAAACATTTGTAATCATTTATGAGATAAGAAACAGGAAGATAAAGGATGTATGTTAGGGGTTGTATTGTGTACCTCTGAAAACCATGTTGAAATCCTAATTCCCAGTATTTGTGAATGTGACATTATTTGGAAATAGGGTCTGCGCTAATGTAATCAAGGTAAGATGAGATCATTAGGGTGGGCCTTAATCCAAAATGATTGGTGTTCTTGTAAGAAGCTATGGCTAGAAACACACAGGGAAGAGAATGCCATGTGACTGCAGAGCCAAAGCCTGGAATCACGCTGCTGGAAGCCAAGAAATTCCAAGGATTGCAGATGACACCAGAAGCTAAGAGGAAAGGCATCAAACAGGTTCTTTCCTATGGTCTTCAGAAAGTCTGGCCTCACAACCCCTCAGTTTCTGGCTTCTAGACTCTAGAACTGTGAGACAATAAATTTCTGTGGTTTTAAGCTACCTTTTATGCCAACCCTAGGAAAGAGGTTTGTGCCCAGCCTCTTTCAGAGAATAATAATAGCTAGACATGCCCCTACCCTTTTGTGTTCCTTAAATGGCTTATGAAAAAGAACTATCCTCCCCACATGGTGACGTAAGCAAGGCATGTCAGCAACTCCTTGTTGATGACTCCCGTCAGACCAAGAGTGCCTCCCCTTGTTTACCTGTGACAAGACTAAACACAGACAAAGCTTTCCCCTTCTGCCTGAACTTGTTTCAGCACAAGGTTCAGAATTGTCAACCTGCTTAAAACTCAGAAATGGGTTTTCATCCCTACATGTTAAAATGGGATTTTTTTTTTTTTTTTTTGTATTTTTCTGAAGCTGGAAACGGGGAGAGACAGTCAGACAGACTCCTGCATGCGCCCGACCAGGATCCACCCGGCACGCCCACCAGGGGCGACGCTCTGCCCACCAGGGGGCGATGCTCTGCCCCTCCGGGGCGTTGCTTTGCGGTGACCAGAGCCACTCTAGCGCCTGGGGCAGAGGCCAAGGAGCCATCCCCAGCGCCCGGGCCATCTTTGCTCCAATGGAGCCTTGGCTGCAGGAGGGGAAGAGAGAGACAGAGAGGAAGGAGGGGGGGGGGGTGGAGAAGCAAATGAGCGCTTCTCCTATGTGCCCTGGCCAGGAATTGAACCCGCGTCCCCCGCACGCCAGGCTGATGCTCTACCGCTGAGCCAACCGGCCAGGGCCTAAAATGGGATGTTTTGAGTCTAGTCCCAGCCCGTCAGCCTCATCTGCTTTGCTGGTTATTCTAGCAGTATTGACACACCCCATGCCCCACCCTGCGTGTTGCTTCACAAACACACTGAGCTGTTCACAGACATGTGTTTGTCGGTGGCATTCTTTTTTGTCTGGACCACACACTCGCTCCTCTTTCCTGTAGTTTCACTTGCTTGATGCATCCAAGTCTCTGAGAACCTATGCTCTCTCACCTTTCCAGGCTGCTCTCTGGGATTTTGTGGGAGTCTGTTCCCCCCTCAGCAGAGCACTCTTCTCACTGTGTTAACATCATATGTTCCCATCTTTCTTTCTCCTATTGGACTTTTTGTTCTGTGCATGTTCTGATTCTCTTTACTGCTGAGAGCTCAGTGCTTGAAACAGAGCAGGTGATAAATAAGTATTTGTTGAGCAGAAATAAACTCTGTCTCCTTCAGACCCCTTTCCTGACCCTTAGAAATATTTCTGTTCCGACACTTCATGTTATTTTCCCCCAGAGCACCTTTGCGGCCCTAGCAGAGAGGTCAGGACCGTGCGTTCAGGTTTCATTGCCTTCTCCATGTAAGTATTCCATTTATGCTTTTAGAGTTCCAGCCATAGCCAGAAAAAAAAAATCCTTTTCTCTGCATAGGCATAAAATATGTTGTTTTTAAAATAAAAAAATTATCACATTCTCATGCAAAAAAAGTTTTGAAAAAATACAGAAAAGCAAAATAGTCCATGAACACAAAATTATTTATAATTCTACAACCCAGACTTAACTGTATAGTGATATCATATCTCTGAACAAAGTCACAATCACGTTGTACATTACATCTTGTAACCCAGGTTTTTTTTTCACTTAACATTTCAAGATCAGTTTTCAATGTTAGTAATTGCTGATTTGTGTGTGAAAAGTGCAAATGCTTTTCAGGAAGGAGCTTTTCAGCATAGAGATAATTTTTTTTAGTTGTTTTGTCAGTAAATTTATTATTGTCTTTATCTCAAAAAACCTTCATAGGAAATTGTGGTTTGGTTTAATAGCTCTCCGCAGCCTGTTCCTGAGCTCTGAGGGAGCTTGTCTTCTCAGGTACCCAATCTTCCTCTGGGCAAGGGACAACTTCACTCTTCCAGTGAGAAGATCCCTTCCCACAAAGCTATTTGGCTAAGGAACCCTCCACAGATCTGGAAATGTTAGAAGCATCTATCATGGAAGGTGATATAGAGACTGGTTACTAAAAATAACAACAAACCAGAAAAGTGAAATGAAGAAATGTCTACTGTAAAAATGTAGTTTCTTTTTCAGTTTCAATGATTGGCTTTTTAATGTACCTAGGTTTGTTAAGAACCCAGAAGTTCACACATGTGGCTAATGCAAAAAGGCACCACTGTCTCCCTACCCCCTTCACACTGCCGGCATCATCTTCGCCACTATCACCACCATTATCATCAACTCTGCCACTGCCATCCCCTCTCTTCCACTTCCTCACTCCCTTCCCCCCTCCTCCTTCAGTACTTTCATCACCATTTTTCTTATTCCATTTCAACTTCAATTGTTTAGATTGGAGTTATATGAATAGTGGGGTCCATGAGAGCAGAAGAGATATTAAAAATTGATGGATAGATACATTTAGGACTTTTTTTCCCCTCCTTTTCCAAGTGAGAGGAGGAGAGATAGAGTTCCTGCATGCAACCCCAGTCTGGGGCCAGTGCTCTACCGCCTGGGGCCATGTTTGCAACATGGCTAATTTTAGCACCTGAGGTAGAGGCTCCACAGAACCATCTTCAGTGCCTGGGGTTGATGCCCTCAAACCAGTTGAGTCATGGCTACAGGAGGAGAAAGGAGAGAGACAAGGGGAAGAGGGGAAGTGGAGGGGTGGAAAAACAGATTGTCACTTTTCCTGTGTGCGCTGATTGGGAATCAGACATGGCACATCCACACACTGGGCCAACATTCTACCACTGAACCAACCTGCCAGGGCATTTAAGACTTTTTGCTAAACTACTGAAATCTCTAAGGCTGCTTTAATTCTCTGATGTGGAACAGAACCTGATAGTTGATCTGGATGTAACAGCTTTCTTTTCAGTCTTATCAGTTTAAAAAAAAAATTCAAAATAACATTAATAAAGAAGCCAGAATAAGTATTTTTTCTTTTTACTTGTCTGCATTTATATTTACCAAATACATATGCCTGCTTAATGAATAAAGGTTGGGCTTTTAGACAGAAATCTCATGTGCATTTCCCTGAATCATATAGAAGTTTACCTGGCTGTGTAATTTGTATAATTTTTTTTAAACCATTGAGAATGCATTCTATGTCCTAATATACAAACTGTTGTGTACATTTTCTCCTTGGGAGAGGGCAGTGACCCTGCGAAAGACTTCAGGACTGATTCCCAGAGAGACCCCGAGAGAGCACCTGGTGTCTCCAGTGATTGAAATGATATATTAATGAGTTCTCATTCTCAGTGACATTTTACCAGGAACCAATTAACTGCAGTAATTACATCTCTTCCATTACGTGCTCTGAAATGTGAAGTTCACGGGGGTTGGGTTGCTGTGTTTGTTGAGCATTTTTTTTTTGTCAGTATGACAACACTCAAAACAGTAAAATGTAGAGTCATTTATTACATTCCCATTGTCTTCCGGGTGTTGCAGCATGAAGGAAATTTTGCAAAGGGTGGTTTTTATAACCACACAGATGCCAGTGCATGCAAATAATGATAACCATACAAGTAGAAAGCTTTCACTAGGGCTGTGCTTGAAAAGGTGACAGAAATATAGTGGGGAAAGGGCATATATTTCAGAACAGAATAAAAGCTAATCCTTCATGCTAAAATATAGATTACTTAAGAAAGAAGGGATTGAGTAAGAGCCCTGGTTAACAGACTCATAGGTAATTGGGTGAGTGATATTGAATAAAACATTTTGTTTTTGTTTTTTCTTGTTGTTATTTTTTCAAAACTATTGAAACCTTTTCTAAAATATCATAGTTTAATTTTCTAAAGTAAATAACATGTCTATGCTTCACTTTTCTCATTGTAAAATTTGGATAATATTTGTATTAACCTAAAAAGTTTGTTGTGAAGATGAGTAAGTTAACATATGTACAAGTACTTAGGGTGGTACTGGGTGTATTGTAAATGCTCAAATAATGCTAGTTATTCTTTTATTTTAGAACTCAGAACTTACAGAGCTGTAGCTTCACTCTTTAAAAAAATTAGTAGTACTATTGAGTCTGTAAAATATAATTGGGTAAAAATTAAGACTAACAAAAATGAAAAAGTGAAAGAAACTAAAACTAACTTAAATCTCACAAGTTCAAACATAACCACTGTTAAAATGTTTTGGGGACTTTTTTCAACATCAGCCTCTCTATAAATAAGTATAAATATATTCACAGATAAATATGCCTAGTTTTATACTATTGAATTATAATGTGTCCTTCTGTAACTGACTTCTATCATTTATGCCCAAATTGTATTTAATCAATCAATATGACCTCCACCATCATTTTTAATAGCTGCATAATATTCTGTGGAGCATACAAGTCTTAAATCATTTGACTAACTCTCCAATAATAAATATTTGGACTATCCTTTTTTTTCTTTTATAAAATTTTGTATATATGCCCTCTGTTTCACTTATACATTTATGTACTTCTTTATTGTAAATTCAGAGCAATAAGATTGCTGGATCAAATAGTTGTACATGAAATTGAGACTCATGGACATAGGTAAGAGTGCAGTGGTTACCAGGGGGAGGGGAAGGGATGAGAGGGAGAAAGTGGCGGGAGGGGAGGGGCATAAAGAAAACCAAATTAGGTAGATGACATCAGAGTAATGGTGGGGTAGAAAGCGATACCGATAAATCTCCCCCAAAACTCAACAAGATCTTCAACCAGAAACAGAAAAACCTATCCTTGGAGCCTCCAGATGTTTCGCAATACACCCGAAGGTATGGTCGAGCGAAAAATTGGCTAAATATATAATCAAACCCCGAAGGAAATAGGGAGTAAGAAATGCTCCGCCTTCCTCACTAACCTAAACAGGGCGGCTTTCTCTGGGAACTGAGAATATAGAAACTAAGGTGGGCAAAGGAGGTGAATAGATCCAGGCCGTGGCACAAACGGCCGAACCAGGCTGTGGCACAGAGATCTAAGCTGAGGAAAAACTGTTCCTGTGGCAACCTGGGCAATACAAGCTAACACTCGCGCCAAACCCAGACAAAGAAAGACAAGTGGGACAGCCATTTTCCCTGATACCCTGGTCGGCGCGTGCAGATAGTGGGCAAGAGATTCCTTCCAAAGCCCCGGGAGTGGGCACCCATGTTATCCCACAGAGAGGCAGAGTCAGAGGCCTTTGTGTGGGCCAAAAGCAGAATCTCTGGACTGCCCCAGTACCCTTAAAAAGCTGCGCACAGGGAGGGAGCAAGAACTAATTCCAATGCTGGAACTTTTCCGTGCAGGTGGGGGTTTCACTCAGAGGGTGAGGCGGCCGGCCTGATATCCTGGTCTGCGCACGCAGATAGTGAGTGATTCCTCCGAGTGCCTTGGCAGTGTGCGCCCGTGTTATCCCACAGAGGAGCAGAGTCAGGGGCCTTTGTGTGGGCCCAAAGTGGAATCTCCGGGCTGCCCCAGGGCCCTGAAAAAGCCGTGCACGGGGACGGAGTGAGAGCCAATTCCAATGCTGGAACTTTTCCATGCGGGTGGGGGTTTTACTCAGAGTGTGAGACTGTCGGCCTGATATCCTGGTCTGCGCGCGCAGATAGTGAGCAAGAGTTTCCTCCAAGCGCCCCGGGAGGGGGCGCCCGCCCGTGTTACCGGACAGAGTGGCAGAGCCAGAGGTCTTTGAGTGGGCGGAAGCCCCGCCTGATTATGCTAGCAGCTCTGACAGACTGAGCCTTACCCAGAGCCCTGTGCTGAGTGGAAATAGAGTGGGGAGTTGCCAGCTCTTTGAGCCTCTTACTATCCAGGCAGAGGCAGCAGCATCCCCATAGCTGGATTATCAGGCTACTAATTGAGGAAGGAAAGACTAGGAGAGAGGCTCCAGGAACACGGACTCTCTCACTGTCGGAGTCTATAAATGCTAATGAGCCTCGACTGCCAACGAGACTAAAGCACAATACATGACATTGCCATAGAGACTTATCAACTGCAAACCTCTACCTGAGCATGCCAAAGGGGCAGAACCCAGGGTACAGAGTCACCGACCAGGAAGAGGGAGAGAAAAGAAAAACCAAGAAGATAACCTCTCAAAATCAAGAATAATCCGCAGACTTTATGACCTATCGCATTTTATTATATTTGTTCATTTGTTTCTCTTATCTTCATTCTTGATATATTTTTTTTCCTCCTCCAATTTGGTCAATTAACTCTCTGCCGGTCTTACTCTCTCCTCTCCTTGAACTACACTACCCATAAGTGTTACATCTCCCATTATCTTTTCTTTCCTCTTCCTTTCTCTCTATGAGGCTTGCACTCCAAAACCTTAACTCTCTCTCTCTCTCTCCTCTTTTTTCTTCTTTTAGTGGTTCCCTCTTTTTTTTCTCTCTTTCTTTCTTTTCTCCCTCTATATTAGTTTTTTCCTTTCTCCTTTATGTCTACTCTCATTCAAACCTCAACAACGAATAAAATATCTTATCTGGGACTCAAACTTATGTTTGTGGCATTTTGGTTTTTTTTTATTTCACCTTTTTAACTCACTAGCAGTGCTCCTATCCTTGGCTCTCCATTTCATCTAGTTCTTGTTCCACTGAATACAATAGTAATTTTTTAATTTGTCCCCCTATTTTCTTGTTTCTCTCTTATTCCTCTCATCATAACTCTTAGTCAACCAACACCTAAAAGCAAATAATTTTATTCTTGACCCAAATTTTTTCCTTATTTGCTTTTTGTGGGCCCATACCCCCTTCTTTTTTCTTTTTTTTTTTTTGCCCCTTTATTAGTTTTCCCCAATTCAGGCCCTCCATTACAGGCATTGTTTAATACAATATAATTCACAGTTCACCACAAGATTTTCTCAAGAAACAGAGGAGAGGAAAAAAGGAGGGGGGGGGGAATAATTTCCTTTTTTTTAAATTTTAATTTAATTTTATTTTTCTTTATTTCATTATTAATTTTTTTTAAAAAAACAACTCTTCGATTTTTTATTTTTTTTACTTTTTATTCTTTATTAAATCTCATTAATATTATCAACAAAACCACCCTCAGATGCCATTAAGGAAGAGAAAATCGAATATCATGGATACAAAAGAAAGAGAGGTAACACAGCTAGATGAGGAAAAATCTATGGAGAAAAAATTTAATATATTGGAAACCTTGGAGATAAATGAAAGAGAATTCAAGATAGAAATCCTAAAAATACTCAGATATATACCAGAAAAACAGAAAGGCAATTTAGGGAGCTCAGAAAACAACTCAATGAACACAAAGAACACATTTCCAAGGAAATTGTAACTATAAAAACAAATCAAAAAGAGATGAAAAACTCAATTCACGAGCTGAAAAATGAAATAACAAGCTTAGCTAATAGAACAGGCCAGATAGAAGAGAGGATTAGTGAAATAAAAGACAAACAACTTGAGGCACAACAGAGAGAAAAAGAAAGAGACTCAAAAATTTAAAAAAACGAGATAGCCCTATAAGAATTATCTGACTACATCAAAAAGAATAACATAAGAATAATAGGTATATCAGAGGGAGAAAAGAGAGAAAATGGAATGGAGAACATACTCAAACAAATAATAGATGAGAACTTCCCAAGCCTGTGGAAAGAACTAAAGCCTCAAATTCAAGAAGCAAACAAAAGACCGAGTTTTCTTAACCCCAATAAACCTACTCCAAGGCACATCATAATGAAATTGGCACAAAGCAACGGCAAAGAAGAAATTTTCAAGGCAGCCAGGGAAAAGAAGAATACAACATATAAAGGAAGGCCGATTATATTATCATCAGATTTCTCAGCAGAAATTCTACAAGTTGGAAGAGAGTGGACTCCAATATTTAAAGTCCTGAAAGAGAGGAACTATCAGCCACTAATATTATACCCATCAAAGCTATCCTTCAAATATGAAGGAGAAATAAAAACATTCACAGATACAGAAAAGATAAGAAAATTTATCATCAGAAAACCCCCACTCCAGGAATTACTAAAGGGGGTTCTCCAATCAGATACAAAGAACAAAAAAAACCAAAGCCACAAGTAAAAGCTCCAAGAAGAACACAATAAAACCAAATTTAAACTGTGACAACAACAAAAAGAAAGGGGGGGAGAGCATGGAGATTAACAGTAGCAAAGGACGATGGAGTGCAAAAGTACTCACAAAATAGTAAACTACAATGAACAGGGTATGAACCCTTTTCATTACTTAAAGGTAACCACCATTAAAAAAACCACTACACAAGCACATGAGATAAAAAGATAGCAACAGAGGAAAGATGTATGGAATACAACCAAATAAAAACAAAAGAGAAGGATCCAACAAGACACAAAACTAACAGAAAGCAATCTATAAAATGGCAATAGAAAACTCACAAGTGTCAATAATTACAATAAATGTAAACGGATTAAACTCACCAATAAAAAGGCACAGAGTAGCAGAATGGATTAAAAAAGAAAATCCAACTATATGCTGCCTACAGGAAACTCATCTAAGTAACAAGGATAAAAACAAATTCAAAGTGAAAGGCTGAAAAACAATACTCCAAGCAAATAACATCCCAAAAAAAAGCAGGCATAGCAATACTCATATCTGATAATGCTGATTACAAGACAGCAAAAGTACTCAGAGACAAAAATGGCCATTTCATAATGGCTAAGGGGACACTGAATCAAGAAGACATAACAATTCTTAATATATATGCACCAAACCAAGGAGCACCAAAATATATAAGACAGCTACTTACCTTAAAACAAAAACTGACAAAAATACAATCATACTTGGAGACCTCAATACACCTCTGACGGCTCTAGATCAGTCATCCAAACAGAGAATCAACAAAGATATAGTGGCCTTAAACAAAACACTAGAGCACCTGGATATGATAGACATCTACAGGATATTTCATCCCAAAGTGACTGAGTACACATTTTTCTCCAGAGTACATGGATCATTCTCAAGAATTGACCATATGTTGGGCCACAAAAACAACATCAGCAAATTCAGAAAAATTGAAGTTGTACCAAGCATATTTTCTGATCATAAAGCCTTGAAACTAGAATTCAACTGCAAAAAAGAGGAAAAAAATCCCACAAAAATGTGGAAACTAAACAACATACTTTTAAAAAATGAATGGGTCAAAGAAGAAATAAGTGCAGAGATCAAAAGATATATACAGACTAATGAAAATGACAATACGACATATCAGAATCTATGGGATGCAGCAAAAGCAGTGATAAGAGGGAAGTTCATATCACTTCAGGCATATATGAACAAACAAGAGAGAGCCCAAGTGAACCACTTAACTTCCCACCTTAAGGAACTAGAAAATGAAGAACAAAGACAACCCAAAACCAGCCGAAGAAAGGAGATAATAAAAATCAGAGCAGAATTAAATGAATTAGAGAACAGAAAAACTATAGAAAAAATTAATAGAACAAGGAGCTGGTTCTTTGAAAAGATCAACAAAATTGACAAACCCTTGGCAAGACTTACCAAGGAAAAAAGAGAAAGAACTCATATAAACAAAATCCAAAATGAAAGAGGAGAAATCACTACGGACACCGTAGATATACAAAGAATTATTGTAGAATACTATGAAAAACATTATGCCACTAAATTCAACAACCTAGAAGAAATGGATAAATTCCTAGAACAATACAACCTTCCTAGACTGAGTCAAGAAGAAGCAGAAAGCCTAAACAGACCTATCAGTAGAGAAGAAATAGAAAAAACCATTAAAAACCTCGCTGAAAATAAAAGTCTAGGCCCTGACGGCTATACCAGCGAATTTTATCATTCCAAGAAGACTTGGTTCCTATTCTACTCAAAGTCTTCCAAAAAATTGAAGAAAAAGCAATACTTCCAAACACATTTTATGAGGCCAACATAACCCTCATACCAAAATCAGGCAAGGATGGCACAAAAAAAGAAAACTACAGACCAATATCTCTAATGAATACAGATGCTAAATACTAAACAAAATACTAACAAATCGAATACAACAACATATTAAAAAAATAATACATCATGATCAAGTGGGATTAATCCCAGAATCTCAAGGATGGTTCAACATATGTAAAACGGTTAACATAATACACCATATCAACAAAACAAAGAACAAAAACCACATGATCTTATCAATAGACACAGAAAAGGCTTTTGATAAAATACAACACAATTTTATGTTTAAGACTCTCAACAAAATGGGTATAGAAGGAAAATATCTCAACATGATAAAGGCCATATATGATAAACCATCAGCTAACATCATATTAAATGGCACTAAACTGAAGGCTTTCCCCTTGAAATCAGGAACAAGATAGGGTTGTCTACTCTCTCCACTCTTATTTAATGTGGTACTAGAGGTTCTAGCCAGAGCAATCAGACAAGACAAAGAAATAAAAGGCATCCATATCAGAAAAGAAGGAGGAAAGGTATCACTTTTTGCAGATGATATGATCCTATACATTGAAAACCCCAAAGAATCCACAAAAAGTCTACTAGAAACAATAAGCCAATACAGTAAGGTCGCAGGATACAAAATTAACGTATGGAAGTCAATAGTTTTTCTATATGCCAACAATGAAACAATTGAGAACCAACTGAAAAGAACAATCCCCTTCACAATTGCAACAAAAAAAATAAAATATTTAGGAATAAACATAACAAAGAATGTAAAGGACTTATATAATGAAAACTATAAATCATTGTTAAGGGAAATCGAAAAAGATATAATGAGATGGAAGAATATACCTTGTTCTTGGTTAGGAAGAATAAATATAATCAAGATGGCCATATTACCCAAAGCAATATATAAATTTAATGCAATTCCCATCAAAATTCCAATGACATTTTTTAAAGAAATAGAGCAAAAATCATCAGATTTATATGGAACTATAAAAAACCCCGAATAGCCAAAGCAATCCTAAAGAAAAAGAATGAAGCTGGGGGCATTACAATACCTGACTTCAAACTATATTATAGGGCCACGACAATCAAAACAGCATGGTATTGGCAGAAAAATAGACACTCAAACCAATGGAACAGAATAGAAAGTCCAGAAATAAAACCACATATATATAGTCAAATAATTTTTGATAAAGGGGCCAACAACACACAATGGAGAAAAGAAAGCCTCTTCAATAAATGGTGCTAGGAAAACTGGAAAGCCACATGCAAAAGAATGAAACTGGACTACAGTTTGTCCCCGTGTAATAAAATTAACTCAAAATGGATCAAAGATCTAAACATAAGACCTGAAACAATTAAGTACATAGAAGAAGACATAGGTACTAAACTCATGGACCTTGGTTTTAAAGAGCATTTTATGAATTTGACTCCAAAGGCAAGAGAAGTGAAGGCAAAAATTAATGAATGGGACTACATCAGACTAAGAAGTTTTTGCTCAGCAAGAGAAACTGTTAATAAAATAGACAGCCAACTAAATGGGAAATGATATTTTCAAACCACAGCTCAGATAAAAGCCTAATATCCAAAATATACAAAGAACTCATAAAACTCAACAATAAACAAACAAACAATCCAATAAAAAAATGGGAAGAGGACATGAACAGACACTTCTCCCAGGAAGAAATACAAATGGCCAACAGATATATGAAAAGATGCTCATTTTCTTTAGTTATTAGAGAAATGCAAATCAAAACTACAATGAGATACCACCTCACACCTCTTAGATTAGCTATTATTAACAAGACAGGTAATAGCAAATGTTGGAGAGGCTGTGGAGAAAAAGGAACCCTCATTCACTGTTGGTGGGAATGTAAAGTAGTACAACCATTATGGAAGAAAGTATGGTGGTTCTTCAAAAAACTGAAAATAGAACTACCTTATGACCCAGCAATCCCTCTACTGGGTATATACCCCCAAAACTCAGAAACATTGATACGTAAAGACACATGCAGCCCCATGTTTATTGCAGCATTGTTCACAGTGGCCAGGACATGGAAACAACCAAAAATCCCGTCAATAGATGACTGGATAAAGAAGATGTGGCACATATACACTATGGAATACTACTCAGCCATAAGAAATGATGACATCGGATCATTTACAGCAAAATGGTGGGATCTTGACAACATGATACGAAGTGAAATAAGTAAATCAGAAAAAACCAGGAACTGTATTATTCCATACGTAGGTGGGACATGAAAATGAAACTAAGAGACATTGATAAGAGTGTGGTGGTTAGGAGGGGGGGGGGAAGGGAGAGGGAAAAGGGGAGGGGGAGGGGCACAAAGAAAACTAGATAGAAGGTGACAGAGGACAATCTGACTTTGGGTGATGGGTATGCAACATAATTGAATGACAAAATAACCTGGACTTGTTATCTTTGAATATATGTATCCTGATTTATTGATGTTGCCCTATTAAAAAAATAAAATTATTAAAAAAAAAAAAAAAAGAAAACCAAATTAAGGGTGACAGAGGACAATTTGCTTTGGGTGATGGGTATACAACATAATCGAATGTCAAAATGATCTGGAGATGTTTTCTCTACATCTATGTGCTCTTAGTTGACCAATGTCACCCCATTAAAATTGTCTAGATAAAATTATTTTTAAAAAACTGAAAAAGAATTAAAAATGGAACTGCTTTTTGACCCAGTTATCCCACTTTAAGGAATATATTCTAAGCACACCAAATCACTGATTGAAAGGAAGATATGCACCCCCTGTTTATTGCAGCATTGGTTACAATAACCAAAGTTGGGCAGATAAAATATATTATACTCACTTTGTTAAAGATGGCACTGCGCACGTGAAGGCCGTTGCCCAGGTGATATTAATGTGTGTCTCTGTGGGCTTTGGGCAGGCAGAATCCTTGTAGCCTGGGGCTTGGTTTTGGGACTAAGCCTTTCCCATCCCTTTTGATGTGGGGTGGTACAACCCCATCATGCCTCAGATAAGTGACTTTGTATTAGAGACTTCCCTATTTTGTATATTGGATTAAAGGTCTGGATTTCTACACTATAAAATGGAGGCAGAATGAGATCTTGCTCTCTCGGTTCCTGAGATTATCATTAGAGGATAGAGTAGAGAGGAGAGCAGAGAAAGGCCACATGGAGGAGGCCAGGAGAGGCAGCCAAGATGGCAGAGTGTTGAGTGAGAAGCCAGTTAGTGCAGGGAGAAGGAAGGAGATGGGGAAGAGAGGTGAATAAGTCTGGTGAGCTAGAAACCTTTGATTCTAGGAAACTCGGATAAGTCAGTAGCTTTGTGAGCACTATATGTGAGTGGGTTTTGGAGCCCAATGTGTGTTTTTTACTTGCCTGCTGGGCAAGCTAGAATTAAAGATGGTGGCCCACCAGTTTTTGGCTCTGTTGTTTCTTTACCGACTGTCCAAATCCAATGCGAACCTGCATGGGCCAGGCTGCTGTGATGGTGGCCTTGGCCACTGGCTTTACACCCAAGATATGGAAACAGCCCAAGTGTCCATCAGTGGACGAGTAGACTGAAAAGCAGTGTTACATATATATACAATGGAATACTACATGGCTGTGAAAAAGAGGGAAATCTTACCTTTTGCGACAGCATGGATGGACCTGGAGTCTATTATACTAAGTGAAATAAGCCAGGCAGAGAAAGAAAAGTATCATATGACCTCACTTATATGTGGAATCTAATGAACAAAGTGAACTGAGGAATGGAATAGAGGCAGAGGTGGGGTCACAGGAACCAGAGTGACAGCTGTCAGAGGGAAGGGTCATGAGGGGATGGGATCAGAGAAAATAAAGGAATTAGTGAAACTATGTATATATAACACAGAGATATAGATAACAGGACAGGAGAGAAGAGGAGAGGGAGTTAGGGGGAGGGTGGGAAAGGGGATATAAAAAGGGACATGGGTGGGGGTGAGGGAGTTATATTCAGTAGGACACTTGAATCCATGTAAACACAATAAATTAAAAATTAATAAAAATTAAAAAAATAGTTATAGATGTTATCATTTGAATCACAATTTTGTACTACTCTTCCAGAAGGTCAAGCTAAATTAAATTCAAATTGGAAAAGATTTGCCAGCCAGAGATTAAAGGTTGACATCAGGGAAGAAAGATATTTTAAGTAGTAGGCACAGTGTGAGCACAAGCTGGGGCTGGGGAAGTATATACTGCATTTGGGGAGTTCTCATACTTTTCCTGAGCTTGCTCTTTTTTACTCAACATCTTATGAAAACTCCTTTATATCAACTGGTATAGGTGATATTCATCCTTTTAAAAGGTGTGATGTGGATGAATGCTAATTTATCAAATCTTTTACCACTATTGGTTATATGCCTTTCTTTTTTTTTTTTAAACATCAATGTTTACTAGTAAGAACAGTACTGTATCAAACAGTCTTTAAGTTCTGGTGGTTTTATTTATTTCTGTGGCATAGATTTCTAGAACCAGGTTTGCTGAATTGAAGAGTACATATACTTTAAATTTTAATCTATATTTTAACTGGTGTTGCCAGATTGCTTTCCAAATCTGTCATTTCACACTTCTACAAGCAAGTACTGCTTCTCCACCTCTTCACCTGCAATAGGTAAAGTGCTTTTGAACGTAGGTCAGTTTGGAACTCATAGCTTAACTTAGTTTGTGATTCTTTGGCTACTAGTGAATTGGAGAACTGTGCTTCTGTGTGTGGCCCATTTGGGTTTGTTACTCTGTGCATTGCACATAAGGCATCATTTATTTTTCCTATTACTAAAGTTTCTGATAGATATTCTTTTGCTCTGTAGCTTGGCACTCAACACCTCAGACGTTAAGACCTGGGGGGAGCAGAAGCAGTACCTCAGCTGCCTCAGGACAAGCATCTGTCCGTGGGTGGCATTTGCCACAAGACAGGGTGGCAGGAATGGGGGTTGAGGAAACTAGCTATCGTGCTGTTGGGTGGATAAAATGTATTATGCTCACTTTGTTAAAGATGGCGCTGCCCACGTGGAGGCCGTTGCCCAGGTGATATTAATGTGTGTCTCTGTGGGCTGTGGGCAGGCAGAATCCTTGTAGCCTGGGGCTTGGTTTTGGGATTAAGCCATTCCCACCCTTTTTGATGTGGGGTGGTACAATCCCATCATGCCTCAGAAAGTGACTTTGTATTAGAGACTTCCCTATTTTGTATATTGGATTAAAGGTCTGGATTTCTACACTATAAAATGGGGGCAGAACGGGATCTTGCTTTCTTGGTTCCTGAGATTATCATTAGAGCAGAGAGCAGAGAGGAGAGCAGAGTAAGGCCACGTGGAGGAGGCCAGGAGAGGCAGCCAAGATGGCAGAGTGTTGAGTGAGAAGCCAGTTAGTGCAGAGTTTGTGCAGGGAGAAGGAAGAAGATGGGGAACAGAGGTGAATAAGTCTGGTGAGCTAGAAACCTTTGATTCTAGGAAACTCGGATAAGTCAGTAGCTTTGTGAGCACTGAATGTGCGTGGGTTTTGGAGCCCAATGTGTGTTTTTACTTGCCCGCTGGGTGCAAGCTAGGATTAAAGATAATGGCCCATCAGTTTTGGGCTCTGTTGTTTTCTTTACCGACTGTTCGAATCCAATGCGAACCTGCATGGGCCTGGCTGCTGTGATGGCGGCCCTGGCTACTGGCTTTACACGTGCCTTCCCTTCCTTGCTTTCTCTTTATTTGTGGCAGTGCCTCCCACGAACCTCACACTGAGGCTACAACTTGCTGAATGCCTCTCTCGAGTAAACATGTCAGAAAATATGCTGATTTTCCCTGTGTTCATAAAGGATAGTTTGTTTAAAGATTCAGATTTTGTATTCAATATTATAATATTCCACTGAGCCTTGAAATCATGGAGCAGTGTCTTCTAGGTAATGTTGTGTTGCGAACTGATTTGCATTTCCTGGTAAGTGGGTGTTTTGTTGTTGTTGTTTGTTTTTATCTCTTAAGGAGAATTTTGAGTCTTTTTTCTCATCATGGTGTTATGTAATTTTGTGAGGCTGTGTTTCAGGGTGAATATTTTTATTCACCCTGCTCAGCACTGAGCTGGCCTTCACAAAAGGAGAGTTATATCTCTCTTCAGTTTAAGAACATTTTCTTTTATTTTGTTAATTATTTATGATTTTAATTATTTTCTGGGGTTTTTTTTCCTTCTAAAACTATTATTAGATGGATGTTGGGCTTCTGGATTTACCTTCCATTTCATAGTTTCTATCCTTTTGTTTTTATCTTTTTATCTGGAAGTTTTCCTTAACTTTCTCTTTTTTATTTTATTTTTTAAATCAGTTTTATTTTCTAAGAAACTTTTTTGAATTTTTTTATTTTCATAGTAGACTATTCTTGTTTTACTAATGTGATACCTTTAAAATCTTTGTGAGAATACTAATTAAGAATGTTAAATCCCCTCCATCACTCCTCTTCTCTCTGTCTTCTTGGATTAGTTGTTCTGTGTTTATCTTGATCTTTTTCTTTTGTGTGGGAACCCAGGACCTTCATTGGAAGAGTGCTCCACTTTATTAGACAGTGTTTATCCAGCTTTATCCCAGGGTGCACTTTCTTGTTGCTGTGTGTTCAACCAGCTTCTGTAGCTGCCTTGAACTGTTTTGCATCAGATGCCTTATTTCTTATCCTGTTTCTCATTTTACTCTCTGTATTGCCTCACCAACTGCAATGGGCAGAATAATGGCCCCAAAAGGAGTCCATATCTTAATCCCTAGAATTTGTGAACATGCCACGTTACTTAGTGCAAGGGACTTTGCAATGTGATTAGGCTAAGGATCTTGAGATGGGGAGATTATGCAGATAGGCCCAGTGCAATCCCAAAGGTTCTTATAAGAAGCAGATAGCAAGGTCAAAGTCAGAGAAGGAAATGCAACAGAAGTCTTGATGGGACGGATGTGGCCACAAGCCAAGGAATGTGAATAGCCTCTAAAAGCTAGCAAAGCTATGGAAACAGATTTTTACCTAGAGCAATTATAAGGGACAAATCTTTTGTTCTAACATCAAAAGATGCATTTGAGATGTATGAGCTCCAAAATTATAAGATAATAAATTGGTATTGTTTTAAGACACTGAGTTTATGGTCATTTGTTACAGCAGCAAAACTAACTACACCAAGTCATGGAAAAACTATAGATCCAAAGGGAAGATGAACTCTCTTTGTCACATGGACTTTTTTTTCAGCATATTCTGGCTGGGCTATGGCTTCTTCTATCTACTTATCGACAGGCATAATAATCACATGCCCCTCCCCCATTTTTTTCTGGAAGGCCGTAACCCTTTCTGATTGCCAGTGGCCCACCTCTCCCTGTTCCTAAGCTGACATGGGTTGTTTTCCTTTTCTATTTCTTTATTGTCATAGAGTGAGTTTGGGAAGAATGAGAAGTGATCAGTGTGTTATTGGAATCCATGCCATGCTGATTACATGGATTTACAGAATGTTTCAAAAAGTCTCAGTATTTTAGAGTCACAGGTGTCAAAGATGGCCCATCCAAACTACAGTTGACCCTTGAACAACAGGGAGTAGGGGCAGTTAGGGACACCAAACCCCTTCATAGTAAAAAATTCACTTATAGCTTTTGACTTTGGTTGGCGCTTCTCATCTATGGATTCAACAAACTGCAGATCTGAAGCAGTACTTTTGAAGAGGTTGGGAAACTGCAGTTGGGAATGTGAAAATAATGTTTTTGAGTCATAGTTGGTTGAATCTCCAAAACCCACAGATAGAAGGGACCAGTTATATTTATTGAAAATAACAACAACAACAACAACAACAGCAACAACAAAAAACAGAGGGTTTAAGTGAACCTGGCAATTCAAACCCATGTTGTTTAAGGCTCTACTGTTATCTGGCTCTCCCTTGGTGTCCTGGAAGCCTCACTTAGCCCAGCACAGGTATTTGTGAGACAGCTGGAAGAGATGGACAGACTGTAGCATTTCTCTTCGAAGAAAGTAACTTGAGTGAAATAGCCACTTTGGCCTCATAAGCATCTGTCTCCGATTCCCAGTGCCAGCCGTGCAACCATCTGATGTGAATTACAGCCAGGTTAGGGTTTGCTCTGGGCCCCAGTGTGGCCCGAGGATGAGAAGACACATGGCTTTTCTCAGAAGAGCAATGGGAAGCTGGCCTGGCTGGTGGGAGCCTGTGTTCTAGCGCAGTGACTGCTGCCTCTCCGCCGTCTTCTCTGCTCCTGCAGGCAGTGACCTTATTTCCTTGTTAAGGCTCATTACTTGATCACTGAGCACAGCGCTCACATTTCCTGAAGTTCTGAAACTTTCTTGTGCTGCATGAAAAGAGGTCATATATCTGTTGGGTTGGAGGCCATGATTTGAAAGAGAGAGAACTAGGATTTTCCCACAGGAGGAGCACGGTCCTCAAAATACAGATGTTTCCTTCACCAGTCACGTCTGAGATTTAGAAGGTGAATAACACTTTAATAATTAATTGTTTAACTATTTATACCATTTGAGAATTAGAAGAACGCATCCAGGTTGCAGAAGTCAGACAAACCTATGTTGAAAATAATGCCTCTCTCTAGCCTTGTGATTGTGTGTATATTTCTTAAACCTCTATAAATCTTTTTTTCCTTTTCAGTTAAAAAGGTAGATATCCATATAATAGGCCTGTTGTGAAGCTTAAATGAAATAATAAATATAAAGTTGTCAGCATATAAATATTCATCTTCTTGTTTGCCTGTACTATGAGAGCTGGCGGTGAATTTAGAGGTGTGACCCAGAGCTAATAGTTTCCATATGTTATAGCATTTATTATATTTTTTGATTACAAACATTACAAATGTAAGCTTATGCAGAGGATTTTAAAACACAGCAAATATTATAAACAGAACTATCAAACTCATCATCTAGGGATAATACATTTTGTTATTTTTTCTGTTCTTATAAACAATCACAGATTTATTGAATTATCAATCTCTTTATATCTATTATCATTTCTGTTGAGAGGTTAGTTTGGCTTTGGATAGATCTATAAGTAAGCTGCAAATTACTTATATTTTTATTGCTTTCTTCATTGCCCATGAAAAATTGGGATAGCTTTTTACCTTATAAGGTTATTATAAGAATTAAATGAAATAATATATTTGTTGTAAATCACTTAGCACCATGCTTAATATATTCTAAGTTCTCATGAGACATTTGCAATTATAAGGATATTAATAATTAATTATAGATATATTATAGCTGTTGGGCAATTATAGGCTCAGAAAAATTTCTAAGATTGTCTCACTCTGGCCTGCTTGCCTTGTTACTGTGCCATGTTTTGGAACACTTAGTGTTAATTATTTCTGTGTTTATACATATTTCACTTTTTAAAAAGTGTATTCTTTTCTATGGTTAATTTATTAACTGATAGTTTGTATGTTAATTACTGCTAACAGTTCAGTTAAAATCTACATTTAAGGAAAACACAGTGACTACGCTTTTTGATGTAGTCTTCAGGATAAGCTACATTATGCTCCATTAACAGGTGATCTCAGAGTCTTAGTGACTTAAGACAAGAGAGCTTTATTTTATGTTCACACCACATGTCTATCATTAAGTAGTTATGGACTCTAGCTATATATATCTTGACCCTTAATGTAGAGCAACTACCAGGTTGAATTTTGCAAGTCATCATATTAGTAGAGAAAAAGAGCTAAAGGTCTCCCATTTCAGTTCCCCTACCCAAGAATGCACGTGAGACTGCCAGTTGCATGAATTGGCCAGAAACGGCCACATAGCCGCACCAGCTACAAAGGAGAGGGAATAAGAAGTACAGTCTTACTATAGACCATGAAGAGTGAAACCAGAAATATCTGGTAAATTTACCCATGACTGAAATAGTAGGTAAGGAGATTTTAGGTCACATGATAACCAGTTTTGAACACACAGGTTGTTTGGCTTCCTTCAAATCAAGCTATGTGGATGGCCATCTAGAACAACTTCTAGGTAAAACCCGGGAATGCTTTGAGGGCCTATGGTGATATCCTGAGATGCTGGAGGAAGAGAAAGAATTGCTTCTCTCCTTTGTTTTGTTTGTTTGTTTGTTTGTTTGCTTGCTTGTTTTAATCACCTGGAGTTTTGATTGAGTGTGTCAGGACTGATGTTGATATACTTACAGAAAAGTGGTCTTTGGGCATAATGTTTTTCTTGTATGGTGTCTGAAATGACAAAAGGAAGAGTTTTTCTTGAAAGACATGGAAAGCACCTGTTTAGGGGAGAAATTTTTAGCATCAGCCTGGCACAAATTCTTTTAAGGGAAGTAGATTTATTTTTCTTCAGGTGACCAAAAGATGTCCTGTGTGGAGTACCAGATGGTAGCTCTATATCAAGATATTTTGGGTTAGTTTTAATTGTACTTATGTGTCCCATGAGATGAGAATTTTTCATTTAACAAAGCAATTCTTTTCTTTAATTATCTCTTGAATCTCCATAGTTTTTATGTAAATTTGATAGTTTTTTGGGTTTTTTTTTTGTCTTAGAGAGGATAATATTGAGATACATAATAGAGAATAAAGGAAAAAGGCATTTATTGAGTACCTCTTATGTACCAGTCATTCTATGAAACTCTTTTACATGCATATTTCATGTTAGTCTCCCAATAACTTGGTAAGTCATGTATTCCTATAATATTAACAAGAAAACAGAGGTCAGTACATTGAAATTGGTTGCATTTGAGCTGCCCTAGAACCGAGGTTTCCTGATTGCTCACACTTTTCCTCGTGTCATACAATCTCTTTTCTCTGCCTCACGCAACATCGCCTGAATGGAAGGCATGTTTTTGAATTAGTGCTGCCTCTATTTATAGTATTTCTCCTTGACACATTCAATTTGACTAAAATGATGAAAGTAACTTCATTTCGTTTGGTGAAGTTATTGCTGGAGCATCATGGAGAGGTTTCTGCACCAAGAAGGTTGATTGCACTGCATTCTGCACAGGCCCATGCAGTGTTCACATTTTCTATGCCAGTGAAGCAAGATAAAAAATAATCAGTGATTCTGGCCTGATACTAAAAAACAGTTACATTTTTCAGCCTTCTTTTTCCTATTTCATCTGGATTTAATGCAGATATTGCAATAATTTCTCAAAAATTTCCAGATCCCTGTTTATAGGGAGACTTACTGAGTTCAGCACAATAACATCAGCAATAACATTTTCAAAGATCAAAGTGAAAAGATTTGTTTACTCAATTTAATACACACACATCTTAGAATTTTATTTGGGGTTTTATGTTTTTTATTATTTGCCAAAACTCCCAAAGGTCTAAGATACAGAGTGATTTAACATTTTGTTGCAGCATGCGTTTTGAACTACCAGAATTTGTGAGAAATATAATTTGTAGAGTGAATGATGTATCTGGAAGTGAGTTCAGCCCAGAGCTTAGCATTTGTATCTCAGCCTAGCTGTGTTTTATACTTTTTGTCTCAGTGTATCGAAATAACAGAGCAAATTATGTTCTGTATAGCAAGCAAGAGTTGTTTATTTAAGAAAAGTCTAATTATATTCTTTCTTGTATTCATAGACAGTGGCCTCCAAGTGGGCATGGAAAAAAAATCTTTAGGACTTTTACTAATATCTATGTTTTAATATAGAGGTTGGCAAACTATGACCCATGGGCTGAATCCAGGTCACCACTTGTCTTTGTGACTAAATTTTTATTGAAATACAGCTGTGCCCTTCTGTGCATGTATCCTCAGTGGGAGCTCTCATGCTGCAATGGTGGAGCTAAGTAGTTGGCCTGCCTAAGATCATATGGCCAACAGAGCTTAAACTGCTGACTACCTGGTGCTGTAGAAAAAAGTTTGCTGATGCGTATTTTAATTTTATCTTTACAATTTTTGAATGTTTGCAACAGTATGGATGGATTAGAGAGCATTATGATAAGTGAAACAAGCCAGTCAAAGAAAAATATGATATAATTTCACTCATATGTTGAATCTAATGAACAAAATGAACTAACAAACAAAACAGAGACAGACTCATAGAGGGCAGGTGGAGAGCTGGTGGAGAGGATGGGGGCTAAGGGAAGGGGGTAGAAGGGTTGAGCACAAAAAGAACAAAAGCCCCCAAAACTCATGGACATGGACAACAGTGGGGTAACTGCTGGGGTTGGGGACATGTGGGGAGGTGGAGGAGGTTACAGGGGAGATCGGCATGGATGGAGACTTGACTTGGGGGGTGGTGAACACACAATACAGTGTACAGATGATGTGTTATGGAATTGTGCACCTGAAACCTGTATAATTCTGTTAACTAGTGCCACCCCAATAAATGCAATATAAAGGAAACAAAAACAAACAACATTGAATGTTCTATATTGTACTTTATATGGTATATAGTAGTGGCACTTGTACCTAATTTGTAAATTTATGTGTACACACACACACATGTATGTATGCATATAGGAGTTACATTTAAAAACCATTTGCTTAGGTGGGGGCACATTCACAAAGTTTGGAGACCACAGGTTCAGGACTTACTATTTAAGGAATATTTACAAATGATTGCCTTTATGATGTGGTTGGGCTGTTAAAGGCACAAATCTTGTTTTGTACAATGTTTGTGTTTTTATTATTCAAATTCTGTGAGAGGAAGAATAAGCATAGTAGAATATTCAGGGAGGAATTATGACCAAATACTACAGGTGAGAGGGTGGAAGGAAGGGATGAGGAGGGAGGAGAGAAAAGAAAAAAGAAGACAAAGAGAGGAAAAAGACTGGAGGAAGGAGAAATAAAGAGGCAGACGACCGTGTGCTCTGCAGTGCCTGCAGAGCCACCTGTACTCCTGGTTTGGGCACTGTAGCAAAGTCAGCTCTGATTTGGTTATAGAGTGGAAGGCTCTCTTTAAAATAGAGTGCTGTTCTGATACTGAGGGGCAACACAGGCCATCTTCAGCCATTGACTCCTTCGATCATTCAGCTGCTTGGTTGAAAAGTAGCTGAGGAGTGCCTGAGTACAAACTCATTCTTTAGGTTTGGTGAGAGGACAAACCAGAGAAGGGATGGCAGGGATGGCACAGAGCTTGGGAAGGCCTCTCCACTCGGTGGGCCATCTGCAGGGAACATGGGCCTGCAGAGCTGGAAGGCTCGCTCGTTAGTCAGCGAGGTAATAAGGACTGTATATAACCAAGGACCCAAGGCCCACTGAGAATTTCTTGCATGTGTATAATCTCCACAGAGCAAAGCCATTTCAAACTTAAAACTAATCTGCATTAATGAACAGCCTCCTCGATTTCCATCTTCATGGTGCATGCAGCGTGGTGACTTGTCTCTGCCCTGTATGCAGTAGGATGGCTGACTGATGAACATCTTCCCTGGGAAGCTTGTCTGGGAGCGGTAACCTTGCAAACGGGTGTGCATCAAAAAACCTGTTATTATTATATTTCATTAAAATGTTGATATAGGCTCCTAGTTTCCAAAGTGATTTCTCTCCTCACACAGACAGTGGCTTCTGTCCTGTTCTGTGTATGTGTGTGCAGTGGCAGGATCTCTGTGCTACTGCTGTCCCAGGGCAGGCAGCCCTGGGCAATTTTGACACACCTGAGCTCTGCTAGTCAAGCAGGACAGAGGCTGGAGGAAGTTACTGAGCAGACGCGAGTGTTTAGATGGAATTGAACAGAAGAGTTTGTACGTAGGGCCAGTTCCAGAAAGGCTGGGAACACTGGGGCTGGAGTGCCGGAAAAGGGGGACAGGAGAAAATAGCAGCATGCAGAAGTGTCACTCTTGGGTTTGAGTTGAGGCCTTAAACCTGTGCGCACAGATATTCCCCAAGACTACCATCACCATCATCCTAGGGTCTGGCTCAATGCTAATTGCTTTATGTGTCTCCTTATTTTTAATCCTTAAAGCAACCTTTAGAGAGAAGTGCTATAACTATTCTTATTTTTCTATTTAAAAAATGAAGATACAATTTACAAATCGTAAAATTCACTCTCTTAATAGGACACATTTCAGTGGCTTAGTATATTCACGGAACTGTGCCATGTCATCACTGCCTAATTCTAGAACACTTTCAGAGCCCCAGAAAGAAGCCCTGTGACTGTTAGCAGTCACTTCTGGTCTCTTCCTACTCCACAGCCCCTGGAAATCATTCATCTACTTTTTGTCTCTATAAATTTGCCTATTCTAGAGAGTTTATATAAATGGAATCATGTGATATGCGACCTGTTGTGACTGGTATCTTTCACTTAGCATGATGTTCTCAAGGTTCATCCATGCTGTAGCATGTGTCTGCATTCATGCTTATATATTGTAACCTTGTCGAACTCATTTATTACCTCCAGTAGTCTTTTATTTTGTGGATTCCTTAGGATTTTCTATATACAAAATTATGTCATCTGAAAAAAAGAGTTTTACTTTTTTCCTAATATGAATGCTTTTTCTTTCTATTCTTACCTAGTAGTCTTAGCTAGACCTTTAGTACGATGTCAAATAGAAATGGTGAGAACTGACACAGCTCGTTATCTCCATCAACACTTTTTAGCTTAAAGCTTTGCTATCTAGCCATTTGGTTTCATTTTATATATATGAGGTATATGAGGTTACTATATAATTATATATTATACAATTTTTTAATATATATATCTGTGCTATTGAGCTCGTGGAGGCCTACTAGCTTAGACAACAATGTTTTGCTGGTAAAATATGCTTAAGTTTCTTACTAATAGTTATCAAGAATTTCCTCTAGTTCCAAGTTGTTGATAAAATTCATAGCTTAGGGCTGGAGGTTAGAAATACAAGGACTGGAGAATGAGTTCATCATATACACATCTAGAAATAACCAGGACAGCTTTGCCACTTATTGCATTCTGTTGTGTGTAAATGTGTGTGTGTAATTTATAGTGATCTACTTTGTGTGTGTGTGTGTGTGTGTGTGTGTGTGTGTGTGTGTGTGAGAGAGAGAGAGAGAGAGAGAGAGAGAGAGAGAGAAAGAGAGAGACATACAGACATGAAGGGGGAGATATGAGAAGCATCAACTTGTAGTTGTATCACTCTAGTTGTTCACTGATTGCTTCTCATACATACCCTGACTGGGTGGGTATGTATGAGACCAGTGACCCCTTTTCAAGCCTGCGATATTAGGCTTCAAATCAGCACTGTTTAGGCTCAAGCCAGTGACCATGGGATTATGCTAATGATCCTACACTCAAGCCAGTGACCTCAGGGTTTCAAAGCTGGGTCCTCAGCATCCCAGGCTGATGCTCTATAAACTACTGCAGACCAGCGTGACTCGCAATTGTCCAGGTCATGAGTGAGAACAGTGCAAAATGAAGTAATAAACTCAGAGAAAAGAAGTATGGGATTGGGAGATCTTTGCAAGCTAATGGCAAGCCAGAGCAAAGCAAAATTCTGGTTTGCTTTATTATATAGTGCAGAGCCATATGCAAATAAGGAAGTCTCTGATATAAAGTCACATATCTGAGGCATAAATAGGAATCCTGTAAAGGCATAAATAGGAATTCTCTCTCTCTCTCTTTTTTATTTTTTATTTTTCTGAAGTGAGAAGTGGGGAGGCAAAGAGACAGACTCCTGCATGTGTCCAACTGGGATCCACCGGGCATGCCCACCAGAAGGTGATGCTCTGCCCATCTAGGGCTGCTGTTCCCTTGCAACCAGAGCCATTCTGGCACCTGAGGCAGAGGCCACAGAGCCATCCTCAGCACCCGGGCCAAGTTTGCTCCAATAGAGCCTTGGTTGCAGGAGAGGAAGAGAGAGACAGAGAGAAAGGAGAAGGGGAAGGGTGGAGAAACAGATGAGTGTTTCTCCTGTGTGCCCTGACCAGGAATCAAACCCAGGACTTCCACAGGCTGGGCTGATGCTAAACAGGAATTCTCTTAAGGCATAAACAGGAATCCCCCCACCATGCATAACTGAAATCAACCAACAGCAGAACAACAGAGGGTGAGAGGAGGGGTATGTAAATTGCCTCTAGCAACTTAAGCAAGTGAGGTTGGGGGATGAGACGAGTAGAAACACTCAGCTTCTGTGTGGGGAAGAGCCTTTAGCTTAAGCCTTAAACTGTGAGAACTTTGTTAGCTTGCAGTCTCCCACAATCCACTGTGCTACCACCTGGTCAGATCTGAGCTCTTTTTTTTGAGGAAATGTTTTTTTGTCTTGGCCTAAAGATCATGCAGTATGCAGGCCTCTGCTAAAGCAGATTGTTTTTCTGGACCAGACCACAAGCTAGGATTTTAAACTTTTGAAAATAAATAATAATTTGGTCTCTGGCATGTCTGGAGTCTGAAACTGATAGCTTTCATTTCACCATCAGCATAGATCATGGGTAGTAGCCAATTTACCAATAAGAGATATTCCAAATATTCATTAGAAAGTTGGCGCTTTGGCATTACAGTTTATTTTCTCTTAAGAACAGTGACAATAAGGTTCCCCAGCTTGCAAACAGAGCCTTTTAAAACCCAAATGTGCTATCTTATTGACCTCACAGATTTCTGTTAGCTCCATGTGGACCACAGAGTTTTTTCTGTGAAAATGTGAGTGTGGATTTCCTCTTGTTCCAGGTTGCTGATGGGTAAGGATCATGGTTTGGGGCTGTGCTTTGAGGAAGGCAGACAATGGGGATGAAGAGGTTGTGTTAGTTTCCCATGGCTGCTGTAGCAAATAACCAGAGCCTTAATGGCTCAATGCCACGCACATTTACTGTCCTACAGTTTTAGGGATCAGAAATCCTAAATGGCCTCTGGGGCTAAAGTCAAGGAATCTGCAGGGCTGTGTTCCTTCTAGAGGTACCAGGGAATAATCTACTTCCTTACCTTTTCCAAATTCCTGAGTCTGCCCACATTCCTTGGCTGTTGGCCTCTTCTTCCATTTTTAAATCCATCCACAGCAAGTTATGTCCTCATACTGCCATTTGTCTGGGTCTCCCTTCTGCTTCCTATCTCTTCTGTTTATAAGGACACTGATTACATTGTGCCTACCCAGAAAACCCAGATTCATCTCTTCACTTCAAGGTCAGCTGATTAGCAACCTAAGTCTATCTGGAAGCTTAATTCCCCTTTGCCATGTAGAGTAACATATCCACAGGTTTCAGGGATTAGAACATGGACACCTTTGATGGGCCATTATTCTGCCACAAGTACCAGCAGTAAGGGGTCCTGTCTGAGTATCACATTCTACCAGTTGTTAAGTTTTATTGATACTGTTTTGGAACTCTCTGTAGAACCATTCCTACCTTTTACTTCTCTACATGTGTTGTTATTATTATCTGCCTGTCACCCAATGTAATAATTAATCCCTTAATAACTACATGGGTCTAGCTTTTAGAAAGAGTAAAACATATTGTGTACTGAAGTCACCTGGTCAGGCCTGATGGAAGGGGCTGGGCTTAATGAAGAACCAATGTGCAGAAGAATTTTTTAGAGGGAATGTCTTGGGACAAATATAAAGATTTCAACTTTAGGAATGGTTAGGAATAAATAATGAGAAGAGAGAGAAGTTCTCCTAGGGGAAGTGATGTAAAGTGAGGAGAGGGTTCTGGAGGGTCTTGAGTGCCAGTCTCATTAATTGGGATTTGATGTATCAATTTGCTGCAGGAGAAAGGCATACAGATTGGCCCGCTGAGGAGTGTAAGAGGACACTGTGTCCTGACCAGCCTGGTCCCATCTGTGATGAGGCACTGACATCGCTCTGCTCTGCTCCTCAGATGTGAATCTGAGAAAGCATAAGTTTTTAGCTTCCCAAAGAGCCTGCTTTGTAAGCTCCCCCACCCCCACAGGCCTATCTTCCTTTCAACATCTCATTCATAGACATTCCCATCCACCCTCTAATCATACTTGAAAAGCAATTTTTATCTTGACTGCCGTCTTGAGAAAATGCCAAAGAAAGATTGCCTTCAATGCACAGAGCCAAATTTTCACAACCCGGTTCCCTTTCTCTTTCTCTCTGACTCCTGTATAAAGATGGGTTTCTCTTCACCCCGCTATACTCAACTTAACGACTCTTTCCATGTCATGAAGACTTTGTTGTTTCCTTAACTTTTTTGCTCCCTTTTCTGTTTCTCTCCACTGTGGTGGAAATCCAGCTAGACTCTTGCTTCTTGATACAGGAAAGAAAAGCCATGTTCTATTTAGTGGTGACAAGGGAGAGGCTGTTGACATTCATACATTAATATGTTTTTCCTGCTACGTTTAGGTCTTTCAACTAAGGCAGAGAGCGGGAAGGCAAGGGCTGGGGGCATGAGGGACCACCGGCAGGACAGTGCCTAGGTGGCCGTGGCCTCCTCCAGCTAAAGGAGTCAGTGTGGTGAAGCAGCCACTTGTGCAGGAGTGGATCAGAAACTATTCCAACCCAGTTGCAGGAAGAGGCTGGACCTTGCTGGGGTTTCGTTTAAATGAATACATTTTACAAACATTGGATTTTAGCTTACTCAAGAAACAAACCCCAATTCTGGTTGTACATATTAAATGATAACAGTGGCGAGGCAAATGAAGAGATGCTTCACAGATCTGAGTAAAGAATTAATAGAACAGAGCTTGGGAGCATGAAATGAGTGCTGCGTTGATCTCATCGGATGCTGCATTCCCCGTGGCACCAAACAGGTACAGTAGGCATAGCACACTTACCTTCCTCGTGGCACCTGATGGCTGGAGGACTTTGGAAATCTCCCTTCTAAAGAAATTAAATCTCTGCCTGGAAGTTGTGGATGGCGGAGATGCCATCTGTACAATGAAAGGCCGACCCTCGCTTTCTCTGTCCCTTTTCCATGGTGGCAGGGGGGTTTCTCTCTCTGCCCTATACGCATTTTTGTGGAACTCATGTTTCACAGGTCCTGCCTTATCTGTGGAGTCTCACCTGTCAGACCTTCCAGAAGTGGTCACCTCCTTTGACCTACAGATATATGTTAGTTGAAGGAAGTAAATACTAAGCACCTTGTGTGATTAATAACTTGAGCTTCCTAATCAAGTTCTTATCTTTGGTAACACAGGCCCAGCTATGACCAGTTTCTTCTTCTGGAGCAGGAGGTATTGCCAGCACGATTCATATATTGGAAAGTTACAGCATCTTTATTTTATAGGTAAACAGACATTTCAAACTAACGTCCTGAAAGGGTACTGAGGCTTACAAGTTGCACTTAAGTGTTGCACATAATAATGGTATGACAGCAAGAATAATGACAAGCCACACATTTTTATGGATCTTTATAAAGCTTTAAAAGAATGTTTCTACTCATGATCTTATTTTATTTTATTTTTTTAGAAACTCTGAGATAAATATAACAGCTATTGGTCATCTCAAATTATAGGTGAGAAAACTGATCCTCAGAAAAATTGTATCTTGCATACTGCGTCATGAACATATACACACCCTTTCAAGCATTCAAATATATGTGCACAGACCTATATATACAAGAAGGATGGTGCTCAGTAAGCAGAGAATCCAAAATACCAAGGCATTGTCTACAAATATGTACAATGCAATACACTGGTAATTTGGAGGATGGACAGAAATATTAGGTTTCATCTCAGTTGTATAATACTTTTCACCAGCAGTGTATTTAGATAAAAATTTTTGAGAAGTTCAAGGGTAAAGCTATTTTAGGACACTGGGACTTTCATAATTGGTTAAAACTTTTAAGTCTAGTATAAGGTGCTATATTCTGGGATCCAATGAGGACCTTTTGAAAGAGTTTATACATGCTGAAATTCTATACAGTTACTTTATGTATATATGTACATGTGAACTTATTTAGGGAGTGAATCCACAGTTTTCAAAATATCTGTCATCTAAAGTATTTCATTAACCTATACACTTCTCATGACTTAAGAATACACTTATCTTTTATTCCAAATCTTCTCTTCCACATTGCTTTCCTATTTCCACTATTTTCTGCTTCCTTAATTTTTCTCACATACTTAACTTTATAATCTTTTGTGTTTCTAGGCAATTCTGTTACTACTTAGGACCTCTAATGAGCTTGAAGGACCTCATTATAGAAGAACCATACAGTTCTGCCACAAGCATCCTCCTAGGTAAATACCATCACTGAGTCTCTCAGATTCTCACCTTGTTTTCCTTATACAGATTTGGCCCAAGAGTAAAACGTTTGTACATTTCTTTTATATTACCCAACTCATTAATTTTCTGATCAAGAGTAACTGCTACCAAGTGATCACCTTGTTAGTGACAGTAACATATTGATTGGCTTAGCTTTTAAGTGGGAACTAACAGAGGTTAATGGCCCACACTGTTATACCTTGTTAATAAGTGAGGCTATAAGAAACTGTGGAAAAGACTAGAAATCAGGGCATTTAGGTTTCATCCCAGCTCTACCATTGCATGCCCTCAGCATGACATTTATCTCTTCTCATCTCTGAAATGGCCTCAATTGTGAAAGTTTCCTTCTGAGCTACCATTATATGATTCTTTAATAGGCTATCTGAGTAGATAGTCAATCATTTTGGAGAGATTGCCAACAAATCAGAGATACGTTAGGGTTTCCAAAATGTTTGCCTCACCTATTGCCCAGTCAGTGGTTGGTAAGAGATTACTGTTATTGTAGAAGCATAGGAAGCCATTTTTACAACTTCCATTTAGGAGTGAAGCCAGACTGTGGCTGGACTGGCTCAATAAATCATTTGTACTGGGAATGTCTTTGTCAGTTTTCCTGTAGATTGTGCAATTATTGCATTGTTTTATTTCTAGCACTCATAAGTGGGGATTAGAGCGGACATTTGGTAATTGAAAGTGTTCCCCATTCACAGCACAGTTAGCAGTAATTGTTAAGAATTTCAGTCCTCTCTGAAGAGTTTTCTCTTGCTAGCTGCCTCAGAGTTTCTAGGCTTCCACACAATCCGTGAGCTCTCCAGGACATATGACTCCCACCAACAGCTGCTACAAGTTTAAACCATTTAGAAGAAGCAACAAATTGCAGTTTGCTCCTGAAAGTTTGTTTAGTAAGTATCTAAAACATTAAGAGACACATAATATAAGAGTTAAAAATAATTAAATTGTAGATTTTTTCATTCTTCAGGACTGAGGGTGGGGGCGTTATGTCCCTTTCCTTCCACGTGCCTGTCGCTGGTCGCTGGCCTCTCCTGCCAGCCAGGCAGGGTCAGCGCTCACTGAGCCCTCCCTGGTGCCAGATCCAGGGCAGACTCAGCTCGCATTCGTCATATTAGTGTTCATCATCATGACCTTGGAAGGGACTCAATGGAGTAGTCTGTGGCGTGTGAGTGGATTGGCCCCAAATTAGGAGTCTGCCTCCTCCATGGGCACTCCATGACTTCCCACCACACTGCTTTGAGAGGGACTTCTTTTCTCATTACTGCTAATGCTTTTCTACCTGTAATTGCATTAGGGTTGAGAGCTCTTTGCAATGCCACCTTGTTTCACCCTCTTCACACAGTTACATACAGATGGGCATACACACAACCCCTCAGACACAGACAAACACAGGTAGATAGGCACATAAATATCATGGAGGCCATGCATAGATGTACACACACACACTTAGACACTAACACACATTGTAAGTAACATCCCCAGAGTCTTAAGCAGTGCAGTTTCCCAAAACCTCTGTTTCCTCTGGCCTCGGACTGTGACCTCTGACGTGCTCCAAGCTGCCCCTCCCATCCCTCCTCCCTTCTTGAGCAGCCCGTCCAACTTCCTGCATCCTCTGCCTCATGCTAAGGATGGAGGCATGGCTCTGCAGGGACTTTAGGCAGATGGAAGGCTGGGATTAGGGGTATGGTTGATCTGGACCTGATAATAGGCTCATAGGCTGCTGCTGTGCTGGGCTAACATGGGGACTTAAAATCTCCCACTCAGAAACTAGGCATAGGTCTAGCTCAGCAACCGGACATGGGGCGTAGGTTTGAGGATGCATAGAAAAGGAGCCTTGCCTGTTTCTTCCACTGCTGCTTGCCCCTGCCTCTCCCGTGGTGCTCCCATTGACTCAGCGATAATAATGCAAGATTCCTAAGAGTGATTTTAGAGGCAAGCACTTCCACCAAACGGCTGATGTCAGAAATTCCTTTGAAATGAACAAAGCCTTATGCCTTATCCTAAGTTGAAAGATAAGGGTGAGCATATGGGTTTCCTTGGAGAGATGACAAAGTGGCTTTTACATACATGGAAGATCAGCATGAAATGACCTCAGGGCAGTGGGCTGGGGCTGGGGAGAAGGGCCACATCTCTGGTGGCCTCAGCCAAGCTACCACCTCTCTCTCTTTTACTTTCTTATCTGTAAGAAAATGACAGTGTTGTGTTAGGAAATCTTGAAACCCCTTCCATCACTAACTTCCAAATGTATGTGTTATGATAAACTGACAATAAAGCACATTTATGTTTTAATGATATTGAAGGACATTAATGGAACGAGGACAAAAGGGAATCAGCACCTGAAAGGCACCCAAATGAAGTAGGGACATTGGCCTTAAGGTCAGTTCTGCTTACTTTAAACTGGAAAATCAAAGCTTTGGCCAGAGGCATATTAGGTTGTATGAAGCTGGGCAAGTTCCTACCTCCATGGGGAGGAGGCTACTAGTTTGTTGGGGAAGAGGATCTATAAGATAAGAAAGGCACAAGTAAAATAACCTGTCTTACAATTTCATCAAGAGTCTCCTGGGTGTATTCATTTAGGCACTATAAGTATAGCAGGTGGGTACAACTCATGCCTAGTGGGATCTCACAAGCTGTGTGACCCTGGCAAAGCTGCCTAAGCACGCTGAGCTTCAGATAACTCATCTATACTGCTTACAAAAATTAGGGGATATTTCAAAATAAATATGAAGTGATAAAATGTCCCCTAATTTTTGTGAGCAGTATATACCAATTCCTATCTGGAAGGTCGCATGAGCTAAGGTTTACAAAAGCACCAAGTAGTGATCAGGGCATATAGGATAGGAGGCTCTTGAATGGTGTCACAGAGAAGTGTCTCTGGTCCAGACACTTAACTCCTAATTGCAGCAAGTTCCACAAAGCAGAGAAGAATATGAATGAGTAACATTTAGCTCTTTGGTACTTGGAAAACATTTTGCTTTTTAAATATTCTTGCTAGCAGGAAGCTTTCAAAAGGTCAGCTTTCTGAAGCTTATTAAGGAATATGATTAAATCATCTGACAGTTTGAGAAGAAAAACCAGATGGATTTAAACAGCTTCTTCCCCCATAGTTGACATTTTATTTCACAAATCAAGGTGAGATTATGGAGTTGTGTGTGTTATTATTCTCCAAAGGAGATCATGGCGGTGCCAGATGGCAGCTCTGGTGGCTTGTTCCTTGTTTACACACAGCCATTAGCCTTGTTCTTGTCACTGTCAGTTGCTGAAGAATCCATCAATTCCATGACTCATTAGGGGGTTACATTTTTACTTCCTGAAGAGGAGTGTGGCAGGGGGCAGATAACTTCAGGAGGTGAGCAAACTGGACTGATTACCATCTGCAGACAGGGTGAGAGCTTCAGTCCTAATCATGCTGGCAGAACTGCCCTGCTGTCTGATTCACTCAGCAAAATCCCTGGGTTAACATTCCGTATGCTTACCCGGAAGGCTAACAGCAGCTCTGTATTGAGCAGGCCTTCAGAAACATGGAGAGCATCGTTACACTAACAAAACTCCACAAGTGTTATAACGAAGCTTCTGCATCATGAGCTTTCTTTTATAATGTAAAAGCCATGCAGAAATCCATTTCTGTGTACTTATGTGCTTGGCTTTTTGATGCCGATTGAGATATTAATTGGTGCACAACTTCTGTTCTTTACTCCCCTTTATGTAGTTAACTGGCTTGAGATGTCATTGGTTCAGGACAGCTACATGACAGGGTAAAGGCGCCAGTAATCTGATAGTCCTTCTGTCTTGGATTCCCAAAAGCTTAATTGCTCAGGATAAGCTGTGGGGTTTGGTGAAAAGGTAGAAGAAAAGGAGACATGACTTTAGAGGATCTTAGTGAAGAAAGAAAGATCAGGAGAGTCTTTCCACTGGCCCCATACCACCCTGCCATTTACTAGGCTAGCGGGCAAGAGAGAGAGAGAGATCTTGGAAACACTTAGATAACATACCCATTGACCCTAATTTGTTTTGTTTTGTTTATTTATTTATTATTTATTATTGATTTATCACTCCTGGGTTCCCACTCTGACTACCTCCCCTCACCCCCAAGACCAATGCCTTTGGCTCATTTCAAAACATATGCATTGCCTGGTCCTGGTTCTTCTGTTTCTGGCAGATAGTGGTTTTTCTCATTTTGTGAGGAAAGTGCTCATTTCCCAGAATGACTAGGGGGTCTGTATCACACAGCACTGAGCATTGTTGGAGAGATTAAAACTCAAGACATACTTTTTAATGCTTTTAAAATAAGAGTTTTTATCTTAAGGTAGAATGCACAACAATAATATACAATGCTTCCTATGGACTCCAGCATTTCAATTTTATTACACTTTTATTGAATATTCAATAAAAGAATATGACACCTTTTCAAATAATGTTCTTATAACCTACCATTATGAAGCCTAATGAAGACAGATAGCAAATCTGTGCTATCAGCACAAGTGGCATAAAACTAATCCTGGGACTTATTTTTTTCCTGCACTGAGCATAATTTAAATACACAGCATTAAAATCCTTGATTCCTAATAACTCAGGAATTTCCTTTGCATTTCTGCATTGCATTCAACAGTTCAGCATTTTTGTTATATAATATCAATGGCCTCATATTGGTGCTATTATTAGCTAGTAATAATACTATTTCGTTCATTCCTTCTGTGAAGATTTACTGAGCACCTGCTTATTGCCAGACATTGCATTAGACCATAGAGATGAGTAAGACATACTGTCTTCATTGTCAGAGATTTTGTAGTTGACCAGGAAGAGAAACTCAGCTGCTTTTATCTTAATGATCCTCTTTAAGCCCTGTGGCAGTGTGAAGCAAAGGGTGATAGGATGGTCAGTGTCCAGGCTTGAGTGTGGACAGAGAAGGCTTCCTAAAGGGGAGGAGGAGGAGTGGCTTAGGGGAAGGGAGAGAGGGAAGGGAGCAATAGTATGTTCAAAGACAGGTACATGTCAGTAGTACAGGATCATTTGACTTAGAGACATATTCAGGATTTCAAAACACAATTCAGTCATTTTTGGGTGAGTAGTACGTACAACGAACAGCTTTGTCTCGGTACTGGCCTCACCTAAGTTTATAGACCAGATCTTTTCAATTAAGACATGCTATTTGTACTTAGAAGGAGTGAAAATACTCTGAAAAAAAAATTACAAACTTCTGTGCAAAAATGCTGCATTTACCATTTTGAATGATGATTACTTTGTCCTGTTTTCCTGGACAACTACAGTACTTACTCCAGACTAATACTCCCAGGGAGGTCAGTTTTCAGAGTCTGCTCTCAGCCCGCCTGCCCCTCCCATGGGCTGCCCCTTTAGAATGCTGGAGCTGGAAGTTAGTTTTGCCCTCTTACCCTTAATTCTTGACAAACCTCAAGTAAATCTTTGATTTCATGATGATAGGAGAACTCTCCCTTGGACTAACAAGTTCCCAAAAGCAAGAGTCATGTCCATAGAGTTAAATGCAACAGGGGTGCTGAGTAGGAGCAACATATTTACTGGATTTGGCTGTTAGGAGGCCAGTGGTGACCCTGGCCCAAGCAATTTAAAAGAAGCCAGACTGGTGTGGGTTAAGGAATGAATGAGAACTGTGGAGATAGACATCATGATGGGTCCTCCCAGTGAGGACTTGGTCGGATGTGGGGAGTGGAAAGAGGGCGGATGCAGGGTTGAGTAAAGGTGTAGGGGAAAAATTATAGACATTTCACATGCTACTTATTTTACATTTTCATGTTCTTACACCTGAAAGTCACTAAAAATACATACTCACACATTTCAGTTGACCCCCAGATAGCCATTGTTTCCCAGACAGAAAAAATTTTACATACTCTCCCTGTCACTGACATTCAGAAAGAAATGGAGTGTTTTTTTTTTCCTTTCCAAATCATTAAGGACAACACTTGAGGAAAATTCTTGTTATTGTCAGCTTGCTGAAATGAGCTGTTGTTCTGCAAATGGGCACCATGTTATTATGTGCATTTATTCTGTCTGCTCACACACAGGGACTCTGGGACGCCTGTTTCCACACAGTCTTCCTGTCATCTCTTAGGGACCTTCACACATGAGTGACACTGATTATCTCATGTCACAGCCCATCAGTTGACTTAACTCCAGAAGAATGTGAAATTGCCTAACAAGCCTCCAAATGCGGATAGCTCTATGCTGGCCTAATCGCACATGGTGTTCTCCCGTCTCATCTGTTTCCGCACAGTGGCTGCCAGTCTCTACTGTGAGACAAATGGTTTCTGGAGCTGTGGCTTGACTATTTCAGTTTTGAGGGGAGTTCAATGCCCACCCACCAATTCCTGGTGTGAGTTTCATTCAGGAAGCATACTCTTGCTACTACTGTCCCCTGTGTGCCCTTCTCCCCACCCTAGAATTTTCCATAATTCCCTAAAATTGATCTGGGCAATCTGGCAATTTGGAAAAATTATTTTAAGCACAGGCTTTTTAACTCTGTGTGAAGGGACAGGGGTGTAATGAAAGTTTTGGAACCTCAGTTGGGAATAATACACAAATCCTTGTATATGTGTCCAACAAATTTTGTCAGTTTGGGACTTTGGTACTTGATGCCCACCCTCTTTCTCAGAGTCTTCATACTGGGCTGTTCTGTGATCCACTACCTGTGATTATGGATGGTTGTGGTAAAAACTGTTCCCTTCGCAAAGGTGTAGGTTCCCTGAAGCGTGAGGAAGGCACTGTGGCGAATGCAAGGATGAGTAAAATAATGGTCCTATTTGCAAGCCAGAGGGAAATCAACAAGGCAGGGAAATATACTGTAGATTGTATCAGAATTCCCATATATTATGTAAAGGGTTGGGACATGGTGTCATGAAGAAGGCCAGCAGGTTTAGTCTGATTGTTTCTTAAAAGAAGGAGACAAACATGCCTAGGATAAGTCAATGCTTTGTTGCGGGTCCAGAGCCTTTAGGTCAGCTGCTCTTTACAAGAGTCGTATTTACTACCTTTTCTTATTGTCTGTATTCTTGATGCTCTGGTTTGTGGTCTCCCTAACTGGGGAGAGACTGTGCCTCCAGGGTTAGTCAATTCTTAGAGACATCAAAGAGAATCCCCAGGAGTGTGCCTTTTATTTGCAAGCTAGCCAAACAAAAGCCGGTACTGCTACTGCCTCCTTTAGCTGGCTCTGACACTCCTAAAGGCAGGATTCCTCTGCCCCAATCAGCTAAGGCCGCGCTCCAGACCGCTAAAAACCACCTCTACAACTTAGAGCCCCTTGATATTACTTAAATTAGCTAACCTGAAGCTGTTTCTTGTGGAAAACACAGCAAAGGCTGGGCTATGGTTGCCACTCACCTCTTTAGGCTCCTGACCAAACCTGGTGCTTCCTCACATGGCCCTGCATGGGGTGGCCTGCCCCCTTCTCTCAGAACATGTGGGTAATAAAACTTATATGGAACTGCTTTCAGTGGCATTAACAACACCGCTTGTTTTGTACTCAGTCACCTCTGTAAAGTAAAATGCTACAGGCACATTTTGAGACAGAAGTGGGCTCTGAGGGGGAGGGTGACCCCCTAAGATGGAAAGATACTTTGGTCTTGGGCCTTCTGCTTTGTGGGGCTTATAGGGGGTGGACTTTCCAACCCCCCAATACTATAAGTATATTGTTTATAGTTAAACAATATATATACTATAATAACTATAACAATATAACTAACTGAGAAGGGGCTCCAAAGAAGAATTGATGCTTCTCATCTCTTTCCCTTCTTGTCTGTCTGTCCCTGTCTATCTCTCTCTCTGTCTCTCTCACTAAAAAAAAAAAAATGTACCTACATTAAATAATTAATCACCCTTTTGATTTATATAAAGGAATATTATTTCCATTTGTCAACTCATAAATATTTCTATGGTAAATATAATTTTAAGTAAAGTGTGAATCATTTTGTTTATTAGCTTTAAAATTCTTCAACAGTAAGATGACAAGATCCAAAGATGAATTTTTGCTGAGGAGGGATTAGCTTAGAAGAGGTATGTTCCCTGAAATATTTTGAAAGTAGTCTATTTTGTTTTTGTCTGTGTTTCTTACTTTTAAAATAAAACTTAAAACCATGGTTTCCTAGGTAAGATAAGTAATTTTTACACTTCACACCTTCCCACCCTCTACCCATATACTGGGCTAATTGCTGGGGGACAGTTTTATTTTATTTACTTTTAATTTTAAATTGAATTTATTTGGTGACATTGGATGTAATTTTATAGGCTTCAGGTGTACAATTCTATAATACGTCATCTGTATGCTGTGTTGTGTGTTCACCACCTAAAGTCAAGTCTCCCTCCATCACCATTTATCCCCCTTGACCTTGTTTTACTTCCCCTCACTCCCCTTTCCCTCTGGTACTCACCATACTGTAGTCTGCATATATGAGTTTTCTGTTTTGTTTTGTGTTTTTGTTTGTTTGTTTTGCTTAATCCCTTCACATATTTTACCTAGTCTCCCAACAACCACCCCCCACCCTGACAGCTGTAAGTCTGTTCTCTATTTCTATTAGTTTGTTTCTATTTTGCTTGTTAGCTCATTTTTGTCCATTACACTCCACAAATGAGTGAAGTCTCATGGTACTCGTCTTTCTCTGGCTGGTTTATTTTACTTAACATGATACTCTTCAGATCCATCCATGCTCTGTGCAAAAGGTAGGATTTCCTTTTTAAGGCTGCGCAGTATTCTACTGTATAAATGTACCACAGCTTTTTCACTCATTTATCTACTGATGGGCAGTTGGAAAGCTCACACATATTTCAATCTTTATAGTTAAAACAATATCTATAATACATGGCCATTTCCTGCACATTAATTAACACAGACAGTGAAATTGTTAGACAGTAATTTCATTATTGTCCCCACAGTTCTTTCAACTGTCACTACCCTATGCTGTAATTGAGTGAGATGCCATTCCAGACTGTGCAAAGCATGCTATTTGATGCAGACATTTTTGAGTGAGCCTAGAAGAAAATGACAACAGTGGTCAGAACCTAGAAATGTGAGAAATAAATGAGGTACAGCATGTGACTATAACATTATGGTAGCTCTTGTTTTGGAGTAGAGACACTAGAACTTCTATATACAAGTGTCTATGATCTCATTAACAAGGTTACTTTAGGCTTGTATGCAGGAGATGCACTGCTGTGGCCTTTTGGTAGCCCAAGGTCTGTAGCCCCAACTGCCACATTGCTTGATACTTCTCCGGAGTAGCCAATCTTTATTCTTTGAAGGTAGATTTACCTATTGATAAATGCCATTTGTATCTGGATCCCGGTCTGGAGTTTTTCTAGGTCAAAAGGAGTCACTTTTTTTTTTTTTCTATAGCTTATAAGCCGACTCAGAAAAACAGTTCCTGAAGAGAAAATTTTCAAAATATTTTGAACAGTATCATTGTTGGCATGGAGCTTTGAACTCCTAAAAGCATGACTTAGATATAACATTTTGGACATGCATACATACAATAATAGCATATTGTATAGATATTGATTTAACTATAGACATGCAAATACAATAATATATGCCAGGAGACCAAGGAGTAGACCTTAGCAACTCTAAGACTCTTTGCTTCTGTTGTCAATTGGATTGGTCAGAGAAAGTGTAGAAAGTGTCAAAACCAGCTTTATACCATTCACCATCCATGTTTGTCTCTATAGTTAGTGCAAGAGGGCATCTCCCTTGTGGTAAGCAGCCCAAATGGAGAAACCCAGTGAATATAGTTTCTGGGTATTAGTAGAAACTGGTTGTTTGCTAACAAGCTGTGAATATTATTTCCAGTTTTAGATCATTGTTTAAGTGCAATGGTTAAAACTAAAATTTCTCAAGTATCGTGGGAAGCCAATCATTCTCCAAAGACGACTGTGTAAGGGAATTGGCATGTACTACAAGTCTCAGAGACCGAGATTTGGGATGACCGGGGCTCTTAGGGAAGCCACATTTGTCTTCCTGACTAGACAGTTGCTATAAATATGTTTGTCTAAATAATTGGTTGCATCCTCCAGCCATTGTTGGGGATTCAGTCTCAATCTTGCCTACCTCACAGGGTTATCGCAGATAAAAGACTTTTAAAAATATGATATATTTGTGTTACCATTATTAGGTTATAAGCTATCTTACTGTATTAAAGCTGCCTGGGAAATAGACTACTAGAATGTGAAAAGTTCATTTGAGACTCTAGAAAATGTCCTAACAATATATGGAGATCATAGCAAAGATGCTTTAATGAGATGGATATCAGTGCCATAGCAGCAGGGGTTACTGAGAAAACTCAGCTCAGAGAGATGAAATCCATTCCTCATGACTTCACCTTCTGACTGCTATTCCTATACTGGCTCTGCATTTAAGGGTGAGGCATGGGGATGGGGTGAGGTTGGGCCCTTATTCCTTCCTAGAGAGTATCCAGTTGTGCTCTGGGGGTCACTGGGCCAGTTCTGTGACCTCTTGGTTTATGCCTACATAGTATATTGCAGGACACACTGGATTGGAAAAATTTTATGGTGCAGGGAAAAGCATAATGAAAGTGGGAACTACTTGTTCATAACACAGAATACACATTGAGTTTTTATTATAAAGCATAGTACTAAAAGCTGGTGTTGCAGAGGGGAGCAGGAAGCAGGAAAGAAAATCAATTGAAACAGAAGTGAAGTTATTTAGAACAGAGGAGTAGAGGACATGAGTTAGGCAATAGAGATGGATAAGAGAACTTTTCTCAAATTTATCCATTTCTCACGACTGAAACTCTCTAGTCTAAGCTATTGTCATTGTCTTCACAGGCTCTGAGCCTTAAACTGACCCACTGACAGACACCTTACTCTCTCCAATCTGCTCTTTTGCCTGTACCCATCTTTAAAAACTCAATGCTGATTTTGACACTTCTCTCCATATAACCTTTTGTGGCTTTCCACTGCTGACAGGATGTAGACAAACTATTAAACAGATGAGCAAGATCTAATGGTCTGGTTCCTGCTCTCTATCCACCTCATCTTGCATCAGGCTCTCCCTCCCAGATGTGTTCACCATACACTGGTACTCTTTGTTTCTCATGGTCATCTTGCTCCTTCCAGTGACAGGGACTGAACCTGACATTCCTTCTGCCTGGAGCAATCCTTACATGTTTTATTTACACATAATGACCACTTCCTCCCAGAGGCCCTACTTGATCTCCTTGGTTACGTCAAACCCCCAGTGTGGGTCGTTCCTACACACCTCTGTAGCTGTAGTACATGCTGGACTGTGGTGTTTGGTTATGACTCTCCTCTACTGACATGTTGTTCCATGATGGGAGTGACCTCATCTGGTTTGGGTCACTATGGTGTTCCCAGCATCTGGTACATCATAGGCTCTCAAAAGATATGTCAAGTAAAGAAATAAAAATAGATAATGAAACTTAATAAATTGCCATTCTAAGATTAAACAGAGAAATCTCAAAGATGTCTTGATAGAGACATTGGATGAATTAATGAGGTAACTCACCTGTCTGCTTTTCCTGCTCCCAATGAGCATAAATTATGTTTTCTAACTTTGAATCTTTCTACTGCATTAAGAATCATTGCTAACATGAGACTTTCTAATTTTTTATAAAAATGAGAACAGCTTAAAATTCTGGGTAGAAAGGGTCTTTTACTACGAAAGCAAATAATTTAGTTTAGATGTTACTCAATTTGACCTGCAAATCAAGAAAATGTCCAGGGTCAATTAGACTTACACCGCAGCTGGTTGGTTGCCTGTTGTCTCTGATGTTGCTGCTTTCTTTTCCTTTGGCCTTACAGATGTGACCATGGATGCCAATGTGATAACACAGATGACATTCATGTACTGTAATCAGATTTTGCTGCTTTCTCATGAAATGTTAAGTTCGCTAAGACTGAGCTATCATTAAAACAAAAGACTCATTCCAAAGTCAAGTTGGAAATACAATCTAGTACATGTACATATTTCTTTCAACTTCTTTTTTTTTCTTCTTCTTTTAATTTAGAAATTAAATTTAATGAGATGACAATGATCAATAAGAGTACATAGGTTTCAGGTGAACATCTCTGTAGCATTTGAACTATTGATTGCATTGTGTGCCCATCATCCAAATTCAAATAATTTTCTGTCACTGTATATTTGTCCCTCTATGCTCCCTTCCCTCCACTGCCTCCCTCTGGTAGCCACTTCACTTTTATCTCTGTCCATGAGTCTCTGTTTTATAACCCACCTATGTGTGAAATCACATAGTTATTAGCTTTATCTGATAAACATTTCATTTAGTATAATGATCTCAAGGTCCATCTATGTTGTTGTAAATGTCACTATACCATCATTTCTTATGGCAGAGTAATATTTGATTGTATATATATATATATATATATATGTACCATGTCTTCTTTATCCAATCTTCTACTGAGGAACTCTCTGGTTGTTTCCATGTCTTGACCATCGTGAATAATGCTACAGAGAACATAGGAGTGCATATGTCTTTGCATACCAATGTTTTTTGAGTTTTTTAGGTAGATACCCAGTAGAGGGATTGCTGGGTCATGTGGTAAATCTGTTCTTAATTATTGAGGTACCACCATACTGTCTTCCATAGTGGCTATATTGGTTTACATTCACACCAGCAGTGAATGAGGGTTCCTTTTTCTTCACAACCTCTCCAATACGTGTTATTACCTATCTTGTTGATAGTAGCCAATCTAACAGGTATGAGGTGGTATCTCATTGTAGTTTTGATTTGAATTTCTCCAAGCTAGTGAAGATGAGCATCTTTTCATATATCTTGTGGCCATTTGTCTGTCTTCTTGGAAGACATGTCTGTTCAGGTCCTCTCCTCATTTTTTAATTAGATGGTTTGCTAGTTTGTTGCTGAGCTTTGTGAGTTCTTTATGTATTTTGGATATTAACCCCTTATCAGAACTGTTGTTTGTATTATCTCCCATTTGTTCGGCTGCCTGTTTGTTTTGTTGTTAGTTTGTTTTGTTTTTAGCTGTGCAGAAACTTTTTAGTTTGATATAGTTCCAATCATTTATTTTGCTTTCCCTTGTTTTTGGGGTCAAATTCCTAAAATGTTTCCTATGGCCAAGGTCCATAAGTTTAGTACCTATGTTTTCTTCTATGTGATTTATTGTTTCAGATCTTGTATTTAGGTCTTTGATCCATTTTGAATTAATTTTTGTACATGGGGACAAACTGTAGTCAAGTTTTATTCTTTGCATGTTGTTTTCTAATTTCTCCAGCACCATTTATTGAAGAAGCTTTCTTTTTTTTCCATTGAGTGTTTTTTGGCTCCTTTATCAAAGATAATTTGTCTATATATATGTGGTTTTATTTCTGGGCTTTTGAATCTGTTCCATTGTTTTGTATGTCTGTTTTTCTGCCAATACCATGTTGTTTTGATTATCGTGGCTCTATTGTGTAATTTGAAGTAGGATAGTGTGATACCTCTGGCCTTATTCTTTTTCCTCAGAAAAAGATTGCTTTGGCTGTGTTTTTTTTTATGGTTCCATACAAATATGGTGATTTTTTGTTCTATTTCTTTAAGAAATGACATTGGGATTTTAATAGGGATTGCATTAAATTTGTGTATTGCTTTGGGTAATATGGCTGTATTAACTATGTTGAGGATTTTTCCAATCCATGAACATGGAATATTTTCCCATTTTATTGTATCTTTTTCAATTTCTTTTAATAATGCTGTGTAGCTTTCAGTATATAGGTTCTTCACATCCTGTTAAGTTTATCCCTAGGTATTTTTGTTTGTTTGTTATTGCAATTGTAAGAGGGATTGTTTTTTGAGTTCATTTTTTGAAATTTTATTGTTGATGTATAGAAAAGTTGTAAACTTTTGTATATTCATTTTGTATCCTGCAACTTTACTATATTTGTTTATTGTTTCTAACACTTTTTCAGTGGAAACTTCTGAATTTTCTACATAGAGGATCATGTCCTTTAATTCTTCTTTCCCAATATGGATGCCTTCTATTTTTTTTTTTTTTCTTGCCTGACTGCTGGCTAGGTCTTCCTTTACTATGTTGAATAAGAGTGGAGAGAGTGGACAACCTTGTCTTGTTTCTGATTTTAAAGAAAAATCCTTCAATTTTTGAATAAGAATGGAGAGAGTGGACAACCTTGTCTTGTTTCTGATTTTAGAGAAAAAACCTTAAGTTTTACACCATTTAGTATGTATTTGTTGATGGTCTTGCTTTTTTTTTTAATTTTATTTTAAATAATTTTATTTTTTAATGGGGCGACATCAATAAATCAGGATTCATATATTCAAAGATAACAAGTCCAGGTTATCTTGTCGTTCAATTATGTTGCATACCCATCACCCAAAGTCAGATTGTCCTCTGTCACCTTCTATATAGTTTTCTTTGTGCCCCTCCCCCTCCCACTTTCCCTTTCCCTTTCCCCCCTTCCCCCCGTAACCACCACACTCTTATCAATGTCTCTTAGTTTCACTTTTATGTCCCACCTACGTATGGAATAATGCAGTTCCTGTTTTTTTCCGATTTACTTATTTCACCTTGTATCATGTTATCAAGATCCCACCATTTTGTTGTAAATGATCCGATGTCATCATTTCTTATGGCTGAGTAGTATTCCATAGTGTATATGTGCCACATCTTCTTTATCCAGTCATCTATTGACGGGCTTTTTGGTTGTTTTTATGTCCTGGCCACTGTGAACAATGCTGCAATGAACATGGGGCTGCATGTGTCTTTACATATCAATGTTTCTGAGTTTTTGGGGTATATACCCAGTAGAGGGATTGCTGGGTCATAGGTAGTTCTATTTTCAGTTTTTTGAGGAACCACCATACTTTCTTCCATAGTGGCTGTACTACTTTACATTCCCACCAACAGTGTATTAGGGTTCCTTTTTCTCCACAGCCTCTCCAACATTTGCTATTACCTGTCTTGTTAACAATAGCTAATCTAACAGGGGTGAGGTGGTATCTCATTGCAGTTTTGATTTGCAGTTCTCTAATAACTAAAGAAGATGAGCATCTTTTCATATATCTGTTGGCCATTTGTTCTTTTTCTTACTTTTTTTTTTTTTTAGAGAGGAGAGAGAGAGGGAGAGAGAGAGACAGAGAGAGAGAAAGGGAAGAAGCTGGAAGCATCAACTCCCATATGTGCCTTGACCAGGCAAGCCCAGGGTTTTGAACCGGCGACCTCAGCATTTCCAGGTTGACACTTTTTCCTCTGCGCCACCACAGGTCAGGCTATCTGTTGGCCATTTGTATTTCTTCCTGGGAGAAGTGTCTGTTCATGTCCTCTTCCCATTTTTTTATTGGATTGTTTGTTTGTTTGTTGTTGAGTTTATGAGTTCTTTGTATATTTTGGATATTAGGCCCTTATCTGAGCTGTGGTTTGAAAATATCATTTCCCATTTAGTTGGCTGTCTGTTTATTTTGTTATCAGTTTCTCTTGCTGAGCAAAAACTTCTTAGTCTGATGTAGTCCCATTTATTAATTTTTGCCTTCACTTCTCTTGCCTTTGGAGTCAAATTCATAAAATGCTCTTTAAAACCAAGGTCCATGAGTTGAGTACCTATGTCTTCTTCTATGTACTTTATTGTTTCAGGTCTTATGTTTAGATCTTTGATCCATTTTGAGTTAATTTTAGTACAGGGGGACAAACTGTAGTCCAGTTTCATTCTTTTGCATGTGGCTTTCCAGTTTTCCCAGCACCATTTATTGAAGAGGCTTTCTTTTCTCCAGTGTGTGTTGTTGGCCCCTTTATCAAAAATTATTTGACTATATATATGTGATTTTATTTCTGGGTTTTATATTCTGTTCCATTGGTCTGAGTGTCTATTTTTCTGCCAATACCATGCTGTTTTGATTGTCGTGGCCCTATAATATAGTTTGAAGTCAGGTATTGTAATGCCCCCAGCTTCATTCTTTTTCTTTAGGATTGCTTTGGCTATTCGGGGATTTTTATAGTTCCATATAAATCTGATGATTTTTTGTTCCATTTCTTTAAAAAATGTCATTGGAATTTTGATGGGAATTGCATTAAATTTGTATATTGCTTTGGGTAATATGGCCATCTTGATTATATTTATTCTTCCTAACCAAGAACAAGGTATATTCTTCCATCTCATTATATCTTTTTCGATTTCCCTTAACAATGGTTTATAGTTTGCATTATATAAATCCTTTACATTCTTTGTTATGTTTATTCCTAGGTATTTTATTTTTTTTTGTTGCAATCGTGAAGGGGATTATTTTTTTGAGTTCGTTCTCAATTGTTTCATTGTTGGCATATAGAAAGGCTATTGATTTCTGTCTGTTAATTTTGTATCCTGCGACCTTACTGTATTGGCTTATTGTTTCTAGTAGTCTTTTTGTGGATTCTTTGGGGTTTTCGATGTATAGGATCATATCATCTGCATAAAGTGATACCTTTACTCCTTCTTTTCTGATATGGATGCCTTTTATTTCTTTGTCTTGTCTGATTGCTCTGGCTAGAACCTCTAGTACCACATTAAATAAGAGTGGAGAGAGTGGACAACCCTGTCTTGTTCCTGATTTAAGGGGGAAAGCCTTCAGTTTAGTGCCATTTAATATGATGTTAGCTGATGGTTTATCATATATGGCCTTTATCATGTTGAGATATTTTCCTTCTATACCCATTTTGTTGAGAGTCTTAAACATAAAATTGTATTGTATTTTATCAAAAGCCTTTTCTGCGTCTATTGATAAGATTAAGTGGTTTTTGTTCTTTGTTTTGTTGATATGGTGTATTATGTTAGCCGTTTTACATATGTTGAACCATCCTTGAGATTCTGGGATGAATCCCACTTGATTATGATGTATTATTTTTTTAATATGTTGTTGTATTCGATTTGCTAGTATTTTGTTTAGTATTTTAGCATCTGTATTCATTAGAGATATTGGTCTGTAGTTTTCTATTTTTGTGCCGTCCTTGCCAGGTTTTGGTATGAGGTTATGTTGGCCTCATAAAATGTGTTTGGAAGTATGCTTCTTCTTCAATTTTTTGGAAGACTTTGAGTAGAATAGGAACCAAGTCTTCTTTGAATGTTTGATAAAATTTGCTGGTATAGCGGTAAGGGCTATATTTTTGGGAAGTTTTTAATGGTTTTTTCTATTTCTTCTCTACTAATCGGTCTGTTTAGGCTTTCTGCTTCTTCTTGACTCAGTCTAGGAAGGTTGTATTGTTCTAGAAATTTATCCATTTCTTCTAAGTTGTTGAATTTAGTGGCATAAAGTTTTTCATAGTATTCTACAATAATTCTTTGTATATCTACAGTGTTCGTGGTGATTTCTCCTCTTTCATTTTGGATTTTGTTTATATGAGTTCTTTCTCTTTTTCCCTTGGTAAGGCTTGCTTAGGGTTTGTCAATTTTGTTGATCTTTTCAAAGAACCAGCTCCTTGTTCTATTAATTTTTTCTATAGTTTTTTGTTCTCTATTTCATTTATTTCTGCTCTGATTTTTATTATCTCTTTTCTTTGGCTGGTTTTGGGTTGTCATTGTTCTTCTTTTTCTAGTTCCTTAAGGTGTGAAGTTAAGTGGTGTACTTGGGCTCTCTCTTGTTTGTTCATATATGCCTGAAGTGATATGAACTTCCCTCTTATCACTGCTTTTGCTGCATCCCATAGATTCTGATATGTCGTATTGTCATTTTCATTTGTCTGTATATATCTTTTGATCTCTACACTTATTTCTTCTTTGACCCATTCATTTTTTAAAAGTATGTTGTTTAGTTTCCACATTTTTGTGGGATTTTTTTCCTCCTTTTTTTTGCAGTTGAATTCTAGTTTCAAGGCTTTATGATCAGAAAATATCCTTGGTACAACTTCGATTTTTCTGAATATGCTGATGTTGTTTTTATCTCCCAACATATGGTCAATTTTTGAGAATGATCCATGTACTCTGGAGAAAAATGTATACTCAGTCACTTTGGGATGAAATGTTCTGTTGATGTCTATTATATCCAGGTGCTCTAGTGTTTTGTTTAAGGCCACTATATCTTTATTGATTCTCTGTTTGGATGACTGATTTAGAGCTGTTAGCGGTGTATTGAGGTCTCCAAGTATGATTGTATTTTTGTCAGTTTTTGTTTTAAGGTCAATAAGTAGCTGTCTTATATATTTTGGTGCTCCTTGGTTTGGTGCATATATATTAAGAATTGTTATATTTTCTTGATTCAGTGTCCCCTTAGCCATTATGAAATGGCCATTTTTGTCTGTGAGTCCTTATGCTGTCTTTAAGTCAGCATTATCAGATATGAGTATTGCTATGCCTTCTTTTTTTTGGATGTTATTTGCTTGGAGTATTGTTTTCCAGCCTTTCCCTTTGAATTTGTATTTATTATTGTACTTAGATGAGTTTCTGTAGGCAGCATACAGTTGGATTTTCTTTTTTAATCCATTCTGCTACTCTGTGCCTTTTTATTGGTGAGTTTAATCCATTTAAATTTAGTATAATTATTGACACTTGTGAGTTCCCTCTTGCCATTTTATATATTGCTTTCTCTTAGTTTTGTGTCTTGTTTGATCCTTCTTTTTTGTTTTTTTGTCCTTTTTTTTGTTTGGTTGTATTCCTTACTTCTCTTCTCTGTTGCTATCTTCTTTAAATCATGTGCTTCTGAGGTGGTTTTTTTCAATGATGGTTACCTTTAAGTAATGAAAAGGGTTTCTACCCTGTTCATTGTAGTAAACTATTTTGTGAGTACTTTTGCACTCCATCGTCCTTTGCTACTGTTAAACTCCATCCTCTCCCCCCCCCCTTTTTTTTGTTGTTTTCACAGTTTAAATTTGGTTTTATTGTTTTCTTCTTGGAGCTTTTATTTGTGGCTCTGTTTTTTTTTTTTTTTTCTTTGTATCTGATTGGAGAACCCCCTTTAATAATTCCTGGAGTGGAGGTTTTCTGATGATAAATTCCCTCATCTTTTCTGTATCTGTGAATGTTTTTATTTCTTCTTCATATTTGAAGGATAGCTTTGATGGGTATAGTATTCATGGCTGAAAGTTCCTTTCTTTCAGGACTTTAAATATTGCTGTCCACTCTCTTTTAACTTGTGGAGATCTGTTGAGAAATCAGATGATTATCTAATGGGCTTTCCTTTTTATGTTGTATTTTTCTTTTCCCTGGCTGCCTTGAGAATTTTTTCTTTGCCGTTGGTTTGTGCCAATTTCATTATGATGTGCCTTGGAGTAGGTTTGTTGGGGTTAAGAAAACTCAGAGTTCTGTTTGCTTCTTGAATTTGAGGCTTTAGTTCTTTCAACAGTCTTTGGAAGTTCTTATCTATTATATGTTTGAGTATGTTCTCCATGCCATTTTCTCTCTTTTCTCCCTCTGATATACCTATTATTCTTATGTTATTCTTTTTTATGGATTCAGATAATTCCTGTAGGGCTATCTCATTTTTTTAAATATTTGAGTCTCTTTCTTTTTCTCTTTGTTGTGCCTCAAGTTGCTTGTCTTCTATTTCACTAGTCCTACTTTCCAGCTGGCCTGTTCTATGAGCTAGGCTTTTTACCTCATTTTTCAGCTCATGATTTGAGTTTTTCATCCTTTTTGATTTGTTTTTATAGTTTCAATTTCCTTGGAAATATATTCTTTGTGTTCATTGAGTTGTTTTCTGAGCTCCCTAAATTGCCTTTCTGTGTTTTCTTGTATATCTCGGAGTATTTTTAGGATTTCTATTTTAAATTCTCTGTCGTTTAACTCCAAGGTTTCCAATATATTACATTTTTTCTTCATAGATTTTTTCTCATCTATCTGTGTTACGTTTCTTTTTTTTGTATCCATGATATTCGATTTTCTCTTCCTTAATGGCATCTGAGGGTGTTTTTGTTGATAGTATTAATGAGATTTAATAAAGAATAAAAAGTTAAAAAAATAAAAAATCAAAGAGAGTTGTTTTTTTAAAAAAATTAATAATGAAATAAAGAAAAATAAAATAAAATAAAAATTAAAAAAATGGAAATTATTTTCCCCCTCTTTTTTTCTTCTCCTCTCCTCTCCTCTCTTTCTTGAGAAAATCTTGTGGTGAACTGTGAATTATTTTGTACTAAATAGATTAAACAATGCCTGTAATGGTGGGCCTGAATTGGGAAGGAATAAAGGGGCAAAAAAAGTGGGTATGGACCCACAAAAAGGAAATAAAAAAAATTTTTGGTCAAGAATAAATTGATTTGCTTTTAGGTGTTGGTTGACTAAGAGTTATGATGAGAGGAATATGAGGAAAACAGGAAAATGGGGGGACAAATTAAAAAATTACTATTGTGTTTAGTGGAACAACAACTAGATAAAATGGAGAGCCAGGGATGGGAGCACTGCTAATGATTTAAAAAGGTGAAGTAAAAACCCCCCAAAATGCCACAAACATAAGTTTGAGTCCCAGATAAGATAATTTGTTCATTATTGAGGTTTGAATATGGGGAGACGTAAAGGAGAAAGGAAGAAACTAATATTGAGGGAGAAAAAAGAGAGAGAGAGAGAGAAAAAGAGGGAACCACTAAAAGAAGAAAAAAAAGGAAAAAGAGGAGGGAGGGAGGGAGAGAGAGAGAGAGAGAGAGAGAGTTAAGGATTTTGGAGTGCAACCTGCATAGAAAGAAAGGAAGAGGAAAGAAAAGATAATGGGAGACGTAACACTTATGTGTAGTGTAGTTCAAGGAGAGGAGAGAGTAAGACCAGCAGAGAATTAAACGACCAAAGTGGAGAAGAAAAAAAAAATCAAGAATGAATATAAGAGAAACAAACGAACAAATATAATAAAATGGGATAGATTATAAAGTCTGCAGATTATTCTTGATTTTGAGAGGTTATCTTCTTGGTTTTTCTTTTCTCTCCCTCTTCCTGGTTGGTGACTCTGTACCCCTGGTTCTGCCCCTTTGGCACGCTCAGGCAGAAGTTTGCAGTTGATAAATCTCTATGGTGATGTCACATATTGTGCTTCAATCTCATTGGCAGTCGAGGCTCATTAGCATTTATAGGCTCCAACAGTGAGAGAGTCCATGTTCCTGGAGCCTTTCTCCTAGTCTTTTCTTCCTCAATTAGTAGCCTGATAATCCAGCTATGAGGTTGCTGCTGCCTCTGCCTGGATAGTAAGAGGCTCAAAGAGCTGGCAACTCCCCACTCTATTTCCACTCAGCACAGGGCTCTGGGTAAGGCTCAGTCAGTCAGAGCTGCCAGCATAATCAGGCGGGGCTTCTGCCCACTCAAAGACCTCTGACTCTGCCACTCTGTCCGGTAACACGGGTGGGCACCCTCTCCCGGGGTGCTTGGAGAAAACTCTCACTCACTATCTGTGTGCGCAGATCAGGATATCAGGCTGGCAGTCTCACTTTCTGAGTGAAACCCCCACCCACACGGAAAAGTTTCAGCATTGAAATTGGCTTTTGCTCCCTCCCCATGCACGGCTTTTTCAGGGTGCTGGGGCAGCCTGGAGATTCTGCTTTTGGCCCACACAAAGGCCCCTGAGTCTGCCCCTCTGTTGGATAACATGGGCGTGCACTGCCGAGGCACTCGGAGGAATCTCTCGCTCACTATCTGTGTGCGCTGACCAGGATATCAGGCTGGCCACCTCACCCTCTTTGTGAAACCCCCGCCCGCATGGAAATGTTCCAGCATTGGAATTGGCTCTCACATCCTCCCCATGCATGGCTTTTTCAGGGTGCTGGGGCAGCCCGAGATTCCACTTCTGGCCCACACAAAGGCCCCTGACTCTGCCCCTCTGTGGTGTAACACAGGCACCTACTCCTGAGGTGCTTGGAGGAATCTCTTGCCCATTCTCCGTGCGCGCAGACCAGGATATCAGGCCGGTCGCCTCGCCCTCTGAGCGAAACCCCCGCCCGCACGGAAAAGTTCCAGCATTGGAATTAGTTCTCTCTCCCTCCCCATGCACGGCTTTTTCAGGGCACTGGGGTGGCCCAGAGATTCCGCTTTCAGCCCACACAGAGGCCTCTGACTCTGCCTTTCTGTGGGATAACACGGGCGCCCACTCATGGGGCTTTAAAGGAATCTCTCGCCCACTATTTGTGTGCACCGACCAGGAGATCGGGGAAAATGGCTGCCCCACTTGTCTTTCTTTGTCTGGGTTTGGCGTGAGTGTTAGCTTGTATTGCCTGGGTTGCCACAGTATCAGTTTTTCCTCGGCTTGGATCTCCATGCCACAGCCTGGTTCGACCGTTTGTGTCGTGGCCTGGATCTATTCACCCCCTTTGCCCGCCTTAGTTTCTATACTCTCAGTTCCCACTGAAAGCAGCCCTATTTAGGTTAGTGAGGAAGGCGGAGCATTTCTTACTCCCTATTTCCTTCAGGGTTTGATTATATATTTAGCCAATTTTTCACCGGACCATACCTTCAGGTGTATTGCGAAACATCTGGATGCTCCAAGGATAGGTTTTTCTGTTTCTGGTTGAAGATCTTGTTGAGTTTTGGGGGAGATTTATCGGTATCGCTTCTTACCGCACCATTACTCTGATGTCATCTCCCTCCACTCATTTTTTAAAAGTATGTTGTTTTGTTTCCACAGTTGTGGGTTTGTTTACCTCATTTTTGCAGTTGAATTCTAGTTTTAAGGCTTTATGATGAGAAAATATGGTTGGTATAATTTCAATTTTTCTGAATTTTTGATGTTATTTTTGTGGTGGCCCAATATATAGTCAATTCTTGAGAATGTTCCATGTACACTAGAGAAAAATGTATACTCTGGCGCTTTGGGATGAAATGTCCTGTTGATGTCTATCATATCCAATTGTCCTAGTGTTTCTTTTAAGGCCAATATTTCTTTATTGATTTTCTGTTTGGATGAATGATCTAGAGCCATCAGTGGTGTACTGAGGTCTCCAAGTATGATTGTATTTTTGTCAGTTTTTGTTTTTAGGTCAGTCAGTAGCTGTCTTATATATTTTGGTGCTTCTTTATTTGGCGCATATATATTAAGAAGTGTTATGTCTTCTTGGTTTAATGTCCCCTTTATTATTCTAAAATGACCGTTTTTGTCTCTTATTACCTTTGCTGTCTTGTATTCAGCATTGTTAGATATGAGAATTGCTACACCTGCTTTTTTTTTGGATGTTATTTGCTTGGAGTATTGTTTTCCAGCCTTTTACTCTGAATTTGTTTTTTATCCTTGTAGCTTAGATGTTTCTTGTAGGCAGCATACAGTTGGATTTTCTTTTTTAATGCATTCTGCTACTCTGTGTCTTTTTACTGGTGAGTTCAATCCATTTATGTTTAGTGTAATTATTGACATTTGAGTGTTTCCTATTGCCTTTTTATATATTCCTTTCTGATAGTTTTGTATCTTGTTTGGTTCTTCTCTTTAATTTTTCTATCATTTGGTGTTTTTTTTTTGGTTGAAATCCATACTTCTTTTCTCTGCTACTTCTTTTTTCAAGCCATGTACCTCTGTGTTGGCTTTTTCAGGGGTGGTCATCATTAAGTAATGGAAAGCATACATATCATGTTCATTGTAGTACATTATCTCATGAGTGCTTCTACACTCCATCCTCCTTTGCTACTGTTAATCTTTGTTGTCTCTCCTTTTTTGTTTTTTTGTCACAGATTAATCTTGTTTTTATTGCAATCTTGATGAAGCTTTTGCTTGTAGTTTTGTTCTTTGTGTCTGGTCGGAAAACGCCCTTTAGTATTCGCTGAAGTGGGGGTTTTCTGGTGATAAATTTCCTCATCTTTTCTGTATCTGTGAGTGTTTTTATTTCTTCTTCATATTTGAAGAATAGCCTTGATGGGTATAGTATTCTTGGCTGGAAGTTTCTCTCTTTCACATCTTTAAGAATTGGGGTCCATTCTCTTCTAGCTTGTAGAGTTTCTGCTGAGAAATCTGTTGATAGTCTAATGGGCCTTTCTTTATATGTTGTATTCTTTTTTTCCTTGGCTGCCTTGAGATTTTTTTCTTTGTGATTGGTTTGTGCCAATTTCATTATGATGTGCCCTGTAGTAGGTTTGTGAGGGTTAAGATAACTCGGTGTTCTGTTTTTTTTTTTTTTTTTTTTATTTCGAAGCTTTACTTTTTTCCACAGGTTTGGGAAGTTCTCATCCATTATTTGTTTGAATATGTTCTCCATTCCATTTTCTTTCTCTTCTCCTTCAGATGTACCAGTTGTTCTTATGTTGCTCTTTCTAATGGAGTCAGACAATTCTTGTAGGGCTATCTCATTTTGTTTTTTAAATTTGTGAGTCTCTTTCCTGTTCTCTCTTAGTACCTCTAGTTGCCTCTTTTCTATGTCACTAATTCTCTCTTCTATCTGGCCTGTTTTATTGGCTAAGTTTGTTACCTCATTTTTCAGTTCATGAATTGAGTTTTTCACTTGTTTGATTCATTTTCATAGTTTCAATTTCCTTGGTGAATCCTTCTTTCTGTTCATTGAATCGTTTTTTTCTTGAGCTCCTTAAATTACCTTTTTCTGTGCTTTCTTGTATATCTCTGAGTATTTTTAGTACTTCAATTTTAAATTCTCTGTCATTTAACTCCAGGGTTTCTAAGCTATTGAAATTTTTTTCTATGGATTTTTTCTCATCTGAGCTACATTCTGTCTTTTGTATAAATGATATTCGATTTCTTTTTCTTCAATGGCATTTGAGAGTTGTTAATAACACTAATAAGGGTTGATAAAAAATATTTTTTAGAGAATGCAGTGAAAAACTGAAAATTCTATTGTGTTAAGTGGAACAAAAATATGTAGAATGGAAGGCCTGGGTTGTGGGGGAGTGACAAAGAGGCAATAAAAGGAGTCAAGAATCCACAAAATGCCACAAGGAAGAATTTTGGATCAAGAATAATATACTTTGTTTGTAAATGATAGTTTTATGAGAGAAATAGTGTAAGAGAAAAGAAAAAAAGAAAATAGAAAAAATACAGTGAAAAATGAAAATTCTATTGTATTAAGTGGCACAAAAACTATAGAATAGAGAGCCAGAGTTGGAGGAAATGCTAAAGAGATAAAAAGCAAAGTAAAAAGCACACAAAATTCCACAAAGGAAAAATTTGAATCCAGAATAAAATAATTTGTTTGTGGGTGAGATTTGAATGAATGAAAAAGTGAAAGAGAAAAGAAGAGACAAAAAAAGGGAGAGTAAAAAATTGGGTTAAGTTTTTTGGAATGTAACACTCATATAAAAAAGAAAGGAATGGAAAATGTAACACCTATGGGTAATAACGTTCAGAATGAAAAGAATAAAACAGAAAGTGGATAAAATGACCAAGGTGGAAGAAAAAAAAGATAAAAAATACAAGAAAAAAATGAAAAAAGTTATAAAGACTATGGATTTTTCTTGGTTTTGAGAAGTTATCCTCTTCCTTTTTTTTTTTCTTTTTTTCCTTTTTGGCCAGTGGCACTATACCTCAGGTTATGCCCCTGTGGCACTCTTGGGCAGAGATTTGCTGTTGTGTCACTATGGTGATGACAGAAACTTACCTCAGTCCTGTTGGTATGTGGGGCTTGTTAGTGTTTGCAGGCTCCAACAATGGGAAAATCTGTTTTCCCAAAGCCTCTCCCCAAATCTCTCCTTCCTGAACCAGCAGCCAGGGGATCCAGGTGTGAAGTTGCCCCAGCCACTGCCTGGAGAGCAAGAGACTCTAAGAGCTGTGAAATCCCCCCTTTATCCCCACTCAATGCAGGGTTCTGGGTAAGGCTTTGCCAGCCAGAGCCACCAGTGTAATCAGGCAGGCTGGGAGCTGATTGCCTTTCAGGTGTCTTTCTATGAGCCTCCTGGCATGTCTAGTATGCCTCAGCACTCTGCAGGTCTGTTCTCCAGAGGCTGTCTTCAAGCTGCCTGTGTGCCCTCCCCCACCACTTCCTCGATTCTCTTCCCCAGGAGTGTGCTTTGTTAGCCTGTATGGCTGGTGGAGGTGCCGTGCCCAGACAAGTCCGGGTGTAGAGAAGCTGGCTTTCATGCACTTCCTGCACGCTGTTGTTTGTGAAGTTGGTATTATTCAAAAACTCTGGTCACAGCCCACACAGAGGGCCACTACTGACAGTCTCTGACCCAGCCCCTCCATCTAGGAATGTGGGCTTCCATGCCCGAAGTGCCAGGTGGATCCATTTGCACTCTGCCCGTGCTCGCCAACTGTGATATCAGGCGTAAACAAGGCAACAGCTCGCCACCTCTGACAGGATCTGCCGCTGGTGTTAGCTCCATGTGGGCTGAGCTGTTGGCACATTCTCTTCTCGGCTTGAATGTCTTTGCCCTAGCCTAGCTTTTTCTGTGCCCCCAGCCCTTGCTTTCAATCAGTTCCAAGTGAGAGCAGCCCTTGCTCAGGTTAGTGAGGAAAGCAGAATACTCCGTTCTCTGTCTTATTTCCTTTAGAGTAGATTATATATTCAGCCACCTTTTTGCCCAATCGTACCTTTGTTTGATGTATGTGTATTTCAGATGCTCCTGAGATTGTTTTTCTGTCTCTAGTTGTTGAATTTGTTGAAGTTTTAGGGAGAGGTATTGGGAGCACTCCTCATGGTGCTATTTCTCTGATGTCACTCTATAATCTTTCATAGTATTATATTATGATCCTTTGTATATCTATTATGTTTGTGGTAATTTCTCTTCTTTCATTTTGGTTTTTCTTTATATGAGTCATTTCTCATTTTTCCTTAAAGAGTCTAGCCAGGGCTTTGTCTATTTTATTAATCTTTTTAAAGAACAGGCTCTTTGTTGTATTAATTTTTCTAGAGTTTTTTTTCTATTTCATTGAATTCTGCTCCAATTTTTCCTTTACTTTTTTTTTTTTTTTTGCTGACTTTGTGTTGCCTTTGTTGTTCTTTTTCTAGTTCTTTAACATATGATGATTTCATGGACCTGGGATTTATTATGGCCTCATGCATTATTCTTTACACCATAAAAAATTAGTTTACACCATGTTAACTTCCTTAGACTGATGTCCTAATGTGTGCGAAGATACCCAGCTCAGTCCCTGACACCTGGTAATAATAAAAGTTGTTCATAAATGTTGAGAATTGGAATTCAATGGCAGTTTCCTGTGCCAATTTCCCCTAAGGAAGTTTCTACCTGGCAAACATACTAAAGCCCTTTATTTCTTATACATCAATTTCTCCAAAAATGGGAGCTTGCAAATTCATATATTTTTTAAGGCTTATCTTTGCTTTCAAAGAATTATGATTTGCTCTGATGAAAGAAAACAAACATATAAAACTAATTGTAGACTGGATCAGGCAGTATTCACTCAAGTCCAAAGTTTTACATCATTTTTATAAATTATAATGAGATGAAGAAAGGGAAATGATATGAGGGCAAAGATGATTATTTCTGTGACTTCTTATAAGAACAAATGTTTTATTATTTACAATTATTTATTCTTTGGATTTAGGATAAATGCTTTCCATGGCAAAGGCAACCAATTATTGTGCATAATTGAGAAAGCACAGCAGTACCTTTCCCACTTCAAGAGAGATGTCCCAGCAAGAAATATCTTTCTGAGTGGCCTGCCATTATCATTTCTGAAATCCCAACCATGACGCCTTAGTCTGAAGACATGAATCTGTTATAAAAATACAAATAAAAGAAAAATAATAGTCTATATCTCTACCAGATACTAAATTAAAAAAAAGTCTAACTGTCCCATTAGCTTGTTCTTCAGGAAATGGGGGCCAGGGAGGCTTTCGGTCCCTATGATATATTCTATCACAGTTGGATCACCATCTGTTAGTGATATTGAGAAGGTGAATCTTATATCAATCAGATCATAATCTGTGTGATTCCTTCAGCACTAGGCTGTACGTTCCCTAAAGACCAAGGTACTGTCTCCCTTTAGAGTTTCAGCATGTAGCCTGTGGCCTGATAGCAGATTGTTGACCTTTCAGTTCCCTGTTTTAAAAAATGACCATTTTTAAGAACAGTTTGGGGCTTACAATAAAATTGAGACAAAGACACAGAGATTTCCCACAAATGCCTAGTCCCACATGAGCATAGCCTCCTTCCTTATTAACATTATTTACCAGAATGGTACTCTCTCTTTCTCTCTTTTAACCAAGGATAAACCTAAAAAGTCCATAGTTTATCTTAGGACTCATTCTTGGTGTTGTACATTCTATAGGTTTGGACAAATGTATAATAACTTGTATCCATTATTATAATATACAGAGTATTTTTACTGTCCTAAAAGTCTTCTGCACTCTGCCTTCCATAGCTCTCTCCACCATGCCCCTGACAACCACCAAGCTTTTTACTATCCCTATAGCTTTGACTTTCCAGAATGTCGTGTATGAAGCCTTTTCAGATTTGCTTCTTTGACTTTGTGCTGTAAATCTAAGGTTCTTCTAGGTCTTTTCATGATTTGATAACTCATTTTTTTTTTTTAGTGCTAAATACTATTCCATTATCTAGATGCATCACGATAGTCTTTTTTTTTTTTTTTTTTTTGACAGAGAAAGAATCAGTGAGAGGGAGAGATAGGGACAGACAGATAGGAAGGGAGAGAGATGAGAAACATCAATTTTTTGTTGCAGCATCTTAGTTGTTCATTGATTACTTTTTCATTGATTGCTTCCTCATATGTGCCTTGATGGGGGGAGGGGCTATAGCAGAGTGAGTGACCCCTTGCTCAAGCCAATGTCTTTGGACACAAGCCAGCGACCTTGGACTTCAAACTAGCGACCTTTGGGCTCAAGCCAGCGACCATTGTATCATGTCTATGACCCCACATTCAATCCAGCGACCCCATGCTGAAGCTGGTGAGTCAGTGCTCAAGCTGGCTACCTCAGGGTTTTGAACCTGGGTCTTTCACATCCCAGTTTGACACTGTATCCACTGCGCCACTGCCTGGTCAGGCACGATAGTCTTTTCTATTCAAGTGAAAATGAATTTAGTTGGCTTGTGTAAATATTTCTTTTAAATAAATTTATTGTTTTTATTCAAACTGGTCTGGATGCCTAAATGCAGTTTCCTATTCTTTGCTGTATTACATTTCTGTGCATCAGAAAAGTTTTAAAAATTGATATCACAAAATAAAGTATGACTAGAACAAATTAAAAATGTTGATTTCTTATTTGTCACATACTGCAAGGTTGTTTGGTTTAAATAGTGGGCTGTATATGTGGTTAGTGAATGTCTGAAGAAATCTTACCAGAAACCTATTCTCTGGAGATGGGTCCTTCAAACACTTTAGATGTCACTTCTGATCTGTACTGGGGAGTTTAATTTGCCTGGGGAATACTAAAAGGGGTTTTTCACTGGGAAGATGAACAGTGTTCCAGTAATGTGTTTGGCTAGCAACTATAAGAATCTGGCAAACCCAGTAATAGTCACGTCACTTGTGAAAGAGCCCTGAAATAAAGGACTGCTTAAGCAGAGCCAGAGAGGTGCTCTACCCATCCCTAGCCAAGGTGGGGGTATCTGAAAGGGAGACTTCCCTGTGCTCTGGCTATTAGCAGAGTCTATGTGCTTATAGGCTTCCAAGTTAGGAGAATGTGTGTGGAAACAAGAATGTGTGTGTGGAGCTCAGTTATTAAAAGTAGGTGGTCTAAGGATAAGAACATTTGGGAAAGTATACTCTGTGGGTTTGTTTAATAAAGAAAATGGGCATTTAAGGAAGCCCAGGAGAGCAAATTTCTTAGTTTTGAGTTTAGCAAGAAATACTTAGGCAAAGTCTTGCAAATATTGGTGGTGTTGTTGGGGCAGGCATACATACATATATATATACATACATATATATATCACCAAGCTGATAGGGGATGCAGCGGTCATATATATATGTATGTATGTATATATATGTGTATATATATCCCTTTACACACTTCCCTGGGTATTGTCATCTGATACGACAAGATGAGAAGATCCTGCTTCCAGAGCACTGTTGAGTCTGTCTGAGAGCTCCACTTTTCATTCTACGGCTTGGCAGATTGCTCTAGGATATAAGCAGGGACATTCCCAGGTTTATAGAAACAGGTTGTGGGATTGATTTTGTGTTTACTTATTATACTTGTATGAGTGGCAAAATTTCATTTTAAACTTTTTCTCCCTATAGCGTAGGAACTGGTGGCAATATATCTACAGTAGCAGATAGATTCTTAGTCATTGGAGGTTCTCAGTATTTACAGAAAATTCACAGGTAGATTTAAGTCAGTTCACAGCCAAAATAGGGAAAATAAACTAAGAAATATTTGTGTTTAACTGGGTCTAACATTATATTTGGACTATTGGAGTCTTCATCATAACCCTACAAGGTAAGAATTATAACCCCATATTGTAGGTGAGAAAATCCAGAAAAAGAGGTTAAGTAATTTTCCTAGGGTCAGTAACAGAGTTAAAGTCTGAAATGAGTTCTGTTTAACATTCTCTTATTCCAAAGCATCAGCACTTCCGATTGCAACATTTCCCTTTCAGATTATGAAGTAAAGGATGTTCATGATTCCATCTGTGGAATAAAGTTTAGAGTCTAGAAAGCATTTTAATGTCATATTCATCCTTTTAAAACATTTGTTCTCAATGTAAATAAAAACTATGTGATGCTCAGTACTGTGAAAAATGAATTTTAGTTCATTTTAAGTTTGTTAGCTTGTTAAAATTTCCAGATGTGGTTAAATATAAATCATTATTTTTCTGTTTATGGTGAAGAAATTGAAGCTTTTTGGGAAGTCTAAGTTATTTGAGGGTTTACAAAGCCCTTGATTCTTTCTTGCTCATTTTCATTGAGTTTGAAATTCAAATTATCCAGAGCAGCAATAGCCTTGAAGTATATTCTGTATTCTATCAAGAAACACAACTTCTCCTTTCAAAATTTAATTGAGCAGCACAAAGCTAATTAGCTGTCCAAAGGCATGCCATTTAATTCACAATCCAGCATTAATTTGTTCAACACAATGAACTTATCTTCCATATGAATGCCTTTGCCCTATGGCTTTTCGAACAGCTGCAATCCACAAGAATGACTGATAACTCTTTCCTTTAAATGTGGTGGTTACTTTTTATTCTTACTTTCTTCATTTGGCCAAAAAAATGTTGGATAATGCCAATTGTATTGGGAAGTTTTCTGTTTTGTTATGTTTGTGTGTGTGTGTGGCAAATTTGAAAAAATAGATGGCTAGAATATCATAGCATATCGTCATCAGAGAATCACCAAGCTGATAGGGGATGCAGCGGTCATCGAATTCTTGTCCTGCTTTCGTAGACCAGGAAATTGATGTTTGAATAAGTTTGGAGTGTTGTCCAAGGTCACATACTAGAGTGTATACATGTTGCATACTTTCCCCCCTCAGGAATAAAAAATTGCCTTACTCTAACATGAAGGCCTAGTTTGTTGTTTATCACTTGGTAACTAAATACATTATAGATAAGCATATTGTGAAAATAAGGAGAGTGGTCCAAAAATGTTCATAGCCTTCACAGTCATGTCTAGCAAAAGTTGTGGATTCAAACATATACATCCTTTAAGCCTCTCAGTTCATACCTTCTCTAGTCTCTGACTCTTCATGAATTCATGTCTTTACTATTTTCAACACTCATTTAGGATTTTAATCTCCCATTTCTTTAATACTTTATTGTGTTTATGTGTGTGCATGCATATACATGTGTACTGCTTTTAAAAAGTTTTGATTTTATAATGCACATCATTATAACAAACTTAGTACAGTTTATGGGAATAAACTTTTGACAAATTTTTTATTTATATTTAAACCCCAGGTCCATCCATACCATTGCAAAGGTAAAATTTTTTTCCTTTTCACAGCCACATAGTATTCTGTTGTGTAAATGTACCACAGTGTTTTTATCCACTTATCCACCAATATACACTTGAGTTGTTTCTAGATCTTGACTATTGTAAATATTGCTGTGATGAACATGAGGGTGCATATCATCTTTTGAATTAGTTTTTTGGGATTCTTAGGATATTTTCCTAAAAGTGGGATAGCTGGGTCAAAAGGCAGTTTTATTTTAAATATTTGAGAAATCCCCATACTGTTTTCCATAGTGACTTTACAAGTCTGCATTCTCACCAGCAGTGCAGGAGGGTTCCCTGTTCTCCACATCCTCGCCAGCACTTATTCTGTGTTGTTTTGTTGATAAGCGCCATTATGACTGGTGTGAGGTGATATCTCATTGTGGTTTTTTTTTTTTTTTTTAATTTTTCTTTTTTTTTTTAAATTAATTTTTTTTTAGAGAGGAGAGAGAGTGAGAGAGAGAGAGAGAGAGAAGGGGGAGGGAGGAGCAGAAAGCGTCAACTCCCATATGTGCCTTGACCAGGCAAGCCCAGGGTTTTGAACCAGCAACCTCAGCATTTCCAGGTCAACGCTTTATCCACTGCGCCACCACAGGTCAGGCTGTGGTTTCAATTTGCATTTCTCTAATGATTAGTGATGTTGAACAGTTTTTCATATGCTTATTGGCCATCTGTATGTCCTCTTTGGAGAAGTGTCAATTCAATTTCTTTGCCCATTTCTTAATTGGATTGTTTACCTTCTTGATGTTGAGTTTTAAAAGTTCTTTATAAATTTTGGTTATTTACCCATTATCAGATGTATTGGTGAACATGTTTTCCCATTGTGTGAGTTGTCTTTTTATTTTGTTAATGGTGTCTTTTGCTGTGCAAAAGCTTTTTAGTGTGATATAGTACCATTTGTTCATCCTGTCTTTTGTTTCACTTGCCCATGGAGATATACTGGCAAAAATATTGCTACGAGAGATATCTGAGAGTTTACTGCCTATGTTTTCTTCTAAGATTTTTATGGTTTTATGACTTATGGTTAAATCTTTTATGCATTTTGAGATAGTTTTTGTGAATGTTGTAAGTTGGTGGTCTAGTTTCATTTTTTCACATGTACCTGTCTAATTTTCCCAACACCATTTACTAAAGAGACTGTCTTTACTCTATTGCATACTCTTGCTTCCTTTGTCAAATATTAATTGACCATAAACGTGTGGGTTTATTTCTGGGTTCTCTGTTATGCTCCATTGATCTGTATGCCTGTTCTTATGCCAGTACCAAACTGTTTTGAGTACAATGACCTTGTAGTATAACTTGATATCAGGAAGTGTGATGCCTCCCACTTTATTCTTCATTTTCAAGATTGCTGAGGCTATTCGTGTTCTTTTTGGTTCCATATAAATTTTTGGAATATTTGTTCTAGCTCTGTGAAGTATGCCATTGGTATTTTAATAGGAATTGCATTGAATCTATTGAATCTACAGATTACTTTTGGTAGTATGGACATTTTAATGATGCTAATTTTTCCTATCCATGAGCATGTTGTATGCTTCCACTTGTTTGTATCTTCCTCAATTTATTTTTTTAATATTTTATAATTTTCTGAGTACAAGTCTTTTAACTCTGTGGTTAATTTTTTCCTAGGTACTTAATATTTTTGTCGCAATAGTGAAGGGGATTGTATCCTTAATTTCTCTGACAGTTTTTTGTTGGTGTATAAAATGCCACTGATTTCTGAATATTAATTTTATATCCTGCCAGCTTGCCAAATTCATTTATCAGGTCTAGTAGTTTTTAGCAGAGACTCTTGGGTTTTTTATGTACAGTATCATGTCATCAGTAATCATGACAGTTTTACTTCTTTTCCAGTTGAGATGCCTATTACTTCTTCTTGTCTGAATGATATAGCTAAGACTTCCAGAACTATGTTGAATAAGAGTGGTGAAAGGGGGCACCCCTTCCTTGTTCCTGATCTTAAGGGGATTGATTTTAATTATTGCCCATTGAGTATAATGTTGGCTGTCAGGTTGTCATACATGGCCTTTATTATGTTGAGGTATGTTTTCTGAATTTGCACTTTACTGTAAGTTTTGATTATAAATGGGTGCTGGATTTTATAAAATGCTTCTTCTGCATCTATTGATATGATCAGGTGATTTTTATTCTTTATTTTGTTTATGTAACAAATCACATTTATTGAATTGTGAATATTGTACCAGCCTTACCTCCCTTGAATAAATCCCACTTGATCATGATGTATGAACTTTTTAATATACTGCTGTATCCGGTTTGCTAATATTTTATTGAGAACTTTAGCATCTATGTTCATCAGAGATATTGGCCTATAGTTTTCTTTCCTTGTATGTAGTGTCTTTACCTGGTTTTGGAATTAGGATAATGCTTGTCTCATAAAATGAGGTTGGAAGTCTTCCTTCCCTTTATACCTGCCTCCAGCAAGAGTTGCTGGGTTCTGGCTCTGATGCTTTCTGGATATGCCAGCTCTGGGCCTCCCTGGAGGGAACTGAGCACAGATCAGTGCAGAACATTGCCCTTGACTAGCACTCAGCAAACCTTCTTGGAACTACAAGCAAACCAGAGGTTGTGGCTGTCCCTGCAAGGCCCAAGTGCACATGAAAATACCAAGCCTCACACCTAGCCTGGCTTTTACCCACACTTAACCTGGAGGCAAGTCAGCAAAAGGTCCAAGCTTCCCTGAGATTGCCTCCTGCTGCCTCTGTCTGCTTGTTGGGCTCAGCCACTGAAATAAACACTGCTGGTGGTCTTGAGCCTAGGGCTACTGAGAGATTAGGAAGAGTGGTAGCTATGGCTTCTGCTCTTTGGCCCCAAGTGTCAGTCTGTCCTGACTTTTTTCACAGACTTCAGTAGGATGTGGCCTCTGACAATCAGAGATGTGGTGGACTTCAGTTTGGACTGCAAGTTGGACTGCAGTTTCTACTGAGTCTCCTATGAGACGAAAACAGAAGTCATAGACTTGGGAGTGTGCAATAGTGGGGGGAGATCTGGCCTCAAAGCCTGAAAACTTAGTCACTGACATTTCCCCTGCTTCCTGGATTCTCAGAATGGCTCAGTCTCCACATGGTAGGGCAAAAGTGGTTTTGGAGAGTGGGCAGTTGCTTTCTTCTAGGCTGATGCCCCATGTAGAGTACTGCTCTATCCAAGAATGATGGCAACTGCAGTATTGGAGAATGACTCAACACAAGAGTTCCAGGGGCCATTCCCCAGTGTTTTTACCTGGGCCACCAGCTTCACACTCTTCATGCACAACTCTAGTCCTCAGAGCCCTCCCTCCACTGGAGCCCCAGGTAAGTGGCTGTGAGTGAGATTATCTGCGCTGGTCCTTTAAGAGAGCCTGTGTCCTGGAGAGCTCCTGTCTCTTTCTTACAGATAGAAATCTCAGCTCTTTTCACTGCCAAATGCTATGTGGACACCTCTTTTAGGCTCTGGGGCTCTAGACTGGGGCATGTGGCCTGAGGCTGAGGACCCACACCTCGCAGGGTGACCCTTCAGAAAGTAAGAGTTCCTCAGGACCCTCAGCTACTCTTAGCTCCTGGGAGCGGGCAGCCCTTTCTGCATCTCCACTTTTCCTACCAGTCTAGGTGTGGCTTCTTCTGTGATCCTTGGTTATAGACCCCTCTTCATTAGTTTAAACTTAGTTTTTCAGGATGATTGTTCTTTTTTTTGTGACAGCGACAAGAGAGAGACAGAGAGAAGGACAGACAAGGACAGACAAACAGGAAGGAGAGAGATGAGAAGCATCAATTCTTTATTGCAGCTCCTTAGTCTCCTTAGTTGTTCATTGATTGCTTTCTCATATGTGCCTTGACCAGGGGCTGCAGCAGAGTGAGTGGACCCTTGCTCAAGCCAGCAACCTTGGGCTCAAGCCAGTGACCCTGGGATTCAAGCCAGTGACCTTTGGGTTCAAGCCAGCAACCATGGGGTCATGTCTATGATTCCATGTTCAAGCCAGTGACCCATCACAAGCTGGTGAACCCATGCTCAAGGCGGATGAGTCCACGCTCAAGCTCGCAACCTTGGGGTTTCAAACCTGGGTCCTCCACATCCCAGTGGATCTATTCACTGCACCACTGCCTGGTGAGGCCAGGATGATTGTTCTTAGATTTAGTTGTAATCCAATTTGGTCCTGGGAGATGGCAGTTGAAACGTCGGCCTACTCTGTCACCTTGTTGGAATCTTACTAGTTTTTTTTTTTTTTAAATGCAGGTCAAAGGTCTTTTTTAAAGAAAGACTTCAAATAGTTATTTTGATTCACAGACCAGAGAGGGGGAAATAGATTTTGAATTTAGATATTTTTGAAACATCCATATTTGTACACAAATGTGAAATGCTGAAATGTTGCTGTGAAAGTTTCCCATAGGTTTTTTTTTTTATAAGTCATATATTTCCTATCCCAGGATGCTTCTTGTCGATAAAAACTATAGTGCATCACTTAACCTAACCAGCTAAATTGATTGTGTCATAGCTAAATTGATTGCTGGCACACTGGTGATTTAATAGTTCTACCATGTGAAAATCTGTTTTTTCTTTGTGTTCAGTTGATCCTATAGTGCTAATTGCAAGTAATTTTTGGCAGTTGTCAAGTATATTTGATTTGGATAAATCATTTCTTTCATTATGTCAAACCAAGTCTTTTTGTACCTTATATCCTATCCTCCCTGATGATTGCCTTAAAATCAGATTCTCTGGGTATTCCTTAGTATACATTCTAATATACTGTATACTCATACCAAACACATAGATTATACTATACTGAATTGAATGCATTGGTCTATTGCTTTGCCAGTTCTTCCATCATATTTATAAGTGTTTGAACTTTTCTCCAAGGAGATGCTGAACTTTGTGAGCTCAATCCTGGTGCCATTGGAAGCTAAATAATTCCTCAGCACACAATAGAAGCTAATGTCATGTTGTGCAATCTATTTCTAGTTGCAAAGTAACAGGGACTCTGGCTAATTTTAACAGAAAAGTAATTTGCTGCAAGGATATTGGCTGACTCATAGAAATTATAGAAGAGCTGGAAAAAAAGGGTTGGAAAAGGGCAGGAGTTGAGGTAGATCTGGGAGTCCATGTAGCAGAAACAAGTTAATTGTCTTTGCAGGGCTCATTGCTGGAGAGAATGAAATTCAAACATTTATTTTTTCCTTCTAGCAAGATGTGAAGTGTTAGGAGAGTTCATCTGATTATCCAACCTAAAGTCAAATCTCAGGTTTTGGGGAAAGGGAGGCACCTTGATTTATATAGCTCTACAGGGATTAAACAATGAGGAAGAAGCAGAAGTGAGATCCCCCAAAGAAATTAGAATGAACAACATTTGAAAAAGGGGATGGGAACAAAAAAGATAAATGTCTATTTTAAGAAGTAAAAGGCTTGAAGATAAATGGTTTAATTTGAGTGTCTGTGTAATCGAAGTAACGGATCTACCTGCATTCTTTCAGTGATGTAGACTGACTGGGGGGTATTAGTGGGCTCTGACTATTAGCCAGATTTCATTTTCCAATTAGTGAAGATTTCTATTGGTCTGGGATTTTACTTTGCTTCCACACTCCTGATAAATTTGTACTAGTGGCAGTACTATCTAGAAAGCTAAAAAGTTCCTCAGTTAAAAATAAACACTTATCATTAATATTTATAGATTAAACTATTTTTTATGAACAGATGTAAACATCATAAGTTGGCCTTTAATGTGAAAAATTAATAGCAATTTATCAACATTAAGGCAAACTTGAGACAGGTTTTAAATGCTTGAATTAGAATTTACTGATTTACATTGTTTTCTTTTATTAATTGACCCTTTAAACAACAGGTTCATTTAAAGGACTGTTTTGTAAGGATGTGGCTCCATCAGTCTTCATTGTTTCCTGGGATCCACAGTTATATTGACCCTGAGACAAAGGAGTGGAGAGAACTTTTCCAGCAAAGGCCCCGGTGGCTGGTCTGGGGAAGGCTGGTCCAGGGGAGGCTGGTCCTTGCTCTGACAGAGAGCTTTAGTTTCAAGGTTGATTGTCATGAGTTTTTGGGTCAGCATATGGAATGCTGCTTCCCATCTGCACACGTAACATAATAGCATTATTATATTTCATATGATTTTTAGCATGTGCCAGTCAAATTTTCTCTAAAGTTTTGTCTGTTGATTGTGTGTGTGTGTGTGTGTGTCTGTGTGTGTATGTGTGTTTGATCAGCAAGAGTTAATTTCCCTTTGTCAGGAAGAATCTTTTGCAGGAAACACTGCTGGCTTCATGGGACTGTGACCTGTGCAGTCGCATAGGTCCCCATGCTCAGGGGGGTCCCACACTATGTTTAATTCTCTGCTGTTGCCATCTTAAAATTTTGAGTAATTTCTGAACAAGAAGCCTTGCATTCTCCTTTGTCACTGGGCCTCATCATTCTGTTGTCAATCCTGTCAGACAAATATCAGCAAAAATAGGGGTGCTCTTCCACCATACCGCCTTTTCAAGTTTGAACGTTTCCTCACATTCAGAGATTTCCTCTCTTGCTGCCATCACTAAGGTGAGTCTCTTGAGTTTCTCTAGGCTTCTAGAATCCTTGGACTATATGGGGAATAGTTCTTTCCTTTTTTTAATTTGAACTAAGATAAGGTTTCTTTCTTTTTGTCCTTTTAATTGAATTTCTTGGGGTGCCTTCTGACAGCTGTCAGTCTGTTTTCTGCATGTGTGAGTCTGTTTCTATTTTGCTTGTTAGTTTATTTTGTTCATTAGATTCTACATATGAGTGAAATTATGTAGTATTTGTCTTTCTTAGACTGGTTTATCTCACTTAGCATAAAAATCTCCAGGTCCATCCATACCATCAACTAAATGAAAAGACAGCCCACTGAATAAGAGAGAATAGTCAGCAATACATCAAATAAGGCAGTAGTTCTTAAACTTTTTGAATTAAGGGCACATTTAAAATCCTACAAATAATTGTAGGTGCACTATATACAAATTTCTGAGAAATATGTTAGAATAATTAAGTCAACTATTCAAGAAAAAATATAAAGTCCTAGCGTGCTTTTATGGTAATTAAACAAAATAAATACAAAAAATTAAATTTATTTCTGATATTAAATAACATTTTTATGTTACATTTTTTGAGTTATGCTTTTTAGAATTCATAAGAAATGGGGTTAAAAATAAAAAAACACAATAAAGTTATCTTTTTATATAAATAGATAAATTCTTAGTAAGATTTAGTAAATTCATCAGGTCTCGGCATAAATGTGTTAAGTTTTTTCATTCTTGTGTTTATGAGAAACATGAGCCTGATGTGTCCTAGCAATTTCTTCAATGTTTGGGCATATATTTGTTTCTTGTTTTTTTTTTAAGTTTTAATTTTTTTTAAAATCAATTTTACTAAGGTGACATCAATAAATCAGGGTACATATGTTCAAAGAAAACATGTCCAGGTTACCTTGTCTATCAATTATGTTGCATACCCATCATCCAAAATAAAATTGTCCTCCGTCACCTTCTATCTAGTTTTCTTTGTGGCCCTCCCCCTCCCACTTTCCCTCTCCCTCCCCCCCACCCCGTAACCACCACACTCTTGTCAATGTCTCTTAGTCTCATTTTAATGCCCCACCTACGTATGGAATAATGCAGTTCTTGTTTTTTTCTGATTTACTTATTTCACTCCGTATAATGTTATCAAGATCCCACCATTTTGTTGTAAATGATCTGATGTCATCATTTCTTATGGCTGAGTAGAATTCCATAGTGTTCTTTATCAACATCCTTTTTATCCAGTCTTCTATTGAAGAGGTTTTTGGTTGTTTCCATGTCTTGGCCACTGTGAACAATGCTGCAATGAACCTGGGGCTACATGTGTCTTTACAAATCAATGTTTCTGAATTTTGGGGGTATATACCCAGTAAAGCGATTGCCTGATCATAAGGTAGTTCTATTTGCAGGTTTTTTGAGGAACCACCATACTTTCTTCCATAATGATTGTACTACGTTACATTCCCACCAACAGTGAATGAGGGTTCCTTTTTCTTCCCAGCCTCTTCAACATTTGCTATTACCTATCTTGTTAATAATAGCTAATCTAACAGGTGTGAGGTGGTATCTCATTGCAGTTTTGATTTGCATTTCTCTAATAACTAATGAAGATGAGCATCTTTTCATATATATGTTGGTAATTTGTATTTCTTCCTGAGAGAAGTGTCTGTTCATGTCCTCTTCCCATATTTTTATTGGATTGTTTGTTTGTTTGTTATTGAGTTTTATGAGTTCTTTGTATATTTTGGATATTAGGCCCTTATCTGAGCTGTTGTTTGAAAATATCATTTCCCATTTAGTTGGCTTTCTGTTTATTTTGTTGTCAGTTTCTCTTGCTGAGAAAAACTTCTTAGTATGATGTAGTCCCATTCATTAATTTTTGCCTTTACTTCCCTTGCCTTTAGGGTCAAATTCATAAAATGCTCTTTAAAACCAAGGTCCATGAGTTTAGAACCTATGTCTTCTTCTATGTCCTTTATTGTTTCAGGTCTTATATTTAGGTCTTTGATCCATTTTGAATTAATTTTAGTACACGGGGACAAAGTGTAGTCGAGTTTCATTCTTTTGCATGTGGCTTTCCAGTTTTCCCAACACCATTTGTTGAAGAGGTTTTCTTTTCTCCATTATGTGTTGTTGGCCCCTTTATCAAACATTATTTGACTATATACATGTGGTTTTATTGCTGGACTTTCTATTTTGTTCCATTGGTCTGAGTATCTATTTTTCTGCCAATACCATGCTGTTTTGATTGTCATGGCTCTATAATATAGTTTGAAGTCAGGTATTGTAATGCCCCAGCTTCATTCTTTTTCTTTAGGATTGCTTTGGCTATTCGGGGCTTTATATAGTTCCATATAAATCTGATAATTTTTTTGTTCCATTTCTTTAAAAAATGTCATTGGAATTTGGATAGGAATTGCACTAAATTTGTATATTGCTTTGGGTAATATGGCTATCTTGATTATATTTATTCTTCCTATCCAAGAACAAGGAATATTCCTCCATCTCATTGTATCTTTTTTGATTCCCTTAACAATGCTTTGTAGTTTTCATTATATAAGTCCTTTGCATTCTTTGTTATGTTTATTCCTAGGTTTTTTATTTTTTTTGTTGCAATCGTGAAGGGGATTATTTTTTTGAGTTCATTCTCAAATGTTTCATTGTTGGCATATAGAAAGGCTATGGACTTTTGTATGTTAATATTGTATCCTCCAACCTTAACTGTATTAGCTTATTGTTTCTAGCAGTCTTTTTGTAGATTCTTTGAGGTTTTCGATGTATAGGATCATATCATCTTCAAAAAGTGATACCTTTATTTCTTTTTGTTCAATATGGATGCCTTTTATTTCCTTATCTTGTCTGATTGCTCAGGCCAGAACTTCTAGCACAATGTTAAATAAGAGTGGAGAGAGTGGACAACCCTGTCTTGTTCCTGATTTAAGGGGGAAAGACTTCAGTTTTGTGCCATTTAATATGGTGTTAGCTGATGGTTTATCATATATGGCCTTTATTATGTTGAGATATTTTCCTTCTATACCCATTTTGTTGAGGGTCTTAAACATAAAATTGTGTTGTATTTTATCAAATGCCTTTTCTGCATCTATTGATAAGATCATGTCGTTTTTGTTCTTTTTTGTGTTGATATGGTGTATTATGTTAACAGTTTTACGTATGTTGAACCATCCTTGAGATTCTGGGATGAATCCCACTTGATCATGATGTATTATTTTTTTAATATGTTGTTGTATTCAATTTGCTAGTATTTTGTTTAGTATTTTAGCATCTGTATTCATTAGAGATATTGGTCTGTAGTTTTCTTTTTTTTGTGCCATCCTTGCCAGGTTTTGGTATGAGGTTATGTTGGCCTCATAAAATGTGTTTGGAAGTATTGCTGCTTCTTCAGTTTTTTGGAAGACTTTGAGGAGAATAGGAACCAAGTCTTCTTTGAATGTTTGATAGAATTCACTAGTATAACTGTCTGGGACTGGACTTTTATTTTTGGGGAGGTTTTTTGGGTTTTTTTTTTGTATTTTTCTGAAGCTGGAAATGGGGAGGCAGTCAGACAGACTCCCGCATGTGCCCGACCGGGATCCACCCGGCACGCCCACCAGGGGGCGATGCTCTGCCCATCCGGGGCGTTGCTCTGTCGCAACCAGAGCCACTCCCACACCTGGGGCAGAGGCCAAGGAGCCATCCCCAGCGCCTGAGCCATCCTTTGTTCCAATGGAGCCCCACTGCAGGAGGGGAAGAGAGAGACAGAGAGGAAGGAGAGGGGGAGGGGTGGAGAAGCAGATGGGCGCCTCTCCTGTGTGCCCTGGTGGGGAATCAAACCCTTGACTTCCACATGCCAGCTGATGCTCTACCACTGAGCCAACTGGCCAGGGCCTTTTGGGGAGGTTTTTAATAGTCTTTTCTATTTCTTTCCTACTAATTGTTCTGTTTAGACTTTCTGCTTCTTCTTGACTCAGTCTAGGAAGGTTGTATTGTTCTAGGAATTTATCCATTTCTTCTAGGTTGTTGAATTTAGTGGCATAAAGTTTTTCATAGTATTCTACAATAATTCTTTGTATATCTACAGTGTCCGTGGTGATTTCTCCTCTTTCATTTTGGATTTTGTTTATATGAGTTCTTTCTCTTTTTTCCTTGGTAAGTCTTGCCAAGGGTTTATCAATTTTGTTGATCTTTTAAAAGAACCAGCTCCTTGTTCTATTAATTTTTTCTATAGATTTTCTGTTCTCTATTTCATTTATTTCTGCTCTGATTTTTATTAACTCCTTTCTTCAACTGGTTTTGTGTCGTCTTTGTTCTTCTTTTTCCAGTACTTTAAGGTGTGAAGTTAAGTGGTTCACTTGGGCTCTTTCTTGTTTGTTCATATAGGCCTGAAGTGATATGAACTTTCCTCTTATCACTGCTTTTGCTGCATCCCATAGATTCTGATATGTTGTATTGTCATTTTCATTTGTCTGTATATATCTTTTGATCTCTGCACTTATTTCTTCTTTGACCCATTCATTTTTTAAAAGTATGTTGTTTAGTTTCCACATTTTTGTGGGTTTTTTTTTCTTTTTTGCAGTTGAAATCTAGTTTTAAGGCTTTATGATCAGAAAATATTTTTGGTATAACTTCGATTTTTCTGAATTTGCTGATGTTATTTTTGTGGCCCAACATATGGTCAATTCTGGGAATGATCCATCTACACCAGAGAAAAATGTATACTCAGTCACTTTGGGATTAAATGTCCTGTAGATATCTATCATATCCAGGTGCTCTAGTGTTTTGTTTAAGGCCAATATATCTTTATTGATTCTCTGTTTAGATGACCGATCTAGAGCCATCAATGGTATATTGAGGCCTCCAAGTATGATTATTTTTTTTTCAGTTTTTGTTTTAAGGTCAATAAGTAGCGGTCTTATATATTTTGGTGCTCCTTGGTTTGGTGCATATATATTAAGAATTGTTATGTTTTCTTGATTCAGCATCCCCTTAATCATTATGAAACGACCATTTTTGTCTCTGAGTACTTTTGCTGTCCTGTAGTCAGCATTATCAGATATGAGTACTGCTACACCTGCTTTTTTTTGGATGTTATTTGCTTGGCGTATTGTTTTCCAGCCCTTCACTTTGAATTTGTTTTTATCCTTGTTGCTTAGATGAGTTTCTTGTAGGCAGCATACAGTTGGATTTTCTTTTTTAATCCATTCTGCTACTCTGTGCCTTTTTATTGGTGAGTTTAATCCATTTACATTTAGTGTAATTATTGACACTTGTGGGTTTTCAATTGCCATTTTATACATTGCTTTCTGTTAGTTTTGTGTCTTGTTTGATTCTTCTCTTTTGTTTTTCTGTCCTTTTTTTTGTTTGGTTGTATTCCATACATCTTTCCTCTGTTGCTATCTTTTTTAAATCATGTGCTTCTGTGGTGGTTTTTGCCAAGGTGGTTACCATTAAGTAATGAAAAGGGTTCCTACCCTCTTTATTGTAGCGCACTATATTGTGAGTACTTTTGCAGTCCATCTTCCTTTGCTACTGTTAATCTCCATCCCCCCCCCCTTTTTGTTGTTGTTGTCACAGTTTAAATTTGGTTTTATTGTGTTCTTGTTAGAGCTTTTACTTGTGCTTTTACTTTATTTTGTTCTTTGTATCTGGTTGGAAATCCCCCTTTAGTAATTCCTGGAGTGGGGGTTTTCTGATGATAAATTCCCTCATCTTTTCTGTATCTGTGAATGTTTTTATTTCTCCTTCGTATTTGAAGGATAGCTTTGATGGGTATAGTATTCTTGGCTGAAAATTCCTCTCTTTCAGGATTTTAAATATTGGGGTCCACTCTCTTCAAGCTTGTAGAGTTTCTGCTGAGAAATCTGATGATAATCTAATGGGCCTTCCTTTATATGTTGTATTCTTCTTTTCCTTGGCTGCCTTGAGAATTTTTTCTTTGTCGTTGGTTTGTGCCAATTTCAGTATGATGTGCCTTGGAGTAGGTTTGTTGGGGTTAAGAAAACTTGAAGTTCTGTTTGCTTCTTGAATTTGAAGCTTTAATTCTTTCCACAGGCTTGGGAAGTTCTTATCCATTTGTTTGAGTATGTTCTCCATTCCATTTTCTCTCTTTTCTCCCTCTGATATACCCATTATTCTTATGTTATTCTTCTTGATGGAGTCAGACAATTCCTGTAGGGCTTTCTCATTTTTTAAAATTTTTGAGTCTCTTCTTCTCTCTGTTGTGCCTCAAGTTGCTTGTCTTCTATTTCACTAATCCTACCTTTTATCTGGCTTGTTCTATTAGCTAAGCTTGTTACCTCATTTTTCAGCTTGTGAATTGAGTTTTTCATCTCTCTTTGATTTGTTTTTATAGTTTCAATTTCCTTGGAAATATATTCTTTGTGTGCATTGCGTTGTTTTCTGAGCTCCCTAAATTGCCTTTCTGTGTTTTCTTGTATATCTCTGAGTATTTTTAGGATTTCTATTTTAAATTCTCTGTCATTTAGGTCCAAGGTTTCCAATATATTAAATTTTTTCTCCATAGATTTTTCCTCATTTATCTGTGCTACCTCTCTTTCTTTTGTATCCATGATATTCGATTTCCTTTTCCTTAATGGCATCTGAGGGTGGTTTTGTTGATAGTGCTTTGTGTTTAGTGTGAAACTTCTGAAGGCTCCAAGGATAGATTTTTCTGTCTCTGGTTGAAGGTCTTGGTGAATTTTTGGGGAGATTTATTGGAATTGCTCCTTATGGCCCCATTTCTCTGATGTCACTCTGGGCATATATTTGAAAGGCAAACTCTCATTTCCTCATCAATACATTGAAGAATTCCTCTCTTTTTACTCTTAATTGTGTTGAGTGCTTAAAAGCCCCACCATACATATGATTTTAACTTTACACCAAACAAACTATAGAAGAAACTTGCTTCCAGTCTTTCTGGGGAACATGGGGGTTAGTGTAAACAATCCAGCACCACAGCTTAACAGCCTTTTGCAACCTAATCAGGCAAGTGAGATGAGGCTTGAGCAGACTGTCTGCTTACAGCCAATTTCCCACACCTCTGTTCCCCCAAAATCTAACAGGCACATATTTCTCTGAAATACCATAGGGCACCCCTGGAAATCTTCTGGGGTGCACCAGTGTGCCCTGGAACACACTTTGAGAACCATTGGAGTAAGGTTTAAAATCCAAAATTTATAAGAAACTTATAAAACTCAACACCAAAAACCCCCAAACAATCCAATTAAGAAATAGGCTAAGGATTCGTGTAGACACTTCTCCAAAGAGGCCATACAGATGACCAATAGACATGTGAAAAGATGCTCAATGTCACTAATCATCAGAGAAATGCAAATTAAAAGGTAAGGTTTCATTGTTGTGGTTTTTGTTTGGGGGACTGTTATTGATGCTACAAGAAAGATACAAGGAAATAGAAAGATTGTAGCAAAATGAAGAGTAAGAAAACAAAATAGTAGCAAACTACCCAAACATTAAAATAATTATCTAAGCAGAATGATATTAAAACCCAGCCACAGATTTTCCTGGCTGCTGCAGTGTTTATAGGACATGTGCATCCTGTTCCTTTTCATCACGGGGCAGTTAGACAATGCTTCTCTGAGTCTCAGCCATAGGTGTAACGTCAAGAGCACTGTGGCAAAGGCCCCAGGGTCTTGTGTAGGCAGATCCATCATTACACTTAGGTTTTTCCACCAAGGCCAAGTAAAATAACTTGTCTATATCTTCTTATCTGAGAATGTTAAACACAGTGCCATGCACATGGTGAGCTCCCAGTGAGTGGTAGCTTGGCCTTTATTTTCCTTTGCTAGTCCTTTCCTCCCAGTCTGTTTTTATTAAAGAATCAGATCTTCACTTCCCCTCCTCCTTAGCCTTGGGCCCTTTGGCTTTACTCCCTGGGCAGGCCCTGCTGCTCTGGGACAGGAAAAAGTGGCTGCTTTTACTGTCGTCTCCTTGCTCTTCTACTGGCTTTCTTTGACCTGAGTGCTCCAGCCCTAGCTATCGAGAATTTGGTGACGTTTGGTGTAAAGCGCTCTGAGGTCCCACTCAGAGTCTGGTATACTCAAATGAGGGAACTCAAGAGAGTTCAAATAAAGTGCATTTTGTAAAAGTGCAAGCAGCATAAGAGGTGCTAGCAAAGGGTAGTGAAGTAATGCTAAATCAGACAGTGGAGACCTGACACTAACCCTCGGCCTGAAGGGGTGTGGGGCAAGGGGTGGGAGCAGTACAACAACTGCTCTGCAGGTGATATGGCCCAAAGCCTAAGGTCCTAGGATAAATACCTGAAACTCATCCTTCTGCCCTCCAGCCCCTGCCATTGCCTTCCAACAGGAAGCTGGAAGACAAGAGAAGACATTGAGGTTGTCCATCAAGAGTCAACCTCCAGGGCAATGAGAGAGCAGACAGAGAAAGATGGAGGCTGGATGTGTAGGGGCAGGTGGAAAATATCCCCACCTATGAACCACTCTCCTCTGCCTTCCCACCATCCTAGACAATAAAGGATCAGATAAATCCAACCTTTTAGAATTACAAATGCCTTTGAAAGTAGAATAAGTGAAGAGGAGAGTCACACTGGAAAGTACAGTTTGCTTTCAAGGCAAAACAAGTAAGATTCTTCCTGTATGGTCTCCAACCCTTCACTTCTCTGAATGATCTTCCTACTCAAGACAGTGTTGGATGAATGGCTCTACATTGTTAGTCCAAGAGATCATGTGTTTCTTCCAGCTGGAGTGTTTTACCATTCCCTCTCTGCCGACACATGTCTAGACCCAGCTCAAAATCTCAGTACTCACAGGAAACCTTTGATTCATTGCACTTTGTTTCATTTATCACTTCTTTCTCCCTGGCCTCCAGTACTTAAATACTGTATTTATTCATAATCGTTAAACACAGGTTATGTGTATGAACATATTCTTGTATTTAGTCAGCTGCTTCATTGAAAAGTTAGTTATCTTTTTAATGTGTAAATATTTTATTGATTCTAGTAGTGATGCTGGAGATTGTGACTTTTCTCAAGCTGCTAACACCCCTCTAATTCTTGGCTTCTATCTACTCCAGGAAGTTTCTTCATCCATCTATTTAGCCTCCACCCACCCACCCATTCATTATCCAAATATTTATATATATCAGGAAGCTACTGTGTGCTTGATGCTATGGTTACACCTACCTGTAAATAAAATGGACATATATCTTCCATCCAGAATCTTTGGAAGAAGTTATACATAAGTTAAGACTGATACTGATTTCCTGATCTCTTTTATGACCCATGGTTTTAAGTTTCTACTTTAGCCCTCCACCTTTAATTTATATTTGTACAAGCAATTTTGGGAAGTTCCTCCTTTCTGTAGGAATACTTCCCCATTCAGGCCCTATGCTGTTCCCCTCTCCACTGTGAGTTGAGTTTTCCTAAGAACTGATAAAGAAGCTTCTTAGAGCAAGTATGTTAGATGGATGGGGACACGTCTCTGGTATGGACAGAGCAGGAGGAACTTTTTTCAGCATTACCAGATGGAACTTAAAATTGTTTTTCTAGGGCCACTTTCTCAAATGTTTTAATTTTGGGAACTATTTAAACTCTTAAAATTATTAAATACACTGAATAGTTTTTATTTATATAGGCTATATAAAACTACTGTATTAGGAACTAAAAATAAAAAATTAACATATTTATCAATTCATTAAAATAACAAGCCTATTACATGCAACACGAAAAACCAATTGAAAATAAAATAATTATTTTCTAAAATAAATGTAGTGTGAGGAATGGTATTTTACTTTTGAGGAAATTTTTAATATCTGACTGTATAGAAGGTTCTTATATTAGTTTCTACATTCAGTCTAAGTATGTTGATTGAATTATATGCTGAAAATCTGGCCTCACATAGATATGCAGTTAGTAAAAAGTAGTATTTTAACAAACTTTTTCAGGTAATTGTGGATATTCTTCTTTGCTATCACACCAAATTTCAGTCAACAGTAAATTCCTCAAAGAGTAGTTGCAAGGTGGTATCTGAAACCACATTTTATCTATAAATTGTAGGAAGCTATCAGTTCATGGTGATAGATAAAAGTTTTCCAAAATTCTAATTTTTATTTTCAATCTCAAGTTTAGTCATTGGCAACAAATATACTGGTTATTTTTCTGGAAGTGTTATGCTCACTTAATTTAGTTTCGGAAGAATATCTGCTGGATACCCAGGTCTAAATAATCACAGTTTGCCAGTTGTTCTTTTAAGAAACAATGTTATTCCATGAAAAAAATGACTCATTTACTAGCAACTTGAACAATCACACACATTTTTTGCCCTGGAGACAATTCTCGTACTTTCGTATGCAGCACAAGGGCTGTATGCATACTTCCCATTTTGCTATGCAGAATATTAAAACTATGTGTATAAAAAAAGTTGTGACTTAATAAAATAAATAATGTTTACTGCTTCATCATCAATATTCTTAAGGGTTTTTGTTTGCTTTAACCTTTTGTGAGTAGTGGTGAAAGATATGAAAGCTACTAGAATTGTGTCTTTGCCTCGGTTTGGGCTAAGGTGTTCATGGTTTTATCTGTCATTGCTTTGGGACAATCAGTATAAATGTCAACTAAACAAAAAAGTAAATGATGTCTCAATGTGATTATGAAAATAGTTTGGACTTTGAGGACCCCTTGAAAGCATCTCAGTTGTTTCCTAGGACCTGTGGACTACAGTTGTTCTAAGAAAACAATTTCATCAATGTTAATGGGGTAGAAAAATTTTTATTGGATCTGGAAAACTAACCACTTTGTATAACAAATCTTCATGGTAAAAAAATACACTCTGAATCTCAACACCTAGCTTATTAAGAAACTTTGGTAATTTACTCCATTTATAAGTTGGGGATGGCCTATATGTCAATACTTTGCATAGTGCACCTGTTTCCTAATTTACATGATGTTTAGCTTCTTGAAAGAAAGTAATTAAGAAACACTTAGAACTAATTTTCTTTCAAGAATTAAAGGAAAAGAGACACATTTCAGTGAGTTAGACAAAAATCAAGTTATGTCTTTTTGCTATAATGTACTAATATTCTCAGTAAAACATTTCTAGGCAAAGTGAATATAGTAATTCTATATTTTCCAAAATTCTAGTTTTTATTTTCAATCTCAAGTTTAGTCATTTCAATATATTTTATATAGTTATTGCATTTCCTCCATATAAATGGAACACTTCTTTTTCAGCAGTTGATGACTTAACTAATTTATAATAATCCAGTTTTATATTTTTAGGGGTGAGTATGTTTGTGGTATATGTATGTATATATATATAAATTTATATTGTGCAATAACACATACAAAGACATATATTAACAAGTGAGAAGAGTGGCCCATGCCAAGGTAGGGAGAGAAATCAGAGGGAAAGCAAGTAAGAAGCCTTGTATAAACTATTGAGAATATGTCAGCTCAACCACCAGCATTTGAAAGCCAAAGAAATTTGATATGTTTAATAATTATATATATTATTTATGAAGATACAGGATTACATCTATCTATAACCAGTCCTGTATTGTTCTGACTGGCTTTATGAAGGGGAAGCATGCAGAAACAACTGTAAATTCTATTGTCTCTTCCTTTTTTCCAACCCACATTATCTTTTTAAAAAGTTTTATTTCATAAATTTTCAAATATTTGTAAAAGTATAATAAACCCGTATGAGCTTGTCACCATTGAGATTCAATAACTGAACATTTTGTCAAACTTGTTTTATTTTTCCTTTTCTCTTTCCTATATCTTAACGTGATTCTCAATTTATCATTTTATCCCTAAACTCTTCAGGATGCATCTCTAAAAATAATATTTTCCTTTTTCAATGTGCTTCGTAAGCGCCACTTGAATTAAATGGGGAGTGCCTCTTATTGGTTCTTCCTTGGGGTACTAGCTGAGGTTTTTTTTTTGTTTTTATTTTTTTATTTTATTTTTATTTTTTATTAAATTTAATGCAGTGACATTGATAAATCAGGGTACAAATGTTGAGAGAAAACATCTCTAGATTATTTTGACATTTGATTGTGTTGTATACCCCTCCCCCAAAGTTAAATTGTCTTCTGTCACCTTCTATCTGGTTTTCTTTGTGCCCCTCTCCTCCCCCAACCCCTCTCTCCTTCTTCACCCCATCCCCCCTCCCCCCACCCCCCACCCCTGTTGTCATCACATTCTTGTTCATGTCTCTGAGTCTCATTTTTATGTCCCTTCTATGTATGGATTCATATAGTTCTTATTTTTTTTTCTGATTTACTTATTTCACTCTGTATAATGTTATCAAGGTCCATCCATGTTATTGTAAATGATCTGATGTCATCATTTCTTATGGCTGAGTAGTATTCCATAGTATATATGTACCAAAGCTTTTTAATCCACTCGTCCTCTGACGGACACTTGGGTTGTTTCCAGATCTTCGCTTTTGTGAACAATGCTGCCACAAATATGGGGGTGCATTTCTCCTTTTCGAGCCGTTCTATGGTGTCCTTGGGGTATATTCCTAAAAGTGGGATAGCTGGGTCAAAAGGCAGTTCGATTTTCAGTTTTTTGAGGAATCTCCATACTGTTTTCCACAGAGGCTGCACCAGTCTGCATTCCCACCAGCAGTGCAGGAGGGTTCCCTTTTCTCCACATCCTCGCCAGCACTTATTCTGTGTTGTTTTGTTGGTGAGCGCCATTCTGACTGGTGTGAAGTGATATCTCATTGTGGTTTTAATTTGCATTTCTCTAATGATTAGTGATGTTGAACATTTTTTCATATGCCTGTTGGCCATTTGTAAGTCCTCTTTGGAGAAGTGTCTATTCATCTCTTTTGCCCATTTTTGGATTGGATTGTTTGTCTTCCTGGTGTTGAGATTTACGAGTTCTTTATAAATTTTGGTTATTAACCCCTTATCAGACGTATTGTCAAATATGTTCTCCCATTGTGTAGTTTGTCTTTTTATTCTGTTCTTGTTGTCTTTAGCTGTGCAAAAGCTTTTTAGTTTGATATAGTCCCATTTGTTTATCCTGTCTTTTATTTCACTTCCCCATGGAGATAAATCATCAAATATATTGCTCCAAGAGATGTCGGAGAGCTTACTGCCTATGTTTTCTTCTAAGATGCTTATGGTTTCACGACCTACATTTAAGTCTTTTATCCATTTTGAGTTTATTTTTGTTAGTGGTGTAAGCTGGTGATCTAGTTTCATTTTTTTGCAGGTAGCTGTCCAATTTTCCCAACACCATTTGTTAAAGAGGCTGTCTTTATTCCATTGTATTTCCTTGCCTCCTTTGTCAAATATCAGTTGTCCATAGAACTGTGGGTTTATTTCTGGGTTCTCTGTTCTGTTCCATTGATCTATATGCCTGTTCTTATGCCAGTACCAGGCTGTTTTGAGTACAATGGCCTTGTAGTATAACTTGATATCAGGAAGTGTGATATCTCCCACTTTATTCTTCTTTTTTAAGATTGCTGAGGCTATTCGTGTTCTCTTTTGGTTCCATATAAATTTTTGGAATATGTGTTCTGTATCTTTGAAGTATGTCATTGGTATTTTAATTGGTATTGCATTGAATTTATAGATTGCTTTGGGTAATATAGACATTTTAATGATGTTTATTCTTCCTAACCATGAGCACGGTATATGCTTCCAATTGTTTGTATCTTCCTTGATTTCTTTTATCAATGCTTTGTAATTTTCCGAGTACAAGTCTTTAGTCTCCTTGGTTAAGTTTATTCCTAGGTACTTTATTTTTTTGGTTGTAATTGTGAAGGGGATTGTTTCCTTAATTTCTCTTTCTGACTCTTCATTGTTGGTGTATAAAAATGCTTCTGATTTCTGAGTATTGATTTTATATCCTGCCACTTTGCTGAATTCATCTATCAGGTCCAGTAGCTTTTTGACTGAGACTTTAGGGTTTTCTCTATACAATATCATATCATCTGCAAATAATGATAGTTTTACTTCTTCTTTTCCCACTTGAATTCATTTTATTTCTTCTTCTTGTCTGATAGCTGTGGCTAGAATTTCCAGAACCATGTTAAATAAGAGTGGTGAAAGGGGGCACCGCTGCCTTGTTCCTGATCTTAAGGGGATTGCTTTTAATTTTTGCCCATTGAGTATGATGTTGGCTGTGGGTTTCTCATAGATGGCTTTTATCATGTTGAGGTATGTTCCCTGTATTCCCACTTTGCTGAGAGTTTTGATAATGAATGGGTGCTGGATTTTATCAAATGCTTTTTCTGCATCTATTGAAATTATCATATGGTTTTTCTCCTTCTTTTTGTTTATGTGATGAATCACATTGATTGATTTATGAATATTATACCAGCCTTGCCTCCTCAGAATAAATCCCACTTGATCATGGTGTATGATTTTTTCCATATATTGTTGGATCCAGTTTGCTAATATTTTGTTGAAGATTTTAGCATCTATATTCATCAGAGATATTGGCCTATAATTTTCTTTCTTTGTGTTGTCTTTGCCTGGTTTTGGAATCAGAATTATGCTTGCCTCATAAAAGGAACTTGGAAGTGTTCCTTCCTCTTGAATTTTTTGAAATAGTTTGAGAAGGATAGGAGTTAGTTCTTCTTTGAATATTTGGTAGAATTCTGTTGTGAAGCCATCGGGCCCTGGACTTTTCTTTGTTGGGAGTTTTTGATAACTGTTTTGATCTCCTTTGTTGTAATTGGTCTGTTTAGGTTTTCTGATTCTTCCAGATTGATTTTTGGAAGATTGTATGTTTCAAGGAATTTGTCCACTTTATCTAGGTTGTCTAGTTTTTTTGGCATACAGTTCTTCATAGTATTTTCTTACAATATTTTGTATTTCTGTTGTGTCAGTTGTTATTTCTCCTCTCTCATTTCTAATTTTATTTATTTGAGTCCTCTCTCTCTTTTTCTTGGTGAGTCTAGTTAAAGGTTCATCAATCTTGTTTACCTTTTCAAAGAACCAGCTCCTAGTTTCATTGATCTTCTGTATTGTTTCTTTAGCCTCTATGTCATTTATTTCTGTTCTGTTCTTTATTATTTCCTTCCTTCTACTATATTTGGGCTTTACTTGCTGTTCTTTTTCTAATTCTTTTAGATGCAGGGTTAAGTTGTTTATTTGAGCTTTTTCTAGCTTCTGAAAGTGTGCCTGTAGTGCTATGAACTTCCCTCTCAGCACTGCTTTCGCTGTGTCCCATAAATTTTGAGTGGTTGTATGCTTGTTGTCATTCGTTTCTAGGAATTTTTTAATTTCTTCTTTGATCTCATTCTTAATCCATTCATTATTTAACAACCTGCTATTTAGTTTCCATGTGTTTGAAAATTTTTGAGCTTTTCTGTTGTGATTCATTTCTAGTTTCATGCCGTTGTGATCAGAGAAAGTGCGTGATACGATTTCAGTCTTCTTAAATTTGTTGAGAGCACTTTTGTGCCCTAATATGTGGTCTATCCTAGAGAATGTACCATGAGCACTTGAAAAGAATGTATATTCTGCTGCTTTAGGGTGAAAGGTTCTGAAGATATCTATTAAATCAAGTTGATCTAGTGTTTCCAATAAGTCTGCTGTTTCTTTCTTAATTTTCTTTCTTGAGGATCTATCTAGTGGTGTTAGTGGGGTATTGAAATCCCCTACTATTATAGTATTGCTGTTGATCTCGCCCTTTAAATCCATCAAGGTCTGCTTTATATATTTGGGTGCTCCTATATTAGGTGCATAGATATTTATAATAGTTATATCTTCCTGTTGGATTACTCCCTTTATCATTATGTAGTGGCCTTCTTTATCTCTTACTATATCCTTTGTTTTAAAGTCCAATTTGTCTGATATAAGTATTGCTACCCCAGCTTTTTTTTCATTTCCGTTTGCATGAAACGTTTTTTTCCATCCTTTTACCTTCAATCTATGTGTGTCTTTTGTTCTAAGGTGTGTCTCTTGTAGACAACATATGTATGGGTCCTGTTTTCTTATCCATGCAGCTACCCTATGTCTTTTGATTGGATCATTTAACCATTTACATTTAAGGTTATTATTAATATGTAGTTGTTTATTGCCATTTTCTTCTTTAAAGGTGTATTCCTTTTTTTTGCTGTATTCTTTTCCCACTTTGATCTGTTTACAACAGGCCCCTTAACATTTCCTGCAGCATTGGTTTGGTTCTAATGAATTCCTTGAGTTGTTTTTTGTCTGGGAAGCTTTTTATTTCTCCTTCGATTTTAAACGATAGCCTTGCTGGGTAAAGTAGTCTTGGTTGTAGGTTCTTGTTCTGCATTACTTTGAATATTTCTTGCCATTCCCTTCTGGCCTCAAGTGTTTCTGTTGAGAATTCAGATGTCATCCTTATGGGGGCTCCTTTGTAGGTGATAACTTTTTTTTCTCTTGCAGCTTTTAATATTTTCTCTTTATCGCTTAGCTTTGGTATTTTAATTATGATGTGTCTTGGTGTAGGTTTCTTTGGGTTTCTCTTTAATGGAGTCCTCTGTGCTTCTTGGATTTGTGAGAGTTTCTCTTGCATTAATTTAGGGAAGTTTTCAGCTATGATATGATTGAACAAAGTCACTAGCCCTTGTTCTTTTTCTTCTTCTTCAGGAACCCCTATGATGCGGATGTTATTTCTCTTCATGTTGTCACAGAGCTCTCTAAGAGTTTCCTCTGACTTTTTGAGTCTCTTTTCTCTTTTCTTCTCTGCTTTCATGCCTTCATTCCAGTTGTCCTCTAACTCACTGATTCGTTCCTCTGCTCTATCTATCCTGTTTTTAATTGCTTCCATTGTGGTCTTTATTTCTGATATTGTATTTGTCATCTCCAACTGATTCTTTTTTATACTTGCTATTTCTTTATTTAGGTTTCCATACTGACCCTCCATTGTTGTTCTAAGATCCCTAAGCATCCTTACAATCATTATTTTGAACTCCGCATCTGGAAGTTTGATTATTTCCATATCACTCAGTTCATCTCTCGAAGGTGTCTCTTGTGGTTTCATTTGGATTGCACTCCTTTGTCTTCTCATCCTCTTTTTTGGGTGTTTTATTTATAGAGTTGGTTGAGTCTAGGCTTGGTGTTGTCTGCCTCCAGTTTTCAGTTGTGTTATTTCTAGGTCTTCTTGGGTTGGTATCAGCTGTTATCTGTAATCTACTTTGGGATTTGGGCAGCTTTGAAGTCTTGATTTGTTTGTTTTCTTAACAGGTGATAGTCTTGTTTACTGATCTCAGCAGGGGGCTTCCTTGAAACTGTATCCAGGAATGCAATGGGTGTAACCTGAGACTCTTTAGCAGGCTAATCTCACTGGGGGCAGGGTGTTTTCTCAGCTTCAGTAGGGGGAGGTGTATCTCAGATCTCCATGGAGACCTGAGTTACTGCCCCTCCTCCCCACTTCTTGTTTTCAGCTGTGTCTTGTTGCGCTGATTGGAGCTGGAGAGATGTCCGGAGATCTCTGATCCGGAAGCACTTCAGCTCTGTTTTGTGAGAGGTTCAGTCCCTCCCCCAGCTATGGCCACCTCCAGCATGGATGACTCAGCCCTTTTTGCTCATTTCTTGCATTCCTTAGCCCCTCACAGTCTGTCCCTCTCCCTGTCCTCTCCACCTGGGAGATAAGCTGGTCCTTTCAATGCACCTCGCTCCCTGGTCACCAGGCAAGTGGCTGTGAGCAGTAGTTTCTGCTCCCCTCCCTCCGAGATCCTCTCTGGGCTCTCAGCCCCACCCCACCCCCTCCGTTCCGGCAAGCAGAGGAGGTTCAGGGGCTCCCTACCAGGACTCCTGTGGTTTCTTCTTTGCTCCTTGGTTTTTGAGAGCCATTCTTGCAGTTCAGAGTTGGTTTTTCATGCTGATTTTTCCTAAATTGATTTGTATTCCAGTTTGGTGGTGAGAGCTGGGTGTCTGTGCATCTGCCTACTCTGCTGCCATCATACTAGCTGAGGTTTTCCAGGAATGCTTTTCCTTAAAAGCAAAACACACTTATGCTTGAAATACAAACATGTTCAATGTCACCTCAGAATATCTGAATAGAACAGCACACATGGCATTAGTTAGGTGAATGGGGGCAGAGTCTTGACAGGCATCATGCTCTAAGGAGAGACGTCTGGTATTGAATTGTCCCATAGCACTCTGAATACATGTCTCTCCACTCCTCTTTGTTTTAGTTTTTTTTAAATATTTTAAAATTATTATTTATTTTGATAAACAAAAATTGTATATATTTAAAGTATATAGTGTGGATATTTTGATACATATGTATATATGATATATGTATACACATACATACATTATAAAATGATTAACACAGTTCAACAAATTAACACATTCATTATCTCCCATAATTACCTTTTTTTTTGTGTGTGTGTGTGTGTGTGTGTATGTGTGTGTGGTGAGAACACTTAAGATGTATTCTCTTAGCAGGTTTCATGTACAATATACAATATGTTATTATTAACTGTAGTCACCATGCTTTACCTATGTCTCCAGAAATTAATTCATTTTACAACTGAATGCCCGTACTCCATAATCAGTATCTTCTCTTTTCTTAAACCCTTCTGGCTTCTGGTAACCACTATTTTACTCTCTGTTATTGTAAGTTTAACTTGTTTTCTAGATTCCACATGTAAGTGATATCACACAGTATTTGTCTTTCTGTGGCTGGCTTATTTCACTTAGTATAATGTCCTCCAGGTTCACTTGTATTGTCACAAATGGCAGGACTTCCTTCTTTTTAAAAGCTGGACAGTATTCCGTTGTACATCTACATGTCTCTATCTCTGTCTCTATCTCTATCTCTCTCTCTGTCTCTATTCACAATCTTCTTTATCCATTCATCTATTGATAGACACTTAGGTTGTTTCCACATTATGGCTACTGTGAAAATGCTGCAGTGTATCTCTTTTCTGTTGCATTGATCTATATATCTGTTTTTATGTCCATACCATACTGGTTTGATTACTATAGCTTTGTAATATGGTTTGAACTCTGTAAGTATAATGTCTCCTATTGTGTTCTTGTTTAAGATAGTTTTAGCTATTTTGTAGTTCCATACAAATTTTGGGGTTTTAGAAAATATTTCTGTGAAAAATGTCATTGGCACTTTGATAGGGATTGTATTGACTGTAGATTGCTTTGCATGGAATGGACATTTAAACAATATGAATTCTCCCAGTCCATGAACATGAACATGGGAACGTATCTTTTCATCTCTCGTGTCTTCTACATGCATGGTGGTAGAGGTCAGCAAACCCACCTGGCATTGTGCATGTGCACAGCTGCAAAGACTGGGCTGGCTGCAGGCAGTGTGGCCCTTCTGGACTCTGGAATTGGGGTGCTGTGTAGGCACTGGCTAAGGCAGGTCAAGTGGGGTGAGGTGATAGGTGAATGCAAGAACTCAGGAAGCTAGTGTCTGTAAATCCCAACACATGTGGGGTCCTCGGGAGAGAGCTGTAGGGAGTCATCGATGGTGGCTGGGCTGGCTATTGGTTTTCTCAGTGGTGATAGCTGCTGGAGTCCTTCGCCTTCCTGGCCACTGGGAACACGGGAGTGCCCACCTCAGGTGATTCTGATAGTCCTTGTTTGTAGCTGTCTCCAAACAGCTCAGCTTTGCTGGTCTTGTGTGGGGTGACATCAGAAAGATCCTTTGTAAAGGGCCCCGAGAGGTGAGGGTAGCTGGTTGCTCATCATGCTCCCCTTTTTCCAATGAGGGGAACTCTGTTGGACCATAAAATTCCCTCCTGGTACAGAGCAGTGCTGGCCTGGGGATGGGACGGTGCAAGCACAGTGCAGTGGTTCTTTTCAGCCGTTCTGTGTTGTTGCTCTCAGAGTTCTGTTCCCCTGTGATACTGAAGCTTCAGTGCACTCCTGAGCTGCCTCAGAGCTGTTTCCATTCACAGATAACTAGTGAGTTGTCTTATGTGGGGACAGAAGCTGATATGTCTTGCTGCACCATCTTGCTGATGTCACTCTTTAGTTACTAAATTGAACTAAACCATCTTGAACGCTGACAGGTCAGATTAGTACACGATGAAGTTTCCAGTTTGGGATGCCATCTTTCCCTTTGTTTTCTTTTAGAACTCTAGGATGGCTCAGGCTAACACTGTCCTAAGAGAAATGTTCATCTGCCTCCCACCTCCAAGGGGGGAGACACTTGTCAGAGCAGCCCCCACTTCCTGCTTCCCACGTGTGTGGGGGTGTGTGGGTGAGGGCCTCAGTAGGGCCAGCCCGCTGTGCTGCTGCCCACTGCAGTGCTGGAGAAAGGATGATGTCACTCCAGAGGCGCCAGCCTGGACAAATCAGTGGCTCCACTTCATTTTGCTGCGCTGGTACCACACGCACCGTCCTTCTCAGGGAAAAGACCTGGGACTAGCGACTCTTACAGTACCATTCTGATGCTCTAAACCAACTCACCATACAGACAGTCTCCTTGAATCCAGTCTGGACTTCCCTCTATCTAGAAGCAATTTTATTTCTAGAGCTTTCTTGGCCTTCTTTGCCACTAAAGTTTGGTTAGAGAAGTTCTACTTCAGGTTGCCTGAGGTCCTTGTCTTGGACAGTTGATGGGTAAGTAGTTTCCTTCTAAATGCTGTGTGCTCTATACTGGAATTAAATTCTCCTTCCAGAGTGAAAATCTCTGCATAGCAGCCTGATTGGGTCGAACAATACTTTGTTACATGCTAATCCCAGGATGCTAGCTGCCTACTGTTCTTCCTTTGCTTTAGGTGTTCCATTGCAGAGCCAAGAAGTTGAATTTCTTTGTATTAAAATGGATATGAGAACACAGATGCACAAAAACAAATAAATAAAATAATTCATTGCACTTCCAGAACATATAACTTAATTAAAAGTACTCTGAGAAGTGGATGTATTTCATTTCAGTAACTACACATAAGGGTGTGTGTTGCTTAGGTAGGGAACTCTTCAGGATTGATTGGGGCTGCCTCCTATTTCTTTTTAATCCCCCTGGGACAGCTCAGAGTTGAACCTTTATAAACCTTGGTGACTGACCGCCTCCGGTGGAGAGCTTGTCACTTCTGAAAGCCGAAGTAACTCTTTGGTGACTCAGATGCAATTTTGTTACTTTCGACAAAGAGCTCACTACAGAGTTCTGAAAGACTCATGGCTTAATCTCTGTGAGAGAGGTTGCTAAGCAACTGAGAAGCTGAGTGTTCAGACCTCCACACACCTTTTGTCCATGTGTGCCCTTGTAGCCATTATGGCTTCTCCTGTCATCTCCTAAATCCACACCTCAGGATCCCTTGCTGTTTCAGAAGCCAGACTGAAATCTTCACTTCCCCACTGGACAAGTCTGTCTTTGCTGCATATCCTTGAAGTTAATATATATCATCTAAATATATTGTCAATTTCTGGTTTCTAGCTTTCTAGCCTTTTTCAATGGAAATAGAGTATATAATTTATTTTTCTCAGGTTTCTGCAAACTGGGGGTACATTGAGATCATGAGAACAGAACCAACAGCATTTCTCTGTCTTCACTAGAATTGCTGCAAATTACACCTACTAAGAACTCTCAGCTGGCTCATGAGACAGCGGTGTCCTTTGTGGCCTTTTTATCTTCAGCCATTTTCACTTTTCTTGCTCTAGGTGTTGGTTTTGCAGGTACCCCAGGGGCCTTTTGATCCATTGCAGGATTAAAGTACGAAACTTGGCCATAGGATGCTTTCTGCAACCTGTTCTTAGCAGATAGGAACCTATTGAAATTATACACTTTGGTCTCAGATTTGCAGGACATTCTAATTGTTATTTAGTACTGGGATAGTGCCACATCTACTGAAGTATTATTTAATAACCATACCATGGTATAAAAGGAACTGCATGTTTACTTCTGTCTTCTGGGGAGCATGAATCCCAGAAGCATTTCCCATATCCACCGCTCAGGTCTTTGCAGCCCTCAGATCTTTGCCTCCCTCACTGCCCAGAGCTTCTCATCACCACTTGCTCCTGTTACCAGACCCTATTGCCCTTTCTTCTTCTCTCCCCTCCCTTTTCATTATTATTATTATTATTATTATTATTATTATTATTATTATTATTTGTTTTGTAACTCACTATAAGATTTGGTACTTCCTTTCATTTCTGTTCCAGATCCTGCCAGACCCAGTGCATTCTCAAATCCTGCAAAGTAAGACAATCTTTCTTTCTGAGGGCAAAGGGTTGGGCAAGGGAATTGATATGTCAATTATAAAATTGTCTCAGGTAGGCTGGAGGAAGGAGAATGTTTGTTGCTATGCTTGCATGCATCAGTTTTAGCCTATGGCACAGAAGTGAGTATTAGTGGTAGAGCAACAGGTAATAGAGGTTATAAGCAAGAGCCCTGGAGTTCAAACTTTGCCCTCAAACGCTACCTCCACCACAAATGCTCATCAAGACCCTGGGCAAGTTATTTAACATCTTTGTTTCAGTTTCCTCATCTGTAAAATGGAGTTCGGTGAGGCTGAATGAGATAATTCATGTTAAGTGTTCAGTAAATGTCAGCAGCTGTTATATTATTGGCATCACCTTTTCTGTCCAGAGCCTGACAATTCTGGTCCAGCTTTGCAGAAGAGGAAGCATCGATGTGGGATCAGAGGGCAATCTGGCAAGTACAGACCTGCTACACTTGAATTCTCCCCTTCCCTCTGACCATGGCTAGTCTTCTGTATGTTCTGTGCTTCTTCCTCAAGAAAAACTGTCTCCAAGATGCATCTGCAAAGACATGCCTGCCAGCTCAGACTCCAGACCCCCAGCAGGGCCTGAGCCACAGGGGACACACAGCTCCTTTTATCATGGCGAGACCTCTTGTTGCAAGTGGAAACACAAAGGCCTGGAGTCCTGAGCCTGAGATTCTTGTTGTGGTCCACACTGATTAAGTTGCACAAATTGCTGCTTTGAGTCTCAGTTTCCCAATCTATAAAATGAGGACACGGGGGCAACATTTATAAAGTCTATCTTTAAAACAATTATAATCCTGTTGTTACAGAGCCATTGGATGTGGGTGCTGTTCCCCAGCCTACCTGTGGACTATTGTTGAAGTCCTCTAGGTGAGCAGAGCCCTGGTGCTGGGTAGGAGTCACTCCACAAAGACTCGCTCTTCCCTCTGAAGTTCCCCTAATCCCGAGCACATCATCAGAAAAATTGCTCTATGCATGCATTTATGATCTATGAGTCATGGGCCCAGCTGTGATAACTGAAGATAACCCAAAAAGTTTTTATTAAGTGAAGAATAAAAAGTAATTTGGTGCAAAGCACTAGTTCTCATGCTCCAATATTTTTTACCCTCTGTCAGTTCCATTGGGCAAATAATGTGCACTGACTCCCACCAGCTGCCCACTGGCCACACAGCCTTTGCTTTGTCATGGCTGCCTAAAGCTGGCCACTGGTGGCTTCCTGATTGTGCCAACAATTGTTCCTGGGCCAGGAGTGAATAATGCACAAGAAGAATGTTCTTTCTCTTCCAAATGGTCACAAATGACCTGCCACAGCATAATAATGTATGTGAACTTTTCCATAATGGTCAGGAAAGGTGGTTTGAATTTTGCAATCAATACTTTGATAGCTTGTGGTATTTTACTCCATTAGAACCTATTTTCCAGAAGACATCTTCATCTCCTTAAAATGAATTCTTCTCTTCTCCTTATTGAACCAAAGTCTATTCATAGCTTTCTCTGACAACTCCAGCCTACTTAGAATATCCCAGACTTTTACTGCTCTTAATCTTATATGATTTTACATGCAATTTATGTTTTCATTTGTAAGGCACTTTTCCCGTAAGCTAGACTGCCAGTTCTCTGAGTAGGAATCATATCTTTTGCTTCCCTGTATTGGGTAAGTGTTGGACAGTGAATATATATGTCTTAGCTTATAGATAAATGTTTGCATTCATGGTATTGGTGGGTGGATACAAGACCAAGATAATATACTTGTTAGTTTTCCCTATATAACCAACAATCTCAAAATATCAGTAGCTTACAACAGTAAACATTTATTTTTCTCTTGTAGCCTGTGGTTTGGCTGATGTAGGCTGAGCTTGGCTGGACCAGGCTGGACTCCAAGCTTCTGGCTGGGTTTGGGTCTTTTTTTACATGTCTTCTTTCTGGGGCCTCATCAATCAATATTCCTGTGGTGTGTTCTTCACCCATGAATATTGCATGACTCAGAGCATGGTACATGGCTCTGCTAACATCAGTGAGGCAGGGAAGTTTCTTCACCTACTGTGGCTGAAAACACTGCAACATTTCTTATGATGTCAAGAGCTGGGAACAAAAATTGATCTACTACATATAGCTAAGTCATTGTTCTTCGACCTGGAAGAGGACCTATAAGATTATCCACACTGGTCCCTTGCCTCCTGGTATATAAACTTGCACTCCAATTCTAGTTCGAGAACAGGCAGCATCAGCATCATCTGGGAACTTACTAGAAATGCAGACTCTTAGGCCCCACCACAGACTTACTGAATCAGAATCTGCATTTTAATAAAACCTTCAAGTGATTCATACACACATTGAAATATGAACTTGTCTAAGATAGTGTTTTCATAATATGTTCCATGAAAGACTAACAGGTGCTACAAGGGACAAAATGCTGCCATAATTAAATAAATTTGCAGAATTTTAGGACTTCTCAACACTTTCAACTTACTAATAGAAATGGTAAATCACTGAGCTGAGAGGTTTTTCCATTTCCTAGAGCTTCCATAACACATTACCACAAACTGTGTGTCTTCCTTCCTTCCTTCCCTCTCTCCCTCCCTCTTTCTCTCTCTCTCTCCCTCCCTCCCTCCCTCCCTCCCTCCCTCCCTCCCTCCCTCCCTCCCTCCCTCCCTCCCTCCCTCCCTCCCTCCTTTCTTTTTCTTTCTTTCTTTCTTTCTTTCTTTCTTTCTTTCTTTCTTTCTTTCTTTCTTTCTTTCTTTCTTTTTTTCTTTCTTTCTTTCTTTCTTTCTAGCGGAAGAAAGATAGACTGACTCCTGTATGTGCTCTGACTGCGATCCACCTGACAACCCTGTCTGAGGCTGATGCTCTGCCCATCGGGCCATGCTCGCAACCGAGCTATTTTTAGTGCCTGAGGGTTTATCGAGCCATTCTCAGTGCCTGGGGCCAACATGCTCTAACCAATTGAGCTACAGCTGAGGAAAGGGAAGAGAAAAAGGGAAAGAGAGGGGGGAAGAGAAGCAGATAGTTACTTCTTTTGTGTGCCCTGACCAGGAATCAAACCCAGGAAGTCCACCTGCAGGGCTGACACTTGATCCACTGAGCAAACTGTCTAGGTCCTCAAACTGAGTGTCTTTTTTTTTTGTATTTTTCTGAAGTTGGAAACGGGGAGGCAGTCAGACAGACTCCCGCATGCGCCCGACCAGGATCCACCCGGCATGCCCACCAGGGGGCGATGCTCTGCCCATCTGTGGCGTTGCTCTGTTGCAACCAGAACCATTCCAGCACCCGAGGCAGAGGCCATAGAGCCATCTTCAGTGCCAGGGCCATCTTTGCTCCAATGGAGCCTTGGCTGCGGGAAGGGAAGAGAGAGACAGAGAGGAAGGAGAGGGGGAGGGGTGGAGAAGCAGATGGGCACCTCTCCTGTGTTTCCTGGCTGGGAATCAAACCCGGGAATCCTGCATGCCTGGCCGATGCTCTACCACTGAGCCAACCGGCCAGGGCCTCAAACTGAGTGTCTTAAACTACATAAGTTTATTATCTCATAATTCAAGAGGTCAGAATTCTAAAATCAAGGAGCTGACATGATTGGTTCCTTCTGGAGGCTCTGAGAAGGAATCTGCGCACGTCTGTCTCCTAGCTTCTGAGGCTTGCTTGCTGTCTTGCGTGCTCCTTGGCTTACAGTCATATCACTCCAATCTTTGCTCTGTCATTACAAAGACTTCTTCCCTGTATGTCTCCTCTGTGTTGTGTCTTTTTCTCTTATAAGAACACCCGGCATTGAATTTAAGGCCCACCCTAATCTGATATGATCTCATTTTGACTGAAGTACTTAAGTCTACTAAGCCCCTCTTTCCAAATGAGATTACATTCTGAGATTCTGGGTGGACATGAATTTTTTTTTATGGGGGACAGTATTCAACCCATTATGGAGGTGAGAGGATGAATAAGAAATGAAGCATTCTCTTAACAAGCTTGTCAGGGAACCCACCCTTCACAGACTTTGGTGAAGAATCTGTACCATCCTAGACACTTGGTTGTTGATATTCCTCTGAGAGTTTTTAAGAATGGAACTCTGAAGTTTTATTTTGTAGCCCATTCCAAAGTGACCCCAAATTTCACCTGTAATTATTTATCAGGCATGGAAAACTTGTAGCCTGAGTCACTCAGGTAAATTTTGTTTGGTTATCTCATGAGATTGTATTGAGAAGTAGTTCCATTTTGAGATGAAGTTTTGATATGGTTGTGTATTTGAGATCAGTGATATTTATAAGAAGCTAAAGAAAAACCTACTAGTTTCTATTTTTTCTTTGCGTGAAAAATTAAATACTAGGATTTCACCATTAACTCACCCATGGGACTGTAATGATATCTAATATGAACCAAATGGATAGGATTACAGAGGGTAAGTTTGACAGCCTAGCCTCCATTGTTTGAAATAGAACAGATGACAGTTTCCAAATCAGGGACCTGGGCTCAAAAGCACAAGGACACAGTATCCGGGAACTATTGAAAGTCTTTCTGAATTGGGTTCTGTCTTGGGAACACAAGGTTTAGTCATCACCAAACATACAGGGTGGGGCAAAAGTAGGTTTAACAATGGTTTATATGGGAAATAATCAAATAATTAATAAATAATAATGCAAAGATAACCTCTGTGTTTCACAAACTCACAATTGTAAATCTATCTTTGTCCCACCCTATATGTGCATTTTTAAGAAAAAATTTTCTTGATATAATTATAGATTCATATGCAGTTATAAGAAATAAGAGAATTTACTTGTACACTTTCCTCAGTTTCCCCTCAATGCAACATTTTGCAAAACCCTTTATAACATCACAACTAAGGAATTGACTTTGATACACTTTTCCAACCTTATTCAGAGTTCTTCCGTGTTATTTGTACTCATTTGTTTGTGTGTGCATGCATGTACATACCTGTGTGTGTATTTAGCTCTATAGAATTTTGTCACACAAGTAGGTATGTGTATCTACCACCAAAGCCAAGACATTGAACAGTCCCCGTCACCACAGGAGTCCTCATACTGCTCTTTGGGTACATGCATTTTGAACTTAAATTCTCCAGCAATTGTTCCTGAGTCATCTATGCTCATGGAACCCTGGAATCTATTCTGTTTGGAGTAAACAGCCTCCCCCATGAATTGGCTGGCTCGGAGCACTAGTCAGCACTTGTGCAAGATCACAAAGTCAAAGTGGACAGCAGGGGAGGCAGACCCACGCCCTTGGCCTCCTTCGCATCAGGTACTAACTGAGCTAACTGGCCAGAGATAAGGGCTTCATTTCAAATAACAAATTAACAGTTTCCCATAACTTCATTAATGCACAGCTGTGATTCCATGAAATTGCATCTATGACAAACCGGCTGCACTAAAATTTACTCCACGTAAAATGATTGTGCTAATTACTTTCTCTTTATGCTTTTATAATTTGGCTGACTGGCAATAATAACACTTGCAATGTAGTCATGCACTAATGAGAAAAGTCATCCAATCTCATGCTGTAGGTCATTAGCCAAATGGCTTCCGGGATCAAAGAGCAACTTCCCCCTTTGGTACTGTTGAAGAGGATGGTGGATTGAATGCCTTATTTTGGAGCTTCAGGTACTAATCAAATCTGGATATTGACAGGAGAGAATTTTTCAAGGCCTGGAATCTCTTCAAAGAACTCTTTACCTTTCTCTTTCCAGAAGCAGGCCTCAGAAATGTTATGGAATTGGCAGTTTCTCTTGGTTGTTTTCGATCCCATTATCCTGTGCACACCCATGAGCCCAGCGCTAGCTTGCTAGTTTACATCCTGCCTACATTATAATACTGATTCTCTGCAGGAATGGTACTGTCTAATGCAGTATTCCACAGCTTTTTCAGGGAATGCTTTTGGACTTTACAATGAAAATGGGCTAGGCCCAGGGATGTTAGACATCCTGCAGTCATGGAATAGTGATGCACATCAATAAATTGGTCCCCAACCCGTTAAGTCTTCCAGGTGCTTCTCTAGTCATTCACATAGTTGACAAATCTGGACATAATGACCTGAACCTGAAACCTAACTGCAGAATGCTTGGGAACTCAAAGTATTTGTGTATGGTTTTACATTGACACCAACTTTTCCAGACATGTAACTGCTGTGTAAATAGACAAAAGATATCATTTTTTCTTATTTTGAAGTTGAGCGGTTCACTGTTTTGGGAAACTGACATTACAATGGCAGTGGTCATTTAGGACTTGAAGTTGCTAACTTAGCACATTCGTGTTGGTCAGTGTTGGGGCTGTCGCTGTTCCTGTGACTCTGGGAGGGGTGCTGACTACTGCATTGTATCTTTTAGTTTAGTTCTGCATGAGCAGTGGCCTCTGAAATGCATGCTCTTAGTTCCTTTGCATTTCTCTAGTTCTAATGGTGTAAGAAAGGTGTGTAGGTAGGATATACTATCATTCAATTTTGTCTATGGGTGGTAAAATGGGTTCTAATTTAACATGAATGAAGGGCTTTAAAGGGATAAGAACCATAAGGATGATGTAATTAATAGTAGTAGTAATAATAATAATAATAATAATAATAGTGATAATGACCTTCTTTTCACCAAGACCTTCTCACTTGGGTTATTCTAACAGCTGCTTGGCTAGTCCTTCAACTTCTCATCTCACTTCTACCCCTTTCACTCAGCTGCTGAGTGCTCTTTCTGAGATGAGAGTCAGACCAACTCACCTTTCTGCTCTCTGGTACTTCATCACCTTCATGTGTTCTTAACCTGAGGTGCTCAACAAGGTAGAATTAAATTATAATGCAGTTAAGTCTCTTTGCCATCTATGTATTCTACTTCACACATATAATAGCATTTTTATGAAAAGTTGTACATTATTTCATCAACTTCCAAAGGGATCCATGGCGCACACCCTTGTATACACAAACACACACACACAAAATTGCAAACATCTAGATCAGGTTCAATTCTTTGTATGCATAAGAACCTTTAGTGATCTGGCCCTGCCCACCTGCCTAACTTCATTTTTCATCCTTTTTCTACCCCATCCATCCTCTCCGCCACCACACCTTTCCCTTTCCCCACCACACACACTTGAATATTTCTAGTTAGTTCTGAGGAGACCACTCTCTCCAGCCTTGTGCACACACAGCTGTAGGCTTATGGATGCTCTTCTGATGGCTATCACCTGCCTCACGTGTTGGCCTGAGTGACAATCTTCATTCAGTAGGCTTCCCTCACCACTCCCAGAACACCAAGATGCACCTCCTTGGTCCAGACTGTAATCAGACTGTAACTAGTATTTCATAATCATCAATTCCTGAGGCAGTTTCCCCAGTAGACATTCAGATCCTTGAGGTCAGAGTTCATGTATTCTGACCCAAGTATCCTCTGTGCCCAGGAAATTGCTTGTATGTAGTAGTTGCATAATAAAAGGTGGTCAAATGACTGTGTGTATACATTAATTCTGGTGAGATATGTGTTGGGCAAATGAGTTTGTAAAATTTATATATTTTGAGTTTGCTAACTTTTAGTGTTAAAAATGGCACTGATGAGACTCAGAGATATGAACAACAATGTGATGGCAATGGGAGTGGAGGGTGGGGGGAGGGGGGATTGGGCGAGGAAGGAGAGAGGGAGTGGGGGAGGGGAGGGGCACAAAGAAAACCAGATAGAAGGTGACAGAAGACAATTTGACTTTGGGTGAGGGGTATACAGCATAATCAAATGTCAAAATAATCTGGAGATGTTTTCTCTCAACATATGTACCCTGATTTATCAATGTCACTGCATTAAATTTAATTAAAAAAAATGGAAAAAAAATGGCACTGGGAAGTGCCAGGTATGTGGACTGTGAAATTACAAATTACCTTCCTGCTTGGAAAGGGCCATTGTCTTGCTAATGTTTGCTGGAGGAGAGGTTTTCCTACCAGAAAGTTTTGTAGTGAGAGAAGCCATGTTTGCAGAGTGAGCACAGAGAGAATGCAGAGTGATGAAGAAGAAGCGTTTGTGCAGAGAGAGTGAGGGTGTGCAGATGGGGAACAGAGGTGAGACGCTTTTCCGAGCTCCGCTGAGACTGGTGAGGCCTTTGATTCTAGGAGAAACCAGAGAAGATTCTCCTGGTTGTGGAACTGGAGAATGAGTCAAGGCTTTGGGAGCTCTGAATGAGAGGGGAGTGTTTTCCCTGTGTGTTTGCTCGTCAGCTGGTGCGAGACTTGAATAAAGGAATGATCCACCATTTTGTGGCTCCACTGTTTCTTTACTGTCTGTCTGAATCTAATGAGAACCTGCATGTGAACGGCCATGATGGCGGCGAATACTGGCCATACAATATGCACAGCTCCCTGGACATAGGGTGAGGCTGAAAAGGGCAAGGCATCTGAGACTGCAGACTGCAGACTGTGAGGAAGCAGAGGAAAGGGCTTAGCTGTCTGGTAATGACAAAGTCACTTCCAAACCTTAGTGGATTTCTCTCCCCTAATCTGATATTTTATTATTTCCCCTCTATCCTCAACCCCTTGGTTGAAATGTTTTCTATTTTACCAGGGGAAAGTAAGAAAGGAAATGAGGAGGTAATTTGGGGGGATCCAGAGAGATGACTAAGGTCATAGAGGACATCTCTGTGTAATGTCCCAAATATTTAATAACGTTTCTAAACTCATGGCATATGTGGGGAAGGGAAGCTTTTACTGGCAACTGAGAGAGGAGCTGGGCTTCCAATCTAGACTGATATGGGATAAAACCGAGGCAGTGTGCAAGAATGTGGACACTCAAAGGCTGAGAGGAATGGGGAGAAGACATCCCCAGGAAGTCATAGAAAGCTAAAGAGGAAGTTCTCAGCCTCTATCACATTTTAGAATTGAGGTTAGAGTCAATTGTAACCCACTCTGAAAGGGGCAGGGAACCCTGCCTGTCTTCCCGGGTGTACAATAAAGACAGACTTATAATAATGTTCTTCAAATGCAGTGTCAGAAGTAAAGGACTGAGATCCCTTTGGCACTTGTCCCTATACTTCCCTCAAAGGTTTTCCCTGCTGTTCTCTGAGAGTAGACTATTTCCTCATTGTCAATCAGAGGAAGGCCAGGCTGCTCTCACAGACATACTCAACAATAACCTGGTGACTTAAAAAAGCTTGACATTGGGTTTTCTCTCATGGAATAGTCTGAGGTCAATGTGCTGGGCTGCTGGGCACCTCTGCCCCAGCAACACTTTCAGGAGTCCTCAGGCTCCCTCCCATTTGGTGTTTCTGACATTTTCTTGTTCACTACTCCTCAGACTCCAAATAACAATGGATCTTTTGTGGAGCTTGTGAGATGCAGTTTCTGATTCTGGTATGGGGCCCAAGATTCTGCATTTCTGGTAAGGTCTGAGAGCAGCAAGGCTGCCAGGCACTGTCCTCCTGACATGTTTGAGAGTGGGTCTTGTACGGTGCATTGAGGGGGCAGTGTGGCGGAGCCCAGGGCAAAGTTTCAAAGATCAGGCCTGAAAATGGCACCTCACCCCTCTGCTCATGTTTCACCAGAAGAAGTTAATAATGTGGCCTCACATGGGGCAGGGGAGCACTGGCAGAAATGTAGACCTCGGCAGGCAGCCATGGTCCCTGCATCCTGTGACTCCCAGGGGAAGGGAGAGGGATGCAGGTGGAGAACTTGTGGGGCCTGTTCCATCATCTCTGCTGGGTCCTCCTCTGGGAGCCCATGCTGGGGAATCAGTACACAGAACAGCCTGCCCATCTTCTCTCAGCTGTGGGATTATAACCTGCTGGCTGCTGACTACAGGAAGAATGTGAGAGTGTTCAAGTTTGAAATCATCTAAATTTGTGTATGCACACTCATGTTTTTTTCCTAGAAGAATGGCCTTCTCATATGCTGACATGCTCCCTTAGACAGTAGAAAAATGAGAAAAGTTAGAGTTAGCGTGCCAGCAAAACCATATGTAAGTCTCCCTTATTTATTTGGCTAATATCTGAACACTTACTACTTGAAAATCAGTGTACTTGGTGTTGAGAATGTAGCACTGAAGGAGCCTGGGATAAGAGGCAGTCCTGAGTAGCATTTGAGGGTGTTTACTCAGTAAATCACCTGCTTGAGCTCAAAATCTAGCTCTACCACTTAACCTTGAACAAATTTGTTAACACCTCTGCCCTGGCTTTCTCATCTGTAGAATGGTGTAATTGTGGCATCCCCCTGGTTAATACAAGGATTCTATAAGATTATGAATTAGTCACTATTATTATGCCTGTCCTCAGGAAGCTTACACGTTAACAGTCCTCATTATTTATGTTCCTGCAAAAAAATAAAGTGAGGTCACTGCTGTAGGGGTTGTGGAGACCTGGACCCAAAGAGTTGTATGCTTCCTCTAAAGCAAAGAGTGCAAGCCAGGTGGACGGGGGCCTGATCCCACTCTTGACCATTACGGGAGAAAAGCTTCCCTTAGTAGAAGTAGGCTCCATTTAACCACCAGCTTTAAGCTTTCTTTTTTTGAAGAGGTGTAAACATTTTATCAACCTTTCACATCACCTCAATTTTGTTTTTGATGTTGGAGATTACTCTATCAACCACACAGTGAGTTTACTAATAGCTGGTGATCTTTTCATTTCTCTGGTATCTCCAAAGAATTTCATCTTATTTACCGGAGTGAAGTGACCTTAACTTGCAGAGGCTTTTTCATCCATTCTAGCTCACGCCTTCTCTCTGCCTCCCTCTCACACATTGCCACAGGTCTTACTTAGGATTCTGGACAACACTTTCTTTCATACTCGAGCCCCAGTGGTTTGGAATTCTCATTTGGACTAAGGCTGCAAAGTGAAGCACAGTGTCATTACAGGTTGTTCTTAAATGGAGGGCTTCGAAATCACATGTTGATTTTAAGGCTGCTTGGTAATTTTCTAATTTATTTTTTTAACTTTGAAAATATTATAGCAAAAGAACAGCAAAAGTCTTTAGAAATGTGTGTACTTGTTGGACACTATCTTTTATGAACTACATACTTCTCTGACAATCTGATGGAATCCATGACCCCTTCCTCAGAAATACATACATATGCAGCAGCATACATAAATTTGCATAAAATCCCAGGGGTTTCACAGATTTCTTTAAGTCTATGAACTCTAGGCCAAAAAAATATCAAGATGGACTGTCTTTGGAAATGCAGAGTTAATAGCAAATACATTATGTATGTAAGCCAATATGTCAAAGGTTTTATTTTAAGTAAAACAAGTCAATATTCATTTTATTGAAGCAACTCAACTATTTATTTACTTCAGTCATATTTTAAAACAACCCTTCAAAGCTTACTTTTACTGACTGGGCCCCATTAAATAGATTTCCCCCATTTTAAATTTCTGTATGTCTGTAGGCCAGTTCCCCAGTGTTGCTACACAGGATTGCACATATCAGTAAGTGTATTAGCAGCTTTCATACTGGTTCAACTAACTGAAGCACCTTGTTGCATTTCCTGGATTATCTTCCCATCACCCATGCCTTTAATCAGGTAGAGACAGCCTCCTGTGTGCAGATCAACACTAGGAGTTCTGTAAGCTTGTGTAATTAGAAAATTTATTGAAATTCGATTCTTATGTATTTTTCTGTCCACATTCAAAGAGATAAACAGTGTTTTAACCTTCTATGCCGTGTGGGGGAGGGGTTGGTTGCAGAGCAGGAGGGGTTGGTGGCAGTGGCAATTGCTTTCAGAGTCTATTTTCTTGGGTTTGCTATTCTGAAAGCTGAAACAAGGGAATTATGCAGGAGGTAAAAGAGGTGAGAGAGAACAAAGCAGTCCAAGAGAGTGGAGGTGATTTCACCCAAAGCTGGGGAATTCTGCATGTCCTTGGGTCCTGTGGTCACCTCCCTCTAAGGGAGCTGGGAGGAGACAGGAGCTTGGTTGCTGAGACAGTGAGCAGGAAAGGGATGGCTGCTTGGTTTGTCTTCCATAAGGTCAGGTTTAGGAGTTGCAGATAGTGTCTCTGGACAGAGCTGGACTGTAAAAGACTAGGCACATGTTAGCAGTGACGCTTGGGAACCTGAACCAGAGGCCTTCTGGAAATGATTTTCTCATGTCTGGAACATTCACAGGGCTTGAGGGAGGAAGGGCCTGAATAATGACCACTATTGAATTTCCTACCAGAGTGGCCATGAGGGTGGGGTGAGGTGTTAGAATCAGATCTAGCGCAATTTCAAAAATATCAGGTTCCATGGCATACCCTGCCCCCGTCCCTGTACAGTAAAATTCATGTACATTCAGAAGATATAGATACAAGTCTTGCCTTTGTGGAGCTCACAGTGATGTGGTAGAAGTAAGACATAAATACAAGGCTGGCATGGGCAACAATAAGGAGTCATAGAGAATCAGAAGAAGAAAAAAATTGTTAGAGAGCATGGGAAAATATTTCATGGGAGAAGTGGTTTCTTGAGCACATTTTGAAGGGTTAGTGCATCTTAGATGTATGATAAGAAGGAAGTGGCCTTCCCAAGTGCAGAAAATAATGTGAGCAAGAGCACAAAGAGGAGCATTGTGAAGAATAAGAGTAGTTTGGGCATACTGTGAGTTGCAGCAAGGGGTGAGTCAGGAATAGCCTTGGAAAGGTAGACTTATAGCCACACAAAGATTTTTAGATGACATAAATTGCTTTCATAGAAAAGCAGGTAGTAGATTAATATCTCATAGTTTATATGGCTTTGAGTAAATTGCTTAATCTCTTTAAATCTCAGTTTTATTTATCTATAGAATGGATAATATTAACTTCCAGGATTGTAAAATTAGAATAATATGACAGTGATGATGATGATAGGTACCATTTATTAAGTACCAGGGTACCTGTTTCTGGCATGTACTGGTGCTTAATATCAATAAAAGTGGGCCATTCCATTCTATGCCATGCTGTGCCATCCTATCCCATCCCAACCCATCCCATCCCATCCCAACCTGTCCCGTCCCATCCCAACCTGTCTCGTCCCATCCCATCCCATCCCAACCTGTCCCATCCCATCCTAACCTGTCCTGTCCCATCCCATCCCATCCCGTCCCATCCCATCCCATTCTAACCTGCCCCGTCCCATCCCATCCCATCCCATCCCATCCCATCCCATCCCATCCCAACCTGTCCCGTCCCGTCCCATCCCATACCATCCCATCCCATCCTATCCCATCCCTTCCCATTTCATTCCTATTCAATCATTCAGCTATTTAGACTGACTAAACATACTTTATGAATACTAGGTTATTCTAGGGTTTATCCAAATTTTTACTTGTTTCCTCCTGAGTACATACCTACTTGAAATTAGGCATGGGCATTTGACTTGCAATGGCCAGTGCAAGGTGAATGAGCATAATGTGCTGCTTCTGTATGGAAGCCTTTAAGTGATGGTGCAAAAGCCTTCATGCTTGCTTTCTCTGCTGTGGAAAACCATGGAGTATTGTTTTGACATAGTGGTATCAGGTGTTGGAACTTCTGTAGCCCAAGGCCCTGAGTAACTATGATGAGCAGAGTCCTCTGGCCCCTGCTAAACAGTGTAGACATGTAGTATGTATGGGATATAAACCTTTGCTGTTTTAAGTCCCTGAGATTTGGGGAATATTTGTTGCTGCCACATAGCTGAATATGTCCTGACTAGTGCATCTTTATACGTTCATCAATGCAGATGCAAAGCACAGTTCTGTATAGCTGAAAGAGATTACTGGTTTTTCTTTTTGGCTTAGTGTAGGCTAATTATGATGACTTCTTAAGTCCCTCCCTTTTCACAAAGTCCTTGGACACTAAGCTTGTCTATCAATCTCTTTTTTTCCAACACTGAAAATCCCTGCCTCTATGGGTTTCTTTCTAATACATCCAGCTCATTTTTTTCCAGCAGTTCTTGTGTTAATTTCAAAGTCTACCAGCATTATCAGTTTTCTTTCTTTTTAGCTATATACCTGGTCTGTTTCTTATTTTTCAGTTGGTCTTCTGTCTATAGCAAAAATAACTGAATATGAGATCTGTATCACTAAGAGAATTACATTAATCTAAACCAAAATAGTGGTAATAATGGCATTTGTGGAATGCTTACTACACAAAACACATATGCTAACCAAGTGTTTTCCATGTGTCAGCTTATTTAATCTTTGCAACATCCTGTGGTGTAAGTATAGCTATTATCCCTATTCTATTGACTTTCTAGAAACAGGCACAAAGCAGATAACATTGTAAGGAAGGTGGGTAGCCAGAACTCAAATCTAGGTATTCTGACTCTGGAGCTTTTGCTTTTAAATGCAGCATCACACAGCATCTCAGGTTCAACTCTTATTTTACACAAAGAATTTCTTTACTTGTACCACCTTTCAAGATATCTTACTAGCTGTTGTTCTTCAGTAGAACCAATCAGTCAAGCACAAGTATTTGTGGGTTACTTCTCTTCTTCCTTTTTTCTCTCCTTTACTTCCACAGATATTATTAAGCATCTACTATGGATTTATTTATAAAAAGTAATGTTTTTAAAGTTTCAAAGAAATAATATCTAGTTGAAGCAACATCTGTTAAGTTTTATGAAGTTATTAGAATGCCAAATATGTATTCATGCTAAATTATCTGGTACCACCACATCTGAATGAGCAGGAGAGGAAGAGATCAATGGCCGGGAGTGTGTAAGCGGAGAATGTTTCCCAGAAATGGATCTTGAAGATGGGTGGGAATTGGACAGCAGGAGGGAGAGAGAAGTGATAAGAATAAATTAAGTTAAATCTGTGACTGATAAATGAATAATTGAATGACTTTTTTGCTGAGAAAATATGATGTAGTTAAGAGTCTTAGCGTGCAGATGTGCTTGTGAAAACTACTTGTTTGAAACTATTTTTCACTGTATCTTAACATAACAACAAGGCCCCAAATTACAGATACAGAAATTATAAAAATAGAGCCCAGAAAAACAGATTTTTATGGGAAAGTATTATTCACAGGGAGCTAAAAGCTTTTATGCTTCATAGAAGCTCTTAGGGTTGAAGCAAATCTCATGTTCATTTATAGCCTAACTCATTTATGCATTGCTGGAAGATTTTTGCAAATGTAACCTCATTTCTGCCCTTCCCTGAACTCTGAGAATACCCCAGGCTGTATTTGTTCATAAAGGTGGATTTCTTTTTTGAAGAGCAATTTGATGTAATCTTTGTTTTTTATGAAGCCCATTACTATGCATGCACAATTTGCAAGCATCCCGTGGCTGTTTCTTCCTTCTGTAGCAAGGGAACTGTGCAGTCATCTGTGCTTCTCTGACTGCCTGATTCCCAACCACAGTCACGTTTTTGGAAGAAAAAGCAGCCACAGTGAGAAGCAAAATCTCTTTTTTTCTTTGGTTTTCCACCAAGATCTGCCACTGTTTACCACTTAAATTCAGTTGTCTCTCATGACTCAAGTATGTTTACTGAATCACTAGCCAGGGTCCAGTAAGCCTCCTCTTTCAACGTCCCATTTTACTGAGTTTAAAATGTCAGTGGGGTTCTTGGAAGCCATCAGATCCAACTGCTCTATTGTATGGGTGGGGTTTCCCAGGTCTAGGAGAGGAGAGCCCTTCCCTCTTGCCCACAGCTAGTAGTGACTGAGATGAAGACCTGGCTTTCTGGTCACTAGCCCAGCTTTGTCTGGGTCTCCTAGTGAGATTGTGCTCTGTGAACTGAGGAGGGATTAATGACTGATTATTGAAGACTTCCACAGAAGATGTAACACAGATTATATAGTCAGGAGTTCCCTTTGTTTGACTCTTTCACAAATCAAGCCTTTTTATTTTCTTTTTTTGATTGCTTCTCTGTGGACACATAGGGCTAGGTTGCTAAGTGAATACGTACAGGTTTATATAAAATGACATATAAATCAACAAGGATCTACTGAACATGGTCCTTATTCCCAGCATTCTGCAGGTGATAGGGGTCATGCAGAAAAACAAGCCATGGTCCTGGCTCAAAAGGATTGTATAGTCTATTCTGAGGAGGTACAACTAAGAAATGGCAGAAAAGAGTATGTGTGATAAAAGGGTCAGTTCTTTCACAGGGGCAGGTCAAAGTGGTGGGACTGCAGGCAGTTTGGGAACCTTCATGGAAGAGATAGGGCTTGAGCAATTTCCCCCGATAAACATTTAAAGGTGGTACTAGGTTTTCCCACCCACCCTGTCTTCTCCCTCTGGACTCTGACATCTCCATCTATACACATTCACCTATGTTTATGATTTTTCAGAGCAGCTCTGGTTTCAACTAAATTTCATTTTATTAAATTATGTAATTTATTGTCAGCCTGTATGTGATTTAAGATTTTGCATATACATACAAGAGAAGAAAGTGCTTTGTCAGGACAAATGGGACATTTTCTTTTGTTTAGAGAATGTGGTTGCATTTATATTTTTAAATTCTAATTTTAACATTTTTACAATAGGTTATAGTTTTCAGTGTGATGTCTTACTATAGTAAGGTACCAAAAAGGCTACAGAATTAATATTAATAGTTTAGGAAGCTTAAAGAACATTTTATTAATTTGGGCTAGGCGTGCAGAGAGATTTTGTAGATGTGATTTCTATACTTGTGAGATTAGCACCCACTCAGGATGGCCGATAGCATTGTGTTGTAAATAAAGAGGGAAAGGGGATTTGGATTCCCATCCTTTCCCCCACACCTGTGAGGAAGCAGGTAAATAGCTAGCCAGGTGCAGGAAGGAAGAGATTAAAAGAAACAACAACAACAAAAACCCTTTTCTTATTTGATGAGCTATTTGCAGGCATTTTATCCCCTAGCACCATGGAAACTACCCCTCCCCTCCTGAAAGCATGTAATTAATGTATATATCTCTAAACAAAGGAATGGCAAATAAACATTAGAAAATTTATGAATATCTTTTAATATGTGGAATAACATCTTTGATTGTGTTACCTTGAAAGTCTTAATGTTTCTGTGTATCCCCTAAACAAATGTTGTAAGCTTGGGCCATGATGTCATGCTGTCCCTCACCTGTGTGTGATAATGGGTATAAAAACAGCTCCTGAAATATTTTGGGGGCTCGCACATGATTTGGGTTTGCAAGGGCCCCATGTCAGCCATATGTGGCTGGCATATAAAATAAATCTCCTCCTTTAATAAAACTCTTCAAAATTCATCTGGACTTGGTGTCTCTACATAAACCTGTGGAATTGAAGTATGGGTACTTTACAACATTATACATTATTTTATTTGTATATAAGAGCAAACCATAAGGAAGGTAAAATGTGACTACTATTCCTGTTTTAGAGAAGGGGAGACTGAGATACAGTGAGGTAAAATGCTTTGGTCACACTGACATAACTGAGTGAAAACACTAGATTGTGAACACTGACCCTCTGAGTTCCAGCCTAAGGCTCTTTTCCTCAACTTACTTGGTTAATCACTTTAATTGATATTTTATTCTGTGGTTTTTATTCTCTTTCCCTAAATGATGCTGTAAAGCAGTGGTCCCCAACCTTTTTTGGGCCATGGACCGGTAATGTCAGAAAATATTTTCATGGGCTGGCCTTTAGGGTGGGATGGATAAATATATCATGTGACCGAGACAAGCATCAAGAGTGAGTCTTAGATGGATGTAACAGAAGGAATCTGGTCATTTTTAAAAAATAAAACATTTTTCAGACTTAAATATAAATAAAATGGTAATAATGTAAGTTATTTATTCTTTCTCTGCGGACTGGTACCAAATGGCCCACGGACCAGTACCGGTCTGCGGCCCGGGGGTTGGGGACCACTGCTGTAAAGGTCAAGCCAACCAATGGAATACTTTCTGCATAGTACTATTCAGAGTACCTTTTCTAAAGTCTAGAGGTATGAATGGAACTTTTAGAGTGACAAGAGTTCTTAGTTTCAGCCCTGAAATTTGATCAGCTTTTGTGTACCATGAACTGATTTTTTGTAAATTTATTTTCAATTATACTAATTGCAATTATGTATTCCAATTGTAAATTTCCCAATTGTTTCCCATTTCAATGTTTTTAACTCAGGCTTCTAAGAATTTGAAAAATCACACATCACTTTTTATATCCATGGCAGATGGTGGGATATTTTTATAGTGTTCAGAAAAGTCACCAATGCTACTTTTGGCAATGGTCAACATTATAGAAATGTGATGTCTGAAACATTTAAAAATTAACATCACAGAAGAATATATGCATTTTCCATGTTCTCTATCATGTGTAACCTCTGAAGGCAATGTTTCCCTTGAGACAAAGTCATGAAACAGATCTCTTGCTTATTCTTTAAGGTAGGTTGAGTTCCACTTCTAGGACTTTTTTATATAAAGTCCTAAACTAGACACTTGTGTGAGTGGAGTGAGGGCTAGATGAGAAATTGAAAACTAGTGATTCTTCTTGAAGAATGCATAATCTAGTCAGGTAGACAAATATATCCTTTTGCAGGTAGCATAATAATTGATGGTCCTTGCTTTGTTTACTTAGAATTCATTTAAATTTTCAAAATATAATAATGCCCTTTTGTGTTAAAAAAAAGGCATAAATAATGCTTTTTTTTTTAAGTGAGAGGAGAGGAGATAGAGAGACAGACTCCCACATGCACCCCACTGGATCCACCTGGAAACCCTGTTTGGGGCCAATGCTAGAATCAACCAAGCTGTCCTCAATGCCTGAGGCAGACACTCAGACCAACTGAGCTATCCTCAGCACCCAGAGCTGATGCTAGAACCAATTAAGCTATTGGCTGTGGGAGGAGAAGATAAAGAGAAGAGGGAGAGGGATGGGGAGAGAAGCAGATGGTTGCTTCTCATGTGTGCCCTAACTGAGGATCAAACCTGGCATGTCCACATGCCAGGCCAACGCTCTATCCATTTAGCCAACTGGCCAAGGTCTTTTTCTTGGGGGCCCTCTTAGTGCCTATAGTTTGACTGCAGGGATTTCTCATTCAGTTTAAAAATAATTATAATACAAGGTGGTGCAAAATGAGTCACTTAAGAGAAAAAATTGCTCAAATGAGGGAGAGATCATTTGTGATATCTAATCATGAAAGTCTTCTTGGAGACATTAAGATTCAAAATGTTTTCTGAAGAATGGAGAGGATTTTTAATAAGTGGATTTTGGGGGGGGAGTGCTGGCATATAGAAAACTCTGAATTCATGAATGAGCAAATGCTAGATTTTCAAGGTGTGTTCTGCGGCCAATGTGGCTGGGACATAGAATGTGTGGGAAAGGGGGGGAGGAGAATTACAGATGTCAGGACTTTCGCTACTCAGAGCTGTTTCTTATCATTCATGATTGTGTTATAACCTAAACAAGGGACTACATTTTGTGCTCATTTTATTTTTTAAGGAAATTGTTGCTCAGATAAGCTAACTGCTTTAAGGGTGGGTTGGAGTTTAGCAAGATGACTGGCACATATTCTTTGCACTTAACCTTTTAGATTCAGATGATTCTTGAAGCCCAGCATGGAACCTGTTGAAGAACACGTACTCAATGATGCATGCAAGCTGTGGTAAAACAGCTTGCCCAGGACTTGACTCCAGAGTAGGTGCTTAATACCTATTAGTAAAGGGAAAGATGATATTCCATATTTAAATTTCAGCAGTTCTAGTTCAACCAAGGACAAAACCTAAGATAAGCACTATATCCCAATATTTAGAAATGAAACAATGCCACAAGAAGAGGAATTGAAGATATGATTATTGTTCTTGAATAGTGTGTAACCCTGCAAGAGAGACACAATATATTCTTTGGCAAGTGACATTAGAGTCAGTGGTCACTACTCTATTCACTTAGGTAAATTTCAGTAGGTCATAATTCCTCTACCTGGAATGTTAGCCTATATTTCCACTTTGCTTTAGAGCTCACAAAATCCTGTCAGCATTCACTACTTACCTTGCCACTCATTTGACAATTTTTCACCACCTGGTGATACCTTTTCCCTACTTTCTTAATTTTATTTTTCAAAGTTTTCTTGTTATTGTGTTTTCACATGCTGCCTTTTATTTATAGCCTGGCAAGCCAACTATCCTTGAAGTCAGGGTCATTCATTACATAAAATGAACCAGTCTTTGGTGCCCCAGTCAAGAAAAGTTTTCTAAAACTTTCTGAATTTTTCTGTAATGTTCCAATTTATGTTAAAAGCCCCTGTCATACCAGGTGGCAGAGATCGACTCTAAGCCCTTCTCTGATTCATCATGTGTCTGATTTGAAAATCTAATATTTATGCTCTGAGCTCTGTTTATTTACATTTAAAGGCTTTGCTTTTGAAATTCTAATCAGCCAACTTCATTTTTTCCCTTCACTTTCTGCAGGTATTAATTTCTGACATATTAATTCTAGTGCCTCGTCCAGGGGAAAAAACCCAGGCATACTTGGAAATAAATATTTTTTTAATAAGTATTAGTTTACATATCAAAATAGCATGTTCCCCATTTATCTTCCCCCCTCTCTCTTTTAACAAGCACTGGGCTGGTGATTAGGGGGGCATCTATACATGGGATAATCTGGTATCCCACTCTAGGACCTTTAGGAAGCTAGTTGCTTCTATAAGACCCATAACAGTGATTGTCAAACACTGATGATTTTCAGGGACCCCTTAGGAGATGCTGACTCAGATTTATGGAGAAGAGCTGGAAATGAAGAAATTTGTTTTTAGAATAATCATCCTATGTTTAGATCAATGATGCTCAAACGTTGGTGTGTGTCAGAATCAGCTGAAGGGTTTGTGGTGGCAGAACACTGGGCCTCACCCTAGGGTTTCCGATCTGGTAGGTGTGGGATTTGATTGGATTTTGCATTTCCAACAAGTTTCCAGGGGATGCTTCAGTTGTTAGTAGTGTGCGGACTCCACTTTGAGAACTACTGCCCTAAGTGAATTATGCACACATAATTAGCATTTAAAAATCTCAATACTTCCCTGGCAGGACAGCTTGGTTTGTTAGAGCACCTTCTTCTTTTTTAAATTTTTTAAAAAGATTTTATTTATTGATTTTAGAGAGAGAGAGAGAGAGAGAGAGGGAGAGAGAGAGAGAGAAGGAAGGCTATGGAGTGAGAAGCATCAACTCATAGTAGTTGTTTCTCTTTTGTGCCTTGACCAGGCAAGCCCAGGGTTTCTAACTGGCAACCTCAGCTTTCCAGGTCAATGCTTTGTCCACTGCACCACCACTGGTCAGGCCTAGAGTGCCTTCTCAATATGCAAAGGTTTCTGGTTTGATCCTTAGTCAGGGGTCTTATCTTACCTTCAGGGCATATACAGAAACAGATTGATGTTTCTATCTCTCTCTCTTTTTTCTCTCTCTAAAACTGATAACTAAAAATAAAAAATTAAAAAATCTTAATACTGAGACTAAACCACATACTAAATTAATCCCAGTCTCTGGGGGTGGGATCCGGGCATTAGCAATGTTCTAAGATTCCTGGGAGATTCTAATGTACTGACAGTTGAGCCCCACGTCTCTAGCCCTCTGCTTCTCAAACTTCAATGAGTACTCAGATCACCTGGGCATTTAGTTAAGATGCGAATTCTTATTCAGTAGGTCTATGCTGAAGCTGAAATTGCTCATTTCTTCCTTTCTTATTTCTGGAGGTATAACTTACATACAAGAAAATGGGTTATTTTTTAAATGTGCAGTTTGTTGAGTTCTGACAAATTGTACAGCTCTGTCAACACTGCTATAGTCATGTATGGCACACTATCATTCTCTAAAGTCTCCCAATGCCCTTTACAGGTGGTACCTCCACTCCTGAATCCCAGTCCCCGGCAGTCGTGACTCTGCTTCCTGTCACTATAGCTGAATCTTGAGCAGTCTAGAATTTCACATGAATTAGACAGTGTGTATTCTTTATGTCAATTTTATCTTGCTTTTCAGTAGAGCATCTTTACTTCCAATAAGATCTCAGTTATGTAGACCACACTTGCCTGTCTAAAGCAAGGCACTTAAGGATTTAGGTGGGGACTTGTTTTAGAGCATTTTGTCTAGAGACTTAACCATAATTGGTATTTATTAAATAAGATATATTAAAATGACTTTTAATTTTCATGATCAAGTATGAAAGAACTTTTGTAAGGAGTAAGTTGGCTACAGCCAATGAAAGTCATGAGACCCTGAGAGGAGGACAAGGAGACAGGTGTTGGGAACAGGGACAGGAGGGGCAGGCGGTGGAGGTGTGGCTGCCCCTGAAGTTACGCCAAGGTCCTGCATCCTCACATGGCACAGATTCACCCTCAACTTCCCTTTTATGACTTTATATCCAAATGATAAGGTGTTTTCTTGGCTTTGACAATTTGAGGAATTGCGAAGCTCAGGAAAAGGTAAGATAAGATGCCTACAACTGCATTTTAGAAAAATGATGTGTAGTATTTACTATACAACATCTAAATAAGGCTATTTCCCTGGGTCATGCACACCACTAACTTTACTACTCTACATGCTTATAGCCATCTTTCATCATGTCATCAAATTTAACGAATATTTTGTTTGTAGTTATCATGTCCCTTGTTAGATGAGAGTATATTTTACATATCTTATTAAATGGCAATAGTTACTTCTGAAAGTTGGCAATTTAGAGATTCACTACTAGGAAAAAACTGAAGGGGGTTGTGGGAGAAATAAGCCTTTTGTTTTATTATGCTCTGGGAACTGATTATGGGCATAAAAATATAAAACATCTCATGCATCTACCAGAGCTTATTGTATTATCAAGTAATGCACTGTCTCTCTGATAAATAGGACTCAGTAGAACAGTTAATGAAAGCTTGAGAGTTATTTGGTGCAGAAACATGAAAGTATAGAGCTACTCAAATGCACACTACAGTGATCTTTTTCATTAAAAGATAGGCCTTGTCATTCTAACAGTAACAGAAGGTGATGATTTCCTTACCATCAGACCAGAGAGAGGACATTCCATGTATCACATGGAATCTTTGGGGGAATCTAAAATCTCAGGAGTTATATACTTAATGGGCGTTGCATTTTTACACAGCTCTTCCACAAGCATGGTTTCCGAATTGTCACAAAAACCATGCACATTGGGCTGTACAGGCACCATCTTCACTTGGCCAATGGAGATGTGAGGTGCAGAGACCTCAAAGGACGTACCCGAGCCCACAGGACACCATGGAAGAAGCTGGCTCCAGAGCCATCTCCATAATGTCTGTGAAAAATACTTTTGTGATAAACTCAAAGATGCATGTGATGTTCTGTCTTCTAAAATGGCAAATCCTGAAATTCTTGAGCTAGAAGTGGCAACAGCAGATTGTGTGACAGCTGCTTTGCCCGCAGGCAACGCCTGTTTACACTGTCCAGGGTCCCACTGTCAGTCCCGCTGGAGAGGCTGGGGTGCTGGAGATGCTTTGTTGCTTTTGGTGACTCTTTTCAGAGTTTTCTCTTTAGTGCTTTTCTTTTCCAACTAAATTCTTATTTTCTGGCTGGAATAATTTGTACTTACTAGAGACTTCTTTCCTGGAATTTGAGGAATTACTGCTTCAAGTATGATTCTTCAGATATATGATGAAATTAAGGACATCTATTTCCAAACCTAATGGGTATAGGACCCCACAGCTCCCAAGCTGCTTCACCTGGCCTATTGCTTTAACCCACAGCGCAGCTGCCTGAAGTGAACACTATTGTTTGTGCCTATTTTACAGATGTGGAACCCAGAGTGGGATGAGGTCACGTGACTTGCTCTAGCTACAAAGTGAATGAATGCCTGGGATTCTTCTGTTTGCAAACCTAGTGATCTTTCCACTTCCAGGATTTTCTTTCTTTTTTTTTTTAATTGTTGTTTTCTTTTTGTTTGTTTCATTTTTATCCTAAATAGTGCCGATGTTAAGCTCATTATTTTAGAAATTATCTTTTCCTGCTGATATTTTTTTTCCTTTCTTGATCTTGTGGCCCATATAGAAACAGTTTCATGGCATTAAAACAGCAACTGTTATACTAGTCACTAAAGGAAAAATAACAAAATTTTTAATTTAAAGTGTATTTTTCACTTGCATGGAAATGCCAACTGGATGTTCTGAAAATGAAGCCTGAGTGCAGAAGGTACAGGGTGCTTTCCCAGAGGCAAGGTTGAGGTGGGCACTGATGTAGGGTGCAACCATCAGCATTCTGCTCCTACTGTGGAAGCAGTGGCCTGGCTGTCCTGTGGTATTTAATCACTCAATCCAGTTCTCCAAACACGTTCGAATCCTGACAATTTTAGCATCAATCTGGAATCCATTGGGACATAGCTGACACTAAATCCATCAATTTTGACCTTTTGCACAAATGTCACGTGTTGGGAAGAGCACTGGCTTGGAAATTGGGCGATCTGAAATCTCGCTCAGCTTCTGAAGCTCTGTGACTCTTGACAAGTCACTTACCTGTCTTGTGACTTAATTTTTGTAAAGTTACTGCTTCCTCCCTTAGCAAGTCATGGTTTGGGGATTGTTATTGCCTCAACCTATCCTGTGGGCCTAGGAATGGTGCAGGGGCCAACAGCAGTATTCCTCTGGGCGAGGGGAGGGTCAGTTCTAGAAAGATGAATCATGAAGAAGTGAAAAGAGCCAACATGAATAGTTCAAAACAGCATGCCTATTATGAAAGTAGAGAAAAAGGGATGGAGCCTGAGAGGGAGAGAGAAAGAGAGAGAAAGAGAGAGAGAGAGAGAGAGAGAGAGAAATTGTGTGGAAACAGTAACTGAAGGCATTCAAGCGAAGTTAGGATCAGAATCCCCCCCCCCCCCACTGCAGCAGAAGCAGAAGTGGTTGTGATGGAGTTTGTGGCATTCTCAAAGTTATCAGCAGGGCAATGAGTTCTTTAAAGGAGACGGGTTGGCATTGTCTTTATTTGTAAGACAAGGCACCACTCAGCCACCACGTCTGCAAATACTAAAAAAGCTACTGATACCAAGTGTTGGTGATGCTTGGAGCAAGAATAATGCCCACAGACTGCTAGTAGAAGTGTAAATTAGTACAGCTGTTGATATTATTGAGAAAAATTGAAAATATATACTTGCCATGAATAATTCCACTCCTAGAGAATCTCTTGCAAAGGAGCTCAAGTCTAGATGTGTGAGAATGTACCTAGAGGCATAATACTCTTAATAGCCATAAATTGAAAAAGAAATGTCTCTCATTAGTAGAAAGAACACAACTTTCTGAAAAGAAGAAGGGATTGCCTTTACGTGTATATACTCATGAATATATATTGAGTAATGGAAGATCTTTCATAGTCTCAGGGTCACTATTCTCCATATCTATACTTTTTGTACAAGATGAAAGATGGAGATACAGAACATATTAGAGACTGGTTGAAGACACATGAACCTAAAACATTCTGTGAAAGATATATATATCTCAACATTTTCAATCTTTCTTTGTTGCCATTCCACTCTCCCCTGCAGTAATAAGAAGATAGCAAAACCTGGATACTGTTAAACTCTGATTAGTAGATTGCTAGATTGGTAGAATTTTAGTATTTTCATCTTAAAAGTAGATGACCAAAAATTTTATTGTTCAAATTGGGTGCTTTTGAAAGTAAAAGATGGTGCAATTAATAATTACTTTGGGCTGAGACAAACCAGAACTGTCTGTAGCAAATGGAATTATGTAAATATCCTTCCTAGGACTCTTGGTGGGCATTCTACTGTCTGAAGCCAAATGAGGGAAAAATTCTTTTTAATCAAACAGGAAATATAATTTTCCCAAAGAATTTAGAATAAAGCCCCTGAAAGAAGCTTCAAATTTTTTTCCTCACCACTCCCAGAATTATCAACTCTGATGCCCATAATGGCATTTTTTTTCTGTATCGGTTTCCTAGATCTACAGTAACAAGTTAGAGTTGATGCTTGAACAACATGAGTTTGAACTGTGTGGGCCCACTTGAACACTGTGTATGTATCAACTGTATTTTAGATCTATGGTTGGGAATCTGTGTATATGCAGACCTGACTTAAGTTGTGTGTGGATTTTCAACTACATGAGGGTCAACAATACTCAACCGCTAGTTGTTCAAGAGTCAGCTGTACAGTAGTTCCCCATTATCCATGGTTTCACTTTCTGCAGTTTTAGTGACTTGTGGTAAACTGTGGTCTGAAAATATTAAATAGAAAATTCCAGAAATAAAAAAGTCATAGGTTATAAATTGTGAACAAATACTCAGGTATTCTGAGTAGTGTGATGAAAATTCACATCATCCCACAAGGATATGAATCATCCCTTTGTCCAGCATCTCCACTCTGTATACGCTCCATGCCCATTAGTCACTTTGTAGCCATTTGTGTTGTTAGCTTGACTGTTGTGGTATTGTAGTGCTTGTGTCCAAGTAAGCTTTATTTTACTTAATCATGGCCCCAAAGTGCAAGAGTAGCAATGCTGGTACTTTGGATGTGTTAAAAGGAAGCCGTAAAATGCTTGGTAGTGTAATGCTACATCTTTCCTGTGTCATCCACCTCACTTCATCTCATCACATAGGCATTGTATCATCTTATACCATCAAAACAAGATGCATGAGCACGGTACAGTATGGCATTTTGAGAGAGATGCCATACTCATAATTTTTATTATGGTATGTTATAATTGTTCTATTTTATTATTAGTTATGGCAAATCTCTTACTGTAACTAATTTATAAATTAAATGTCATCAGAGGTATGTATATGTAGAAAAAACATAGTATATATAGGGTTTATTACTATTTGCATTTGTAGGCATCCAACGGGGGTTTTAGAATATATATCTGTGGATGAGAAGGTGACCACTGCATTCACAAACTGGATGACTTAACACATCAGAAATTTATTGTTTCATAGATCTGGAAGCTAGAAACCCAAAATCAAGTTGTCAGGGCCTGCTCCATTTGCAGTCATTAGGGAAAGATCTTTCCTTGCCTTTTCTAGATTCTGGTAGCTCCAGGTATTCCTTAGCTTGTGGTATCACTTCTCTCTCTGCCTCTGTCTTTTTATAGTCATCTTTCTGTGTGTCTCTCTTATCACATGGTATTCTCTTCTTATTAGGGCACCATAGTATTGAATTAGGACCCACCCTAATTGCCTCATCTTAACTTGATTATATCTTCAAAAATGTTACTTCCAAATAGGGCCATATTCAGAGGTACTGGAGGTTCAGACAATATATCTTTTGGGGGATACAATTCAATCTATAACATTATCCTTCTTGAACAAAAACCCTTTTCCACTCTTTTCTTTTTAGCTCAGCTTAGATGAGCTAGTATTTCCAAAAATACTTTAGTGAAATATAAGTGGGAAAATAGCAGTACTATTCCAAAGAACTATTTTCAGTAAAAGCAGCAAAGAGTTCTTTATGTCAAGATAATCAGATTATCAGGGACAATGCCAGGCATGCTTGCCATACTTTTTCTACCTGAGTTTCCATCTGTTTCACAGATGAGGCCTGTGGGAGCCATCTTGTTTTTCTAAGACTAAAAGCATTTGTTCTTTGATATATCACCCTATTCACAGTCAAATCCCAGTTTCCCCAAACTAATTCTCTTTTACTTTTTCAAATAGTCTTTTTCAACTAAGGACATATCGCTGAATTCTATGGGAGGAATCTAACTAGGTTACCGTTAATTGGTACACATAACTCTGAACTGAATGATTTTGCTTTTTCTAACCCAGGTTATTAGTATGGTTTCTTCTGGAGAATTCTAATATACTCTGGTTTTATTTTGTTTTCTTTCTTCCCCAGCACCCATAAAAAGTCTATATTATAATATTACAGAATAATAGACCCCATTTAATCTGATATAATTAGTACTGGTGGTTGTAGTTTTAAAAAGAGAGAATATAAAAATATAAGTAGATGTAGCTATGCACACATTTTATGATAAATATATAAAAGCATGCTAATATAATAAAATATGGAATTTTACATTGTTTAGAGGTTACCTAATTTTTGCATATAGTATGGTTTAATATTTAAAAAATATAATAACATCAATATCATGTAGATTGTTTAATGTAAAAACTAATTCCTATGGAAGATCCAAGATGGTGGCAGAGTAGGTTGATGTTACACTTACCTCCACCTAGGACCAAATTGGAGTTACAGCTAAATTTAAGAAAACTAATCCTGAATAACCAACTCAAGAGTGAGTGAAGCAGAATCTTATTACCAAGGATTTACAGAAGAAACCATATCAAGACTGGTAGAAAGGACAAAGATGTGAAAATGCTGGTCCTACTCTCATGGGTGGTGGCTGAGGTCAAGAGAGCTATCTCAGCTACTGGAGGACTGAGAAGTGTGGGGTTTAAACTGCAAATCAAGCTCCCTAGCCTAGAGTAGCAGAACTAGGAAGAGGCACCAACATAGCATTTAGCTAAAAAAGCAGTGAAATTTCTGTATGACAGAAAGAGACAAGAGTCCATAGAGATATGAACACCCTTTTAAAGGGTCAATGCACAAAATTTTGTTTGCAGCCACTTATTTTGGGCTCCATCAAAAGAAGGGCTGAGCAGACTAGAGATGAGTAAAGAGTCAGGGGTTTTTGAAACTCTGGGAGTAGGCAGGGGTTGGGGATCCCTGTGCTGAGTCATTCTACAATACTACAGTTGGCATTATTTTTAGGTGGAGCACTCCCCTTTGTACAGCATCAGCCTGGGGAAAGCAACTGGACTCTGTTTACTCTACCCTGTGGAGATTAGGCCCTGCTGAAGAGTCATGAGCCTTGGCCGGAGAGTAGAGGTCTGGAAAGACTCAGGGGGTGACAGTGATTCAGTTGTCTGTTTTTAAGGAGGGGGTCATTCACCTTACTTACCTGTGAATCTGACTGGAACTTCCCTCTCACAGGAGATTCAGTGGAACCACCCTCCTGACTGCCAGCGTACCTACCCTCAGGGCTCCAGAAACCCCATCCACTGATACTTAGTGGTTCTGCCCTGCTGAGGTTGGGGGGAAATATGGAACAAACTAAGACTGTGGCTCTGGGGTGGGATCCACACCCACCACCTTCTCTAAAGCCTGGTTGGCACATCCTCCTCAGGGGAGATCCACTAACCCCATCTTCTCATCTCTACCAGAGGCTTTTTTCAGTGAGTAAGCATAACAGACATCCAATGGGTGGTGGAAGCTGGAGGTGGATCTCAAGATGCCTTGGGACTTTTGCTGACTGGATCCTGTACCCAGTGTTGGTAAAAATCCAGCCTTGGTGTGCAGCTTGGTCTTATCGGTGTGCACCTACACCCAGCAGAGGCAGTCACAAACTGTGAATCGCTTGTAGCTCCAAACAGGTTGCTGAGAGCTGGTCATAGACAGTATCTTATATTGGGCTGCACCAGGTTCCCTCCAAAGAGGCCTAGAATCAACAGAGCCAGTGGCCAGTCAGAAAACATAAGAGCAGGATCCAATTAGCTTCACAAGCGGCACATTCACAGAAACCAAATCAGGCACCAAAATTCTGCTTCCTGTGATCAGCAACTGCACAACAGCTCACACACTTTGGTCAAGGTACATCCTCAAAATCAGCCAGCCAGAGGGTCAATCCCATGCAAGAATGGGCCAATAATAATCAAGACTCAGTTATAATAAGATGGCCTACATAACCCATACAAGGGACATTTCTGGAGCATCCAGCTTGGTGATCAAGGAGATTGTACCACTGAACCCAATAGAACACCTACCTCATAAGACCACCCCATGAAAACTGGACATCATAGAAGATCTATCTAATACTTAGAAACAGACACAAAGAGGCAGGCAAAATGCAAAGAAACAGAAATGACAAAACAGTAGAAACCTCCAGGAAAAGAGCTAAATGAAATAGAGATAAGCAATTTATTAAATATAGAGTTTAAAATTATGGTTGTACAAATGCTCAATGAACAAAGTGATAACTTCAACAAAGAGATATCAAGTATAAAAAAAGAACATGGAAACCATAAAAAGGAACCAGTCATAAATGAAGAATATAGTCTGATACCAAGAATACAATGGAAAGAATAAATGGTAGGTTGAATGAAGCAGAAGATCAAAACAGGGATTTTGAAGACAAGGTAGGAAAAAACCCTCATCAGAGCAGTAAGAAGAAAAAAGAATTAAAAATAATAAGGATAGTTTAACTAACCTTTGGGACAACATGAAGCATAATGGCATCCTTATCATAGGGGTATCAGAGCAGAAGAGAGAGAGTAAGGGATTGAGAATCTATTTGAAGAAACTATTACTGAAAATTTTCATAATATGATGAAGGAAAAAGATATACAAATTCAGGAAGTGCAGAGAGTGTCAAGGAGACAGACCCAAAGAGGCCTACACCAAGGCACATCATAATGAAAACGGCAAAGCTTAAAGACAGAGAGTTTTAAAAGAAGTAAGAAAAAAGCAGTTAGTTGCCTACAAAGGAGCTCCCATAAGGCTGTCAGCTGATTTCTCAACAGAAACATTCCAAGCCAGAAGGGATTGGCATAAAATAGTCAAAGTAATGAAAACAAGAACCTACAACCAAAACTATTTTAACCAGCAAGGTTATCACTTAAAATTGAAGGAGAAATAAAGAGCATCCTAGACAAGAAAAAGCAAAAAAAGTCTGTTACTACCAAACCAATATTACAAAAAATATTAAAAGGCCTGCTTGAATAATGATAATACAATTATAAAATGAAGAACAAAATAAAATGGGAATAATAATAATTTTACATGTAAATGGCTTAAATGCTCCAATGAAAAGACAAAGGGTGGTTGAATGGGTAAGAAAGCAAGATATGTATATACTGTCTACCAGAGACCCACCTCAGAACAAAACATGTAAATAAACTAAAAGTCTATTTATATGGAAAAAGGTATTTCATGCAAATGGAAATGAAAAAGAAAAAGCTGGGTTAGCAATACTTTTATCTGAAAAAATGGACTTTTTATTTAATTTGTTGATAAATTAAATTTATTGGGGTGACATTGGTCCATAGGAACACATAGGTTTCAGGTAAACATCTCTATAACATTTAAACAGTTGGTTGCATTGTGTGCCCATCACCCAAAGTCATATCATTGTTTGTCATCAAATATTTGGTCCTCTTTACTCTCCTCTCCTCAACCTCTTTTCTCATGTAACCACTTCACTTTTGTCTATATCTATGAGTCTCTATGTTATATCCCACCTAAGTGTGAAATCATACAGTTCTTAGCTTTTTCTGATTTAGTTATTTCACTTGCATAATATCCTCAAGGTCCATCCATGTTGTCACAAATGGCAATATTTCATTATTTTTTACAGCTGAATAGTATTCTCATGGTTTGTAACACACCTTTTGTTCCAATCCTCTGTTGAGGGACACTTTGGTTGTTTCCATGTCATGGCACTGTAAATAATGCTGCGATCAACATAGGTTTGCATATAACTTTGCATACAAATGTTTTTGTTTTGAGTTCTTTGGGTAGATACCTAGTAGAAGGATTGCTGGGCTATATGGTAGTTCTGTTCTTAATTTTTTGAGGAACTGCCATACTGTCTTCCATAGTGGCTGAACTATTTACATTCTCACCAGCATTGAATGAGGGTTCCTTTTCTTCCACAGCCTCTCCAACAATTATTATTACCTGTCTTGTTGATAATAGCCAATCTAACAAGTGTGAGGTGCTATTTCATTGTAGTTTTAATTTGCATTTCCCTAAAGCTACTAAAGATGAGCATCTTTTCATATGTCTATTTGTTGTTTGTATGTCTTCATGGGAGAAGTGTCTGTTCAGGTCCTCTCCTCATTTTTAAATTGGATTGTTTATTGCTGAGCTTTGTGAATTCTTTATATATTTTACATATTAACCCCTTATCAGAGCTATTGTTTATGAATATCATCTCCCATTTTGTTGGCTGCCTTTTTATTTTGCTGTCAGTTTCTTTTGCTGTGAAGTTTTTTAGTTTTATATAGTCTTATCCATTCATTTTTGCCTTTACTTCCCTGGTGTGTGGGGTCAAATTCTAGCAGTATATTTTCTGATGTAGCTCCTCAAGCAAGGGAAACAAACAAATGGGACTACAGTAAGCTAAGTGTTTTGTTCATCAAAGGAAACCATTAACAAAATGAAAAGACAACCCACTGAATAGAAGAACATATTTGCTGATATATCTGATAAGGGATTAATATCCAAAATATATAAAATACTTATAAAACTCAACACCCCCAAAAAACAATCCAATTAGAAAATGGGCAAAGACCTGAATAAACACTTTTCTAAAAGGAACATAAAGATGGCCAATAGACATATGCAAAGATGTTCAATATCACTAATCATCAGAGAAATGCAAATTAAAACCACCCTTGTCAGAATGGCTATCATCAACAAATCAGTAAACATGTGTTGGTGAGGGTGTGGAGAAAAGGGACTTCTCCTTCACTGTTGGTGGGAATGCAGATTGGTACAACCAGTATGGAAAGCTGTATGGTGTTATCTCAAAAAATTAAAATGGAACTGCTTTTTCATGCAGGAATTCAACTTCTGGGACTATATTCCAACAATTCTGAAATGCTAATTCAAAAGAACATATATACCCCAATGTTCATTGCAGAATTATTTACAGTTGACAACATCTGAAAACATCCCAAGTGCTCATCAATAGATGCATGGATAAAAAAAATTTTGTACATTTACACAATGAAATACTATATGGTCATAAAAATGAAGGAAATCTTATCTTTTGCAACAGCATGGATGGACCTGGAGAGCATTATGCTAAGTGAAATAAGCCAGTCAGAGAAAGACAAGTACCACATGATTTCACTCATTTGTGGAAACTAATGAACAAAATGTACTAACAAGCAAAATAGAGACAGATTCCTAAATAGAAAACAGGCTATCAGCTATGAATGGTGGGTGGGTGAAGCTGGGTGAGAGAGGTAATGAGAATGAGCAAAATAGGACAAAAATAAAGAAAAACTCATAGACATGGACAACAGGGTGGTGATTTGAGGAGAGGGCCATGGAGGAGGGTATGGGGGTATAAATGGCGATGGATGAAGACTTAACTTCAGAGGGAGGTGAACACAATATGTGGTGTACAGAGATGTGCTGTAGTACTGGACACCTGAAATCTGTATAATTATGTCAACCAGTGTCACCTTAATAAATTCTATTTTTAAAAAACTAATTCTTGTGTATCTTTATATACTGTATTAGCATTTTTTTGCTATAATATTGATCCCTTATCTCTTACCCTTTTTCATTTTCCTCATTTTAGATCCATTTGTCTCTGTCCTTTACAACATAATTTTTGTATTATTAATAATTTCACTCCCAAACATATAATCTTTATTAATCATTTAACTTTTTTCCATATGTCACAAATCAAGTAGACTACTCTAAACCTCTTCCTGACAGTGCTATTTAGATAACAGATATTATGCCTTTCTATTTTCAAAATATAAGTTACTCATCACTTGCTCTAAAACTTTCAGTTCTGATCATTTTTTTGACATACAAATTATCTTTTGATTATAGCCAGGGATTTGTTGGTTGGAATTCCACTTCTTCTTCATTGTATCTATAGTATCCATATGAATTCTTCCTCATTTATAATTTGGATTATAAAGTGGACCTGGAGTTAATATTATACCAACATCAGTTTTCTGGGTTTTTTTTTTTTTTGTATTTTTCTGAAGCTGGAAACGGGGAGAGACAGTCAGACAGACTCTTGCATGCGCCCGACCGGGATCCACCCGGCACGCCCACCAGGGGCGACGCTCTGCCCACCAGGGGGCGATGCTCTGCCCCTCCGGGGCGTCGCTCTGCAGCGACCAGAGCCACTCCAGCGCCTGGGGCAGAGGCCAAGGAGCCATCCCCAGCGCCCGGGCCATCCTTGCTCCAATGGAGCCTTGGCTGCGGGAGGGGAAGAGAGAAACAGAGAGGAAGGGGGGGTGTGGAGAAGCAAATGGGCACTTCTCCTATGTGCCCTGGCCGGGAATCGAACCCGGGTCCCCTGCACGCCAGGCCGACGCTAGTTTTCTGGTTTTGACAACGACTATGTAAGTTATTATTATTAGGGAGCTGAGTGAAAGGAACTGGAGAATATTTTACTATTTTTTGCAACTTATTGTAAGTCCAACTATTTCCAATGGAACCTGAAGACATTTCAGTAGAGTATTTCTGTGAAATTTTTATATTTTACACCAAAATTTTTACAGTTCTTACACATATTTGAACAATAGTTTTAGGATTTCATCTTTATTTTACTGTGGAGATTTATCTAAGCATTTAACTTAGTTTTTAAGAAACAATTTGTCTTTGCATTCACTAGTATAAGGTGAAAATTAAAGGCTGTAATTGTTGTCATAATCACAACTGGCATAAATGGGTTTATAAACAAGTGGAACTTAGTAGATAGTCACGCATGGGGCTTGAGTTCTTGGATGTTCTTGATGTGCTAGACCTTGCTGGAAGAATCCAACTACACTTTGTCTAGAGCTAATAGAGAGCGTAAATTTATCCCACAAGCTGATTACATGCAAGACAGTTAAGAACACATTTACTGTATAACAAGTGCATAATCATTCGATAGCATTCCCTCACATCCTTCTCCTAGATGAGGAAACTAAGGCCTCAAGAGCTACAGTGACTGCCTCAAGACAAAGCAACTTAGAGACACCACTGAGCTTAGAACAGATTTTATTTTCAGTCTCGGAGTCTCTGAATATTCTCATTCTGGTATCCTTCTGTTAAGGTCCAGACGGAACAGTCTGGCAGGAAGTGGGACTCTAATAGACAGAATGAAACTTTTAGGATGCGTGGCAGTACTGATTTAGCTTGAGGAATGTGTAAAATTTTAATTCTGGGGGCTGAAAGCCATGCCCTTTCTTGCTTAATTTTAAAAACTATATTCAGGTTTGAAAGCTCAAACACTGTAGAAAAACCTTTCTCATCACTACGGAAAAGAATATCAAGCAGTTTGGGAGTTCTTTGGGCTTCCACATCAATAATTCTGGTCTCCTTCACCCAAACACGAAACTTCTCTAGCAGCCATGGATTGCTTCTTGGGAGGTTTTAGTCCTGTTCTGTTTTAGTAGGATTTACTGTATAGCCTTCTCCAAGCCATCTGTTCTATTTCTGAGAATTCCTGGAAAGAAGAATGGTGGAAGCAGGGAATGAATGGTAACTTGGAGAAGTGCATGAAAAAGTAACAGGAAATACTTGTGTTTGAAAAACAGTATTTTGTGTCCCCTCCCAAAGGAATTTCATAAAAACCAAAAATGTGTAACCGAAGAATAATATACAGAATGTTGTATCAGCCTATGTAGATCTTGCTGTTTATTTTTAGCATTGCTCTGACCTATTTGCATAAGGACTGAATATTATCCAAAGGTGGAAACTCAGCTCAGTATCCAGATTTTCAAGACATCTGGATGGAGATCACAACACTTTCTAGAGATTTTAACCCTCCTTACTCCTTAAACTAGTATGCTTCCTGGGAATAATTCCAGGGAACTGTAGTTTAAGCGAAATTCAATGGCTCTCTACAGCAAGACTTCTGAACCTTGGCGATACCGAGGTTCCTTGGAAATATTAGAGAGGATACTACAGTACAAAGCTCCTCAGTTATCTTTGGTCATAAAACTTTTTCTCACTGAGCATCTCAGGATTGATATTGCAGAGATTAGTTTAAGAAATGCTGATTGTCAAGCAACTTTAAGAATAGAGATTCCCTCTCCCCACCGACCTGATTCTTTAAGCTGATGCCTCAAACAGACTTAGAAGGACAAATTCTTCAGAAACTATTTTCACTCTTTCTCCTTCAATGTCATTCCCAGGAAAAATGAGTCATTATTGGTCACTAGCCCAAATGCAACCACTGCTCTTTAGAACTGACTGTTCACATGACTTATGGTTAATTAAATACTGTGCTTGTAGTGATTCATTTGTCTAATAATTTCTTTTAAAATAATCATCTTTTCAATAATAGTGTTTTCATACTCAAAAACTCACTCTCACCTTGTAACTTATTTTAAAGAGGATATTATAAATACATTTTCCAGAAGTAAAAAGCTAGTAAAAGTGTGACTAGCAGAACTGGGCTGGAGTCTGAAAAACAAAACCCCTTTATCATACTGCTGTTGGAGGATTGCAGTGAGATCGGCATTGATATTAGATGTTACTTTATAAAGGTGTGGTGTGACAGAGTGGGTGGATCTGGAGGTAGGGTGTGAGAGGTTCTTCCGTAATAAAGAATAATAAAAAACAATCATGCCAAATTTGCTTTGCATTTGTCAGTTTCCATCATTTTTAGGAATTACCTGTAATAATATTTTTGACATTTTAAATTTCTTATTGTACAGGTAGAATAATGGGAATAATGAAATGAGTAAACAGTTGACACTCAATAAAATGTTCAGCACTTGAAAAAAATCAATACGTTATAAAGAACTCAGTAGAACTCTTCTTGTAGTCCAGAGGGCCCTTCCTTAAATTGGGAAAGTACATTTTCAAAACTGCTGGTTCCACAAGGACAGCCTTGACATGTACTGAGAAAGGTGGTTTTAATTAAAGCCATGCTTCATCATCTGAACTTTGCTTATTGCTTTATGGATCTGATTTATGACAAGCAGGGGATGAATAAATCCCCAAATGTTAAACTTGGGTCAGAGAATTAAAAGGGAAATTAATTTTAAAGTGTAACCAGGATCCTAAGCATATTTACTTTAGTCTGGAACCAAATATAAATTTGGTTTCTTCTGATGAAGAAACCAAGGCTTTTGCTACCTAATGCCAACATATCTGATTGTCTTTCAGCATTATACTAGAATGTCTGGCTAAGGTTAAGACATTTCAGGCTGACTCAGTTCATACACACGATACAAAAAACCTAAAGTAGTACTCATTCAGTATTTTGGGTTGTCATAATAGCTTTGCAGCAAAGCTTGTCCAATTTGAATCTCTGTGACATTTAATATGTCAAAATGCTGAGATTTATTAAAAGCAGACTGCTTGCTTATTGCCCATTAGTCTAGGCACTCTCTGAAACCCAGGCAAATGGTCATACATATAAATTATACAAAGAAAACTAATCCTAGAAAAATGTATGTGTGTATGTGTGTGCATAGGCTAAATGAAGGATAAAGCATGAGAGGCGGGATCCTTTCTACCAGAAAGGACTGGCTTTTCCCATGGTTCTGCCTTGATTTCAGGCTCTTTAGTATTATAAGAAATATTTGTGAAGTGCCATTGCAGAGGTGTTCTGCTCTAAAAAGCAGAAGTTTTTTTTTCCTGTTTTCAAAATGCTTAAAAATTCATTCTCAAGAAAAGAGACAAGAAGTGAGGGTAAGAACATGGAGAAGAAGGAACCCTTGGGCAGTGGATATATAAATCAGTTAAGCCACTATGCAAAGCAGTAAAGAAGCTCCTCAAAAAGTTAAAACAGAACTTTCATAGAATACACCCATCTCATGTCTGGGTATTTACACTGCTTAAAAAAATTAAAGGATATTTATTTATTTATTCATTCATTCATTTTTTTTTTAGAGAAAAGAGAGAGAGAGAGAGAGAGAGAGAGAGAGAAAGAGGGAGAGAAGGGGGGAGGAGCAGGAAACGTCAACTCCCATATGTGCCTTGACCGGGCAAGCCCAGGGTGTTGAACTGGTGGCCTTAATGTTTCCAGGTCAAAGCTTGATCCACTGCACCACCATAGGTCTGGCAAAAATTAGAGGATTGTTGGGGACTGAATAAATAAACAGGGTATTTTTGCAATCTGGACAGAGGTGCTTGGCCCAAACCCCACCTCATTTGTCTAGTTAACAAAGAGCTACACCTGATTCTCATTTGTCTCACCCATGTTCTCCGGAGGAGGCTGGAAGCTAGTTTATTATTAGTGTAAAGTAGATTTGGATGGTATGGTGGGGGTTGTCTTTGAGTTGCCTTGGAAACTTAATTGAATTACTGATGGACCACTCTTTTTCTATGAATAAAAGTGGATGTGCTTCTGGGATCGCAGGGTTTTACGGCTAAGAAACAATAGAAATTGTTTGCCATGGCATCCTCTTGAACCCATATATATATATGGGTTTAAGTCCCTGTTTATTATTTATTTCAATTCCATACCTTTTCCCATTCAGGACCCTGGTATATACTTGTTGTGGTTGGACCCCAACCGAGGATATTTCAAAATGATTATAAAGCAATAAAAAAAGGAGTATTTGATTTTTTTAAATTAAACAAGAACATTAGGAAAGCAAATGGCAAGTCAAAGAAAGTTGTTCGATTATGCAAATGAGATGAAAAATCAACTTTTATTTTATTGGTGAAAATGCACTATGCAAAAGGCTGAAAGTACTGTACTGGAGTATCTGCACATTCCCTAATCTTGAAAGTGCACATCCTGCAATTTCCCAGCCCTTGCAATGCCCCTGCAACATGATTTGCCCAAATGCAAAGCCTGGAGAGCCATAGGATGTCTTGAAGCTAGTCAAACACAGATGACAGTGGCAATAGCAGTGTCATCTGTGTTTGATGACATCTTGTGTCAGCAGTGTCACAGTGGAACATCCCAAGCGTTATCAGCAGACTGTGGAATCACTTTCAAGAGACTGACACAGTACGAAGAAGATGAGGGCAGGGTCACCCATCTGCCACAAAAGCAAGAGGTGACTGCTACTTGACCCTATTGGCATGAAAGAACAGGTTCAGCAATGCAAGAGAGCTGCGGGGACAGTTTCTTGCTGCCACTAGATGATGGATATGCACCCAGACCATATAAAATCAGCCCCATCATGTTGGACTATATGCCTGGTGACCAATGGTATGCATTTCATTATCTGCTGAACACCATAGAACCTGTAGAAGGTGGGCTGATGAGCATCATCATTGGGCCCATGATGAGTGGTCAACTGTCCTCTTCTCTGATGAGTCACAGTTCAGTCTGCAGCCTGACAATCATCATGTCCTGATCTGGCATGAATGAAGAACATGGGAGAATCTATGTTTCATGTAAGAAAGAGACTCCTTAAGTTGTGGTGGAATCATGGTGTGGGCTGGCATCAGCATTGGTGGTCATATTGACCACGTTATCAGAAACAAATCTCTGACTGCTGTCAGATATCAAGATGAGGTCCTGCACCTTATAGTGGTACCCTATGCTGGAGCAGTTGGAAACAACTTTCTTTTCATGGACAATAATGCAAGGCCTTACTGTGTGCATCTTATCAACAACATGCTTCAGGAGACAGGAATTGAATGCATGGACTGGCCTTCACATTCTCCAGACCTGAATCCCATTGAACATGCTTAAGAGGCACTGGGAAGATGTCTGACAAAACATTCAATGCCTCCCACAGCACTTCTTGAGCTGGAGGTTGTCCTGGAGCAACAGTGGCAGAGGATCCCACAAGAACTGCTGGACAATCTGATCCTGTCCATGCCCCATCGCTGTTGGTGTGTTTTGGCCATCTCAGGTGACCATTCACTCTATTGAGCAGTCAATGTGTGACACTCTCGTCCAATTTGACATGCTTCTGTTCACCCCACCAATATGTCACTTGCTGCTCAATCAGGATAATTGAGTTTGCATCTCATTTGCATAATCAAACTTTCTTTGACTTGTTTGCTTTTATGATTTTATGATGTTCTTACTTAATACAAAAAAATCAAATGCTTCTTTTTTTATTGCTTCATATTCATTTTGAAATATTCCCTAATTTTTGTGAGCAGTGTATTTAAAGTAAGTGAAAACAGGGCAGTAAAGATGATATCTGTGGTTTATGCCCTTTGCATCTCCATTTTCTATAGCCCAGATATGGAAAAATACCCAAGTGTTTGTATATTACATGCATGCATGCACGCACATACATACAGGAAATATTATTCAGTCATCAAAAAAAGAGGAAACCTTGCAGTGGTTTGTGACAATATGGGTGTACCTTGAGGGCATTATGCTAAGAGAAATACTCCAGAGAAGAGAATGACAAATACTGCTTGGCATCTTTATTATATGCAGCTTAAGTGTCTGTTTGTTGCCGATACCTTATTGGTTGCTTGCGTAACTGTACTAGCCAATGGGGTGAAGTTGCCACGGCATTCAAATAGTCCCGCCTTCTGGCATGCCACCTCACAAATTGAGGTTAAGGATTGGAGCAATTATTATGCTGTTAAGAAATCTTAACACCAGAGGGGTCTTTGCAATGGTACAAGACTAGAGGTTCTCCAATTGAAAAATAATGTCATAATAGCTAAGTCTTTGACTGGCTCCTCTAAAGGTGAAATACATGTCATTCCAAGAATTGATTTGGCTCCATCTCAAACAGGGTTGCCGTTTCAATTGAGACGTAGACAATTTCCTGTAAAACTTGCCTTTGCTATGACCATCAATAAGTCTCAGGGCCAAACGCTTAAGCGTGTTGGCATTTTTTTACCTGAGCCTGCATTTGGATATGGTCAACTTTATGTTGCCTGTTCAAGAGTTTATGAAAGAACGGACGTAAAATTAAAAATAATTGATGGTCCTCTGCAAGGCGAGCTTAAAAATGATGGAAAGATCTACACAAGAAATGTTGTGTACAAAGAGATCTTTGACATGTGAATTAACATTTTATTATTTAAATCACCTTTATTTATTGAGCTAGCGGTGGCTCTTAAGAAATGTACCACCAGTGGTTTCCTTCATTGCACTCTACTTTAAGCAATTAAGCAAGTAGAAGGAGGAAACCCCGTGGGGCAGTAAGCAAAGGGGCGTCCTCACTGCCTGCCCTGGGTAATTCAGTTTGAATTAGCAGACACCTTTGCACAAATCATTTTAATTACAATTTATAATATCTAGAACAGCGGTCATTTCATATGACCACCAGGCTTTCTAGTCAGGTATATGTGGAACCTAAAAAAAAGTCAAATTCATGGAAACAGATTAGAAAATTCGTTAGCAAGGGCTGAGAGTGAAAGGTTGGTAAAATGATACAAACTTTCAACCATGAGATTAATAAATTCTGAACATCTAATTTACACCATGATAACTACAGTTGATAACACTGTATTGTATAATGGATATAATGGATGTTCCCAGCCAAATAAGTAAAAAAAATAAAAAGTGAGGTGTTGGGTGTGTTAATCCCTGGGTGGAAGATTTCTTTCACATTATACTGGGTGGGACAAAAGTGGGTTTATAGTTGTTTGAATGGAAAATAACACAATAATTAGTACATACTAATACACGAATAAACTGTTTTGCATAGTCACAACTGTAAACCTACTTTGTCTAATCTTGTATATGTGCACCAAATTATCATGATGATACACTTTATGTATGTATGTATTTAGTGAAAGGCTGGGAGGCAGAAATAGACTCCCACATGTGTCCCAACCAAGATGCACCATGCAAGCCCACTAAGGGGTAATGTTATGCCCATCTGGGGCAATTCCTCCTTTGCAACTGGAGCCATTTTTTTAGCACCTGAAGTGGAGGCCATGAAGCTATCCTCAGTGCCTGAGGCCAACTCACTCCAATTGAGCCATGGCTGCAGGAAGGGAAGAGAGGAAGAGAGAGAGAAGGGGCAGTGGAGGGGTAAAGAAGCAGATGGGCACTTCTCCTGTGTGCCCTGACCAGGAATTAAACCCAGGACATCCACACACCGGGCCGATGCTCTACCACTGAGACAATCAGTCAGGGCCTGAACACTTTAAATATAACAGTTTTATTTATCAATTTTACCTTAATAAAGCTAAAACAAAAAAGAATCTAAAGAGAATTCTATTAATATGTTTTTCTTTCAACTGCAAGACTCCCTGCCAAAACCAGCTTTGAGAATTCAGTGATAAGTGTGCTGTCTGTGCTCAGCAAACATCTGTTGCATGAATGAATTAATGGATTGCTGGGTGGGTGGGAGAATGGGCAACCAGTCTGTGTGATGGCAACTACTTTCTCACCACCCCTTTAGCATTCACATGTCAAACCATGCAGGGTTTAATGCAGTCCATGAGCCCCTGCATCTAATTATTTGAGGACTTTCTAAAAACGCATATTTTGTCTGAAACAGAATCTTCAAAACTGGGCTTCAGAACCCTGCATTTGTTGCTTTAGCAAGCTACCAGGTAATCCTCATGCTTGTTGAGATTGACAGCCAGTCTTAGTGGTTAGTTACATAGCTCTATTTTCCATCTCTGTGTAAAAATAACATTGTAAGATCACAAAACTTTTGTCAGTGAAACAACTCGCAGTCAGCTTTTTGAGTGTTAAATTTCCTACATTTTCTGTCATTAGAAGAGGAGAGTGATCGTACATCTGTAGTATCCTTCAGCTGGGAGTCATAAGCACATGCGATCTGGGATTAAATCCTGTGGACAAATTTGTACTTCTATTTCAATACAAAACTTTACCAGACAGTTAAAATGAAATAATTTAAAAGCCCAGTGTTTTAAAAAATAATGTATTTAACAAAACAAATAGGTCTTTGATACTTATTATTAGTATATATTGCTAGTCTGCTCTGCTTTTTTAAAAAAAATTTAAAATTTTATTTAGAAAATTTTCTTTAACAGGGTGACATTGATCAATAAGAGTACATAGGTTTCAGATGAACTTCTCTATAGCATTTGAACTGTTGATTATGTTGTATACCCATCACCCAAAGCCAAATTATTTTCTGTCACCTTATATTTGTCCCTCTTTATACCCTTCCCCCGATCCCCTCCCGCATCCCCATTTACTCAAGTCCCTTTCCCCTCCCCCACATTCCCTTCCCCTGGTAACCACTTCACTTTTTATCTATGTCCATAGTCTCAGTTTTATATTTCACCTTTGTGTGAAATCATACAGTTCTTAGCTTTTTCTGATTTACTTATTTCACTCAGTAGAATGTTCTCAAGATCATTTATGTTTTTGTAAAAGTCACTATGTCATCATTTCTTATGGCTGAGTAGTATTCCATTTTATATATGCACCACATCTTCTTTATCCACTCTTCTATTGAGGGACACTGGTTGTTTCCATGTCTTGGCCACTGTGAATAATACTGCGATCAACATAAGGGTGCATGTATCATTATGTACCAATGTTTTTGAGTTTTAGGGAAAGATATCCAGTAGAGGGATTGCTGAATCATGTGGTAGTTCTATCCTTAATTGTTGAGGTACCACCATACTGTCTTCCAAAGTGGCTATACCGCTTTACATTCCCACCAGCAGTGAATGAAGGTTTCTTTTTCTCCACAGCCTCTCCAACACTTGTTATTATCTGTCTTGTTGATAACAGCCAATCTAATAGATGTGAGGTGGTATCTCATAGTTTTGATTTGCATTTTCTAATAGCTAGCTTTCTAAAGATGAACACTTTTTCATATACCTGTTGGCCATTTGTATGTCCTCTTGGGAGAAGTGTCTGTTCATGTCCTCTTCCCATTTTTTAATTGGATTGTTTGCTTGTTTGTTGCTGAGCTTTGTGAGTTCTTTATATATTTTGGATATTAACCCCTTATCGGAGCTGTCATTTGCAAATATCATCTCCCATTTGGTTGGTTGCCTATTTTTTTTTGTTGTCAGTTTCTTTTGCTGTGTAGAAGCCTTTTAGTTTGATTTGGCCTCATTCATTTATTTTTGCTTTTACTTTTCTTGCCTATGGTATCAAATTTATTGTTCTCTATAGCCAAGGTCCATGAGCTTATTACCTATGTTTTCTTCCATGTAACTTATAGTTTTAAACCTTATATTTAGGTCTTTGATCCATTTTGAATTAATTTTTGTGCAGGATAACAAACTGTAGTCATTTCATTCTTTTGCATGTGGTTTTCCAATTTTCCCAGCATCATTTATTCAAGAGGCTTTCTTTTCCCCATTGAGTGTTTTTGGCTCCTTGTCAAAGATTATTTGTCCATATGTATGTGGTTTTATTTCTGTGTTCTTAATTCTGTTTCATTAGTCTATAAGTCTGGGTTTTTTTGCCAATACCATGCTGTTTTGATTATTGTGACTCTATAGTATAATTGAAGCCAGGTAATGTGAGACCTCCAGCCTCATTCTTTTTCCTCAGGATTGCTTTGGCTAATCAAGGTTTTTTTTTTATTTATGGTTCCATACAAACCTGGTAATTTTTTGTTTTATATCTTTAAAGAATGATGTTGGGATTTTGAATGAGATTGCATTAAATTTGTATATTGCTTTGGGTAATATGGCCAATTTAACTATGTTGATCCTTTCAATCCATGATCATGGAATATTTTTAAATTTCTTTGTGTCTTTTTAAATTTCTTTCAATAATGTTATGTAATTTTCAGTATTTCTGCTCACAAAAATTAGGGGATATTTCAAAATAAATATAAAGTGATAAAAAAGAAGCATTTGATTTTTTATTATTATTAAACAAGAACATTAGAAAAGCAAATACAAGTCAAAGAAAATTGTTTGCAAATGAGATGCAAAACCAACTTTTATTTTGTTGATGAAAATGCCCTATATAAAAGGCTGAAAGTACTGGAGTATCTGCACATTCCCTGATGCCCTAATTTTTGTGATCAGAGGTCCTTTACATCCTTGCTAAGTTTATTCCTAAGCACTTTACTTTTTGTTGTAATTATAAAAATAAATTATTTTTAGTTTGTTTTCTGAAGTTCTATTGTTGGCATATAGAAAAATAGTAGACTTTTGTATATTGATTTTGTATCCTGCAATTTTACTGTATTAATTTATTGTTTCTAATAGTTTTTTTGGTTGAGTTTTTGGGGTTTTCTATGTATAGGATTGTGTCACCTGCAAAAAGTGATACCTTTACTTCTTCTTTCTTGATATAAATGTCTTTTATTTCTTTCTCTTGCCTGATTGCTCTGGCTAAAACTTTCAGAACTATGTTTAATAAGAGTGGAGAGAGTAGGCAGGATTTTAGAGAAAAAGCCTTCAATTTTCACCAGTTAGTGTGATATTAGCTGATGGTTTGTCATATATGGCCTTATTATGTTGAGTTACTTTCCTTCTATTTTGATTTTATTGAGTGTTTTAAACATAAAGGGATGTATTTTATTGAATGCTTTTTCTGTATCTATTGATAAGATCATATGGTTTTTGTTCTTTGTTTTGTTGATGTGGTGTATTACCTTGATCAATTTGCATTTGTTGAACTGTCCTTGTGCTCCTGAAATGAATCCCACTTGATTGTAATGTATCATTTTTTTAATGTGTTGTTGTATTCGATTTGCTAGTATTTTGTTTAAGATTTTTACATCTGTATTCACTAGAGATATTGGTCTGTAGTTTTCTTTTTTTGTGTTGTCCTTGCTAGGTTTTGGTTATGAGGGTTATGCTGGCCTCATAAAATGTGTTGGGGAGTATTGCTTCTCCTTATTTTTTTTGGAAGACTTTGAGAAGGAGAGGTTCCAAATCTTGGAATGTTTGGTTGAATTCATTAGTGTACCCATTTGGTCCTGGAGTTTTGTTTTGGGGAGGTTTTTGATAGTTGTTTTTATTTCCTCCCTGCTTATAGGTCTATTTAAGTTTTCCACTGCTTCGTGACTCAGTCTAGGAAGATTGCATATTTCTAGGAACTTATCCATTTCCTCTTGGTTGTTGAATTTGGTGGCATATAAATCTTTCATAATATTCTACTATGATCTTATTTTTTTATTTAAAAAAAAATTTTTTTTTTATTCATTTTAGAAGGGAGAGGGGGGGAAGAGAGAGAGAGGAGAGAGAGAAGGGGGGGAGGAGCAGGAAGCATCAACTCCCATATATGCCTTGACCAGGCAAGCCCAGGGTTTCGAACTGGCGACCTCAGCACTTCTAGGTCGACGCTTTATCCACTGCGCCACCACAGGTCAGGCCCTACTATGATCTTTTTTGTACCTATGATGTCTGTGGTAATTTCTACTTTTCATTTCAGATTTTGTTTATATGATTTCTTCCTCTTTTTTCCTTAATGTGTCTAGCCAGTGGTTTGTCTACTTTATTGACTTTTTCAAAGAACCAGCTCTTTGTTGTGTTATTTTTTTTATAGTTTTTTTTTGTTCTCTACTTCATTTAGTTCTGCTCTAATTTTTACTATTTCCTTTCTTCTGCTGACTTTGGGTTGCCTTTGTTTTTTTCCCCCCTAGTTTCTTAAGGTGTGAGGTTAGATTGCTACTTGGGATCTCTCTTGTTTCTTGATATAAGCCTGTAATGATATAAACTTCCATCTTATTACTGCTTTAGCTGAATCCCAGAAATTTTGATGTGTTCTGTTGTCATTTTCATTTGTCTGTATATATCTTTTGAGCTCTGCTTTTATTTCTTCTTTGACCCAGTCATTTTTTAGAAGTATGTTGTTTAATTTCCACATTTTTGTAGGTTTCTTTACTTTCTTTTTACAATGCCTTGTGATCAGAGAATATGCTTGGTATAATTTCAATCTTCCTGAATTTGATGATGTTAGTTTTGTGGCTCAACATATAGTTTATTCTTGAGAATGTTCCATGCACACTAAAGAAGAATGTATAATCTGACATTTTGGGGTGAAATGTCCTATAAATATCTATTATGTCCATTTGGTCCAGAGTGTCATTTATTGATTTTCTGTTTGAATGATCTATTTAAAGCCATCATTGTTGTGTTGAAATCTTCAAATATGATAATGTTTTTGTCTGCTTCTATTTTTAGATCAGTTAGTATATGTCTTATATATTTTGGTGTTCCCTGGTTGGGTGCATATATATTAAAAAGTGTTATGTCTTTTTGATACAATGTACCCTTATGTTTATGCAATGTTCATCTTTGTCTCTGGTTACCTTTGTTGTCTTGAAGTCAGCATTGTCAGAGAATAGTACGGATACACCTGCTTTACTTTAGACATTATTTGCTTGGAGAATCATTTTCAAACCTTTCACTTTGAATCTACTTTTTTCCTTGCAGCTTAGATGTGTCTCTTGAAGGCAGCATGTGGTTGGGATTTGCTTTTGATTCAGTGCGCTACTCTGTGCCTCTTTATTGGTAAGTTCAGTCCATTTACATTTAAGGTAATTATTGACACTTGAGGATTTTCTTTTTTTTTTTTTTTTTTTTTTTTTTTTAAATATATAATTTTATTTTTTTAATGGGGTGACATCAATAAATCAGGATACATATATTCAAAGATAACAAGTCCAGGTTATCTTGTCGTTCAATTATGTTGCATACCCACCACCCAAAGTCAGATTGTCCTCTGTCACCTTCTATCTTGTTTTCTTTGTGCCCCTCCCCACCCCCTATCCCTCTGCCATTTCCCCCTCCCCCCCGTAACCACCACACTCTTATAAATGTCTCTTAGTTTCACTATTATGTCCCACCTATGTATGGAATAATACAGTTCCTGGTTTTTTCTGATTTACTTATTTCGCTTCGTATCATGTTATCAAGATCCCACCATTTTGCTGTAAATGTTCCGATGTCATCATTTCTTATGGCTGAGTAGTATTCCATAGTGTATATGTGCCACATCTTCTTTATCCAGTCATCTATTGATGGGCTTTTTGGTTGTTTCCATGTCCTGGCCACTGTGAACAATGCTGCAATAAACATGGGGCTGCATGTGTCTTTACGTATCAATGTTTCTGAGTTTTTGGGATATATACCCAGTAGAGGGATTGCTGGGTCATAAGGTAGTTCTATTTTCAGTTTTTTGAGGAACCACCATACTTTCTTCCATAATGGTTGTACTACTTTACATTCCCACCAACAGTGTATGAGGGTTCCTTTTTCTCCACAGCCTCTCCAACATTTGCTGTTACCTGACTTGCTAATAACAGCTAATCGAACAGGTGTGAGGTGGTATCTCATTGCCGTTTTGATTTGCATTTCTCTAATAGCTAAAGAAGATGAGCATCTTCTCATATATCTGTTGGCCATTTGTATTTCTTCCTGGGAGAAGTGTCTATTCATATCCTCTTCCCATTTTTTTATTGGATTGTTTGTTTGTTTGTTGTTGAGTTTTATGAGTTCTTTGTATATTTTGGATATTAGGCCCTTATCTGAGCTGTCATTTGAAAAAATCATTTCCCATTTAGTTGGCTTTCTGTTTATTTTGTTATCAGTTTCTCTTGCTGAGCAAAAACTTCTTAGTCTGATGTAGTCCCATTCATTAATTTTTGCCTTCACTTCTCTTGCCATTGGAGTCAAATTCATAAAATGCTCTTTAAAACCCAGGTCCCTGAGTTGAGTACCTATGTCTTCTTCTATGTACTTAATTGTTTCAGGTCTTATGTTTAGATCTTTGATCCATTTTGAGTTAATTTTTGTACAGGGGGAGAGACTGCAGTCCAGTTTCATTCTTTTGCATGTGGCTTTCCAGTTTTCCCAGCACCATTTATTGAAGAGGCTTTCTTTTCTCCATTGTGTGTTGTTGGCCCCTTTATCAAAAATTATTTGACTATATATATGTGGTTTTATTTCTGGACTTTCTATTCTGTTCCATTGGTCTGAGTGTCTATTTTTCTGCCAATACCATGCTGTTTTGATTGTCGTGGCCCTATAATAGAGTTTGAAGTCAGGTATTGAAATGCCCCCAGCTTCATTCTTTTTCTTTAGGATTGCTTTGGCTATTCGGGGTTTTTTATAGTTCCATATAAATCTGATGATTTTTTGCTCTATTTCTTTAAAAAATGTCATTGGAAGTTTGATGGGAATTGCATTAAATTTGTATATTGCTTTGGGTAATATAGCCATCTTGATTATATTTATTCTTCCTAGCCAAGAACAAGGTATATTCTTCCATCTCATTATATCTTTTTCGATTTCCCTTAACAATGGTTTATAGTTTTCATTATATAAGTCCTTTACATTCTTTGTTATGTTTATTCCTAAGTATTTTATTTTTTTTGTTGCAACCGTGAAGGGGATTATTCTTTTGAGTTCCTTCTCAGTTGTTTCATTGTTGGCATATAGAAAGGCTATTGACTTCTGTATGTTAATTTTGTATCCTGCGACCTTACTGTATTGGCTTATTGTTTCTAGTAGTCTTTTTGTGGATTCTTTGGGGTTTTTGATGTATAGGATCATATCATCTGCAAAAAGTGATACCTTTACTTCTTCTTTTCCGATATGGATGCCTTTTATTTCTTTGTCTTGTCTGATTGCTCTGGCTAGAACTTCTAGTACCACATTAAATAAGAGTGGAGAGAGTGGACAACCCTGTCTTGTTCCTGATTTAAGGGGGAAAGCCTTCAGTTTAGTGCCATTTAATATGATGTTAGCTGATGGTTTATCATATATGGCCTTTATCATGTTGAGATATTTTCCTTCTATACCCATTTTGTTGAGAGTCTTAAACATAAAATTGTGTTGTATTTTATCGAAAGCCTTTTCTGCGTCTATTGATAAGATCATGTGGTTTTTGTTCTTTGTTTTGTTGATATGGTGTATTACATTAACCGTTTTACGTATGTTGAACCATCCTTGAGATTCTGGGATGAATCCCACTTGATCATGATGTATTATTTTTTTAATATGTTGTTGTATTCGATTTGCTAGTATTTTGTTTAGTATTTTAGCATCTGTATTCATTAGAGATATTGGTCTGTAGTTTTCTTTTTTTGTGCCATCCTTGCCTGGTTTTGGTATGAGGGTTATGTTGGCTTCGTAAAATGTGTTTGGAAGTATTGCTTCTTCTTCAATTTTTTGGAAGACTTTGAGTAGAATAGGAACCAAGTCTTCTTTGAATGTTTGATAAAATTCGCTGGTATAGCCGTCAGGGCCTGGACTTTTATTTTTGGGGAGGTTTTTAATGGTTTTTTCTATTTCTTCTCTACTGATAGGTCTGTTTAGGCTTTCTGCTTCTTCTTGACTCAGTCTAGGAAGGTTGTATTTTTCTAGGAATTTATCCATTTCTTCTAGGTTGTTGAATTTAGTAGCATAAAGTTTTTCATAGTATTCTATAATAATTCTTTGTATATCTACGGTGTCCGTGGTGATTTCTCCTCTTTCATTTTGGATTTTGTTTATATGAGTTCTTTCTCTTTTTTCCTTGGTAAGTCTTGCCAAGGGTTTGTCAATTTTGTTGATCTTTTCAAAGAACCAGCTCCTTGTTCTATTAATTTTTTCTATAGTTTTTCTGTTCTCTAATTCATTTATTTCTGCTCTGATTTTTATTATCTCCTTTCTTCGGCTGGTTTTGGGTTGTCTTTGTTCTTCTTTTTCTAGTTCCTTAAGGTGGGAAGTTAAGTGGTTCACTTGGGCTCTCTCTTGTTTGTTCATATATGCCTGAAGTGATATGAACTTCCCTCTTATCACTGCTTTTGCTGCATCCCATAGATTCTGATATGTCGTATTGTCATTTTCATTAGTCTGTATATATCTTTTGATCTCTGCACTTATTTCTTCTTTGACCCATTCATTTTTTAAAAGTATGTTGTTTAGTTTCCACATTTTTGTGAGATTTTTTTCCTCTTTTTTGCAGTTGAATTCTAGTTTCAAGGCTTTATGATCAGAAAATATGCTTGGTACAACTTCAATTTTTCTGAATTTGCTGATGTTGTTTTTGTGGCCCAACATATGGTCAATTCTTGAGAATGATCCATGTACACTGGAGAAAAATGTATACTCAGTCACTTTGGGATGAAATGTCCTGTAGATGTCTATCATATCCAGGTGCTCTAGTGTTTTGTTTAAGGCCACTATGTCTTTGTTGATTCTCTGTTTGGATGACCGATCTAGAGCCTTCAGCGGTGTATTGAGGTCTCCAAGTATGATTGTATTTTTGTCAGTTTTTGTTTTAAGATCAATAAGTAGCTGTCTTATATATTTTGGTGCTCCTTGGTTTGGTGCATATATATTAAGAATTGTTATGTCTTCTTGATTCAGTGTCCCCTTAGCCATTATGAAATGTCCATTTTTGTCTCTGAGTACTTTTCCTGTCTTGTAGTCAGCATTATCCGATATGAGTATTGCTACACCTGCTTTTTTTTGGATGTTATTTGCTTGGAGTATTGTTTTCCAGCCTTTCACTTTGAATTTGTTTTTATCCTTGTTACTTAGATGAGTTTCCTGTAGGCAGCATACAGTTGGATTTTCTTTTTTAATCCATTCTGCTACTCTGTGCCTTTTTATTGGTGAGTTTAATCCGTTTACATTTAGTGTAATTATTGATACTTGTGAGTTCCCTATTGCCATTTTATAGATTGCTTTCTGTTAGTTTTGTGTCTTGTTTGATCCTTCTCTTTTGTTTTTCTATCTTTTGTTTTTATTTGGTTGTATTCCATACATCTTTCCACTGTTGCTATCTTTTTTATCTCATGTGCTTCTGTGGTGGTTTTTTCAATGGTGGTTACCTTTGAATAATGAAAAGGGTCCCTACCCTGTTCATTGTAGCGAACTATTTTGTGAGTACTTTTGCACTCCATCGTCCTTTGCTACTGTTAATCTCCATCTTCTCCCCCTCTTTCTTTTTGTTGTTTTCACAGTTTAAATTTGGTTTTATTGTGTTCTTCTTGGAGCTTTTACTTGTGGCTCTGTTTTTTTTTGTTCTTTGTATCTGATTGGAGAACCCCCTTTAGTAATTCCTGGAGTGGGGGTTTTCTGATGATAAATTCCCTCATCTTTTCTGTATCTGTGAATGTTTTTATTTCTCCTTCATATTTGAAGGATAGCTTTGATGGGTATAGTATTCGTGGCTGAAAGTTCCTCTCTTTCAGGACTTTAAATATTGGGGTCCACTCTCTTCTAGCTTGTAGAGTTTCTGCTGAGAAATCTGATGATAATCTAATGGGCCTTCCTTTATATGTTGTATTCTTCTTTTCCCTGGCTGCCTTGAGAATTTTTTCTTTGCTGTTGGTTTGTGTCAATTTCATTATGATATGCCTTGGAGTAGGTTTGTTGGGGTTAAGAAAACTTGGAGTTCTGTTTGCTTCTTGAACTTGAGGCTTTAATTCTTTCCACAGGCTTGGGAAGTTCTCATCTATTATTTGTTTGAGTATGTTCTCCATTCCATTTTCTCTCTCTTCTCCCTCTGATATACCTATTATTCTTATGTTATTCTTTTTGATGGAGTCAGATAATTCTTGTAGGGCTATCTCATTTTTTTTAATTTTTGAGTCTCTTTCTTCTTCTCTCTGTTGTGCCTCAAGTTGCTTGTCTTCTATTTCACTAATCCTCTCTTCTATCTGACCTGTTCTATTAGCTAAACTTGTTACTTCGTTTTTCAGCTCGTGAATTGAGTTTTTCATCTCTGTTTGATTTGTTTTTATAGTTTCAATTTCCTTGGACATATATTCTTTGTGTTCATTGAGTTGTTTTCTGAGCTCCCTAAATTGCCTTTCTGTGTTTTCTTGTATATCTCGGAGGATTTTTAGGATTTCTATCTTGAATTCTCTGTCATTTAGCTCCAAGGTTTCCAATATATTAAATTTTTTCTCCATAGATTTTTCCTCATCTAGCTGTGTTACCTCTCTTTCTTTTGTATCCATGATATTCGATTTTCTCTTCCTTAATGGCATCTGAGGGTGGTTTTGTTGATAGTATTAATGAGATTTAATAAAGAATAAAAAGTTTAAAAAAATAATAAAAAAAAAATCAAAGAGTTGTTTTTTAAAAAAAAATTAATAATGAAATAAAGAAAAATAAAATAAAATAAAAATTAAAAAAAAAAAAAAAAAAAAAGGAAATTATTCCCCCCCTCCTTTTTTCCTCTCCTCTCCTCTCTCCTCTTTCTTGAGAAAATCTTGTGGTGGACTGTGAATTATAACAAACAATGCCTGTGATGGAGGGCCTGAATTGGGGAAAAGTAATAAAGGGGCAAAAAAAAAAAAAAAAAAAAAAAAAAGAAAGAAAGAAAGAAGAAAAAAAAGAGCGTATGGACCCACAAAAAGCAAATAAGGAAAAAATTTGGGTCAAGAATAAAATGATTTGCTTTTAGGTGTTGGTTGTCTAAGAGTTATGATGAGAGGATTAAAAGGAAAACGGAAAAATGGGGGGACAAATTAAAAAATTACTATTGTATTTAGTGGAACAAGAACTAGATAATATGGAGAGCCAGGTATGGGAGCACTGCTTGTGAGTTAAAAAGGTGAAGTAAAAACCCCCCAAAATGCCACAAACATAAGTTTGAGTCCCAGATAAGATAATTTGTTTGTTATTGAGGTTTGAATGAGAGGAGATGTAAAGGAGAAAGGAAGAAACTAATATAGAGGGAGAAAAGAAAGAGAGAGAGAGAAAAAAAAGAGGGAACCACTAAAAGAAGAAAAAAGAAAGGAGAGAGAGAGAGAGAGAGAGAGTTAAGGGTTTTGGAGTGCAACCCTCATAGAGAGAAAGGAAGAGAAGAGAAAAGATAATGGGAGATGTAACACTTATGGGTAGTGTAGTTCAAGGAGAGGAGAGAGTAAGACCGGTAGAGAGTTAATCGGCCAAATTGGCGGAGGAAAAAAAAAAGTATCAAGAATGAAGATAAGAGAAACAAACGAACAAATATAATAAAATGGGATAGGTTATAAAGTCTGCAGATTATTCTTGATTTTGAGAGGTTATCTTCTTGCTTTTTCTTTTCTCTCCCTCTTCCTGGTCGGTGACTCTGTACCCCGGGTTTTGCCCCTTTGCCACGCTCAGGTGGAGGTTTGCAGTTGATAAGTCTCTATGGCAATGTCATGTATTGTGCTTTAGTCTCGTTGGCAGTCGAGGCTATTAGCATTTATAGGCTCCGACAGTGAGAGAGTCCGTGTTCCTGGAGCCTTTCTCCTAGTCTTTCCTTCCTCAATTAGTAGCCTGATAATCCAGCTATGGGGTTGCCGCTGCCTCTGCCTGGATAGTAAGAGGCTCAAAGAGCTGGCAACTCCCCACTCTATTTCCACTCAGCACAGGGCTCTGGGTAAGGCTCAGTCAGTCAGAGCTGCCAGCATAATCAGGCGGGCTTTCCGGCCATTCAAAGACCTCTGGCTCTGCCACTCTGTCCGGTAACACAGGTGGGCGCCCACTTCCGGGGCGCTTGGAGGAAACTCTCACTCACTGGCTGCGCGCGCAGACCAGGATATCCGGCCAGCAGTCTCACGCTCTGAGTGAAACCCCCAACCGCACGGAAAAGTTGCAGCGTTGGAATTGAGTCTCGCTCCGTCCCCGTGCGCGGCCCTTGCAAGGCGCTGGGGCGGCCCGAGACTCCGCTTTGGCCCACACAAAGGCCCCTGACTCTGCCCCTCTGTGCGATAACACGGGTGCGCACTGCCGAGGCACTCGGAGGAATCGCTCACTCCTTATCTGCGCGCGCAAACCAGGATATGAGGCCGGCCGCTTTCCCTCTGAGTGAAACACCCTCCGGCACGGAAAATCTCCACCGTTGGAATTAGTTCTCACTCCCTCCCGTGCGTGGCTTTCCCAGGGCGCTGGGGCTGCCCAGAGACTCTGCCCTCGGCCCACAGAAAGGCCTCTGACCCTGCCTCTCCGTGGGGCAACACGGGCACTCACTTCCGGGGCTTAGGAAGAAATCTCTCGCCCACTAACTGCGCATCAACCAGGAGACCGGGTAAAATGTCCGCGCCGCTTGTCTTTCTTTGTTTGGGTTTGGCGCGAGTGTTAGCTTGAATTGCCCGGGTTGCCACAGGATCAGATTTTCCTTGGCTTGGATCTCCGTGCCACAGCCTGGTTCGGCCGTTTGTGTCGCGGCCTGGATGTATTCACCCCCTTTGCCCGCCTCAGTTTCTATATTCACAGTTACCAGAGAAAGCCGCCCTGTTTAGGTTAGTGAGGAAGGCGGAGCATTTCTTACTCCCTATTTCCTTCGGGGTTTGTTATATATTTAGCCAATTTTTCACTCAATCATACCTTTGGGTGTATTGCGAAGCATCTGGAAGCTCCAAGTATAGGTTTTTCTGTTTCTGGTTGAAGATCTTGTTGAGTTTTGGGGGAGATTTATTGGTATCGCTTCCTACCCCGCCATTACTCTGACGTCATCTCCCGACACTTGAGGATTTTCTATAGCCATTTTATGTTTTGTTTTCTGGTAGTTCTATGTCTTGTTTGGTTCTTCTCTTTTCTGTTTCTGTCAGTTGGTTTTGTTTGGCGATATTCCATACTTCTTTCCTCTCTTTCTTCTTTTATAAGCTGTCTGTTTCAGTAGTGGCATTTTTTGTGGGTGATTATCATTAGGTTAAGGAAAAATTGTTCATATGTATAAAAGTCTTTTGTCATATGAGTGCTTCTGCACTCCATCCACCTTGGCTACTGCAGATCTTTATCCTCTCCTCTTTTATATTATTGTTGTCACAGAGTATCCTTGTTTTTATTGTGACCTTGTTGGAGCTTTTACTTGTTGTTTAAATTTGTTTTGTTCTTTGTTTCTGGTCAAATACCCCCCTTGAGTATTTCCTGCAATGGGGTTTTCTGGTGACAAATTCCCTCAGCTTCTGTATGTCTATAAAAGTTTCTTTTTTTCTCCTTCATATTTGAAGGATAACTTTGATGGATATAGTATTCTTGGCTATATTCTCTCTTTCAGTACTTTGAAAGTTTGGGTCCACTCTCTTCTAGCTTGTAGAGTTTCTACTGAGAAATCTGATGATTACCTAATGGGCTTTCCTTTATATTTACGGTCTTCTTTTCCCTAGCTGCCTTGAGGATTTTTTATTTGTCATTGATTTTTGACAATTTTATTATAATGTGTATTGAAGTAGGTCTCTTTGGGTTGTGGTAAAAGCATTCTGTTTGCTTCTTGCATTTGAGGCTCTAACTCTTTCCATAGGTTGGGGAAGTTCTCATTAATTATTTGTTTTAATATGTTCTCCATTCTCTTCTCCCTCTCTTCTTCTTCTGATATAGTCATTATTCTTATATTGCTTTTTCTGATAAGGTCAGACAATTCTTGCATATCTCTCTCAGTGTTTTTTTAATTTGTGAGTCTCTCCTCTCTGTAGCTTCTTTAGTTGCCTATCTTAAATGTTACTAATTATCTCCACTATGTGGCTTCTTCTATTAGCTAAACTCGCTACCTCAGTCTTCAACTCATGTATTGAGTTATTCATTTCTGTTTTAAAGTTTCAATCTCCTTGGTGAGGTGTTCATTTTGTTCATTAATTTGTTTTCTGATCTCATTAATTTGCTTTTTGGTATCTTTTCACATCTCGTTGAGTATTTTCAGAACTTCAATTTTGAATTCTTTATCATTTTTTTTTTTTGTATTTTTCTGAAGCTGGAAACGGGGAGAGACAGTCAGACAGACTCCCACATGTGCCCGACCGGGATCCACCCAGCATGCTCTGCCCACCAGGAGGCGATGCTCTGCCCCTCCAGGGTGTCGCTCTGTTGTGACCAGAGCCACTCTAGTGCCTGGGGCAGAGGCCAAGGAGCCATCCCCAGCGCCCGGGCCATCTTTGCTCCAATGGAGCCTCGGCTGCGGGAGGGGAAGAGAGAGACTGAGAGGAAGGAGAGGGGGAGGTGTGGAGAAGCAGATGGGCACTTCTCCTGTGTGCCCTGGCAGGGAATCGAACCCGGGACTTCTGCACACCAGGCCGACGCTCTACCACTGAGCCAACCAGCCAGGGTGAATTCTTCATCATTTAACTCCAAGGCTTCCATGTGATTGAGATTTTTTTCTGGAGATTTTTCATTTTCTTTTTGAAATATGTCTCTGTCTTGTGTAGCCATGGTATTTGATTTATTCTTCCTTGATGGCATTTGAGAGTGGTATTGTTAATAACTCTAACAAAAAACAATTTATAAAATTAAAAAATTTAAAATAAATACAATGAAAAATATAAAAATTTAAAAAATTATGACAAATAAAGAAGAAAAACCACAGGAAAAAGAACAAAAACAAAAAAAATATAAAAAAAAACATCCCCCAAAAAATAATAATAAAAATATAAAAATTTAAAAAAATAAAAGTAAAAAATTAAACAGAGAAAGAAGAATAGAAGAAAAAAAGAAAAGAAGAAAAATGGGGGTGAAAAAAGAGAAAATAGACTTTGGTTTTGAGATGTTTCTTCTAGTAGTGTCACTGTATTATAACTTTTAGCTCTGTGAAGTTCTTGGGCTGTTTGCTGAGATGTTGCTATCTCAATGATGTAGGTGGGGCTGCAGTCATGTTGGTGGGTGGGGAGTGTTGTGAGGGCTTTATGGCTCTAACAATGGTGATCTTAGGCTTCCAGGTGCTCCTTCCCACATCTCATCAGACCTGGGGACAGGATGTGGAGTAGCTCTGTTCTTCAGGGGATAGAGTGACTCTGGTGAGTTAGCTGTGGGGTTTGTCTCTGCTACTCTCCATACCGTGAAGTGAGGGAGGTTGGGGGGCCTCACTCTAACTTCCTCTGTCTCTGCTGAGTGAGAGCTTCAGGCAGACTGCAGGAACATTGGCCATGACCCCATGCTCTGGCCACTTTGGTTTATCTCCCCTCTGCCTCTCTTTCTCACTGCTCCTCCCTGAAGAAGGAGACCCAGTCATTCCAAGTTTCCCTCTCATACCCCTCAGACAAAATTCAGAGAGCCTGAGCTTCCTGCCTCCACATAGTCCAGCAAAAAAAAAAAAAAAAACAACAACCACCTAGTTACTTTGGGTTTGTCTCCTCTCCTCTCCAAAGCCCACCTTGATTGTGTTTTATCTTCTGTACCCTCTTCTCATCCTGTCCCACCTTTAGTACATTTGCTGTGTGAATCTTTCAGGTGCACCTGCAAAGCCAGATGGATTTCCTTCACTGCATTATAGTTGTTCAGTTTGTTGAAATTTCAAGGAAAGAGATTAGGAGTATCTCTCATGCCGCCATTACTCTAATATCACCCCAACAAGTGCCGGTCTGCTTCTTTTTATCAAAATAACACATATAATTTTTAAAATACTGCAGGAAAGCTAAATTTGTCTCTTATGTCTCTACACAGTGTCATTCCACAGACCATTCCTTTAGTTATTTCTTCTTTTAGGTCTGAAGTGGCCTCTGCATATTAGTTAGGATATGTTTATCTATAAATAACAGAAACCTTGACCAATGTGGCCTCAACAAGTTAGATATTTTTTATCTCATTTCAAAAGAAGATTGAACAGAGGCTGTTCTAGATCTCATTTAGCAGATAAACAAGTTAAAACATGATTCCATCTCTTTCAAGTTTTCCATTTTTGCTATCTTTAATTCATTTTTATTTCTTCATTTTGCTTGTTGCCTTCTGGTCACTAGATGGCTGCTGCATCACCATTATTGTGTATATTATCCAGGCAGGAAAAAAAAATAAAGTCTAGTTTTGCACCAGGGACTTTTGTTAGGAGGCTGATTATTTTTTAGCAGAAACCTGTTAGATTTCCTTTTCTATGTCACTAGCTAAAACTGAGCCAAATGGTCTTCTCCTAGCTGGGACATCTTTACATCAAGGGGAGCTTATTAAGAGCTAGGCTTCATACTAAGTCCCTTCAAGTGCAGAAAAGGGAGAGATTTACTCAGGGAGGTGAAATATACCCTAGTTGCTCAATTTCTTTAGGGAGTTTATATCATATTTTAGAAAGGAGTTTTTTGGCCTTTTAAATGGTAGTAGGTGTTTATCATGGGGATACAATGTCAAATAAGAAACACAGTTAGGGAAGTGGGCATGTGTATTTGCGTCTGCATGCATATACATATACATATGCAAGGGGATAAGAAACATGGGTTACTGACTAATACAGTGGCTCAGACATAAATAAGGTTTCAGCTAGGGGCTCCTCTTTGAGCACTCTCTCTCATTCTCTTTCCCCACTGTCCTTGCAAGGGATTCAAGGACAAATTCAAGACAAATTCAGCATCTGGATTTTCCCTGGGCTTTTCTGAGGGCAGTTGGGCCCTTTGTCTTGGTTACAGCTTCTTTCTGCTTTTTTTCTGGACTTCTAGTTACATTCTGCCCACATGGTCAAAGCTTTCCATCCTCTGTCTGCCTTTTCAAAATTTGTCAGCCTGTTTTGCTTGCTGATGGTGTCCCTCTTGTTCCCTCTGTGTTTGGTTTCTATAACTTTCACTTCAGTGGAGTCTGAGAGTGAGTTGATATAAAAATATTTGTGCTAATGTTATTGTGAACTGTTTATTATTTTGATTTTTTCCCGGTTGTACTTGCCCTTTCCCTTTCTGACACAATCTTATGGTTTTAGGTTTAGAAAAAAAGTCTTTTTTAACTTTTGTTTTCACGTTTCACCAACTGCAATATGCTTATGTTACGCCCCTGCAGAAACTGCCTCACGGATCCACGTGGCCTACCATATAAAGTCCAAACCACACAGCTGAACCATGCTTAGCTCTCCAGTTTAACCTCTTGTATTTTTTAACAGCCACTCTGCTCTGGGGACTAACTAACTATTTGTCTCCTTCCAAACATGCCTTGCTATCTCTTACTTTGTGTGTGCCTCCTAGGGTGTTTCCACTCTTCTCTCTACCTCCACATCCTTGCCAGGTAAGCCCATGTCCATTAAGGGCCTGTGAAGGTCTATTTTTTTGAGGTAAAACCTCTGTCTTCTATGCATTTACTTCACCTTATATGCATTTGCCATGGTTTTAAAAATTGTTTATGTTTTCTTTTAACTAATTGTGAGCACTTTCAAGGGCAATGTCTTCTCCTTCTGTTACTCTTCCCATCCCAGGACTTGCCACACAGTATGGGCCCATAAATGCTCCTAGAATAAATCAATGGCTGTGTGCAAATTTCTTTTCCAACCAGTTACATTCCTGCTCAGACTCCAGATGTTTTGCTCTGAGAAGACGATGTGCCTCGACATTTTCTTAGCCCTGCCTCTGAGTTTCTGAAAACTCACTGGCAGGAGTGCACAGCAATCTTGCCATTTGCCTTCAGTACCTCCTGGTGATGTCTCTCCATCACCATGGTCATTTCAGTGAACTTAACCTTTATAGGAAAAACCCACAGTAACCCCCATCAATCTTTAACTCTTTTGTTTAATTTATCTACACTGGCTGCATTTGCTTATTAAAGTACAGAAAGAATAATGAGGTTTTTGTGGGCCTCAGAGTCAGGGAAATGTTCAGCTTCACAGTACCTTAGACATTAATCAGAACAAACATTTCAGGCAGGGATCAGGAGACCCTGTGTGACCCACAGGAAGTACTCCTCAGGGTCATGTGGTGGGGTGAGGGGCACAACTCAAATTAGCACCTAGCTCTTCAGATGCACAATTTAGCGAGTGCTTTTCCTAGATTAAGTGTGCATGCACACACACACGTGCACACACACACACAGAGTTTTTCAGTTATAGAATGTCTTTGAATGAAGTAGAAAATTAAACAAGAGTTTAAATCCTTAGTGCTAACATATTAAATTCATAAAGTTCTTTGACATTTCTTGCCTGCAGGTGCTCCAACAAAAAGTTTTAGAGGATCAATATTAGCAATGTTTGTAGAGAAATTCTTCAAGACATGGGACAGACACAAGCATTGCTTCCTTGGTCCCCTCACACTAATATGTCAGTAACTATCCCTGAATGTTGCAACAACCCCCAAAATGCCTGCCTACTTTCCCACATGCCCTGTAGGGAGACAGTATAGCCCAGTGTGCACCATTTTGTGTTTCTCGGGGCAAAGGAGTTAGAGAGGGGCTAGGTGATGCTGATTGGCTTGATAGAAACCTGCCCAGAAGGGTCACTTTCCTGGCCTAAAGCCACAGAAAGGGTTGTTAGTAGTCCTGGGACCAGACGCTTGTTCTTGTGACCACCAGTCTTATTCTATTTCCATTAGACAATTTACTTCCAAGCTAGCCCAGACAGTGACCCACTCAGGGATACCCATGGTTGACCGGAATCTTCACTGTGATAAAGAGATGGGAGGGGGTCAAGAGGCTGAGGTACAGAGAAGAAGGACACAGGGAGGGTGCGAAATCCCACAACTAAGAAACACACTGCTTGCAGGGACTGGCCCTGTTACTGAAATTCTCCCAAGGTTTAAGAAGGATGGAACACAGCAACTTTGAGTAAAAGATGTCTTTAAAAATGCAAATTGAGTGAACCTAGGCAATGCTAAATAATCAGAAGGCAACCAGACAGCTTCTGTGGTGCATTGCCCTGTTCAGGTCGTTGTAATAATTTGTCTTCCTGCTCGGCTGCTGGATTAGAAATGCCAGTCGTTTCTGTAAGGGTGCAAACAAAGGCATCCCTCTGGGTGCAGGTGGGGAGTCACAACTATTTAAACAAGGAACTTAGTAGGGAGCTGGCCTAAAGTCTGGGAGGTGTTGTTATTGTTCAAAGAACCTGCAAAATGCAGGAAAAGCCTGGATTTTGTCCAGGGAGTAACACGAAAGGTGTTTCTGTCCTGTTTGATTTACTTGAAAGGAAGGAGGAAGCACAGGTGGCCTGCTCCAGGGCTGCAAGGCTTGGTGAGGGGCCAGAGGGTGGGGACCAGGGGAGGCAGGATGAGAGTACATTGTGGGGAGGTTCTGCCTTTGCTTTTTGAAAAACAAAGCAAAACAACACTCTACTTTGATGCATCCTGTATTCCCACATCTCTGTCTCCCTGTCTATCCCATTCCTTTCCTAGAAAAACATTTAACTTTTTCAAAGTCTACCTATTAGATACGTGTGTGTGTGTGTGGGGGGGGGTATGGTATGTGGCTGGCATGTGGTGTGTGTGTTTGTGTGTAAAAATAGTAACTGTAAAGGGTTGTTGTGAGAATGAGATGAAATAAAAAATCTGAAGTGTTTGACTTTTGCCACACAGCCTCTGGAACAAGGAGAAAGCCTGCCTGAATTTGAACCCAGCTCTGTCCTGCCACTTATTAGCTCTCTGACCCTGGGCAAGTTTTTAAAACATTTTGTGGTTTAGTTTCCTCACCTGTAAAATGCAAATAATAATGATTCATAGAGATGAAGTGAAGACTAACTAAATTAATATTTATAAGGTTTCAGTGCTATTTATAAGGTAGTAATTAAATAGACTAAGTAGACTTTCCTCCACCACCTCCTCCTCCCTTTCCTTCTCCTTTTTAATAGCTTTATTGACACCTATGTACTCTTATTGATCAATGTCACCCCATTAAATTTAATTTTCTATTTTTTTATTATTAATTTTAATGGGGTGACATAGATCAATCAGAGTACATAGGTTCAGAGAAAACATCTCCAGGTTATTTTGACATTTGATTATGTTGCATACCCATCACCCAAAGTCAAATTGTCTTCCATCACCTTCTATCTGTTTTTTTTTTGTGCCCCTCCCCTCCTCTCCATCTCCTTTCCCACCCTCGTAAACACCACACTCTTGTCCATGTCCCTGAATCTCATTCTTATGTCCCACCTATGTATGAAATCATATAGTTCTTAGTTTTTTCTGCTTTACTTATTTCACTCCGTATGATGTTATCAAGGTCCATCCATGTTGTTGTAAATGATCCGATGTCATCATTTCTTATGGCTGAGTAGTATTCCATAGTATATATGTACTACATCTTCTTTATCCAGTCATCTATTAAGGGCTTTTTGGTTGTTTCTATGTCTTGGCCACTGTGAACAATGTTGCAATGAACATGGGGCTGCATGTGTCTTTATATACCAGTGTTTTTGAGTTATGGGAGTATATTCCCAGTAGAGGGATTGCTAGGTCATATGGTAGTCCTATTTTTAATTTTTTGAGGAACAACTATACTTTCTTCCATAATGGTTGTTTACTTTACATTCCCACCAACAGTGGATGAGGGTTCCTTTTTCTCCACAGCCTCTCCAACATTTGCTATTATCTGTCTTGTTGATGATAGCTAATCTAGCAGGTGTGAGGTGGTATCTCATTGTAGTTTTGATTTGCATTTCTTTAATAGTTAGTGAAGATGAGCATCTTTTCATATATCTGTTGGCCATTTGTATTTCTTCCTGGGAGAAGTGTCTGTTCATGTCCTCTTCCCATTTTTTTATTGGACTGTTTGTTTGTTAGTTGTTGAGTTTTATGAGTTCTTTGTATATTTTGGATATTAGGCCCTTATCTGTGCTGTTATTTGAAAATATCATCCCCATTTAGTTGGCTGTCTGTTTGTTTTGTTGCCAGTTTCTTTTGCTGTGCAAAAGCTTCTTAGTCTGATGTGGTCCCATTCATTTATCTTTGCCTTCACTTCCCTTGCCTTTGGGATCAAATTCATAAAGTGCTCTTTATAACCAAGGTCCATGAATTTAGTACCTATGTTTTCTTTTATGTAATTTATTGTTTCAGGTCTTATATTTAGGTCTTTAATTCATTTTGAATTAATTCTAGTATGAGGGGACAAATTGTAGTTAAGTTTTATTCTTTTACATGTGGCTTTCCAGTTTTCCCAGCACCATTTGTTGAAGAGGCTTTCTTTTCTCCATTGTGTGTTGTTGGCTCCTTTATTAAAGATGATTTGACCATATATATGTGGATTATTTCTGGACTTTCTATTCTTTTCCATTGGTCTGAGTGTCTATTTTTCGGCCAATACTATGTTGTTTTGATTATTGTGGCTCTATAATATAATTTAAAGTCAAGTATTGTAATGCCCCCAGCTTTGTTCTTTTTCCTTAGGATTGCTTTGGCTATTCGGGTTTTTTATAGTTCCATATAAACCTGATGATTTTTTGTTCCATTTCTTTAAAAAAAGACATTGGAATTTTGATGGAAATTGCATTAAATTTGTATATCACTTTGGGTAATATAGTCATTTTGACTATATTTATTCTTTCTATCCAAGAACAAGAAATATGTATATTTCCATTTCATTGTATCTTTTTCAATTTCCCTTAACAATGCTTTGTAGTTTTCATTATGTAGGTCCTTTACATTCTTAGTTATGTTTATTCCTAGGTATTTTTGTTGTTGTTGCAGTCATGAAGGGGATTATTTTTTTGAGTTTGTTTTCTGATGTTCTATTGTTAATGTATAGGAAGGCAATGGACTTTTGTATATTAACTTTTTATCCTGTGACCTTACTGTATTGGTTTATTGTTTCTAGTAGTCTATGGGGTTTTCGATGTATAGGATCATATCATTTGCAAGAAGTGAAACGTTTAGTTCTTCTTTCCCAGAATAAATGTCTTTTATTTCTTTCTCTTGTCCGATTGCTCTGGCTAGAACTTCCAGCACTACATTCAATAAGAGTGGAGAGAGTGGACAACCTTGTCTTGTTCCTGATTTTAGGGGAAAAGTCCTCAGTTTTATGCCACTTATTATGATGTTAGCTGATGGTTTATCATAAAAGGCCTTTATTATGTTAAGATATTTTTCTTCTATTCCCATTTTTTGAGTGTTTTAAACATAAAATGGTGTTGTATTTTATTGAATGCCATTTCTGCATCCATTGATAGGATTGTATGTGTTTTTTCTTTGTTTTGTTGATATGGTGTATTACATTAATCATTTTGCATATGTTGAACCATCCTTGTGATTCTGGGATGAATCCCACTTGATCATGATGAATTATTTTTTTAATGTATTGTTGTATTCAATTTGCTAGTATTTTAGCATCTGAATTCATTAGAGATATTGGTCTGTAGTTTTTTTTGTGTGTGTGTTGTCCTTGCCAGGTTTCGTTATGAGGGTTATGTTGGCCTTACAAAATGTATTTGGAAGTATTGCTTCTTCTTCAATTTTTTGGAAGACTTTGAGTAGAATAGAAACCAAGTCCTCTTTGAATGTTTGATAGAATTCACTAGTATAGCCGTCTGGCCCTGGACTTTTATTTTTGGGGAGGTTTTTGATAGTTGTTTCTATTTCCTCCCTGCTTATGGGTCTGTCCAGACTTCCTGCTTCTTTATGACTCAGTCTAGGAAGATTGTATTGTTCTAGGAATTTATCCATTTCTTCTATATTGTTAAATTTGGTGGCATATAGTTTTTCATAGTATTCAACAATAATTCTTTGTATATCTATGATATCTGTGGTGATTTCTCCTCTTCCGTTTAGGATTTTGTTCATATGAGTCCTTTCTCTTTTTTCCTTAGTGAGTCTTGCCAGGGGTTTGTCAATTTTGTTGATCTTTTCAAAGAACCAGCTTCTTGTATTATTAATTTTTTCTACAGTTTTTCTGTTCTCTATTTTGTTTACTTCTGCTCTGATTTTTATTATTTCCTTTCTTCTGCTGGTTTTGGGTTGTCTTTGTTCTTTTTCTAGTTCCTTAAGATGTGAAGTTAAGTGGTTTACTGGGGCTTCCTCTTGTTTGTTCATATAGGCCTGTAGTGATATGAACTTTCCTCTTATTACTGCTTTTGCTGCATCCCAGAAATTCTGATCTGTTGTATTGTTATCTTTGTTTGTCTGTATGTATCTTTTGATCTCTGATTTTATTTCTTCTTTGACAAACTCATTTTTTAAAAGTATGTTGTTTAATTCCCACATTTTTGTGGGTTTGTTTATCACATTTTGCAGCTGAATTCTAATTTCAAGGCTTTATATCAGAGAATATGCTTGGTATAATTTCTTTCTTTCTGAATTTGTTGATGTTATTTTTGTGGCCTAACATATGGTCAATTCTTGAGAATGTTTCATGTACACTAGAGAAAAATGTATACTCTAGCACTTTGGGATAAAATGTCCTGTAGATGTTTATCATATCCAATTGTTCTTGTGTTTATTTTAAGGCCAATATTTCTTTATTGATCTTCTGTTTGGATGAATGATCTAGAGCCATCAGTGGTGTATTGAGGTCACCAAGTATGATTGTATTTTTGTTGGTTTTTGGGTTTTGGTCAGTCAGTAGCTGTCTTATAAATTTTGATGCTCCTTGGTTTGGTGCATATATATATTAAGAAGTGTTATGTGTCCTTGGTTCAATGTCTTCTTTATAATTATGAAATGACTGTTTTTGTCTCTGATTACCTTGGCTGTCTTGTAGTCAGCATTGTTAGATATGAGTATTGCTACACCTGCTTTTTTTTGGATGTTATTTACTTGGAGTATTGTTTTCACTTTGAATTTGTTTTTATCCTTGTTGCTTAGATGTGTTTCTTGTAGGCAGCATACAGTTGGATTTTTTTTTAGTCCATTCTGCTACTCTGTGTCTTTTTATTGGCGAGTACAATCAATTTACATTTAGTGTAGTTATTGATACTTGAGAGTTTCCTATTGCCATTTTATATATTGTTTTCTGATAATTTTGTATCTTGTTTGGTTCTTCTCTTTTGTTTTTCTATCATTTTTATTTGTTTTCTTGTAATCCATACTTTTTTCCTCTGTTACCTTTTTTTTCAAGCCCTGTGCTTCTGTGGTGGTTTTTTCAGGGGTGGTTACCATTAAGTAATAGAAAGGATACATATCATGTTCATTGTAGTACATTATCTCATGAGTGCTTCTGTACTCCATCCTCATTTGCTACTGTTAATCTTTGTCCTCTCCCCCCCCCTTTTTTTTGTTGTCACAGATTAATCTTGTTTTTATTGCAATCTTGATGGAGGTTTTACTTGTAGTTTTGTTTTGTTTTGTTCTTTGTATCTGGTTGGAAAACCCCTGTTAGTATTCCTGAAGTGGGGGTTTTCTGGTGATAAATTTCCTCATCTTTTCTGTATCTGGGAATGTTTTTATTTCTCCTGCATATTTGAAGAATGGCTTTCATGTATATGGTATTCTTGGCTGGAATTTCCTCTCTTTCAGAACTTTAAATATTGGGGTCCACTCTCTTCTAGCTTGTAGAGTTTTGCTGAGAAATCTGATAATAATCTAATGGGCCTTTCTTTATATGTTGTATTCTTCTCTTTCCTGGCTGCCTTGAGAATTTTTTCTTTGTGATTGGTTTTTGCCAATTTCATTATGATGTGCCTTAGAGTATGTCCTTTTGGGTTAAGGTAACTCGGTGTTCTGTTTGCTTCTTGAATTTGAGGCTTTAGTTCTTTCCACAGGCTTGAGAATTTCTCATCTACTATTTGTTTGAATATGTTCTCCATTTCGTTTTCTCTCTCTTCTCCTTCTGATATACCCATTATTCTTATATTGCTCTTTCTGATGGAATCAAACAATTCCTGTAGGGCTTTTTAATTTTTTTTAAATTCTTGAGTCTCTCTTCTCTTCTCTCTGTAGTGTCTCTAGTTGCCTGTCTTCTATGTCACTAATTCTCTCCTCTATCTGGCCTATTCTATTAGCTAAGCTTGTTACTTTGTTTTTCAGTTCATGAATTGAGTTTTTCATCTCTGTTTGATTTGTTTTCATAGTTTCAGTATCCTTGGTGATGTATTCTTTCTGTTTGTTGAATTGTTTCTTGAGTTCCCTAAGTTGCCTTTCTGTGCTTTTTTATATATCCCTGAGTATTTTTAGTACTTCAATTTTAAATTCTCTGTCATTTAATGCCAAGGTTTCCAAGCTATTGAAGTTTTTTTCTATACATTTTCCTCATCTGTCTGAGCTACATCCCTGTCCTTTTTATCCATGATATTCGATTTCTTTTTTCTTAATTGCATTTGAGAATGATATTGTTAATAACACTAATAAGAGTTGATAAAAAAATTTTTGAGAAAATACAGTGAAAAACTGAAAATTCTATTGTGTTAAGTGGAATAAAAACTACATAGAACAGAGGTCCTGAGTTGGGGGGAAGTGACAAAGAGGCAAAAAAATGAGGTAAGATTCCATAAAATGCTACAAGGAAAAAATTTGGATTAAGAGTAAAATAATTTGTTTGTAAATGATGGTTGAATGAGAGAAACAGTGAAAGAGAAAAGTAGAAAAATAGAAAAAAGAAAAAATACAGTGAAAAATGAAAATTCTATTGTATTAAGTGAAACAAAAACTACATAGAATGGAGAGCCAGAGTTGGGGAAAATGCTAATGAGGTGAAAAGTGAAGTAAAAAGCTTACAAAATGCCACAAAATGAAAAAAAATTTTTTTCTAAATAAAATTAAGAAATAATAGCTTTGAGGGACAATTGCCATACAATAAGCTGCAGAAATTTGAGATGTATAATTAGATAATTTTTGCTATATATCTCTATGTCTTCTATATATCTATTTATAGATAGATTGATCTGTGAAACCATCACCATGATCAAATAATGAACACATCTATCACTTTAAAAATGTCTTCATGCCCTTTTATAACATCTCCTACCACCCTTTCTCTACCCCAGCCCATTGGCATTCACTTACCTACTTTCTGTCACTCTAAATTAGTTTGCAGTTTCTAGACTTTTAAATAAATGGAATTATTCAGTGTGCTTTCTTTTTATTTCTGGCTTCTTTTTTACAGATGATTATTTTTGAGAATCAGCCATGTTCTTGCGTGTCTCAATAGTTCATTTGTTATTTTTTATTTTTGTATTTTTCTGAGGCGAGAAGAGGGAAGGCAGAGAGACAGACTCCCTCATGCATCTGACTGGGATCCACCTGGCATGCCCACTAAGGGGCGAGGCTCTGCCCATCTGGGGCATTGCTCCATTGCAACTGGAGCCATTCTAGAGCCTGAGGCAGAGGCCATGGAGCCATCCTCAGTGCCTGGGCCAACTTTGCTCCAGTGGAGCCCTGGCTGCAGGAAGGGAAGAGAGATAGATAGAAAGGAGAGGGGAGAAGGGTGAAGAAGCAGACGGGTGTTTCTCCTGTGTGCCCTGACCGGGAATTGAACCCAGGCCATCCACATGCTAGGCTGACGCTCTACCACTGAGCAAACCAGCCAGGGCTAGTTCATTTTTTTATGCTGTATGGTCATACCACAATTTATCAGTTCACTTATTGCTGGACAGTTCACTTACTGCTGGACATTTAGGTTGTTTCTTATTGAGTCTCTTCCAAATGAAGTTTCTATGCACAGTCATGTATAAGACTTTTTTCTTTCTTTTTTATTCAGTGAGAGGAGGGGAGGAAGAGACAGATTCCTACATTTGCCCAGACAGGGATCCACCTGGCAAGCCCACTAGAGGGTAATGCTCTGCCCATTTGGGGCCCTTGCTCCATTGTAACCGGAGCCATTTTTTTTTTTAGCATCTGAGGCTGGGGCCATGGAGCCATCCTCAGCACCTGGGGCCAACCTGCTCTAATTGAGCCTTGGCTGAAAGAGGGGAAGAGGATAGGAGAGAGAGAAAGAGAGAAAGAGACACACACACACACACACACACAAAAGGGGGAGGGGTGGAGGAGCAGATGGTCGCTTCTTCTGTGTGCCCTAACTAGGAATTGAACCAGAGACATCCACACACCAGGCCATCACTCTACCCCTGAGCCAACTGGCCAGGGCTCATATATAAGTCTTCATATAAATATATGCTTCAATTTATCTTGTTTAAATACCTAGAAGTGGAAGAGTTGAATCATACACATTTAAGTTTTTAAGAAACTGCCAAACTGTTTCCCAAAGTGATTGTAACATTTTACATCCCCACTAGCAGTATATGAGACTTCCTGTTATTCCACATCCTTGCTAGAGCTTAGAATAATTACTGGTTTTAAATATGAAACATTTTGATAGTTATATAGTGGTACCTCATTGTGGTTAAAGTATTGAATATATTTCCATGTTTTTATTTGCCATTTGTATATCTTTTTTGGTGAAATTCCTGTTTAAACTTTTGCCAATGATTAAAAATTGGGTTATTTTCTTACTGAGTTTTGAGAGTTCTGTTACATTTTCTAGATATAAGTTCTTTATCACAGATAATACCTTTTCACTTCTTAAGTATTTTCTCCCTGTCTGTAAGCTTGTCTTTCCAGTTTCCTCATAGTCATCTGAAGAGAGAAGTTTTACATTTTGGTAAAGTTAAATTATCAATTTGTCTTTTAACAGATCATGCTTTTGATTGTGTATCTAAGAAATCTTTGCCTAATTCAAGGCCACACATATTTCTTCTGTATTTTTTCTAGACATATAGGTCCACAATTTCAAGTTAATTTTTGTATATGATATGAGGTATGAATCCAAGTTATTTTTCTGATTATGTATATTCAGCTATTCCAATACCATTTGCTGAATAGACTTTGCTTTCTCCACTAAATTGCCTTTATCAAAATCAGTTTGACTTTTGTAAAAACTCAACTGTTTGTATACTTATCAGTCTAATTCAAGACTATTCTACTGCATTGATTCATTTACCTGTCTTTATGTCAATACTACACTATTTACATTTCTAAAGCTTTATTTTAAATGTTTAAATCAGATTGTGTTAGCCCTTCAACTTTGTTCTTTCCATACTTCACTTTTAGGAAGTAACTCATTATATATTATCATTGTAATTGATTGACAGAACTGTTAGACCGGGAGCCCCTTGTAGGCAGGAAGCATGACCACACTTACTCAGTTTTCTACAAAGTAGATCTTTCCCCTCTTGCACTCCCCTTTCTCTTGTTTAACTTTCTGTTGGCATCTAGTTACACTTATTCAGGAGCAGGTTATAGAGGATCTTATTGGCCGAGGTGAAGACTGGATATTTTTCTAGCTCTTCAATTTCATCCACTACCACTCTCCAGCCCTACTGGTGTCTTTGCTGCTGCCCCTCACACACTCCCATCTCACAAACTTTGTACTCCCTTGTCCCAGTGTCTGGGAAGCTCTGAGAGTCACATGGCTTGCCTCTCATCCCATGACTCAGGTCTCTTCTTAAATGTACCCATGTGACCAAGACCTTTTCCAACTACTTTCTCAGCAGTTCCTTTTCTGTTGTCTCCATCCCCACACTCTGGTTTGGTTTTTTTCAGAGTTCTTGTCACTATCTGACATCACACTTTTTATAATATATTTGTTAGTATCTGTGTGGCAGCTGTGTTAGGCTTGCTCGTGGGGTTACCAGCCATAGGAACTTTGCCTGATTGGTCTGTGGGTACGTAAGCTGTGCTATGTGTGTATGGCCTATATAAGGCTATGGGTGCTTGTGCTGGAGAGAAATTAGAGATGGGGAATTGCAGATGCACGGATTGCCTGCCTGCCACTGTCAGGGGCCATTTTGCTGTTTTTTTGCCCGAGAGGCAGTTTTCCCTGCCTGTGTGCTTGTCTGCCATAGTGAGACTTTATTAAACGGAATGGGCCAGCCCTTTCCAGCTCTGCAGTTTCTTTACCATCTGCCGGAATCCCACGTGGACCTGCCTGGCCTTGGCCACCAGCATTACAGGCTCTAATGATTTCTCTGGTCGACAACATTCCACACATGTTCCTGTGCTTTGGTGCTGGAGGAATTGAGTGTGTTCTGCGTAGGTCCCTTGGAAGCTGTGCTAGGCTCCTGTGGACTGCCCCTCACACACCTTTCCCCTTCGCTGATTTTGCTTTGTATCTTCTCACCGTGGCAGAATGCAGCCATGAGTGTGACTAACTCTGTGCTGAGTCCTATGAGAAGTTCTACAAAATTGCTGAACTGGACTTGGCCTAAGGGAACCCCAACACAGAAGGAGTTTTATTTTAAAAAATAAAAATGAAACAAATGGTCAACATTAAAGAGTCTTTTCAGTAAGAGGCAGGCATCTGGTCAGAGACCAGCTCGGGAGCCCCCTGCAGTCCGTGGCTGTCTCTGGGACCGACTGGGAGACCCGGGTCTGAGGTGATCTATGACACTCGGCAAGGGGCTGGACGGGCTGGAGCAGCCATGTGGTGAGCCTGGTTCCAGATCCTATGTCGTTAAGAGGACTCAAGGTTAGTTTATGGAAAATGGAAACTTGACACATGAGCTGTCAATTAGGGGCAGTATGTGCTGGCTCTGTGCTGACCACTTCCCAGGTCAACTGGAAAGCTAGGTTTGCAGAGCTGCTGAGCGCACACCCTCATTTGGGTCTTCATAGTGGCCACGCTGGCACTGACACCTGGACTGTCTGAGTTTTGTGTAGGGACTAAGGGCACCAACTGAAGAAGTCCAGGTTAATATATGTCTGGGTCTTTCAGGAATCTCAGCAGTTATAGGCATCAGAGTAATGATGCACATCTGCTCCACTGTCCCCAGTAACTGCTGCTCTTTCCCTCTTTTTCTCATGCTGGGCTCCAAGAATGGCCTGTAGCCTTTCTTTGGAATTTAAATGTCAACATGTAAAATGTTCATAGAAAGTGATCTAATTTTAAGCATTGCAGGAGGAGTTAGGCCTGCAGGGTTCTTTGTAGTGACGTTGCAGAATCCAGATGTAATGGGGTGGCCGAGGCCAGGCAGGTTCACACTGGATTCGGGCAGATGGTAGAAAACCTGCAGAGCTGGAAAAGCATTGGGCCATTTCATTTAATAAAGTCTCACAACGGCAGACAAGCACACAGGCAGGGAAAACCGCCTCTCAGGCAAACAAACAGCAAAATGACCCCTCACAGTCGTGGGCAGGCAATCCGCACATCTGCAATCCCACTGAACACAAGCACCCATAGCCTTATATAGGCCATACACACATGCACCAATCAGGCAAAGTGCTTGCAGCTGGTAACCCCGTGAGCAAACCTAACACAGCTGCCCCACACCAGGGAAAGGACAGCTTCTCAATTCGATGGCTTTGGGGGCCAGGGAGTAGGTAGTGTGTCTTGTTTTCTTCAAAGCTGTTCTGTCTGGTGCTCAGCTTAGCCATGGCTAGTTTCCTACTCCCTCTTTCTCTGTACTGGTGTCTGAAGAAACTTTGTGTTGAGACGGCAGAGCTACCAGATCTAAGAGTCCGGATTCACGAAGGTGCTGCGTGGAGGTCAGATGTCCTGGGAAAGCTCCCAGTCTAGAAACACCCTTTTGTTGGAGTAAAACTTAAGAATTAGAGTTTTGATGTGTGTTTCCGAGTTTTTCACATAGCATAGCCTGTTGAAGCCTGACTGACATGCCAGTTTTGCTTTCCCTGTTCTGCTTCGTGTCCTATCTCCCCATTTCACCCTCCTAAACCATGCTCACTGTTCCATTATTATTCAAATGTCAAAACTGAGCAATTTCAACCAAGCTTTCTATTAATCATCTTTGTCATAAGGACTTAAGGTAGGGATTTCATTACGGGGAAGGGTGAGGAGAACAACGTTTGTTTAATTAGCATTAAAAAGCTTTAAAATCACAAATTACATTCCTTTAGTCCTATGAATGACTGAGTACTTAATTAACCCACAAAGCAGTTGTACTCCTCTGAGTCAGGCAAAGTTCCCAGGAATGTCCCTGTGCTTCAGAGGACAGCTTTTTCTCCCTCCCATTTGTCCACATTACTGATTCATCCGTCATCTGTTCACATTGTCTGCCTGTCACCCAGCACAAAGTGGGGGAAAGTGCCATCACCCAGCTTGGTTTTTCTATTCTAATGTCTTTTTACTCAGTCTGTTTTTTCAGGGAGCTCCTTTTCAATTGTGAACAACCATAGATTAGCTTTAGTAGCCTCTCTCATTAATTGTCTGACCAGTGTAAAAATCTGTCTTGAGAGACAGATTTTACTTCCACAGAGCTCTGATAATGTCAAGGCGCTGTGCAGGATTGCGAGGACTGTGGCTGACCTCAGAATACAAATTGCTTTTTCTCAGGTATTTGATCCTGTTCTTAGAGTAACTGTAATCTTGGCATGTCAAGTTGACATTTCAGTTAGTAAGGTACTGCCCATTTTTATAAGGTAGGGGATTATTAACAGTATGTAAGGAGAGACACCGAAATATCATCCAAGATCATGTCTATCTCTTCCATCAAAAGGGTGGGCAACAATCCAGCTTGGAAGATTTAAGTGCCCTCCTGCTGGGGGTAAAAACAGTGACAGTGAAAATAGTATTAGACTAGATGACCACTTACTGCCCTGTGACTTTTAGGAGCTATAAGCTATTATATTTTAGAGCTAGAAGTACCATTTCAGATAATTTCTTCCTATATAAGAAAACTAGATCCTTTGGGGTGATAGCAACTGTTATGGTGATGTGAGTCCAGAATCCCTATTTTTATTTAATATTTCGTGACTTTGATCACATGTCAGATTCCGGGCTGGGGCAACTATGAAAAAAAATAGTGTTCCTGACTATATGGGGTTGGGCTTTGTTGTTATTATTATTCATGTCTCTCTTTATATCACAAGAAATTGTTTCAAATTTGGAAGGGTTTTCACCTGTAGACTACTCTTAACTCTGAGATGCAGAAGTGACCTAATATTTTTACACCTTGACAGTCTTCCCTTAAAAAAATTACTCTTTTTGATTAAACATATCCTCTGTTGGGTCTTCTTTATCAGTGCAGAAGCTCTTGGGAGGATAAATATGTAAAATACTTATTCCTTGTGGTCAGGTGGTTTCTCATATTTTTTCATATGAGAAAACCTAGACTCAGAGAACTTAAATTACTGGCCCATTTCACAGAACTATCAACCCTTTGAGTAGTACAAATGTTCATGTATGTCCTTGTGACTCCTGACTACCCAGATAACAAAAATTTTTATTTGATTCTAAAGGCAAGGGAAATAAAGGAAAAAATAAATGAATGGGACTATATCAGACTAAGCTTCTGCACAGCAACAGAAACTGTCAACAAAACAAATAGGCAGCCAACTAAATGGGACATGATATTTTCAAACAACAGCGCAGTTAAGGGACTAATATCCAAAATATATAAAGAACTCACAAAACTCAACAACAAACAATCCAATAAAAAAAATGGATGAACAGACACTTCTCCCAACAAGAAATACATGGCCAACAGATATATGTAAAAAAGCTCATATCACTAGCTCTTTGAGAAATGCAAATCAAAACTACAATGAGATACCGCCTCATACCTGTTAGATTAGCTATTATCAACAAGACAGGTAATAACAAGTACTGGAAAGGCTGTGGAGAAAAAGGAACCCTCATTTGCTGTTGGTGGGACTGTAAATTAGTGCAACAATTATGGAAGAAAGTATGGTGTTTCCAAAAATTAAGAATAGAACTACCATATGACCCAGCAATTCCTCTACCAGGTATATACCCACAAAACTTGAAAACATGGGTATGTAAAGACACATGCACCCCCATGTTCATTGCAGCATTGTTTCTGGTGGCCAAGACATGGAAACAGCCAAAATGCCCTTCAATAGAGGATTGGATAATGAAGGTGTGGTACATATATACAATGAATACTACTCAGCCATAAGAAATGATGACATAGTATCATTTACGACAACATGGATGGACCTTGATAACATTATACTGAGTGAAATAAATAAATCAGAAAAAGCTAAGAACTGTATGATTTCACACATAGATAAGACACAAAATTGAGATTCATGGATCTAGACAAAAGTGCAATGGTTACCAGGGGGAAGAAAAGGGTGGAGAGGGAGAGCGATGGGAGGGAGGGGAGGAGCTTAAGGAGAACAAAATATATGGTGACAGAAGATAATTTGACTTTGGTTGATGGGTACACAGCATAATTGACTGTCCAAATAATGTGGAGATGTTTTTTCTAAATCTGCATACTCTGATTGACCCAATATTGCCCTGTTAAATTTAATTGTCTAAATAAAAAATATAAAAATATCTAAGGCAACATTAAAAAAAAGGCAAATGTATATTCTTGTTTCCATAAATTGATTATCAAACAAACATGATTTTAAGTTAATAAAACTGTAACTGGAACTAATGTCATGTTTTGAAAAAAAATACTCACTCTTGGAGGTCACCGAGCATGAAAAAAACTCAGTACTCAAAGGGTTAAGTATACAAGTTGGGATTCCAGTGCAATTCTGGATGCTTCTAAAGCCTTCACTATCATCTATTTAATCTATCTTGGTATTCTAACTCTGCACATTCTTGGAGAATACTTTCTAGAAAATCATACTAAATAAAGAATCTGCTTCTTCAAGTTCTTCCTCCTGCCTCCTCGCTCCCCTTACATTTACTCTGGTTAACGTTGGGATATTGATTCAATAAAATGGTAGAGGCATTAACTCCTCTCAAGGTAGAAAAGGATGGTTTCAAGGTGGAAGGGCATGTTGGAAGCCTAGGATTCTAAATCTGTGAATAAGAAAGGTGACCAAGAAGGTCAGATGATTTGTTTGAAAACTACACTAAGCAAGTCAATTCTGAATGACACAATGAGGCTTGTTGCTATGACACCAAATATCTATAATTGCATATTCAATGCAATGGAATCCCCTTTTGTGTTCTTAAAAAATTAAAGCAGTTTTATGGATATTAAATGTTTAAGTGGTTTTAGTGGCTAGAAAGAAAAATTGTCTCATGAATAAAACAGGCCAATGCCTGATTGCTTGCATGAAAAGTATTTGAAAACATGTTTGCAGAGTTCAGGGTTTGGCAGCTTTTGTTTTATAGGATGCAGTGGTAGGAGGCAATAGATGAATTGGTATATAAATGATTGTAGGCAAACTGAAGAATGCAAATACTGTGAGAGAGAAATTAAATTTACTTCAACACATTTTTTCTGAGCACTAATTATGAGCTCAGCAACATGCAGGGCTTTCAGAACATAGAGAAGCAGCCTCTGGTATGGTGCTTGATTTTCTTCTTCCTTCACACATGTATTAGCTTAGGATGATGCCAACACATTTGTCTGTGTATCAAATAAATTCCAATATTTCAATGTCTTAACATGGTAGATTAAATAAAAATCTTATCTAATGATGAATGTTTTATAAATAGTCAAATTCACTCATTTTATTATTATTATTTTTTATTTTAGTGAGAGATGGGGAGGCAGGGACAGACTCCCACATGCGCCCCAACTGGGATCCACCCAGAAAGCCCACTAGGGGGTAAAGCTCTGCCCATCTGGGGTCCTTGCTTCGTTGCACCCGGAGCCACTTTTTAGTGCCTGAGGATGTCCTCAGTGCCTGGGGCCATCTTGCTCTAATCAAGCCATGGCTACTACAGGAGGGGAGGAGAAGAGAGAGAGAGAGATAGAACAAAGTGAGAGGGAGAGGGGTGCAGAAGCAGATGGGTGCTTGCTCTGTGTGCCCTGGCCAAGAATTGAACCCAGGATATCCATATGCTGGCCGACACTCTACCATGGAGCTAACTGATCAGGGCCAAATTCACTCTTTTAAAGTGTACAATTTGATGAAATTTGACAAATATTCACAGCTATGTACTCACCGTTCTATTAAGTTATAGAACGTTTCTATCACCTCAAAAAGTTCCTTTGTGACCTGAAGAGTGAATCCCCTCCATTTCCAGAAACTGACAACTACAGCCATGACTTTTGCTTCTATGATTTTACCTTTTAAAAAATATTATATTACTATTATATTAAAGTTAATATATAATAATTTATATTATGTTAATAGACTCATTTGTTATATAGCTTTTTTGTGCCTGCCTTCTTTTACTTACTATAATGCTTTTCTGAGATTCTTCCATGTTGTTCCATATATCACTAATACATTTCTTTTTATTGCTGAGTAGTAGTCCATTGAAAGGATGTGTCACAATATCCTTGTCTGTTTACTGGTTAAGGAACATTTGGATTATTTCTGGTTATTAGCTAGTATGAGTAAAACTTCTATAAAAAGTTATGTGCTGATCTTTGTGTGGATAACAAAAATACATTTTTACTTCTAACTCAAGTAAGTATGCAAAATGGATTTTCTTGATGAATGAGTGCTTTGTTTTCCCAGTTGGGAACTCAAGAATCTTGTCTTCTTTATTCTTGATATCAAGGGCCTTTGATCATGTAGTTTCTAGCCATTGGAAGGGAGAAGGACCTGCTTCTACTACTATGGCTGAGAAGTCACAAACCTCAGTTCTGCTTATACTCTACTGATAGGAAACAGACATGTAGCCACTCAGGATGCAGGTGTGCTGAGAACTTTAGTCTGGTGAGCAAGCTTGTAATGGACACGGGTACTTGGGTTTTCAGTGGACCAATCGCTGTTAACAACAGAATTTATTTATTTTTTAGCAAATATTTATTGAGAGCCTACCAAATACTAAACACTCTGCTAGGATCTGTAGATGTAGCAATGACAAAACTAACAAACCAACAAATAAAAACAATCAAAATAAAAAAAATTCAGCATCTGGATAGATTTCAAGAAGTTATAATTGTGTTTTTATATCCAACAGAAATTCAGTACAAATAAAAGTGTCATATCAGAAGGATTGGAACATGGCATAAGTATGGGAATTATCAAATGACAGATAAAAAAAAATTATGTGTGTGTGTCAGGAAAATCTCCATGGAGGAGGTAAGAATTCATCTGGTCTACTAAGGATGTTAGAGATGTGGGTAGGTGAGTGAGGGCAGAGTGAGAATTTCATATGAGATAAATGATTCCAAAAAGGAATGGAACAAGCACCATGTCCTAGGTATGCTTTGCTTGAGGGTGGTGAAGATATTTACCTGGATTCCCTACTTTGTTAAGATGTTCACATGCAAACATTGTTCAAGTTGCTTTTTAAAAACTTTCTCTTGAATTTGACTATATTAATGGCTGCTGCTTGTTTTATTGAGGGTGACTGAATGTTTTAAAATATAGAATTTCATATCCCATGTGGCAAATATTTTTATAAATAGAATAAGTAATCTTATCGTCTAGTGGATGTTTTCCAAATATTAATAGAATTAAACAAATTAAGCTAGCAAAAAAGTAAGTTGCTTTTCTTTCTCTTACAGAACAGTTTGGAAAGAGTACATGGCAATTATGAATTAAACTGTTGACTTTAAAGCTAGAGATTTATTGGTATGGGCGATCTACTATAATTTGTCATTATATTATTTAGATTTAGTGTAAGAAACAGAAATCTGTGATAGTCACTTCAGACAGGATGGGATTTAATACAGGAAATTGGATGTTTATAAAATTATTCAAAAGCCTGTTAAAGTAGCATTTTGGGACTATTGCTGTAGCTCTGACCTGCAAGCCGAAAACTGCTGCTTCCTCTGCAGCCATCACTGCTGCCCCCACCCCCTGCCTGGCCTAAGCAGGTGACAAGTAGCACCTGGAGTTCACATCCTACTTGCAGACTCTAAAGAATGCCTTTACCTCAGTTTGCATTCCTGATCTCACACCAGCGATCTTACTCTGAGAGCCTATATTTATCCACATTCCTAGATTGGAGGGAGATTAGGGAATTTAGATTTTTTAAAAATTTTTATTGATTGGAAAGAGAGAGAGAGAGAGAGAGAGAGAGAGAGAGAGAGACATAATCTGTTATTACACTTATTTATGCATTCATTGGTTGCTTCTCATGTGTGCCCCAACTGGGGACTGAACCACAGCCTTGGCATTTCAGGACGATGCTCTAACTGACTGAGCAACCAGCCAAGGTCCTGAAATGTAGATTTTAGTCTTTTATACTCATAATTTAGGATGACTACAGAAAGAGGTGGCAACCATTAATATTAAGCACCAGTTGACAACACTTAGTCCAACTGTCATTTATTTTTCCGGTTCCCTTGTTTCTCCTCTGTCTTCCCTTATGACGGTTAAAGAGAAAGATTTTTTTTAAAAGAAAACTATAAATAAAGAGATATTGAAGACCTTATTGTTATTGTTATTTTAAATATGAGAGGTCTTGCATTCATATATGATCATATTGTCATAAAAACCAGTATTAAAGTGACAACCATTCTGAACTTCCCTTGGAAATAATATTATTTCATGTCAAAGAGTCAGCTTTCTGGACACTCTGGACTTAGACACTGATCAGCTGTGCTCCTCACACATTTTTTTTTTTTGCTGCACTTTCTCTAAACAATTTTAAATAAAAAATTAAGGAGAGATAGCTACAGGGAGGGGCAAAAATACTCTTAAGTTATACATACACAAAACACAGAGTTTATTCTTGTATTATTATATGTTAATTGTTGACTTATTTTTCATACAAACAACTGTAAGCCTACTTTTGTCCCACTCTATATTTTACTGAAGATCCAGTTGTAAGATGGGGAAGAGGTTCACACGCTCCCTCCTACTTAATAAAATTGCTTGTAGAATCGCTCTGTCTTCCCATCAGAGATTTTCCCAGCCTACTTATCACCTTCCCATGGAGCCTAAAAATCCTCTTTATGCTGTTAAGATATGTAACTAACACCCCCTGCTTACCTATCTATACCAGTCAGCAAAAAGAACCCCGGGTGGTTAGCAGAACTGTCATAATCCATTGTTCCTCAAGTATAGTTTCTTGCCAGGAAGGGGAGTAGATAATGGGGAGAGATTTCTTTTTACCTTGCACCCTAAGTGGCTTTTCAAAGTACATTCCCCCAAAATAGTGTATTCTCACAGTTAAATTCTTTTCTGAAAATATATGCTTTACTTCTTTTACTACAGTTGTTGTAAGTCTTTTTTTTTTTTACCCTAGAACAAGGGTCTGATAGTCAACATTTTAGAGAAGTGATCCAAACTATGATTATTAGTACACTAGAAATAATTATACAAAATAAAGCTTATTAAAGTACACATTAAACAAGATAATACAAAAGTAATTAAAATATTTTTTAACTCTGATACTGTATTTACATTTAATGTTTTGCATGTTTAAAGTACTTTTATGCCCCTGATCCTTTTGGAACACTACAATAATACTATAAATATACCAGTCTTTTGTTTTATAATTTTATATATTGATTTTAGAGAAAGGAAGAGAAAGAGAGAGAAACATTAATTTGTTGTTCCATATGTACTTATTGGCTGATTCATGTATGTGTCCTGATCAGAAATTGAACCCTCAAACTTGATACATTGTGACAATGCTCTAACCAACTGACTTACCTGGCCAAGGCCACAAGTTGTATATTTTTACAAAAATGCTGTATTTTGAAATACTGACTTCTGAGGATATAAAAATAGTGGCAACTTATTTTCTTTGTAGTTTATTATGGAGTACTTACTACCAGGCATTTTCTATATATATATTTCTTCTTTATATATCAGATCTGATGGTCCCAAACCTATCCAATACCATAATGATAATGATAATACAATAGTAATAAGGTTTGAAAGCATATTTTGTGCACTTTGTTTTATAGACATTATTGGAATCCTGAAAACAATACAAGATAGTTAATACAGTATATGTATTTACATGTGAAGTATTATTTAACTTGCCCCAGCCCCCAAAATTGGTACATACTGAGAACTACAACAGCATGAAAAAGAACCATAAAATAGAACCCAGTTAGAATTGAACAATACAGTTTTGAAAGAATAATTTAGAAAGAATTAACAATATGTCAGATGAAGTAAAGGATTGAATCAATGATTTGGAAGATACAATAGCAGAAAACACCCAATTAGAGCAGCAAAAAAAAAAGAGTTAAAAAAATAAAGATCATTTAATGGACCTTTGGGAAAACATGAAGTGTAATAACATCAGTATAATTAGGGTACTAGAAATAGAAAAGAGAGAGCAGTGGATTGACAATCTATTTATTTTTATTTTTATTTATTTATTTTTTCACTTTTCTGAAGCTGGAAACAGGGAGAGACAGTCAGACAGACTCCCGCATGCGCCCGACCGGGATCCACCCGGCACGCCCACCAGGGGCGACGCTCTGCCCACCAGGGGGCGATGCTCTGCCCATCCTGGGCATCGCCATGTTGTGACCAGAGCCACTCTAGCGCCTGAGGCAGAGGCCACAGAGCCATCCCCAGCCTCCGGGCCATCTTTGCTCCAATGGAGCCTTGGCTGCGGGAGGGGAAGAGAGAGACAGAGAGGAAAGCGCGGCAGAGGGGTGGAGAAGTAAACGGGTGCTTCTCCTGTGTGCCCTGGCCGGGAATCGAACCCGGGTCCTCTGCATGCTAGGCCAACGCTCTACCGCTGAGCCAACCGACAATCTATTTAAAGAACTAAGTACTGAAAACTTTCCACACCTGGTGAAGGAAAGGATACATAAGTCCAGAGGTACATAGAGTCTCAACTCCAAACAAGATAAACCCAAAGATACCCACACCAACATATCGTAATTAAAATGGCAAAGGTTAAATACAAAGAGAAAATCCTAAAAGTGCAAGAAAATGGCAGTTAGTTACCCATAGGGGGCTCTCATAAGACTGTCAGCTGATTTTTCAATAGAACTTTTTTAAGTCAGAGGAATTGGCATAAAATATTCAAGGTGATAAAAAAGCATGGAATTACAACCAAGACTACTTTACCTAGCAAGGCTATCATTTTAAATTGGAGAAATAAAAAGCTTCCCAGACAAGAAAAAAGCTAAAGGAGTTAATTACCATCAAACTAGTATTATAAGAAATTCTAAAGGGAAGAGGAGGAGGAGGGTGAGGAGGAGGAGGAGAAGGAAAAGGAAGAGGAAGAGGAGGAGGAGAAGGAGGAGGAGGAGGAAGAGGAGGAGGAGAAGAAGGAAGAGATGTAATTATAAAGAATAAAATGGCAATAATCATTAATAATCACTTTATATATACCTAAATACACCAACCAAAAGACATAGGGTATCATTCGCTGAGTAGCTCTGTTGGTTAGAGTGTTGTCCTGACACTCTAAGGTTGTGGATTTGATTCCCAGTCAGGGCACACATAGGAAGCAAGTTGTGAATGCACAACTAAGTAGAATAACAAATCTATGTTTCTCTCTCTCTCCCCTCCTCTTTTTCATTCTAGATCAATAAATTAAAAATAAAACAAAAATAACAAGGTAACTAAATGAATAAGAAAATAAGACACATATATACTCTGTCTACAAGTGACACTCCCTCAAACAAAAAGTGCACACAGACAGAGTAAAGAGATGAAAAAATATATTTTGTGGAAATGGAAATTTTTAAAAAGCTGGGGTAGCAATACTTATATGGTACAAAATAGTCTTCAAAACAAAAGATATAGCAAGAGATAAGGCATTACATAAAGATAAAGAAACAATCTAACTAGGGGATATAATTTTTTAAAACATTTTTGCAGCCAATATAAGAGCACCTAAATATATAAAGCAAATCTTGATAGACATAAAAGGAGAGATCAACAGTAATATGGTCATAGTACAAAAATTTCACCCACCATTGACATCATTGGATAGATCTTCTAGACAGAAAATTAAAAAGGAAACAGAATCCTTCAATGACATCTTTAGAGAATTTAATTGATATCTTTAGAGAATTTTACCCCAAAGTAGCAGAATATACACTCTTTTCAAGTGTACATGGAACATTTTCTAGGATAGACCACATAGAAATAGTGTCCATATTAGGTCACAAAACAAATGTCAAAAAATTTAAAAAGATTTAAATAATATCAAACATCTTTGACTATATAATGGTATAAAACTAAAAAATAATCACAGAAATAAACCCCTGAAAAACATTGCCTCTATATAACATGTTATTAAACAGGAAATGGGTTAACAATGAGATCAAGGAAAGAATTAAAATCTACTTTGAAACAAATGGAAATGAGAGCACAACAATCCAAAACCTATGGGACACAGCAAAAGCAGTACTAAGAGGGAAATTTATAGCATTACAAACCTACCTCAAGAAAAAAGAAAAATTTCAAATGAACAATCTAACTCTATACTTAATGAAACTTGAAAAAGAACAACAAACAAAGCCCAAATGAGTAGAAGAAAGGAAATAATAAAGATCAGAACAGAAGTAAATAAAAAAGTCTATAAAAGCAATAAAAAAGAACAATGAAACCAAGAGTTGGTTCTTTGAAAAGATAAATAGTATTCAAATACTTTTAACCAGATTCATCAAGAAAAAAAGAGAAAGAATTCAAAGAAATAAGACATGACAGAGAAGAAGTAACAACTGACACCAACATATGCTAATAGATTAAAGAAGATATTATGAACAACTATATGCCAACTAATTGGAAAATCTGAGCAAAATGGATACTGATAACATACAATCTTTCAAACTTGAATCAGAAAAAATGAGAAAATCTGAATAGACTGATTACAATTAATAAGATTGAAGCAGCAATAAAAAGACTTTCAGTAAACAAAAGTCCTGGACTGGGTAACTTTATAGGTGAATTCAAAGAAGAAATAGCATCTAGCCTTTTTAAACCATTTCAAAAAATTCTAGAGGAAGGAAGACTCTCAAGCTCATTATACAAATCCAGCATTATCCTAATTTAAAAAACATATTGAGAAACTACAAATAAAGAAAATTATAGTCCAATATTAATTATGAAAATAGATGTTAAAATTCTCAACAAATAATAGCAAACTGAATCCAGTAATACATTAAAAAGCTCATATATCATGATCATGTGAGATTTATTCTGGGAAGCTAAATTGGGACAACATCCACAAATCAATAAAAATGATACACCATATAAACAAATGAAAGGTAAAAATCATATGATTATATCAATAGATGCAGAAAAAGCATTTGATAAAATCCAGCACCCATTTATATTAAAAATTGTTAGCAGCATTGGAATAGGGAAAACATATCTCAACATAATAAAGGCCATATATGACAAACCCACAGCCAATATCATACTCAGTGGGCAAAGACTACAAGTGTTTCCCTTAAGATCAGGAACAAAACAGGAATATTCACTTTCACCACTCTTATTCAACACAGTATGGAAATCCTAGCCACAGAAATCAGACAAGAAAATGAAACAAAGTCATCCCATTAGATGGGAAAAAGTAAAATTATCATTTGCTGCTGACAAGGTAGTGTATCTAGAGAACACTATGGATTCTACCAAAAAACTACTAGAACTGATAAATTAATTCAATAAAGTAGCTGGATATAAAATAAACATCCAGATATCAGTTATATTTTTATGCACCAATTACAAACTATCAGAAAAACAATGCAAGAAAATAATCTCATTTATAATTGCATTTAAAAAAATCTAGGAGTAAATGTAACCAAGGACATAAAAGACCTGTTTTTGGAAAATTATAGGCATCAAACAAAGAAATCAAAGAAGATACAAATAAGTGAAAGCATATATCATGTTCATAGATAGGAAGAACTAACATCATTAAAATATCCATATTACTCAGAGCAATCTATAGATTCAACACAATTTCTATCAAGATACCAATGGCATATTTTAAAGAACTAGAACAAATACTCCAAAAATTCATATGAAATCACAAAAACTCTAAATAGCACAGCAATCATGAGAAAGAAGAGCAAAGTTGGAGAAATCACACTACCTGATATGAAACTATACTACAAGATTATAATAATATTCAGAACAGCATGGTCCTGGCATAAAAACAGGCATATAGATCAATGGAACAGAATAGGGAGTCTAGAATTAAATCCACACCTTTATGGTCAACTAACATTTGACAAAGGAGCCAAGAACATACAATGGGAAAAAACAGTCTATTCAATAAATGGTATTGGGAAAATTGGACAGATACATTGGAAAAAATAAAACTAGACCACCTTCTTACTCCATACACAAGAATAAAATCAAAATGAATTAAAGACAAATGTTAGACTGGAAACCAAAAAATCCTAGAAGAAAACAGAGACAGTAAATTCTCAGACATTTCTCACAGCAATAGTTTTCCTGACATATCTCCTTAGGCAAAGGTAACAAAAGAAAAATAAACAAGATTGTATCAAACTGAAATATATTTTACAGCAAAGGAAATTATCAACAAAATGGAAAGACAACCCAGTATATTGGAGAACATATTCACAAATGATACATCTGAAAAGGGGTTAATATCCAGTATTTATGAAGAACTTACAACTCAACACCCCACAAAAAAACAAACAAAAAACTATAAAATAATTTCATTTAAAAATTTGCAAAGGACCTGAATAGACATTTCCTCAAAGAGGACAAACAGATGGCCAATAGACATATGACAAGATGTTCAATGTCACTAATCATCAGAGAAGTGCAAATTAAAACCACAGTGAGATATCACCTCTTACCTGTCAAAATGGCTGTCATCAATAAATCAACAAACAATAAGTGTTCACAAGGATATGCAGAAAAGAGAACTCTTTTGTGCATTGCTGGTGGGAATATAGATTGGTTTAACCACTGTGGAAAACCATATGGAGTTTCCTCAAAAAATTAAAAAAGAAACTACCTTATGACCCAGCAATTCCAATTCAGGCAATATATCTGAACAAACCCAAAGCACTAATTTGAAAATATATATACTCCCCTATGTTCCTTGCAGCATTACTTGCAATAGTCAAGATTTGCAAGCAGCCCAAGTGTCCATCAATAGATGAGTGGATTAAAAAGCTGTGGTACATTTATGCAATGGAGTACTATTTGGTTATAAAAAAAGAAGGATATCTTACCTTGTGTGACAGCATGAATGAACCTGGAGAATATTGTGCTAAGTGAAATAAGTCAGTCAGAGAAAGACAAGTACCATATGATTTCATTTATATGTGGAATTTATGAACAAATAAAATAGAAGCAGAGTCATGGGCAGAGGGCAGGCTGACTGCTGTCCAAGGGGAAGGGGGTTTGTGGGCTGGGTGAGAAAGGTGAAGGAATTAAGCAAGAAAACCCCCCAAAACAAATAACCTCATCGACACTGACAACAGTATGGTGATTTCTGGAGGAAAAGCGGGTGGGGGAGTAGAAGAGGATAAAGGGGGATAAACTGTGACATAAAGAGACTTGGCTTTGGATGATGAATGCACATTGCAATACACTACAATATACAGATAATGTATTACAGAATTGTACAATTAAAACCTGTATAATTTTACTAACTAATGTCACTTCAATAAATTAAATTTAAAAAATGTGACTTTAAAAAAGGAAGTCTGAGTTTATTATGGATTTAAGCCAATAGAAGTCTCCAAAAATATTGGCAACTATGAATCGTTCTCAGAATAGGCAGACTGGTTTGAAAGCAGTGCTGATTTGGCCTCTGCTAGTTGGCAATAGAAGTTAAAACACATAATCAGTTTCCACACCTTAAAGTCACACTTTAGATGCTTGGAAGATTGTTACCGTGGTATTTTCTTTCCTTTTTTTTTTTTTTTTTTTTTTTTTTAAATGTTTTCTCTTAGCACTATGCATTGTGATGACCAGGCTTCCCCAGAGATTGATAATATTGCTAACAGACTAGTTCAAGAACAAAGATTAATGCACGAATCTTGTGAAGTGATAAAGCTGGATAACATCCTTTGAAGTCACTAACAAGGTCATGAGGATCAAATGAGATGTGTTTGGTACTAACTATGCTTTGTAAAGTTGAGTACCACAGAAATATAGGAAGTTATATAGCCTCTTCTCACTTTACAATGAACAAAACTCATCTCCCTGGCCTGATCATTTGTCTTCCACCTCTCTGCTCTTCAAGGTCAAGTTTTTATTGGCTGGTTCCTGCTCAACAACCACTGCTAGGGTCCTTAGTTATAACCCAGCCATTATCTTCTCACTACTGCAGGAGTGGGGCCCTATTTATTTTCTAGATGATGAATTGGACCTGCCTAATCCCCTGACTTCCCCACTTCTTCCTCTTGGTTAGCGGCTGGATGACTTATGTTTATACATTGGGTCTGCTATGAGCTAGGTGTGTGTGGAGAAAGTGAAATAAAAGATGGACAGTTATGCTGGGATTTATTTTCCTAACCAGGCAAAGGAGGACAGATTTTCTAAAGAGGCAGGGCCATCAGCAATATCTTGCACAGTTTTCAATTTTTCAATTTTAATCAGCCTGTGATAGGGGATCTGTCTATAAATGGCTGCAACCTGTCTCACATCAGCCAAGGGGTCCCAAAATAATTACCATCTTTCTAATTATGAGGTTCTTTTTATTCTTTCTCTCTTACTCTTGCTTCCTTTTTCTCGTTATATAAACAATTTAGTGAAAGAAGTTTATGGAACAACTGTTTAAGACAATTTCTCTGTTTATTTTCTGGCTTTTGAATATATGTGGATTCATGCTTGCATGTGTGTGCATGTGTTTGTGTCTATAATATTCATAGTCTGGAAGAATATGCCATTGCTTAACCAATTAGAAGAAAAGAAAATATCTTTTAGCATCTTGTTACTTGTTTCACCATTAATTTTAGGTTTATTCATTATTGTTAAGACATCTGGATTGGAATTCCTGAGTTGGAAATGCAACGTCAACTGATTCAACTTTAAAGAATTTGAGGATTTATATTATTTTTTTAAAATGATAAAATATGATCTACAGTAAATCTTACCTTACCATCAGTTTACAAGCGTCTCCCAAAACAATCCTGTATTTGTAAATTACTCTTCTATAGTGTGAATAAAAGCTTTAGGGTTTTTTTTTTCTTTTTTATATTAAAAAAACACAGCGTTTAGTTCAGTACACTTGGTATTTAAATTTTTCACCTTTGTTATGAAGGATTCAGATAATATTAACTTGGAAACCTTGGCTTTGAGGATCTTATTTTTAATAGAAAACAACTGGATGAGTGATTTTTGCCTTTTTCCAAATAACCCAATTACTTAAGCTATCTTGGGAGTTTTATTTCATTTTGATTTCCCTACCAGTTTCTATCTTATCTCTCTGGATAATCAAATCCCCATAAATATAAAAAGCCTTCTCAGTTGAAGTTGCTGCCATTGAGAACTTGACAGCCTTCTCTTATCTGTCCCCTCTAAGCTGCTCCTTCAACTCATGCTCAGGCTCCATTGAAACATATCTCTTCTTCCACTTTGAAGTTACATTGTGTAATATTTGGGGATATGATTTTTGTGTATATTTAACTTAAACTGGCACATTTTAAATGACTGATCTAACAACCTCACTGATAGGATTTTATATCAATCAACCAATCAATCAAAAATATTTACTTAGTTGCTGATAAGATGGGGAGCTACTTAAGTAACTTGTGAGGATGCATGTGAGGCTTGGCCTTCAGCTGCTCAGAGAAAGATTTGCATTCTATTACATGCAACCCCAGAGGTTTGAATTGCCACCACGGCAGAGTCCCAGGGAAAAAGAAACTATTGCTACTTTGCATCCCTTGCTGTGCCTTGTATCTGCTACAGTATTTCCACACAGTGTGACATTTGCTGGTGGTTGATTCCCCACCCTTTACTGTCAAATCCTAACAATCTCTGGATATTCAGCAACTAGCACAGGGCATGGCACATGCAGTACTCTTGTGCCGATGACTGATGGAGGGAATGCATGTCTAAATATCCTGCAAAGTTCCTTTTTAACCACTTCTGAGGTAATACTCACCATGTGGAATCCTGGGCAGCACAATCTCTTCAAAGATTAAATTTGTGGGGTTTTTTTCTTTTCCAGAAAGAGATGCCAGAGGTTTTCCTGGCTGCCTTTATGGAGAATTACTCTATTATAGCCCTCCTTCCCTCCTCCCCTCTCCAAGGTAAACAAGTTTAGGGTTTGACAGTTTATTCTGCCTTGGAGAGATCAAAGTCTGCTGTTTATAAAAGAGGATGGTCTATTTGGATTTCAGGGCCAAAGGGAATAAAATATGGGTCATGAGAAGGACGGTGAAAGGGAAAGTGAGCAGAGTGTGTTCCTTGTGATGGCAGATGCCTGAGGCCGGCTGGTTTCTGAGCCTGGTTTGTAACCCAGGAGTGGCTGGGCTGGAGAGGGCATGACACTGCAGTAAAGGTAGCTCACCAGTGCCCGTGCTTCAGGAGAAGGGCAAGCCTTGGCCCCACACTGTGTTCTGGGAACAGCTCCTTCGGCCCTTGGTTAGAGCCTCAGGTCTGTTTCTTTAAAAAAAAAGTGGTTACCAAGGGTGGGGGGAGGGAGGACATGGGAGGGAGGGAGGGAGGGAGTTAGGGGGAGGGGGAGGGGCACAGAGAACTAGATAGAGGGTGGCGGAGGACAGTCTGACTTTGGGCGAGGGGTTTGCAACATAATTTAATGACAAAATAACCTAGACATGTTTTCTTTGAATATATGTACCCTGATTTATTAATGTCATCCCATTACCATTAATAAAAATTTATTATAAAAAAAAAAAAAGTGCTTGCTAATCTGTCTACTTCTTCCACATCTAGGGTTTTGTGCAGACACATGTGAGTCTCCCAAGTTACTAAGTGAGGGTCCTGTTTTATTAGTGCCCTCCTTGGTTATTTGAGATACTTTTCACCAGTTTCATGTACCATATGAAGACTGGGGATTGCACCTTCTATTATGTAGGTGAAGTGAGGGACGATGGTAAATTTTGAGCTGGAAAGATATAAGGTGAATGGAAACTTCTATTAAAATATGATAACTTCATTTCAATGAACTAAAGGAAAGATTGCGCAGACCTAACAACCCCTTCTTGTCTTACTTTGTGGGATGTCTCCAGGGCATGCCAGCTGAACCTGCTGAGTCTGTTCACCCCGTTTGTTTGGTTTTGGTTAGACCTTGCTTGGACATGGCCATCACAATTGGACTTGAAGCTTCCAAAGTACCCTTTATGCATGAAGACTTCAATTCCCCACAGAAAACACCAGTTCAAGCTCCCAGTCCCTCAGCTTGGATAGAAACTTGGGACACTACTTTTGCAAATAAAGAGGTTATACTAGAGGCAGAAAGCAGAATAAGATAGTTGTATTAATTTTTTTATTGTTGAGTCATATACAGATTTAGCAGCCTAAAACAACACAAATTGATTAGTCTCCATGTTCAGGAGTTTGGGCATGGGTTAGCTGGGTTCTGTGCTTAGGGTCTCACCTGACTTAAATCAAAGTGTTGGCTGGGCTGTAATCTCACTTAGGCTTAGGATCAACTTCCCGGGTCATGGATTCCTAGAGATTCAGTCTCATATGGCTATAAGACTCAGACTACTTGCTTCTTCAAGACCAGTGGGCGGATCTCTCTGATGCAAGGAGGCGCCCAGCCTCTATTGTAAAGGGTTTACCTAATTGTGAAGGCTCACTCAAAATAATCTCCCTTTTGATTAACTGTAAGACAAAGCTTAATTGCATCTGCAAAATTTCTTTGCTTTATAACATAATATAATCACAGGAGTGATATTCCATCAGAATCACAGGTCCTGTTTATTCTGGAAGGCAGGGGACGTGAATGGCATGCACAACAAGGGATGGGCAGTCTTGAGGGTTATCTTAGCATTCTGCCTACCAAATTAGTGAAAGAACATGATCCTGGGAGTCAGACAGTCCTGGGTTCACCTCCTGCCCCTGGCATTTACAATCTGTTAAGTAAAGTAGGTTTTCTATACCTGGCCTGTCAAGTGAGAAGAGCCATGCATGCAGCCTACCTGTAGAGATTTGCGGCAATGCACATAAAGACCTGGTACAGTGAGTCCTCCATCAGCAGTGATATTATGGTAAGTGGGGAAGATAATGGTCTTGACCAAGGAGGGGAGGGGTATAGTTGAGTAGAGGAGCAGTGGTGGCGACATATTACAGCTTCGTTATTCCTATAAAGTATTTGAAGTCTTTTCCATGCAGTTAACTCAGTTGGTCAGAGTATTGTCCCAACATGCCAAGGTTGCAGGTTCGATCCCCAGTCAGGGCACATACAAGGAGCAAGCAATAAATGCATAAATAAGTGGAACAACAATATATGCTATTTTTCTCTCTTTCCCAAATCAATTGATAAAATTTTTTTTGAAAAATATTTGAAGGCTTTCAAAATATTAAGCAACATCTGCAAGTCTCTGTAAGGAGTGGGAATTTGACAAATATAAAACAAAATAGTTTTACACTTATCTTTATGTTTTCAATTAGTTCAGCCTAAACCAAACAATTAAAATAAAGAAGATGTGAAAACTTGGCCCAGACCATGCAAATTTTAAGCATATGATTACAGGGGTAGATAGAATAAAAATGACTCTCTTATTCTTGTAATATAATTTAATTTTTCTATTAATAAAATTAGTATGTGCAAGTTATAGAATTTGGGAACTAGGTATAAATATAAATAAGATGGCCAATATCAACATTTGGTTTGCATCCTTCCAGTTTTTCTCATTGCAAAGTTTGTTATAGTATTATCATTGTATTCATACAATTACAGATATTATCTTAACATGAGATCATAGGTAAATTCCTCCCCTTTTTTGACAACTTTTAAATTAAAACCATCATTTTATATTGCTATACCCTTCATAGGTTGCAATTTTACATTAGTCTGTGTAATTATGAAATTGATGTGTTTCCTCCCCAACTAGAATATAATATCCATCTGACTAAGACCAGATTTGTTTTGCATCATTGCATATCTGCCACCTACAAGTGCCTGGTGCATGGCAGGTGAACCATAAATGTTTGTTGAAGGGCTGAAAGAATAAATGACTCTCTTGCAGATGTGCTATACTTTGCTTTCCACTCTAGTGTTGTGTTAAGCACTATTTTCATTATTATAAATGAAACTGTAGTGACCAATACATATAAATCATTTTTCATGTGGAAATTGGTTACTTCTCTCCACAGTTTGGAGTGCAAGTTACATGCTCCAGTTCCCAAATACAATGTATGTGTACTCACACATAAATACTATACCATTCCTATCAGGGTAAAAAATAGGTGACCATCTAAAATGCATTTGATAGGAGGATCTGGTCTCATTGCATTCTCTTGGTTTGCTGATTACAATGTAGGACACATTGGCTGTAGATTAATAATGGAACTTGACACTATGATGCAAAGTAGGAAATTTGTGGAGTGTTCTGTGTTTCTCTGGTGCCCCAAGTGCTTGGGGAGCATTTGGGTCTAGTAAAAGAGATATTTTTATGATGAGACTGTAGTAGACATATTTCTAAAAATGAACCCAAAGATTTCATGACTTAATATCCAGATCCTACAACTATAATGAGCTGTTACTACTATAATTATACCATGTCATATGGCACAGTTGACTTTAGGACTGGAGGATTATCCAGGTGGACCCAATGTGATGACCTAAACTCCTTTGAAAGTGAGAGTTTTGTCTGGTTGGTGGCAGAAGAGGCAATCAGAGAGATCCAAAGCATGAAGGGAATGTGATGAACTGTTCCTGGCCTGAAAGTAGAGGGAACGTGTGAGAAAGAATGCAGAAGCTGAGGCAGTACTCTTGCCGAAAGCTAGCAAAGCAGTAGGGACCTCGGCCCTGAGGAAGGAACTAAATTCTGCTGCTCTCTGACTGCATTTGAAGCAATGTCTTTCCAGATTCTCTAGATGAGCCTCATCTGATTAGCAACTGATTTCAGCCTTATGATGCTCTGAACAGAGAAGGCCAGCGGAGCTTTGCTGGATTTCTGGCCTGTAGAGCTAATAAATGGGAGTGGACTTAAGTTGTCCAGCTTGTGGTCATTTGTTATACAGCAGGAGATAACTAATGCAGTACCCACTCTAATACTAAACCCGTTGAAGCAGGCTCTCAGCAGCAGACATTCTTTTTTTAAAATTTTATGTATTTATTTATTCATTTTAGAGAAGAGAGAGAGTTAGAGTGAGAGAGAGAGAGAGAAAGGGGGGAGGAGCAGGAAGCATCAACTCCCATATGTGCCTTGACCAGGCAAGCCCAGGGTTTTGACCTGGTGACCTCAGCATTCCAGGTCAATGCTTTATCCACTGCGCCACCACAGGTCAGGCAGCAGCAGATATTCTTATATATACTAGGTCTAAATCTAAATTATTCATTAATCTGTTCTCTGTTCTTAATTCTTGAAGGTTTGTAATGTATTTTACCATTTCACAGGAGAAATTACTGATTACTGTCTCCTTGAGATCATTCCAATCTCTAAATGTAAAGATGAAAACATTTTAGTCTCCTGTAATGTCTAAAGTTGCCACATTCAAAATCAAATGAAAGGCTTAAAAAGCAGACTTTTGGGATCACTTCTGTTAATAACGGAATACTGGAGTGGTTGTATAGATTTCTGGCAGGTGATAGTCATAAAGCTGGACAAAGTGAACAGGGAATGCTGAAAAGCACCCCAAACAGAGAAAAACTGGGGGGGGGGGAGCTGGTCTCAAAGAAATGAATAAATAAAAAAAACAAAAATAAAGCTATGTGAACAATAGAAAGAAAGCACTGAGAACTGTGAGTGTGGGGCTCTCCTGATGGAGGGGACCGTCCATTGCCCCTGGCCACGGCTGTCAAAGAGCAGGCTTTCCTGAGCCACACCTTCAGAGGCTAAATGTGCCTAAAGGCTTAAAGAGTAAACCTGGAAATTTTTCAAAATTTTATTTAGAAAATTAAATTTAATGAGGTGAAGCCAGAAATTTTAAAGAGAAATCCTGTAAACACAAGTACGACTGAAGAAATTAGACCCAATTTAGGTCATAAAATATCCAAATCTGTAGCTGACAAGTTAACTAACTAAAGCATTGGGGAAGTTTCCAGGTATGGCAGAAAGGCTGTCAGAGACCAGAGAGAAATCTACTCATGAAAGCTAACTCTGTGAATTTCATGCTGCTCTTTATTTCCCAGCCATGCACAGCTGGGGAGGCAGAAATATTAAAGGATCAGAGTATAGAAGCAGAGACTGACGGAAAAGCTAGAAATGCAGGAAATTCTTAGAAGCAAGGAAGCTATAGAGGTAAACTCTATTTCTATGCAAATCTTTGGTTGACTATCAAATCTCATAGCCAAAAGGGCCCCCATAGGAAGGCTTCAGAACAGGAAATAAACAGCTGAAAATCCCAGGGAAAAAATGTTTGCAGTTATATTCCCCGCAATTTAAATGGCCTAACTGTAAAAATCCGATAATTTTCAGAAGAAAATGGCAGAATCCAGAGTTGTTATAAGTTATTATCTATAATATCCAGTTTTTAATCAAAATCACTGGTCATGTTTTGTCTATTGCTATGCAACAAATTCTCTCAAGACTTAGTGGCTTAAACAACAATAGGACAATCTTTGTAATCATGCATGGTCAGAATCTGAAAGAGGCTTAGCTGTATATGATTCTAACTCAGGATCTTACAAAATCATAGCCAAAAAATGTTTGCTAGGGCTACAGTCATCTGGAGGTAAGACCGGGGCTAGAAGATTCACTTCCAAGCTTAAACACGTGATCGGTGGCATGTGTTAGTTTCATCTAATCTTTAGTAATTTCAGATGGTGATAGCCTCAGATAACAAAGCACAGATTGTTTACAAAACCTGCAAATTAGATATGCAAAACCAGAACTCAGAGACAGTTGTGAATACCAGAAAACCTCAGTGCACCTCTTTTCTTAACTTTTAAACCATATGTTGTAACTTTAATAGAAATTAAATTAAAATAGTGTAGAATTATGTGTGCGCGCATGTGCTCTGTGTATAATATTAATTGGAAATATAGAATATTATTATGTTATGGTTTTGAAAGATTAAAAAATAATTATTGAACTAATATATTTGCAATATTTACTCTAGAAATGAATTTGTGAGTCACATAGTTAAATTTGATTCTAATAATTCTGGCAATTAAGAATTGAGTCTGAAATTAGAATCTCTGTTCATTTTAAGCAAGAAACTACCCTCAACATATTTGTGAAATTGAAACCTCTCCTATTTATTGTGTGCTCTGTATATTTTCTTTGATCACCAGTTTTCACCTCTAATATTAAGATAAGAGTGTGCACTCAGAGAACTGAGATGGAGTTTTAACGAGATACCATGTGAGATAGCAGGGCACATTTGTACGCGCTGGGACAGGGTGATGGCTCATTTAAAGTTAGTCTTGTTTGCCAGCCTCCAGACCCTCATCATGACATTCTACCCACAGTTGAGTTTTTCCTGTTTCTTCACTGTTGCACAGCAAAATGAAATATTTGGGGGGAATCATTGGTTCCCCCTAATCCACACATATCCAAATTATGTGTCCTTGAGGTTATCCAGAATCCCTCTCATTAAAAATGTTGTTATTAATGGGATAGGTATTAATAGGAGTAAAATAGGAAGTATGTCTTCATTGTGAGTACTTAAAGCAATTTCCAGGAGAAGCAAAGTGAATGTTAATTTGTTAATTCCTGAAATAATAGTTTTCCACATGGTACCACCAGTCCCCATTACTGCATGTTGGTATTGCATGCCAAGACTGAAAAATATTGATGCTATCAGAGTTAACTGTCTTTTATTATTTCCCATCACCCAGAATGCTTGATATGGTTACAGTCAGATCAGGTGTCTACCTGCAATGGACACACACACTACAATCGCTTCTATTCTATATTTCTTCTCCATCTCTTAATCCCTATTGTCTCTAGTTTCTTAATGTGATTAAAGCATGGGTGACTAAATATTTAGAAAAGCCAATTTATTTCCTATTATTGGTCAATATAAGGTTGCTATCAGCAATACAATGCCAACAGGAGTCCTCAGTCTGAGGTACCATAAAAGGAAAAACTTTATTCAGATGAACAGTTTGTAAAATGGGAAAATGCAGCCTCTGGAGGAAACTGAAAGGGTGCTCTCCTGAAACAAAGAGGAGAAGAAAGTTGCTACTCTCATCCCTGGTTATCCATTTTTATGCATATTAGGAATAAAACGTGCATAGTTTGATTGGCTCAAATAGTACTGTCCTGATTGGTCAGAATCATGCATTCTGAATGATCATTATGGAGCTGCTCTGATTGGTTGGTAAGGATGAAAATAAGGATATAGCTACGCAGCTCTGGTTGGGAGGGGGGCTGTGGAGATCTCCGTTCACTTGTTGAAATTTGATTACAAGAACTTATTTATAAGGGTCAGCTAAGCCAGCAGGAATGCAGTGCTGGAGGCTTGGCAGCGCACTCTGAAGCGTTTCACCTAAAATGCAGAGTGTGTGAGAGCCTCTGTCAGCAAGGGCTTCTGGACTGTGTTCATGAATTTGAGTCCAATTAACCACAAAGAGTCCTTCCTGGCAGGTTGCTTCTCCATGTTAACACATTCAAGGGCCTTTCACTTTGTTTTTTTCTCCTGGAGTAGTTTCCTGTCTTCCCCAGCTTTTCTCACTTGCACAAGCATGTACCCACATAATGGCACTGTCCTCTGATCTATCCAAAAATATATAAGAAGAATATATAGAGTAAGTGCTATGAAAAAAAATTGAAACTCAGCTAAAAGGGCAAGAAGCCATGCAGTTGTTTCCCTAAAACCATCCCCCTGGCTGGATGATAGTGTGAACATGAATAAAAGAAACAAAAAAAATGCTATCAGTGTTTTTGCTGGTACCCAGAATCCTGTGTAAAGATTCAATTGTGAGGCTGAGTCTAAGTCATTTAATTGTCTTTCTCTTATTTGATATATTTTTAGAAGCACTGATGTGTGAATGTAACTACTTGTCATCATATAAGAATTGTTCTGGAAAATTTGTCCTCATAGTGTGATCCTGACTGACTGGGCTAATGACCCAGGGTATCCACAGAGTGAAATTTACTGAGGGGACTTCACCACTTCCTGATCTAACTTCCAGTCCCAACAAGTTTAGAAAGCAGCTTTCATCTCCACACTAGGGTGGGTAGAGAATAACCATACCCAACCTGGTGGAAAACAATGGATGGGCTGCATATAGAAAGGGTTTAGGGTACAAGGGAAACTTAAATAAATAGGAAAGTGTAGTTTTTCAAAGATGAAGAAAGACTTCCAAATGCATAATAGCATTAAAACAGTCACAATAATTAACTAACCAATAGTTGAAACAGATTTTAAAAGGAAGAGGAAAATCTGAATGGCCTTCAGACTACTTAGAATGCTAGATGCCAGAGCATAATGAAGCAGTGATTAGAGCAGTTTGATGAGAAAGGTTATGCTCCCCCATCAGTCCTTAGTGAAGTTGTCATTCATTTAAAAGCATCATAAAAGGATGCATTGAAAATGCAAGAATTTAGGACTACAGCACTTATATACACATTTTTAAAAAACAGACATTTTTTAAGAAAAGAGAAACTAAATGAGCTGTCAAAACAAATGAGAAAGGACAGAAAAACAAATACAAAGAAACAAATAAAATGACTTCATAAAGATTAAAGGACAATTTTAAAAGTTAAAAAAGGGAGTACAGTTTCTATTAAATTCTATGAGCTTATTTTGTAAAAAAAAAAAAAAAGACAAATGATTACGTAACCTAATTTTATAAAAAATAAACACTCAAAAATTTCTTTTTTTAATTTATTGTGTTTACATAGATTCAAGTGTCTCACCCAATACATCCCCACACCCCCATGTTCCCCTCAACATCTCCCTTGCCCACCTCCCCCCAATGCCCTCCCCCCTTCCCTCCAGGAATTGCTTTCCTATATTCTGTAATTCTGCGTTATATATCTATAATTTCACAATCTCTTTCCTTTCTCTGATCCCATCCTCTCATCCCCTTTCCCTCTGTCCACTTTCTGTCTGGTCCCTTTGATCCCACCTCTGACTCTATACCACTCCTCAGTTCACATTGCTCATTGAATTCCTCAAATGAGTGAGATCATATAATATTTTTCTTTCTCTGCCTGGCTTATTTCACTTAACATAATAGTTTCCAGGTCCATCCATGTTGTCGCAAAAGGTAAGATTTCCTTCTTTTTGATGGCCACGTAGTATTTCATTGTGTACATGTATCACTGCTTTTTAATCCACTCGTCCATGGATAGACATAGGGGCTGTTTCCAGATCTTGGCTATTGTAAACAATGCTGCAAGAAACAGGAGGTGCATTTCTTCTTTTGAATCAATGATTTGGTACTCTTAGGATATATTCCTAAAAGTGGGATGGCTGGGTCAAAAGACAGTTCTATTTTTAATTTTTTGAGGAATCTCCATACTGTCTTCCACAGTCTGCATTCCCACCAGCAGTGCAGGAGGGTTTCCTTTTCTCCATATCCTCTCCAGCACTTGTTTTGTTAATGAGCATCATTCTGACTGATATGAGGTGGTAAGTCATTGTGGTTTAATTTGCATTTCTCTAATGATTAGTGATGTTGAACATTTTTTCAGATGCCTATTGGCCATCTGTATGTCCTCTTTGGAGAAGTGTTTATGCATTTCTTTTGCTCATTTTTTTTTTTTTGTATTTTTCTGAAGCTGGAAACGGGGAGGCAGTCAGACAGACTTCCGCATGCGCCCGACTGGGATCCACCCGGCACGCCCACCAGGGGGCCATGCTCTGCCCATCCGGGGCATCGCTCTGTCGGGATCAGAGCCACTTTAGCACCTGGGGAAGAGGTCAAGGAGCCATCCCCAGCGCCCGGGCCATCTCTTGCTCCAATGGAGCCTTGGCAGCGGGAGGGGAAGAGAGAGACAGAGAGGAAGGAGAGGGGGAGGGGTGGAGAAGCAGATGGGCGCCTCTCCTGTGTGCCCTGGCTGGGAATCAAACCCGGGACTTCCGCATGCCAGGCCAAACGCTCTACCACTGAGCCAACCGGCCTGGGCCTCTTTTGCTCATTTTTTGATTGTATTGTTTATCTTCCTGGTGTTGAGTTCTAAAAGATCTTTATCAATTTTGGTTATTAACCCCTTATCAGAAATACTGGCGAATATGTTCTCTCATTGTGTGGTTTGTCTTTTTATTTTGTTCATATTGTCTTTAGCTGTACAAAATCTTTTTAGTTTGATATAGTCCCATTTGTTCATCTGTCCTTTATTTAACTTGCCTGTGGAGATAAATCAGCAAATATATTGCTGCGAGAGATATTGGAGAGCTTACTGCCTATGTTTTCTTCTAAGATGCTTATGGTTTTACGACTTACATTTAAGTCTTTTATCCATTTTGAGTTAATTTTTGTGACTAGTGTAAGTTGGTGGTCTAGTTTCATTTTTTTGCAGGTAGCTGTCCAATTTTTTCAACACCATTTTTTAAAGAGGCTGTCTTTACTCCATTGTATGCTCTACCTCCTTTGTCAAATATCAATTGTCCATAAAGGTGTGGATTTATTTCTGAGTTCTCTGTTCTGTTCCATTGATCTATATGTCTGTTCTTATGCCAGTACCAAGCTGTCTTGAATACAATGGACTTGTAGTATAACTTGATATTAGAAAGTGTGATACAACCCACTTTATTCTTCATTTTCAAGACTTCTGAGGCTATTCAGGTTAACATTTGGTTCCATAGAAATTTTTGGAATATTTGTTCTATATCTTTGAAGTATGTCATTGGTATTTTAATAGGAATTGCATTGAATTTATAAATAGCTTTGGGTAATATAGACATATTAATGATTATTATTCTTCCTATCCATGAACATGGTATCTGCTTCCACTTATTTGTATCTTCCTTGATTTCTTTTATCAATGTTTTATAATTTTCTGAGTGCAAGTCTTTAACCTCCTTGGTTAAATTTACTCATAGGTATTTTATTTTTGTTGTTGCAATAGTGAAGGGATTGTTTTCTTAATTTCTCTTTCAGACAGTTTATTGTTGGTGTATAAAAATGGCTCTGATTTCTGAGTATTAATTTTATATCCTGCCACCTTGCTGAATTCGTTTATCAGGTCCAGTAGTGTTTTGACTGAGACTTTAGGGTTTTCTATGTACAGTATTATATCATCAGTAAATAATGATAGTTTTACTTTTCCAATTTGGATGCCTTTTATTTCTTCTTCTTGTCTGATTGCTGTGGCTAAGAGTTCAAGAACTTTTGAATAAGAGTGGTAAAAGGGGGCACCCCTGCCTTATTCCTGATCTTAAGGGGATTGCTTTTAATTTTTGCCCATTGAGTATGATGTTGGCTGTGGGTTTGTCATAGAGGGCCTTTATCGTGTTGAGGTATGTTCCCTGTATTTTCACTTTTCTGAAAGTTTTGACCATAAATAGGTGCTGGATTTTATCAAATGCTTTTTCTGCAACTATTGATATTATCATGTGATTTTTCTCCTTCCTTTTGTTTATATGATGAATCACATTGATTGATTTGCAAATATTGTATCAACCTTGCCTCCTCAGAATAAATCCCACTTGATCATGATGTATGATTTTTTTTCATGTATTGCTGGATTTGGTTTGCTAATATTTTGTGGAGAATTTTAGCATCTAAATTCATCAGGGATATTGGCCTATAATTTTCTTTCTTTGTATTGTCTTTGCCTGGTTTTGGAATGAGGATTATACTCACCTGATAAAAGGAGTTTGGAAGTCTTTCCTCCTCTTGAATTTTTAAAAATAGATTGAGAAGGATAGTAATTAGTTCTTCTTTGAATATTTGGTAGAATTTACCTGTGAAGCCATCTGGCCCAGGGCTTTTGTTTGTTGGGAATTTTTTGATAACTGTTTCAATCTCATTTGTTATAATCAGTCTGTTTAGGTTTCCTGATTCTTCCAGATTAATATTTGAAAGATTATATATTTCAAAGAATTTGTCCATGTCACCTAGGTTGTCTAATTTTTTTGGCATACAGTTCTCCATAGTATTTTCTTACAATCTTTTGTATTTCTGCTGTGTCAGTTGTTACTTTTCAACTCTCATTTCTAATTTTATTTATTTTAGTCTTCTTTTTTTTTTTTTTTTTGTGAGCCTGGTTAAAGGTTCATCAATCTTTTTTACCTTTCAAAGAATTAGCTCTTGGTTTTATTGATCCTCTGTATTGTTTTTAGCCTATATGTCATTTATTTCTGTTCTGATCTTTATTATTTCCTTCCTTCTAGTTACTCTGGGATTTACTTGCTGTTTTTTTTTTCTAGTATTTTTAGATGCAGGGTTGTTGTTTATTTGAGCTTTTAATTGCATCTTAAGATATGCTTATAATGCTATGAACTTCCCTCTTAAAACTGCTTTTGCCTTGTCCCATAAATTTTGAGTTGTATGTTCATTTTCATTTGTGTCAAGAAAATTTTTTATTTCTTTCTTGATCTCATTGTTAACCCATGTGTTATTTAATAACATGCTATTTTGTTTCCAAGTGTTTGAATGTTTTTTAGTTTTTCTATTGTAGTTGATTTCTAATTTTATGCTTTTGTGATCAGAGAAGATGCTGATATGACTTTAATCTTCTTAAATTTATTGAGACTTGTTTTGTATCCTAACATGTGGTTTATTCTATAAAATGTACCATGAGCACTTGAGAAGAATATATATTCCTCTTCTTTAGGGTAAACGATTCTGAAGATATCTATTAAATCCAGTTGATCTAGTGTGTTCTTTAAGGCAGCTGTTTCTTTGTTAATTTTATTTTTTGAGGATCTATCCAGTGATGTCAGTGGGGTATTAAAATCTCCTACTATTATAGTATCGCTTGCTGATCTCGCCTTTATGTCCATCAAAATCTGCTTTATATATTTAGGTGCTCCTATAATAGGCACATAGATATATATAATGGTTATATTTTCCTGTTGGAATTTTCCCTTTATCATTATGTAGTGACCTTCTTTATCCCTTACTATAGCTTTTGTTTTAAAGTCTATTTTGTCTGATATAAGTATTGCTACCTCAGCTTTTTTAAATTTCCATTTGCATGAAATATTTCTTTCCATCCCTTTACCTTCAATCTATGTGTATATTTTGTTTTGAGGTGGGTCTCTTGTAGACAGCATATGTATGGGTCCTGTTTTTTAATCCATGCAGCTACCCTATGTCTTTTGATTGGGGCATTTATGGTTATTATTTGTATGTAGTTGTTTGTTGCCATTTTATTTTGTAAATCTACATTCCTCTTTTACTACATCCCCCCCTCTTTGTTCTGTTTACAAAGACCCCTTAATATTTCTTGCTGCATTGGTTTGGTTGTAATAAATTCCTTGAGTATTTTTGTCTGGGAAGCTTTTTATCTCCTTCAATTTTAAACAATAGCCATACTGGATAAAGAAGAAGTCTTTTTTGTAGGCTCTTGTTTCACATTACTTTGAGTATTTCTTGCCATTCTTTTCTGTTCTGAAGTATTTCTGTTGAAAAGTTGGGCGTCATCCTTATGGGGGCTCCTTTATAGGTGATTGATTGCTTTTTTCTTGCAGCTTTTAGTATTTTTTTATTTCTTAGCTTTGGTATTTTAATTATGATTTTTCTTTGTGCAGGTCTCTTTAGGTTCTTCTTTAATGGGATTCTCTGTGCTTCTTGAACTTGTGTGACTTTTTCCTTCATCGATTTAGGGAAGTTTTCAGCTATGATTTCTTCAATCAGGTTCTCTATTCCTTGTTCTTTCTCTTCTCCTTCAGGAACCCCTATTACCTGATGTTGTTTCTCTTCATGTTGTCACAGAATTCTCTTAGAGTTTTCTCAGGCTTTTTGATCCTTTTTTCTTTTTGCTGTTCTGCTTCCGTGCTTTTGCTTATCTCATCCTCTAAATTGTGGTTTGATCATCTGCTACATACAACCTGCTTTTAATTTCTTCTAGTGTAGTCTTCATTTCTGATATTGTGTTTGTTATTTCTGATTGATTCCTTTTATAATTTCAATGTTCTTTTTGATACTTGTTATCTCTTTGTTTAGGTGCTCATTATGTCCCTCTATTGTTGCTTTAAGGTCCTTAAGCATCCTAACAATCATTATTTTAAACTGTGCATTCAATATCTTGGTTATTTCCATCTCATTCGTTCTTTTTCTGGGGATTTTCCTTGTTGATTCATTTGGATTTCATTTCTCTGTCTTCCCATTTTCTCTCTGTATACACTGCTCCTTTGGATGTGTTGTTCCTGTAGCTAGCTGAGTCTAGGGTTGGTGTTGTCTGCCTCCAGCTTTCAGTTGTGTTGTTTCTAGATCTTCTTGGGTTGGCCTCAGCTGTTTTTTGTAATCCACTGTGGGATACTTGTCTGCTGCTACTGCTCTGTTTGCTATTTGTGTCAGCATTTTCTATGCCTTAGCTGGGTCAGGTGTGAGGATATTTTTCTTAAGATACCACTTTAAGTAGGGTTGTTAGGTCCTGAGCTGATGCTCTTTGTATCTGGCTGCTGGATGTACCAGCCCTGGACCTCCCTGGCAGGAACCTGGTGCAGACCAGTGGAGGTCACTGTTTATGACTGGCCTTTAGCAACCTTCTTGGAGCTACAGGCATTCTAGAATTTGTGGCTACCTCTGCTGGGCCCTGATGCCATTGTAAATATCAGTTGCACTCCTAGGCTGGCTTTTATCCACTCTTGGCCAGTGTGTGTGGTCTCTCTATTCCTGAGGTGTGGTCTTTCCGCTGGTCCCCCACTGTTGCTGCCTCCTCGGGCACTCAGGCACTGACACTACCAGGTGCGTGGGCTTGTGGGCCACAGCTCTAGCTGCCCCATGGGGTGGGGGACTCCTCACCTCACTGGGCTTTACTCCCCATGGACGTGTAGGCTGCCTTTCCAGGTTCTGCCTCCTGCAGGTGCTAGGGATGCCTCTCTCGACTCCACTACTCACTGTTGCTGCATGGGCCACGGGCTCCACCCCCTATGGGCACATGGGGTGCCTCTCTGGGCTCTGCCCCTAGCTGCTGCCACAGAGGGTAGAGCCGCTGCCACTGGGGCTGCCTCACTGGGCTCCGTCCCTTACCACCACTCAGGCCAAGGCCACTACGGCATCTGCAGCTGGGCCCTCCTACCCTTCAAAAGGTACTTAGGAGTTTGAGTGGCTGGTGTAGCCCAGACCTCAGCACTTAAAACCTGTGTCCCTGATGCGCCCCCTACTTCTAAGCATCTCTCTGCACTGACTGGAGCAGGAAAGCCTCTAGTGGGTAGGGTAATTGCTTCCCTTTGCTGGCTTGGTTCTCCCAGAAAAAATGGTCATTTTAGGTTTGGGAAATGACCCAGTACAGGGGTCAGGATGGCTGTCCCCCACAGTCTCTTCCTGTGCCCAAGACAACATTCTCCTCTCACAACTCCATTCCTCACAGTGCTCCCCACTCTCAGAGCCCCAGGTAAGTGGCTGTTAATGAGTGTTTTTTTGCACAGTTCCTTTAAGATGGAGCCTGGGTCTAAGGGTTCTGTCTCCCTCTTGCAAACAGTAACCTGGCTCTTTCTTCAGCTAAATTCTGTCCGTATGCTTCCTCTAGTCTCTGGGGCTCCAGACTGGGATTCTGGTCCTGGCACTGAGGACCCACAACTCTCTGGGTAACCTACCTTGCTGTGAGAGACATTCCCAGCAGTCTTTTGCTCCTGTGAGTAGGGCAGCCCTTTTTGTGTCTTCGGTCTTCCTACCAGCTCAGTGTGGTTCCTTTGGTGATGCTTGGTTATAGATTCCTCTTAGTTTAGCCTAAAGTTGGTTTTTCAAGATGATTGTTCCTAAGTTAAGTCATAATCCACTTTGGTTCTGGTAGGTGGAAGTTGTAATGTCCGCCTACTCCATCACCATTTTTTGTTTTTCCCTTCAAATACAGAGAACATATCATGGGAAGCACATAGACAGTTGTTAAGCTATTCCACTGTATTATAAAATTATTGAATTGTACATTTTTAACTGGTCCTGGGAGGAAAGCCACATCCGGGCATGCACGAGGGCTATATGGCACAGGCAGCAGGCAGGGCAGGGAGGTGGCGGCACTGTACTAGGCACGGGACTGGAACTGAGGGACACAAAGTGGTGGTAGCCATGGTGGGAGTGCAGGGATTTGTGGGCAGGGAGTAAACACACATATTTAGCAATGACAATTATTAGTAAGTTAAATCAAACTTCATTTCTTTTTTATTTTTTATATTTTTATTTTTATGTATTCATTTTATAGAGGGGAGAGAGAAAGAAGGGGGGAGGAGCAGGAGGCATCAGCTCCCATAGGTACCTTGACCAGACAGGCCCAGGGCTTTGAACCGGTTACCTCATCATTCCAGGTTGATGCTTTATCTGCTACAGCACCACAGGTCAGGCCTAGTAAGTTAAATCAAAAATACAAAAATACTTGGTGAAATTCTAGGCTATTAAGCTTCAACATTTTATTAAAATAAGATAAAAAATCATGCAAAATTAGCCATGACCAATATAAACAAATTAATTCAGTTATACAAAAAAATACTTTTTAAAGCTTAAAAGTCTTATCAAAACATGTAAGTTTTTGATAAATTACCAAAATCAGTTAAGAAGGTAGAAGGTGTCAATGTATCTATACATAACACTGAAATAAATAAAGAAGAATTAGCCTCCAGAAAGGTAGCAGCCTGGATGGTTTCACCAATGTTTTATGGTCCTTCAAGAGATAAATAATGCTGATATTTCAACTTTACAGAGTACAGAAAAAGAAGGCCCTTGCCATAATTTTATTTATTTTTATGTAGCGTAAACCTAATAACCAATACTTGATAGGGATGATGCTGAATTAAAAACAAAAATCTCTAATTTCTCACTTACACATGAAGCAAAGATCTTAAATAATATATGAGAAATACAAGTCCAGAAGCATCTTCAATCAATAATTACCATGACTAAGTAGAATTTCTTCCAGGAAAGCAGGTGTGGAACAACATTGGGAAATCTATTAATTTGTTCATGATATTGGCAGGTTAACAAGGAAAACATAATTTTTTTAGTTGTGAAATATGCATTTGATAAAATTTAAATTATGATAGAAAACCCCACCAAATCTTAGTCTTTGATAGAGGTATCCTTTCTTAAAATAGGGGGATCAAGGGTTATCAGGGGAATACCTATTTCTGCTTTACCAAAGATACACTAGATTAGATGAGGTCCGATAAAAAAAAAAAAGAAAAACAGTACCTATTGCCACCTTTACTACTTGGTATAGTTTTAGAAATGTTAGTTTATGAAAATATAAATGAAAACAACAGGAAATAAGAGAAGTACATAAGTTGGAAATGATGAAATTATTACTTATAAGAGGTATAATGTAGTAAATGACTAAAAAACCTAATACAATAATCTGAAATTAGCTATTGAAAATAATGAGTTCAAAAGATTTCAATAGCTGTTTTACTATATAATGATAATCATTAACTAGAAAATAAATTGAGAAGCAAATTTTGCTTATGGTAGCAGCAAAAAGAAAAAGTTACTTGGGAAAAAGCTTATCATGTCCTGAAGCCATAGTGGAATTCTATCATGTAGTTTTGTCCAGCTTTGTAAAAAAGATCATTTGCAACTTCAGTTTTCCACTTAATAGTTATGTGACCAGTTAACTGAAATGCACTTGCATCCTTTTCTGTAAAAGTGAGTAAATAATATGTCCTGGGGGTTTTGTGGGACTCAAAGAGACAATGTATCCAAAAGTGCTCAATTAATTCCTGGCATGTAGATTATTACTGAGAAATTCCAAAACTCTACTGACATATGGTAATAATTCATCCTGGGAAAAGTCAATCATCTGCACAAATATGTGTGCATAATGAATATGCATAATTATGTACTTTGTAACTTTGTTTTAATAGAAAAAAATGAGAAACAACTACGTATATGTTAAAAATCAAGGACCAATGAAATACAGTATATTATATCTAAATCATATAATGTTTATAATCATTTAAAATATGACAGTACATTCATTGATATATGAAGATTATCACAATGTCTGATGGAAGGACAAAATAGAATTTATGATACCATTTTGGTAAAAATTCTATATAATTATATGTATTTAACTGCAAAACAATAAGTACAAAGATTTACACATTGGTAATTGTGCTCTATGGATTTTTATATTTCAGGTTGTTGATATTTTATTTTTATTATCTGGGTTTCCAGTAATTCTCTAACAAACCTTAATTTTTTTGTGTTGGTAAACAAAGTACGAAACATTGCTTAAGGACCTGTCTTGCATACCACAATTTCTTGTGAAATCCTATTGGTTGACTCCCTCTCTTCTCTCAGGGCTTAGATTGGAACTTACTTCTCAGTCTTTATTTTTTTAGTCTACATTCTTTAACAAATTAAACCCCATCCCAATGAGATTGACACTTTTCTTTACACATGTCAATATCTATAGTCAAGAATTGCTCTGACATGGGAAACACTGTCTCCTTCATGTGATCTGTACATCTGAGCTCTCATCATCCTTTCAACAATATTGACTGAGTGTCCAGATATTCTGCTAGGAGATCTGTATGAGCTATTTGCAGGGGTCCTAGAAGAATGCAGTAAATAATACCACTTTTTCTTGACTGGGTCGCTGAGCCAACTGAGAAATAAGTCAAAAAGAGCAGATGGAGCTAATTATTCATTTACTTTTTGTGCTCACGTGCATGCTCATAAAAAAGAGAGAGGAAGAGGGAGGGGGGGGGGGAAGGAGAGAGATAAGAAGCATCAACTCATATTTACATCACTTCAGTTGTTTATTGATTCTCATATGTGCCTTGACCAGAGGGCTCAAGCCAACCCAGTGACCCCTTGTGCAAGCTGGTGACCTTGGGCTCAAGCCAGCGACCTTGGGCTTCAAGCCAGCAACTATGGGATCATGTCAGTGATCCCACGCTCAAGCTGGTGAGCCTGCACTCAAGCTAGCAATCTCGGGGTTTCAAAGCTGGGACCTCAGTGTCCCAGGTTGATGCTCTGTTTACTGTGCCACTATTGGTCCGGCGTGTTTGTTAACTTCTTGTCAGTGGAGAGCTTAGCAGTGGGCAGAGTCTGAAGAGAAGACATCACTGCTTAGGTCACTGCCTTCTCGGTAGAAAGGGAAGGAGACAGTCCACATCTCATGTGTACAGGCATGTGGATAAACTAGTTTGTTCCTGTTGAGATCCATAGATAAAAGACTATCTTTAACATTATTTTTCTGCCTGTCCAAAAGAAGAACAAGGAAAGGAAGTGGAGAGAAACCAGGTGTGTGATGCTAAGGGTTTTTTTTTTTTCCTGTGAAAGAAAAAAAATAAGGGGTATAGACACCCTCCTCAGGAGATGGTAATTGTCTAAAAAATCTCTTTTAACTTCAAGTCATATTCTCACCCCTGACCCTGTTTTCTGAGTATCTTCTGGGATTCCTGGTGAGCAGTGTAGATTTTGTCCCAGAAGGCTTGAAAACGAGGCAGAAGAGTATATTAATTAAAGGAATTCTGAGGCTCCTCTGTACTCAAGGCTGAACATTCATTCCTATTTCAAATTGTGTGTCTACACACATTTTCCAATATAGTCCACCAGAGATACTACAATAAAATTAAGTGACAACATTACGATACTTCCAATAACAAAATGTCAAGAATGCAGAAATGCCCCAATTGAATATAAACACTCTCCCATTACCAAATTCCTGGGGAGAAATTAGTACAAGAATTAAATTGCTTTGCAAGTTCAAGAACAAAGGAATTAAAGTCAGAAATCAAATTTGCTTTTGTGAATTAAAAGTCTAGTGAAATCAGAATTTTTGTCTATTTCTTTTTTATGTTTAACTTTTAGCTAAAAGTGGGTAGAATTTAGTTTCTTTCTTTCTTTTTTTTTTTTTTTGTACTTCTCCGAAGCTGGAAACGGGGAGAGACAGTCAGACAGACTCCTGCATGCGCCCGACCGGGATCCACCCGGCACGCCTACCAGGGGCGACACTCTGCCCCTCCGGGGCGTCGCTCTGCCAGAGCCACTCCAGCGCCTGGGGCAGAGGCCAAGGAGCCATCCCCAGTGCCTGGGCCATCCTTGCTCCAATGGAGCCCCGGCTGCGGGAGGGGAAGAGAGAGACAGAGAGGAAGGAGGGGGTGGGGGGCGGAGAAGCAAATGGGCGCCTCTCCCATGTGCCCTGGCCGGGAATCGAACCCAGGTCCCCCGCATGCCAGGCCGACGCTCTACCGCTGAGCCAACCAGCCAGGGCGAATTTAGTTTCTTTCATCAGTTTTTCATCATTATGATCTCTTCAGGAGCTGAGAAGATGAATTAATCCAATGTCAAAACTCTGATGAATCTCATTTAAAAAAAAAACCCACAAGTTTCCAAAAGACACTGATGATTACTAGCACTGGTGTCCCCCAGCACATTGAGAAAGGTCTCCAATCTTCAGCCCTGCTAGCCATGGTTCCAAGCAAACCTTTGCTTCAGAACACTCACACCCATGGCAGACACACAGTGGCTCCTCATAAAGGTGACCATAAATCCCAGTGTCTCTGAGAATCTCAGAGTTATACCTTTTATACCAAAGTAATGATCAGTAACAGCCACTTTCACTCTGAAAATTGCCTTGTTTGGAAAATAAATTTTACAATATGTGAATGTCCTATTGATGAAGACAATCTAGATTTTAACTTTATCATAAAGTTACTCAATTTATGCCAGTTTTCTGGAAGCTACCACCTGTGAATTAAACTCAACTGGGAGAAAATCTTCAAGTAGAAGGTCAATTTGGGTATTGTGCTCTTACCACATCTGGAAGAAATCCACCTATTATCAGTGTCATCTTTGATTTTGTTTAGATCAGAACTTTGCCCTGGGGTGTATACAATCACTGGGTCTTACTTCAGGTTTCTTTCCTTCTCTTCAAGTATAGTTTTCACTTTTTAAAGAAAACCTTTGTTTTTTTAGAGCAGCTTTAAATTTACCACAAAACTGAGAAAAAGGTACAGAGATTTTCCCAATACCCCTGCTCCATGTACTGCCTCCTTTATTATCAATATCAGTCACCAGAATGGTACATAGTTTACCAAAGATGAAACTACATTGACATATCATAATGACCCTAAATCCATAGTTTACCTTAGTGTTTACTCTTGCTATTGTATATTCTATAGGTTTGAAGAAATGCATAATAACATATATCTACCATGATAATACTGTTAAGAGTATTTTCACTGTACTAAAAATTCCTCTGTGCTCTGCCTATTCATCTCCCTCCCTAATCTCTGGTACCACTGATCTTTTTATTGTCTCTAAAGTCTTGCCTTTTTTCAGAATGCCATATAATTGAAATCTGAAAGAATGTAGCCTTTATACATTGGCTCCTTTCACTTAGTAATATGCATTTAAGTTCCCTCCATGTCTTTTTATGGCTTGATAGCTCATTTATTTTTTAGTGCTGTATAATATTCCATTGCCTATATACCACAGTTTATTTATCCACTCAACTACTGAAGGACATCTTGGTTACTTCCAAGTTTTAGCAATTATTAACAAAGCTTCTATAAACATCCATGTTCAGGTGTTTGTGTGGACACAAATTTTAAATCTCTTTAGGAAAATACCAAAGAATACAATTACTGGATTGTATAGTAAAAATATGTTTAGTTTTGTAAGAAACAACCAAATTTTTTTCTAAAATGACTGTACCATTTTCCATTCCCACCAACAGTATATAAGAGTTCCTATTGCTCTACAGCCATACTAGCATTTGATGTCAGTGTTCCAGATTTTGACCATTTTTATAAGGATGCAGTTAAATCTTATTGTTATTTTAATTTGCTATTCCCTAATGACACATGATATGGAGCATCTTTTCACATGTTAATTTGACATCTATATCCCTTCATTGGAGAGGTGCATCTTAATATTATTTTTCTACATTTTTTAATTGGGTTGTTTGTTTTGATATTGTTGAGGGTTATTTTTATTAATGTTGACTTTTAAGAGTTCTTTGTATATTTTGGTAACAATACTTTATCAGATGTGTCTTTCCCAAATATTTTCAACTCCCAGCCTGTGATTTCGCTCACAAAATTTATGTAATATGAATGAAGTTCAGCTTATCAATGATTTCTTTTATGGGTCATGTCTTTGATATATCTAAAAAAGGCATCACCATACCCCAGGTCATCTAGGTTTTCTCCTGGAAGTTTTATGGTTTTGTGTTTTACATTTAGGTCTGTGATCCATTTTGAATTAACTTTTATGAAAGGTGTAAGGTCTGTGACTAGATTCATTTTCATTTTTTTGCATGTAGATGTCCAGTTGTCCTAGCACTATTGTTGAAAAGACTGTCTTTGCTGCACTGTATTGCCTTTGCTTCATTGTCAGCAATAAGTTGACTATTTGGGGGGGGGTACTTATTAGTTTTCTATTTTGTTCCATTGATCCTTTTGTCTATTCTTTGCCATTACTATGCTGTCTTAATTACCATAGCTTTATAGTAAGTCTTGAAGTTGGAAGTTGGATCCTGTTAGTTCTGGCCACTTAGTTCTTTTTAGATATCATGTTGACTGTTCTGGGCATTTTGCCTCTTTATATAAACTTTAGAATGATTGTGGCAATATCTATAAAGTAACTTGCTTGGATTTTGATTGGAATTGCATTGAATTTATAGATCTTGTTGAGAAGAACTGTTGTCTCAACAACATTGATTCTTCCTATCCACAAACATAGAACATCTCCTCATTTATATAATTCTTCATTGACCTCATTCATTAGTGTTTTGTAGTGTTTTTCATATCGATCTTGTACATATTTCATTAGAGTTATATCTAAGTATTTTAATTTGGGGAGTGTTTTTTTATTTTTAAATATTCTTTTACTCTTTGCTCTGCCTATTACTAATAATATGAACGTAGAACCTTAGAAATGACTCTCTGTGTGACACAGAGCATGACTTACTTGCGTTTTAACAGCAGCCAATAATATTGTATCATAGTGTGTAAATAGCTTCATTGGAATAGATTCTTCTCTATTGTTACATTTTTATCTTATATGTGACTTTGTAGGAAAAATTGAGCCAATGTAGCTCAGGAAAAGCTATGACAGCTGAACCAGGAGTTGCTGGAACCTGTTAAAGACCCAACACAACAGCCTTTTTTTTCTGGGCCGTGCATGACCCACATCTGTGAAGATCAGCTTTGGCACCAGTGCTTGGATAGGCACCTCTCTGCCCACACCTCTGGCTGCTGTCTCTGCTGAAGTGTGGCATTCTACACTGTTCTTTTCCTGAGGCCAACCTACCCCTACATTTTTGTAAGGCCTTTGCCAAGCCCTCTAGTTTAAAGCCTTGTTTTTTCAGCTGAACTCTTCCCCAAATAGTCCTTATCTGTGGACCAAGCCACCTTAACAAGGTGGAAATTCAAAGGCCCCTGGCTCCTGACCTGGCTAAGGTAGAAAGGAAACAATAGTAGAAAGCCAAATACTAAGTGTTGTGCTGGAAGTGTTTCACAACCAGCTCTCTGGAGATCAACCCCTACCCCCAATCTGGTTTATAGTGTTTGCTGATTTCCATGGTCATTTTTAAGGGACAAACATGAGGTCCATAAACATGAAGCTGAAAAGATGAACACAATAATTTCTTCAAGCCCATATGAGCGACTCCAGCCACCACTAAAATTGCTCAATCATAAAATCCAGCCTCATAACCCAGAATAAACTTTACAAATGAATGAGGTTGAAATCTTTTATAGCTCAATAAAGTGCCAGCTAAGCTTAAACAAACTGCATCCTGAAACATTAGAAGTGAGTTACCGCCCGGGCGCTGGGGATGGCTCCTCGGCCTCTGCCCCAGGCGCTAGAGTGGCTCTGGTCGCAATATGGCGACGCCCAGGATGGGCAGAGCATCGCCCCCTGGTGGGCAGAGCGCCGCCCCATGGTGGGCGTGCCGGGTGGATCCCGGTCGGGCGCATGCGGGAGTCTGTCTGACTGTCTCTCCCTGTTTCCAGCTTCAGAAAAATGGAAAAAAAAAAAAAAAAAAAAAAAAAAAGAAGTGAGTTACCCTTTATTCATTTGCTCCCCTAAATTTCACTTCTTTTTATTGTAGAGGTGAGGTTTATTGAGGTGTAATTCATAGCCAGTAAAATTTATCCTTTCGAGTGCATAGTTTTGAGTTTTGACAAATATATATAGTTGTGTAGTGACCACCACAAGCATAATATGGAACCCAGAAAGTTCCTTCATGCTCCTTTAGAATGAATCCCTTCCTTAACTCTCAACTCTTGGCAATCTATTCTTATTTTTATATTACCCTAAGATTTGTCTTTTGTAGAGGATCATATAAATAGGAATATATAGTATCTAACTTCTTTCCCTTAGTATCAAAATATTTTTGAGATTTATTTACATTTTCATGTCATCAGTAATTTGTGTCTTTTTACTGTTTAGTAGTATTTCATTATTGGATGTACCACCACTTGTTTATCTCCTTACCTACTGTTGTGCATCTGACTTGTATTTAGTTTTGGCAATCAAGTAAAGGTGTTACAGACATTCATATGTTGGCCTTTGTGTGACCATATTTTCATTTATCATGGGTAACTAATTTACTTTGGAGTAGGACAACTGAGTCTTGTGGGAAATGTACATATTTAACTTCATAAGGAACTGCTTAACTGTTTTCCAATGATGTTGTGTCAGTTTGCATTTTTATCAGCAATATAAGAGCATCACCATTGCTCTGAACTAGTAATTGGTATTGTTATTTTTTCCTGAGTCATTTTAATAGATACGTAGTTGTATCTCATTATGGTTTTAATTTGCAGTTCCCTAATGTTTAAAAATATTGTGTCTTTTCATGTGCTTATTTGTCATCCATTTCTCTTCCTTGGTGAAATGGTTCTTCAAACAATTTGCTTATTTATTTTATCAGATTGCTTATTCTCTTACTAAATTTTGAGGATTATTTTTGTATTTTTTAAGCATGCTATTTTTTAGATAGGCATTTTGCAAATATTTTCTTCTGGTTCACAGCTTATTTTTGGTTTTGTTTTTATTTTCTTATAACAGTCATTGGGATAACAGGTATTTTTATTTTGGTAAATATTGTGTGTGTAATTCATGTTTTTTGTAGCCTAATCCAAGGTGACAAATATTTCAATATATTTTTTAGGTTTTTCTTTTGTTTTTTTTTTTGTTTTTTTTTTTCTTTCATTTTTCTGAAGCTGGAAACAGGGAGAGACAGTCAGACAGACTCCCGCATCCGCCCGACCGGGATCCACCCGGCACGCCCACCAGGGGCGATGCTCTGCCCACCAGGGGGCGATGCTCTGCCCATCCTGGGCGTCGCCATGTTGCGACCAGAGCCACTCTAGTGCCTGAGGCAGAGGCCACAGAGCCATCCCCAGCGCCCGGGCCATCTTTGCTCCAATGGAGCCTTGGCTGCGGGAGGGGAAGAGAGAGACAGAGAGGAAAGCGCGGCAGAGGGGTGGAGAAGCAAATGGGCACTTCTCCTGTGTGCCCTGGCCAGGAATCGAACCTGGGTCCTCTGCACGCTAGGCCGACGCTCTACCGCTGAGCCAACCAGCCAGGGCTTCTTTTGTTTTTTTTTCCTTTCTCCTCACCCCTCACCCAAACACTACCATTCCTCTTAGGCTTTTGGATGTTTAACTATTCTAGCACCATTTGTTGAGAAGATTGCTTTTTCTCCATTGATTTACTTTGCACTTTTGTCAAAATCAATTGCCCATATATGTGTGGGTTTATTTCTGAGCATACTATTTTGTTACCTCAACCTACATATCTGTCCTTATGACAATAGCACACTTTTGTGATTCTTGTCATGTTAGAGTAAATATCAAAATTAAGTAGTATGAGTTTTCTAAATTTGTTAATCTCTTTCAAAACACTTGAGTTTCTCCAAGGTCCTTTGTTTTCCTACATAATTTAAAAATTTACATGTCTTTGGTTCTTCCTGTTCATTTCCCAAACTGCTGGTTCAATGTCCCAGAAGCTGGAGTTTGAATTCATTTTAGACAGGACCTGGTCTTGTGATTGAGAGAAAGTGTGAGCACTTCACAGTAGTCCCATGCTCTCCATAGGTAGGCAGGCCCCCAAGAAAAAAAAGAAAGGGAGAGTAAGAGCTGTGTGTAAGTCAAATGAACTCCTAAAACCAAAACCTGGAATTTGGCAGATTTTTACCCAACCAGCCAGACCTCCTTTTACAACCAGAAAAGAGAGGAATGTACCTGATTTCACACAGACAGGGAGAAAGGGCTAGGCATACTCTTTTGCCATTTCTCCTAACTCATTAACCATTAATCACCAGGAGAAATGGGGAATAAGTGAGGGGACAAAGAACAAACAGCAAAATATGATAACATAGCTGCTAGTTCATAGAAGTAATGGGAAAGCTGCATTTTCCCCACTCACACTAACTTCAGCCATTAGCATTGAGTGGATAGTCTTAGTTTCCGTTTCCATGTACATGGTGGAACCTAACCTTTGTCCTTAGGTATCTCATGAAACAAAGACATTTGTGTATATGTGTGAGGGTTTGGGGGTTGTCTATCAAGAAACAAATAAAGTTGGTCAGGATTTATAAAAGATAACTGCAAAGAATATTATTTTATCTGGATTCAGTTGACATCTTCATAAGTCATTGTCACACAGAAGGACTTTTGTAATTTAAGTAGTTAAAAAGAAATAAGATCTAGCTATGAAATACCAATGTTGACTTAAAAAATGCTAACTTCTAATTGAAGAAGTAGTCATGGTAGGTTCCTAATATTGTATCAAATCAATTTCTTTTCTCACAACACAGTTCTTTCCAGTGAATGTCCTCCCAGTTATTTCTGGTTTCTGGTGTATGCCTGTGTGTTTCTGCCCCATCCTGCCTTACCATGTAGCACTGGCTGAATTCATCTGTGAAGATGCCAACACCTGGACCAATGGAGTCGTCCATGATTGTCCCACAGCTGGTTCTCATTGTGATGGGTTTGCCACAGAATAAGGATAATGTTTGCTCTGAACTTTGTCCTCTTGGCCCTGAGGAATCCCTTCTCCTGTAGATTTTCTGACATCTTCTATCAAAGTAGTTCTTTCTATTCCAGAAGCTACTTCTCTTTCATTAACCTCTCCAGAAACTCTTCTATCTTCTCTCAGCATGACCCAGCTCCACTCAACAAAATCCCTAACGGTTATGGGCTGTTCTCTTCATGTAGACCCTGGAGAGTTCACAACCCATCTGTTACTAAAAAACTTATTCTGCAGGTTTGGATAAGTAACTCTTCTGTAGTTAATTTCTCTTTCTACACTCAAAATAAGGAATAACTAATGAGCCTTAAGTGTGTTGATTTGTTTACAATTTATTTTCCTACAGCAACTCACTCTCACTGAGAATGGTACCTCAATGAGACATTTGCATTTTAAGCCTCATCATGAATGGAAATGAAAGACTATTTCTTGTTCTTATGTTTTTCAGGGGTGTTTGTGTGGGTATAAGCTACCTGCCAAGAAGCCCTGAAAAGGATCATTTTCTGTTGATGTAGGTTTTGGCTTCAACTTCTTTCTCAAACATGAAAAATTTAGGGAAACAGATATAGGAAAGGAAAAAGGATAAATGGTAACATCTGGGGAAGTGTTTACTAGAGATTGAAATATGACAGCTTATTTTTGGTGCTTACCTAGTTTCAGACATTAGGCTTAACATCTTACATTTAATTACGACTTTCCTGTTTTATTTTCCTCCATAGTATTTACTATGTTTTCAAGTAATATTATATAAGTTTATCATTCATTTTGGTTTTCAGCCTTTCCTTACTAGAGTAAAAGTTCCATGAAGGCAGAGATTGTTCTTTATCATTTCCTACTCTGTCCCTAGCTCTTAGGTGATGAGAGTCACTAAAAAGATAATAGTTCTTCAATTAGTAACTCTTTCATCCCATACAGTGGGTGCTATGGTTATGATTATTTGTCACACATGAGAAAATAGGAGCTTAGACAAGTCACATATCTTGGCCAAGGCCATGAATTTAGTAAATAGTAGAGCCAAGAATAAAAGTCAGGTTTTGATTCCTGACTCAATGGTTGAACCACTAGTCTACAATGCCTTTTATCTCTCAATCCTGACAATAACTCCATAAAGAGATACTGCCTTTACTTTATAGGTGAGATCATTGAAGCCCAGAGAGGTCAAGTAATCTGACTCAGCCCACACAGCTGATACATAGGGTAGACCAGTAATTTTGACTCTAAATTCTAGGCCCTTTTTTCTGAACCAGGGTGCATTGGTGAGTGGCTTTAAAAACTATTTATTACTATGCATTTCAGGCTCAAGTTACAATGTTGAGATAAAAAGCACTCATACATGGCAGAAAACACAAGCTAAACATAATTCAAATAAAAGATAGGATGTCTTCATATTTTACGGCAAAGGATCCCAGATTTCCTAGAGGTTTGCTTCTCACCATGTGGTGTCTCAGGCAGTAGGAGGCTATAAGCCCTGCTTGTGTGTTCACTACCGCTTGCAGCAGAAATATACTTTTCCCTTTTCAGTTATTAGCCCTAAAGACAAATTTGTTTTCTGTTCATTTACTATGGTGATAAGTCACTCATCCCAGTTTAGTGGGGAAGGCTGTACCTGAACCAGAAAGGGCTGTGAAGGGTGCCATGAAAACAATGGGGGAAGCTACTGAAGGGCTTCGTGCCCAGGAGGTACCGAGATTGAATGCTCTGTGCCTCTGTGCTCAGTTTCTGCACCATTGTGGGTGTGGAAAGATAAATACCCAGTGCTGCCCAAATCCACCTGTCCGAGTCTCAGCAGACACAAGCTCTTGAGGGAATAAAGTGCTAAAGAAGTTAATAATGTTTGGAAATCCCTGAGCCTGTCAGAATAATAAATGCAGCTAATAAACATTCTAATTAGTTAACCTGGAGAAAAATCTTTGCCACTCTGGAGTGGACATTTCCATATTATCCTTATGTAAACTGTACCTTATCATAGACTGCTGTTTAAATGTTACTCTGTATCTTTTCTTGGGTTCAGACACTGTTATGGACTATGCAAAAAGCAGCAGAAAAAGACTTAATAAAAAGTGACAGCAGGCAGCTCTCCCTGCCGGCAGAGATTAAGCGCTTAGCTCTTGGCATTTCAATTACCTAAAACTAATGGAATAAATATTTTACAATTATACTGCCTTTTGGGGGGTAAAACACTCAAAGGAAAAATATACATGATATGGGATTTTGTTCTTTTCCTAATGAAATAATTTAAAATGGATTTAGTATTTGAATGTGCTCATTAAAAAAATAAAAATGCTAGAACACTATCAGTGTGAAAATATCAGAACACAATTGCTTTTATGTGTTTCCTTTACCACCATTGTTGGGCCTTCAGCATAACTTTAAAACAATGCCCTCTAACTGTATCCATGAAACTATTAGTTGACTTCACATGATTTTACAATGGCATATGCTTATTAGGGTAATTTTTTTAAAAAAAACATGAGGCTAGTCAAGAATTTTCATATTCAGAGATTATGTCATTTTGGGTTTCATAGGGTTGAGGTCCAATTAAGTTTACTCTTTGATGTGGCTCTCGGTGCTCTGGTGTTGTGCTCTTCCTTGTCCACTGGCTTATTTAAAGCACCAGAAAGCAACAGCTGCCGGAAGAATGTGCATTCTCAATGAAATGAGACTTCTTTATTGCCTCCTGCAGCGGCTTCCACGCAAAAGATAATAATGGCACTTGCCCACTGATACGAACTACAGTGCCCAGAAATAAATCACACACTGCTAATGTCAGTGTTTGATGTCTTTGGAGATTGGAAGACAGTCTATTTTCCCTGTAGGTGTGCCATCATTTTCTCTAATGTCAATAAAAATAATGTCAAACCTGAGTCTGTAAATGGCTTGCATACTCCACTGTGCCACAGTATATCCAGTGGGGCCCATTAGTTTATGACTGTTGTTGGTAGAATTTATCATATTTTGTGTGTGTAAGTAGGAAAGTTTTATGATGGAACTAAAAATTCAAGAATACCTATTACATTTAATAGATCTCTTTTCCTATTCAATTGACTTGCCCCATTCTCAAGAAACATCTCTCTAGAGGCATGGATTTTGCATGTTTTTTAAACATTTTTTTATATCTGTGATAACAGCAGATGATTTGTTTATTGAAATTGCATCTTTATATGGAAAATATCACTTCAAAAGGGGTCTCAATTTTTGTCCATTTTTAAAAAAACTTAGGAATTATGTAAACTGGCCAACATGGAATGAGAAATAATTAAAAATTAATTTAAAATTAATTACTTGAAAAGGTTATTTGAGCCCTTAGTAAATATATATATATAGTAAATATATATTATATATATATATACTTAAAGAAATAAAAGAACTGAAAAACTGAGAAAAAAAATTCTTGCCAAAGGATTTATTAAATTTGCAAACTAATAGAAGGTAAAATTATTATGCAATTTTTATTCTGCAGAATAAAGCAAATGATCCCAATGTGGTTCAGGTCAATTAAGGAATTATCTAAGATAAGTACCAGAATCCAGACCATAATGACCTAGACTTCTAAAGCATTAGTGTGTGTGCTGAGTTTGCTTCTTAATCTGCCCGTTTTTTTTGTAACTTGAGCTCTTTCGATCTTACTTTACTTGCTATCTCTCTCTTCTGAGTCACTGGAAGAAATGTTTCAGTTATTGCTCTTCTAGAATCATTTCTCAAGTCCACAGCCAATGTGATCAGTTAAGGATGTAAATACAGTCCTTTAATTCTCCTGCTCAGGCTCTCCAGTGGCTTCCACTTACTTTCAAAAAATTAAACCCAGCCCCTTATCATTCTACAAAATCATGTCTGACCTGAATCTTGCCCTCTCTACCACCTCATCCCTCACCACTATCCATCTCATTCTCTCCAACCATTCAGCCACCTTGTTTCTTCTACCTGGAATGCTTCAATTCTAAACCGTAGAAGGTTGTGCTTTCTCATTTCTCTGAGTTCTCAGTTCAAGTCCCATATCCTCTCAAAGGTCCTCGTTGATACACACTATCTTAGCAAATTTCTTTGGAAACTTTTCAATATCTTATATTTTCTTTACTGCTTTATTTCCTGTTATACTTCTACTATAGTACATGTTAAGTTCTGTGAAAGCAAGTACCTTAACTGTCTATTCATTGTTCTATCCCTAGTTCCTAGACCAACGTCTGGCACTCTGTTGGTTTTCAATACATATTTATTAAAAGAATGAATGAATGCTTTAAGATTTCTGCTAGAAGCTTGGAGATTTTTTCCTCTTCTCCCTGAGAATAGGACAACATATTGTTAACTCACATTACTAGAATATATTCTGTTCCCTAACATGTTGATCTGAATGCTTAACTGGGAAACATTTCTATCCAATTTAGAGTAGACAAAATTAGAGCTAGCTATAAAATTTAAAAAAAGATAATGTAAGGTCTTCTGTGATATTTAAGGTGATAACATTTTTTAGTTTTAGTGACATGATTAACTAAGAATTCTTCTAGATGTGTCTGGTTTGCCCTTGTAGTAATATTCCTCATGTTACTGCTGTTGTGTTTTGATTTCAAAGCTTAACACTAGACCTAGGTTCACTCACTGGATTCAAGATTTATTATCCCACATTAATTTGTTGACTGATAGGATCAAAATTGTGGCCAAGACTCAGTTCTGCATCATCTAGAGTCCAGCCCCACACTTGGTGCAGACATACCCTAGATAGAGAGACCTCTCTACTGGCTTAGTTTTCTTTCTTGTTTGTATTTATAACCTACAGACATAGGTACTGAGATGTCTATCTCCTCTTTCTTTCATTTTTTTCAAAGTTGAGGCCATCTTCCTACTTTCCTACTTCTATCTTTTCTACTCTTTGTTCAAGGCTAGAATGACCCCCATTTATTTTCAGAACTCTTCCTCCTTTCTGGACTTCAGAAAGTTGGCAGCTTTTACAACTGATGCTCCTTACTAAGTACTGAGCGTGTGAGTGTTTGTCCTAAGAACTAAGTGTCTGGGAACAGACACTCTGGGAACTCTGTAATGTAAGGCAAAAGTACAAGTTCTCTATGAAGAACGAAAGGAGAAATACGGGATCTTATATGAGAAGTTCTAGGATAGGTTTATATTGATAAGGCATTTGAGAAAAAAAGATAATGCTCTTAAACTAAGTTTTTTATTTTAATTTTCTCAGAAGCCTAAAGCTAGTGTCAAATTATGGAAGGGTTTTGAGGAGAATCGCCTGATGGGTCTTATCATATAGCTGAGTTTACACCAACTTCATTTATTGATATCTAAATATGTTTTCTTAAGATTCCCAGATTTTCAGAGTAAGAAATTCTCTATCTTTGAAGGTCTGTATGATCATCACTTCACTTGGGTATTCTCCACATGAGTTCACATGAACAGTCTTCTACTTTCTTGGGTTTATTTTGTAGCTCTGAATCTCATAGGACTTGTTAAAATTTCTTAAATATTTTCAAATGATTCATTAGTATTAAAACATATTTAAAGTATCAGTAATCAAACCATGTGGTACTTTGGGAGAAAAATACTGACAGAGAAGTAGAGCAAGACACAGATTCTAGAAAATGTTCCAAGAGCATATGGGAATTTAGCATTTTAAGTGAGTTAAGAAAAGTGGATGATTCAATAACTAATTGTTTAATAATTAATGTTGAAATAAATGGCCTTAAAATAATTTTAGATGAATCATAGCTTAAATGTAGAAATTATACCATATATATAATTACTAGATAAAAATATGGCTGTTTTGTCTATTTTGAGGCCGAAGAAAGGTTTTTAAACTATAACATCCCAACTAGACACCATGCATACAAAAAAGAAGGATAATAGATTTGACTACTTAAAATGATGTATTTTCAATAGAAAAAAAATATCATGAACCAAAGTTAAAGAAACAGTAGGGAAGATGCTTGCAATGTAGGCCATGGTAAATATTTTTTAAAAACTCCTATAAAGTATTGAAGAAAGGATTACTATCACAATAGAAATATTCAAAGGATATAAACAGGTAATTCATAGCAGAATAAAAATGACCAATGAACATAGAAAACATGTTCAATATTTTATTTTATATTTTTTTAGAAAACAGCTTTCTCTCATTTATTAGATTTGCATGTAAAAGATTGATAACACAACATGTAAATACAATATAGAAAAATAAACACTTTCTTACATTTTTAGTAGAATAGAAATTAGTGCAATATTTTTCAAAGGCTATTTGGCAGAAGGCAGCAAAAAGAGAAAATTTGAGTTATTTTTTTTGTAACAGAGACAGAGAGAGACATAGAGAGAGAGAGAGACAGATAGGGACAGACAGACAGGAAGAAAGACGAGAAGCATCAATTCTTTGTTGCGGCACCTTAGTTGTTCATTGATTGCTTTCTCATATGTGCCTTGACTGGGGGCCTATAGCAGACTGAGTAACCCCTTGCTCAAGCCAGTGACCTTGGGTTCCAGCTGGTGAGCCTTGCTCAAACCAGATGAGCCTGTGCTCAAGCTGGTGACCTCGAGGTTTCGAAACTGGGTCCTCCACGTCCCAGCCCTGTGCCACTGCCTGATCAGGCTGAATTGTTTTTGATCTAGCATTTCTACTTCTAGGAAATGGTCTTAATAACATAATGAGCTAAACACAGAAAGATAAATATTTCCATAATAATTATTCTTGAATTAGCATTAATGAATGAATATTACTTATAATATTGACAAAGAAAATAAGAAATTTCAAGTTTGATCTCCATTAATAAACAGTTGAATAAAGTATGGCTCATATCTTTATTTTAGAATGGTTGGCAGTCATTAATGAGGATGTCCATCTTCATCAATTGACATAGAATGATACACAAAAGATAAAAGTGAATGAAAAATTTGGCTGCCCAATGATATATATAATACGGTGCCATTTACATAAAGGTATGCATGTGTACACGTATGCTATTAATCTGACCTGTTTAATGAGCTTGTGGTTTAAAATAAGATGTCACATTTCCTTTTAAATTCTCAAATTAAATAAGAGTGGAGAGAGTGGACAACCCTGTCTTGTTCCTGATTTAAGGTAGAAAGTCCTCAGTTTTATGCCGTTTAAAATGATGTTCGCTGATGGTTTATCATATATGGCTTTTATCATGTTGAGATATTTTCCTTCTATACCCATTTTGTTGAGAGTCTTAAACATAAAATTGTGTTGTATTTTATCAAAAGCCTTTTCTGCATCTATTGATAAGATCATGTGGTTTTTGTTCTTTGTTTTGTTGATATGGTGTATTACGTTAACCGTTTTGCGTATGTTGAACCATCCTTGAGATTCTGGGATGAATCTCACTTGATCATGATGTATTATTTTTTTAATATGTTGTTGTATTTGGTTTGCCAGTATTTTGTTTAGAATTTTAGCATCTGTATTCATTAGAGATATTGGTCTGTAGTTTTCTTTTTTTGTGGTCTCCTTGCCAGGTTTTGGTATGAGGGTTATGTTGGCCTCATAAAATGTGTTTGGAAGTATTGCTTCTTCTTCAATTTTTTGGAAGACTTTGAGTAGAATAGGAACCAAGTCTTCTTTGAATGTTTGATAGAATTCACTAGTATAACCGTCTGGGCCTGGACTTTTATTTTTGGGGAGGTTTTTAATAGTTTTTTCTATTTCCTCCCTGCTGATTGGTCTGTTTAGGCTTTCTGCTTCTTCATGACTCAGTCTAGGAAGGTTGTATTGTTCTAGGAATTTATCCATTTCTTCTAGATTGTTGTATTTGGTGGCATATAATTTTTCATAGTATTCTACAATAATTCTTTGTATATCTATGATGTCTGTGGTGATCTCTCCTCTTTCATTTTGGATTTTATTTATTTGAGTCCTGTGCCTTTTTTCCTTGGTGAGTCTTGCCAAGGGTTTGTCAATTTTGTTGATCTTTTCAAAGAACCAGTTCCTTGTTTTATTGATTTTCTCTATAGTTTTTCTGTTCTCTATTTCATTTATTTCTGCTCTGATTTTTATTATCTCCTTTCTTCGGCTGGTTTTGGGTTGTCTTTGTTCTTCTTTTTCTAGTTCCTTAAGGTGTGAAGTTAAGTGGTTTACTTCGGCTCTCTCTTGTTTGTTCATATATGCCTGAAGTGATATGAACTTTCCTCTTATTACTGCTTTTGCTGCATCCCAGAGATTCTGATATGTCGTATTTTCATTTTCATTTGTCTGTATATATCTTTTGATCTCTGCGCTTATTTCTTCTTTGACCCATTCATTTTTTAGAAGTATGTTGTTTAGTTTCCACATTTTTGTGGGTTTTCCCCCCTCTTTTTTGCAGTTGAATTCTAGTTTCAAGGCTTTATGATCAGAAAATATGCTTGGTACAATTTCAATTTTTCTAAATTTGCTGATATTGTCTATCAGACAAGACAAAGAAATAAAAGGCATCCATATCGGAAAAGAAGAAGTAAAGGTATCACTTTTTGCTGATGATATGATCCTATACATCGAAAACCCGAAGGACTCCACAAAAAGATTATTAGAAACAATAAACCAATACAGTAAGGTCGCAGGATACAAAATTAACATACAGAAGTCCATAGCCTTTCTCTATGCCAACAATGAAATATTAGAAAACGAACTCAAAAAAATAATCCCCTTCACGATTACAACAAAAAAAATAAAATACCTAGGAATAAACATAACAAAGAATGTAAAGGACCTATATAATGAAAATTACAAAGCACTGTTAAGGGAAATCGAAAAAGATACAATGAGATGGAAAAATATTCCTTGTTCTTGGATAGGAAGAATAAATATAATCAAAATGGCCATATTACCCAAAGCAATATACAAATTTAATGCAATTCCCATCAAAATCCCTATGAGATTTTTTAAAGAAATGGAACAAAAAATCATCAGATTTATATGGAACTATAAAAAACCCCGAATAGCCAAAACAATCCTAAGGAAAAAGAATGAAGCTGGGGGCATTACAATACCTGACTTTAAACTATATTATAGGGCCACGATAATCAAAACAGCATGGTATTGGCAGAAAAATAGACACTCAGACCAATGGAACAGAATAGAAAGCCCAGAAATAAAACCACATATATATCATCAAATAATCTTTGATAAAGGGGCCAACAACACACAATGGAGAAAAGAAAGCCTCTTCAACAAATGGTGTTGGGAAAACTGGAAAGCCACATGCAAAAGAATGAAACTCGACTACAGCCTGTCCCCGTGTACTAAAATTAATTCAAAATGGATCAAAGACCTAAATATAAGACCTGAAACAATAAAGTACATAGAAGAAGACATAGGTACTAAACTCATGGACCTGGGTTTTAAAGAACATTTTATGAACTTGACTCCAATGGCAAGAGAAGTGAAGGCAAAGATAAATGAATGGGACTACATCAGAATAAAAAGTTTTTGCTCAGCAAGAGAAACTGATAACAAAATAAACAGACAGCCAACTAAATGAGAAATGATATTTTCAAACAACAGCTCAGATAAGGGCCTAATATCCAAAATTTACAAAGAACTCATAAAACTCAACAACAAACAAACAAACAATCCAATAAAAAAATGGGAAGAGGACATGAATAGACACTTCTCCCAGGAAGAGATACAAATGGCCAACAGATATATGAAAAGATGCTCAGCTTCATTAGTTATTAGGGAAATGCAAATCAAAACTACAATGAGATACCACCTCACCCCTGTTAGATTAGCCATTATCAACAAGACGGGTAATAGCAAATGTTGGAGAGGCTGTGGAGAAAAAGGAACCCTCATTCACTGTTGGTGGGACTGTAAAGTAGTACAACCATTATGGAGGAAAGTATGGTGGTTCCTCAAAAAACTGCAAATAGAACTACCTTATGACCCAGCAATCCCTCTACTGGGTATATACCCCAAAACCTCAGAAACATTGATACGTGAAGACACATGTAGCCCCATGTTCATTGCAGCACTGTTCACAGTGGCCAAGACATGGAAACAACCAAAAAGCCCTTCAATAGAAGACTGGATAAAGAAGATGTGGCACATATACACTATGGAATACTACTCAGCCATAAGAAATGATGACATCAGATCATTTACAGCAAAATGGTGGGATCTTGATAACATTATAAGGAGTGAAATAAGTAAATCAGAAAAAAACAAGAACTACATGATTCCATACATTGGTGGAACATAAAAATGAGACTAAGAGACATGGACAAGAGTGTGGTGGTTACCAGGGGTGGGGGGAGGGAGGACAGGGGGAGAGTTAGGGGGAGGGGGAGGGGCACAGAGAACTAGATAGAGGATGGCAAAGGACAATCTGACTTTGGGCGAGGGGTATGCAACATAATCTAATGACAAAATAACCTAGACATGTTTTCTTTGAATATATGTACCCTGATTTATTAATGTCATCCCATTACCATTAATAAAAATTCATTTAAAAAAAATTCTCAAAAAGCCAAAGTCTTCAGTTCACCTCTAATCAGAAGGCCCTTCCTCTCCCTAGGACACCTTCTCCCATGGTCTCAGCAAGTTGCCAAGGTTCTTTCTCGTGCTCATAGGGTCAGTTCAGACTGCTTTGGCTCACAGTTGAAACCAGATTTCAGCTGTGCTATTTTAAAGCTGGAAACTACCACAAATACCAGTAAAAACTGGCTCCTTTGGACAGAATCATCCATTACCAAGCCAAACACTTGGGGGTTGTGGCTTTTCTTCTGGATGCCTGATGCTGTCAGATCCGCAGGGGAAGCATATCACAGCTCCCATCACGTTTGAGTGACGTGACCAAGCCTGAGCCTCTAATCCTGATCTGCTGGCCATAGATCAGAATCCTTCCAGAAGCACAAGTGGTCTTCTGATGGGAGCAGGGTATTGCCATGGACTCAACTCTGGACAGCAGCTCAACTAGGGTCCCCACAGCCACTTAGGAGCAAGCCAGGTTTGGTGGCTTTCCTGTCCATTACTAACAGGTCTTGATTCTCTAGTGCCTAGAAATGCCCACTGAGCTCTTGCTTTTCCCTGTCCCTTTGGGAATTTCTTTACAGTGGTCCTGTTGGTCTTACTAGATTAACCCAATAAGTTTATGTAACTTTCAATCTTAATGAAAAGGGTTTGAGCTGTGGGGCTTTTTCTCAGGAGGCTCTATTTATAGCATTTTTCTTCACACATCTCAACAATATTCAAACTCTGGGTTCCAGTACTATGTTTGGAAGAGAAAAAATTATAAGAGTTTTGCTTGACACCTATTTCCCCCAATGGGAGAGATGGATATTGGATACACAGTGAGAAGGAAAGGGATTTAATTACAAATGCAGTTTCACCCAAATTTCTACTGTGTGATAAGATCTCAGGTGATTCTCCCCCCCCCCCCCCAGATTTTAGTTTAAAAACCAAACAGAGTTTAAAAATTAAAAAAAACCAACCATTTTTTTAAAGCATGCAAACCTTTTCATGCAGACTCTTACTATGAGAACTTAAGTCATTTAATGTTTCTAGACCACAGTTAACCTTTATGTAAAATGGAAAAGTACCGTATGTTTAATTATCTATACGTCAAAAGATGTTCTGTTTCCCTAAGAGAAATAATTCACAGCAGTGTCACTTTGGCAGGAAATTTAGACTATACCATATTTTGAAGTGTTCACTTCACAGAGGAGTTGGCAGAGTTCCAGAGAAGGTAAGCAACTTCCTCAAGGTAGCACAGGTCATTAGGGAAGAGCTACGACCACATACAAGTCTTTGGACACCGCAGCACATGAGTGGCCTGAATTTCACCACTCTCCATGCTTATGTTTTGTTTTCCACTTTAAAAAGAAAAAGTTTGTAAGATATCCTTTAAGGTTTATCTCAGCCTTAAAATTCAATGACCTTTGAAAAAAATTAATGACTTGAAGGCACAAGAGACAACAACTTGGAATACGTTGGCACCACTAACTCTATTGACTTAAATGATCACATTTAGTCTGAACTACTTCAGAATAAGGTCTTTTATTTACCAACTGCAGAGATTTATTTCCTTTATTTGTCTAGCTAAAAGGCATTGGAAATAAATGTTGCCAGTTCCTCAGTATCCAAGGGAGCTCTTATTTCCCTTCACTGCCTATCAGACTGAGGATGGTTCCTGGTTTTTTCATTGCCGTCACTTTGGATGCATTGGTAAAACATCATTTACGCAGATTGCTTCAGCAAACTCTTCAACCCTCTCAGCAGTTAGCTAGTCTGCTCTTTTGCTTACCTTGCCTTTCCTTACCGTCATTACCTGAGACCACATTCAGCTGAGCTGGCTTGATATTCCAGGCACTCCCTTTTCCGTCATTCATATGCTCTCCAAACCTTCTCTTCATGTTGATTTGGGGGGGGGGGGAGAGGGCATTCTTTAATCTATAACCCTCAACAAAAGTTATTCCAATTCTGTCTCATTCTAATGGTAGATTTCCTTCCAACATGCATATCATTATACTACTAAAACTCATCATCCAAACTTTTCTAAAACAAAATCTTTTAAAAGTCAGCACGATAGTATTAGGATTGGAATTCAGAAAGAAACATATGACTCGTCTGCGGTAGTTGGTCACAGTACCAGGATTCAGAAATAGTGAAATTGGATCCCAGTCCTATGTTCTACCCTCCTCCAACCTACTCTTCTCCCTTCCTTCTTTAGCTCATTAACTTATAAAATTTAAAACAATAAAAGAATAATTAGAATAATTGTGCAATTTCCCATCAGAGGATCCTCCACACTCTCACTCTTCTGTTGCAGTCACTACCATTTTAATGTGTATCTCGCTAAACAGTTTTCTATTTATATTCTGTTTATGAATAGAAACATAAAGTTTTTTTTCTGTTTTTACTGAAATGGATTGTGCTTTATGTATAATTATGTGATTTCTTTTATCATTTAATGAGCTCTGCATAATATTTGGGTAAATAGATTGTTAAATGCATTTTATTCTTTTTAATCCATCCATGATATAGGTAGACCATAATATATGTAACCATTTTCCTAATAATGGACATTCAGTCTCTTCTCCGTTTTCTTGATAAAAACAATGCTACAATAATGTCCATTAAACACATCTGTATTTCCCTACAATTGTGCTGGGTCAAGTTTAGGTTCCTCATCAGATTTGCCTGGCCATGGTTTCCAGCGGGATGCTGCTGAGAGAACTTCCAGTGAGCCTGGTGCTAACTATATACGTATCGCCCCCAGAAGGGGGCCTTCATCAAAGGGGACATTATGGAGTTGGTAAATAAATTATTCTTACTTCTCCCACTTGGTCAGCTATTTCCATAAGCCTTCTCATGAGACGTGCTGTGATTTACGCAATTAGGTGTGCTTTCTGCTAAGGCTGTGCAGAATTTATTCTATGCCACTTTGTATTTGCTTTCTCTCCTACCTCACCATACTTCTTTCCCCCTATTCTAGCTTCCTTAGGATCATAACCCTGATAAAATATTATATGTATATTTTGCCTCAAGCTTTCTGTTCTACAAAACTTGAACATAGAAAAAATATATTCTAGCCCTGGCTGGTTGGCTCAGTGGTAGAGCTTCGGCCTGGCGTGCAGAAGTCCCGGGTTCGATTCTCGGCCAGGGCACACAGGAGAAGCACCCATCTGCTTCTCCACCCCTCCCCCTCTCCTTCCTCTCTGTCTCTCTCTTCCCCTCCCACTGCCGAGGCTCCATTGGAGCAAAGATGGCCCGGGCACTGGGGATGGCTCCTTGGCCTCTGCCCCAGGCGCTAGAGTGGTTCTGGTTGCAACAGAGCGACGCCCGGGAGGGGCAGAGCATCGCCCCCTGGTGGGCAGAGCGTCGCCCCCTGGTGGGCGCATGTGGTAGTCTGACTGTCTCTCCCCGTTTCCAGTTTCAGAAAAATACAATATATATATATATTCTAAAAAAAAATAATTCTAGGGAAATGTGGATGTGCACATTTCATCACACCACCCCTCTTTTTTTTTTTTTAATAGGGCTAGATCAATAAATCAGGATACATATATTCAAAGATAACATGTCCAGGTTATCTTGTCATTCAATTATGTTGCATAACCATTACAAAGTCAGATTGTCCTCTGTCACCTTCTATCTAGTTTTCTTTGTGCCCCTCCCCCTCCCACTTTCCCTATCCCTCTCGCCCCTCCCCCCGTAACCACCACACTCTTATCAATGTCTCTTAGTCTCACTTTTATGTCCCACCTACATATGGAATAATGCAGTTCCTGTTTTTTTCTGATTTACTTATTTCACTTCGTATAATGTTATCAAGATCCCACCATTTTGCTGTAAATGATCCAATGTCATCATTTCTTATGGCTGAGAAGTATTCCATAGTGTATATCTGCCACATCTTCTTTATCCAGACAGGCTTTTTGGTTGTTTCCATGTCCTGGCCACTGTGAAAAATGCTGCAATAAACATGGGGCTGCATGTGTCTTTAGGTATCAATGTTTCTGAGTTTGGGGGGTATATACCCAGTAGAGGGATTGCTGGGTCATAAGGTAGTTCTATTTTCAGTTTTTTGAGGAACCACCATATTTTCTTCCATAATGGTTGTACTACTTTACATTCCCACCAACAGTGTATGAGGGTTCCTTTTTCTCCACAGCCTCTCCAACATTTGCTATTACCTGTCTTGTTAATAATAGCTAATCTAACAGGTGTGAGGTGGCATCTCATTGCAGTTTTGATTTGCATTTCTCTAATAACTAAAGAAGATGAGTATTTTTTCATATATCTGTTGGCCATTTGTATTTCTTCCTGGGAGAAGTGTCTGTTCATGTCCTCTTCCCATTTTTTTATTGGATTGTTTGTTTGTTGTTGAGGGTTTTTTTTTGGTTTGTTTTTATGTATTTTTCTGAAGCTAGAAACCGGGAGAGACAGTCAGACAGACTCCCGCATGCGCCCGACCGGGATCCACCCAGCACGCCCACCAGGGGGCAATGCTCTGCCCACCAGGGGGCGATGCTCGGCCCCTCCAGGGCGTTGCTCTGCCACGACCATAGCCACTCCAGCGCCTGGGGCAGAGGCCAAGGAGCTATCCTCAGCGCCTGGGCCATCTTTGCTCCAATGGAGCCTCAGCTGCGGGAGGGGAAGAGAGAGACAGAGAGGAAGAGGAGGGGGAGGGCTGGAGAAGCAGATGAGTGCTTCTCCTGTGTGCCCTGGCTGGGAATCGAACCTGGGACTTCTACACACCAGGCCGACGCTCTACCACTGAGCCAACCGGCCAGGGCCTGTTGTTGAGTTTTATGAGTTCTTTGTATATTATGGATATTAGGCCCTTATCTGAGCTATTGTTTGAAAATATCATTTCCCATTTAGTTGGCTGTCTGTTTATTTTGTTATCAGTTTCTCTTGCTGAGCAAAAACTTCTTAGTCTGATGTAGTCCCATTCATTAATTTTTGCCTTCACTTCTCTTGCCTTTGGAGTCAAATTCATAAAATGCTCTTTAAAACCGAGGTCCATGAGTTTAGTACCTATGTCTTCTTCTATGTACTTTATTGTTCCAGGTCTTATGTTTAGATCTTTGATCCATTTTGAGTTAATTTTAGTACAGAGGGACAAACTGTAGTCCAGTTTCATTCTTTTGCATGTGGCTTTCCAGTTTTCCCAGCACCATTTATTGAAGAGGCTTTCTTTTCTCCATTGTGTGTTGTTGGTCCTTTTATCAAAAATTATTTGACTATATATATGTGGTTTTATTTCTGGACTTTCTATTGTGTTCCATTGGTCTGAGTGTCTATTTTTCTGCCAATACCATGCTGTTTTGATTGTCGTGGCCCTATAATATAGTTTGAAGTCAGGTATTGTAATGCCCCCAGCTTCATTCTTTTTCCTTAGGATTGCTTTGGCTATTTGGGGTTTTTTATAGTTTCATATAAATCTGATGATTTTTTGTTCCATTTCTTTAAAAAATGTCATTGGAATTTTGATGGGAATTGCATTAAATTTGTATATTGCTTTGGGTAATATGGCCATCTTGATTATATTTATTCTTCCTAACCAAGAACAAGGAATATTCTTCCATCTCATTATATCTTTTTTGATTTCCCTTAACAGTGGTTTATAGTTTTCATTATATAAGTCCTTTACATTCTTTGTTACGTTTATGCCTAAGTATTTTTGTTGTTGTTGTTGCAATCGTGAAGGGGATTATTCTTCTGAGTTTGTTCGCAAATGTTTCATTGTTGGCATATAGAAAGGCTGTTGACTTCTGTATGTTAATTTTGTATCCTGCGACCTTACTGTATTGGCTTATTTTTTCTAGTAGTCTTTTTGTGGATTCTTTGGGGTTTTCGATGTATAGGATCATATCATCTGCAAAAAGTGATACCTTTACTTCTTCTTTTCCAATATGGATGCCTTTTATTCCTTTGTCTTGTCTGATTGCTCTGGCTAGAACTTCTAGTACCACATTAAATAAGAGTGGAAAAAGTGGACAACCCTGTCCTGTTCCTGATTTCAGGGGGAAAGCCTTCAGTTTTGTGCCATTTAATATGATGTTAGCTGATGGTTTATCATATATGGACTTTATTATGTTGAGATATTTTCCTTCTATACCCATTTTGTTGAGAGTCTTAAACATAAAATTGTGTTGTATTTTATTGAAATCCTTTCCTGCATCTATTGATAAGATCATGTGGTTTTTGTTCTTTGTTTTGTTGATATGGTGTATTACGTTAACCATTTTACGTATGTTGAACCATCCTTGAGATTCTGGGATGAATCCCACTTGATCATGATGTATTATTTTTTTAATGTGTTGTTGTATTCGATTTGCTAGTATTTTAGCATCTGTATTCATTAGAGATACTGGTCTGTAGTTTTCTTTTTTTGTGCCATCCTTGCCTGGTTTTGGTATGAGGGTTATGTTGGCCTCATAAAATGTGTTTGGAAGTGTTGCTTCTTCTTCAATTTTTTGGAAGACTTTCAGTAGAATAGGAACCAAGTCTTCTTTGAATGTTTGATAAAATTCACTGGTATAGCCATCTGGGCCTGGACTTTTATTTTTGGGGAGGTTTTTAATGTTTTTTTTTTTTATTTCTTCTCTACTAATAGGTCTGTTTAAGTTTTCTGCTTCTTCTTGACTCAGTCTAGGAAGGTTGTATTGTTCTAGGAATTTATCCATTTCTTGTAGGTTGTTGAATTTAGTGGCATAAAGTTTTTCATAGTATTCTACAATAATTCTCTGTATATCATGATATCCGTGGTGATTTCTCCTCTTTCATTTTGGATTTTGTTTATATGAGTTCTTTCTTATTTTTCCTTGGTAAGTCTTGCCAAGGGTTTGTCAATTTTGTCGATCTTTTCAAAGAACCAGCTCCTTGTTCTATTAATTTTTTCTTTAGTTTTTCTGTTCTCTATTTCATTTATTTCTGCCCTGATTTTTATTATCTCCTTTTTTCAGCTGGTTTTGGGTTGTCTTTGTTCTTCTTTTTCTAGTTCCTTAAGGTGTGAAGTTAAGTGGTTCACTTGGGCTCTGTCTTGTTTGTTCATATATGCCTGAAGTGATATGAACTTTTCTCTTATCACTGCTTTTGCTTCATCCTATAGAATCTGATATGTTGTATTGTCATTTTCATTTGTCTGTATATATCTTTTGATCTCTGCACTTATTTCTTCTTTGACCCATTCATTTTTTAAAAGTATGGTGTTTAGTTTCCACATTTTTGTGGGGTTTTTTCCTCTTTTTTGCAGTTGAATTCTAGTTTCAAGGCTTTATGATCAGAAAATATGCTTGGTACTTCGATTTTTCTGAATTTGCTGATGTTGTTTTTGTGGCCCAAAATATGGTCAGTTCTTGAGAATGATCCATGTACACTGGAGAAAAATGTATACTGAGTCACTTTGGGATGAAATGTCCTGTAGATGTCTATCATATCTAGGTGCTCTAGTGTTTTGTTTAAAGCTACTATATCTTTGTTGATTCTGTTTGGATGACCAATCTAGAGCCGTCAGCAGTGTATTGAGGTCTCCAAGTATGATTGTATATTTGTCAGTTTTTGTTTTAAGGTCAATAAGTAGCTGTCTTATATATTTTGGTGCTTCTTTGTTTGGTGCATATATATTAAGAATTGTTATGTTTTCTTGATTCAGTATCCCCTTAGCTTTTATGAAATGGCCATTTTTGTCTCTGAGTACTTTTGCTGTCTTGTATTCAGCATTATCAGATATGAGTATTACTATGCCAGCTTTTTTTTGGATGTTATTTGCTTGGAGTATTGTTTTCCAGCCTTTCACTTTGAATTTGTTTTTATCCTTGTTACTTAGATGAGTTTCTTGTAGGCAGCATACAGTTGGATTTTCTTTTTTGATCCATTCTGCTACTTTGTTCCTTTTTATTGGTGAGTTTAATCCATTTACATTTAGTGTAATTATTGACACTTGTGAGTTCCCTATTGCCATTTTATAGATTGCTTTCTGTTAGTTTTGTGTCTTGTTTGATCCTTCTCTTTCATTTTTCTATCTTTTGTTTTTATTTGGTTGTATTCCATACATCTTTCCTCTGTTGCTATCTTTTTAAATCATGTGCTTCTGACCACCCCTCTTTTTAATCAGATATATCCAATTATCAACATAGGCATTTTTGTTTTCTTATTTATTTATTTATTTATTTATTTATTTATTTATGACAGGATAATTTTGACAGAGAGAGACAGAAAGATGGACAGATAGGGACAAAGTGATAGGAAGGGAGACAGAAGAGATGCATCAATTCTTTGTTGTGGCACCTTAGTTGTTTTTTGACTGCTTTCTCAAATGTGCCTTGATTGGGGGGCTGTAGCAGAGCTTGTGACCCCTTGCTCAAGCCAGCAACCATGGGGTCATGTCTATGATCCCACACTCAAGACAGAGACCTCGCGCTCAAGCTAGTGAGCCCCACTCAAGCTGGATGATCCTGTGCTCTAGCCGGCAACCTCAGGGTTGCATCCCTCTCTAAGGCTCTATCCACTGTGCCACCACCTGGTCAGGCTGTTTTCATTTTTAATTGTTAATATTTCTATCATAAGAAAAATTCTGTTATTATTCTATATTATATATTGTGAAGTAATTTATTGTTCTTTGAGCTTTTATTAGGGGTGAAGAACTCTCTGTGTATATTCAGGTATAATATTATATGAGCTCTTTAAGTGAGAGAAGTTTCAGTACTTTAATTTTGTAGCTGAATAAAACAGAGTCTGACTTAATTGTTTATTCTTCTCTGAATTACACCATAAAACAGTTACTGCTCTCCACAAACGCCATCTTTCAGAAAATATGAAGTAGCTTAAAAGAACATTATTAGGAAACTCTATGTTGCATGAGTTGTTGTCGGAAGCTATTTGGTAGCATATGCTTTTTTAACTTCATGGTGAAGAGAGAACTTGATTAACCTTTGCCCAAAGTTTAGCATATCATGCCGAGAGAAGGAACTGAAGAATGTTTTTCTCCTTATTTAGTGTTGCAGTGTAGAAAGTGTGTAGGCAGGGTGAGAAGTGTTTAGAATCTAAGATAAGCAAAATCTTTCAAAACCTGAACAACTGAGGCTGAGGCTGACCTCTGGTTTGTCAGCTCACTATTTGTTCTTATACCAGCACCAGGATTCCTAATCCAGATCCACATTTGTAGCTCTGGCAACAAGGAACATGAAATTCACTTCACCACATCTTTTCAGTGAGGGTCCAGCAGTTCCTCTATGAATATATTTTCAAATCGGCCTATATAATCTATAACACTGCATTTTTTTGTGTGTGTGAATGTTGGGACTAGCAGAAAACCTCTAAATTATGGATCCAGATCTAAGTGTGATGACATACTTGTCAGAAATATCTCTCATATACTCATCCTGTATGTTATTGCCATTCACATAGAGATAGGTTCATAAAAGAAATTCTCAGTGCACTGTTAATGAAAGCCAGTTTTATAACTTGTCCTATGTTTATTTTGTGGTAACTCCTCTGAAAGAGTCTACTGTAGGCATCCTGAGGCTTTACCGGGCAAGGGGTAGAAGGAAGAGTGTGGATGTCTGGGAGAGTCCCCAGGGGAGATTTATTCAGATTAGGAGAGTAGGTATTAAATTAGGTGGGTTTCTGGGAATTATGTTAGATGTCCATATATGTTTCCCCTGGGAAAATGGATTATGTGGTGTTCTGATTAACTACTGAAATGAGTGCGCTCAGCTAACCATCAGGGTGGGGTCTCAGCACCTATGCGGGAGGAAGGAACATTCTTAATGAAGTAGAAATATATATTTCAGCAATGCTTATGGTTGCCAGAGATCCAGATACACCTGTGTTGGCTTAGAGTGAGATCTGCATGGATTTGTGGAATAAAAATGTCATTTGAATTCTAATGAGCTAAAACACACTGAGGAGCCTGGAACAGTTTTACCCTATAATTGGGAAAACCACGGCTCTCTTTAGTAGTTATCGCCTGAAGAACACCACTCTGCAGTGCTCCGCTGAAGAAGAAGCTGTATTTATCTAACTGCTATCATCTTGGAAACCATGTCTTGAGTCCAGAGAATTGCTACTCTTCAAATTGCCACTTCCTGCTGGTGACTTAGAAAGCTGGGACATATAGCAAAAAGGGGAAACTAAAAGTCCATGCACATGGCTCCATAATTTAGCACTCTCTCGGACCAGTTCTTGTTCCTGAAATAAACAGAAACTTTATGGAAAAACCTTAAGAAGACATCTTCATTTTTTTTTCACAATAATTCATGAGTATGGTTACAGAAAATAGAATGAAAAGTCTTCTCAGGGAAAAAAACCCATTCTTCTTTGAAGTATTAGCATTTGTGAACTATTCTGGAGTAATTATATAGGACACATAACTTGAATACATATTTTCCAGTATTCTATTTTAGGAAATGTGATAAAGATGTCTGTTTATTGTTTATACCTGTGTAATGGCCTATGTCTGTGTATCTTCCATTGAAATATGGGTGGGCTCAGTGGCCTCTCTGAAAAATTGAACCTGATAGAAATGATTCTATGCCATGTTTAGGACCCAGGGCTTAAGATATTGTATGCTTCTACTTTTCGTGTATTGGAATACTTACTTGCGAAACCCATTTGCCATTGGTGAGAAAACTCAGTTAGCCTTGTGTAGAGGCCCATGGGAGAAGACCGAAGGTGTCCACCAGACAACCTTGGCTGAGCTCCTGTCAGTAGCCGGCTCTGCCCTGCAATTGTGCGAGTGAGCAACCTGAGAAGTGAGTATTTCACTTCCACCTAAACTTTCCCACTTAATGCCATGTGAAGGAAATGAATTGCCTATCCAAATCCTGATGAAGTTCCTATCCCACAAATTGTGAGAGATAATAAAAGGGTGCCTGTTTTAAGCTACTGGGTTTTGGAGTCATTTGTTATGCAGTAACAGATAACCAGAATGGATGGCATAAAGGAAAAGTTCAGATCTTAGAGACTTAGAGCTCTGGTTTCAGATTTTGACTTCAACATTAGATAGCTACATGACTTTTGGGGACAGCAATTAAACTCCTCTCAGCCTTACTTTCTTAATCAGTAAAGTGACAATAATGGTATATATATATATCATATATATATATATATTTTTTTGTATTTTTCTGAAGTTGGAAATGGGGAGTCAGTCAGACAGACTCCCACATGCACCTGACCAGGATCCACCCAGCATTCCCACTAGCGGGTGATGCTCTGCCCATCTGGGGCATTGCTCTGTTGCAACCAGAGCCATTCTAGCACCTGAAGCAGAGGCCATAGAGTCATCCTCAGCACCCGGGCCAACTTTGCTCCAATGGAGCCTTGGCTGCAGGAGGGGAAGAGAGAGACAGAGAGGAAGGAGAGGGGGAGGGGTGGAGAAGCAGATGGGTGCTTCTCCTGTGTGCCCTGGCCGGGAATCAAACCCGGGACTCCTGCATGCCAGGCCAACACTCTACCACTGAGCCAACCGGCCAGGGCCCAATAATGGTATATTTTTAAAAGGCTGCGGTGAGGATTAGAGATACAATATGTAAAGTGACTATTACCTTTCCTGGAAGATGGTAATAACACAGAAACAATCACTAGTTCTTTATCCGTTCACCCACTCCTTTGTACCTTCTTCTTCTTCAGCAGTTTTCACAGATCAGGGTATTGCTGAAGGGGATATAGTTTGTGAAAATCAATTTGGCAGTGTGATGTGAAGCTTTAAAATGTTTGTATGCCTTTTATAAGCAGTTCTATTTTATGATTCTATTCTATCAAAATATTCTTAAATACAGATCATAATATACCCATTTATAAAATAACATGCTTATGTAGTTTTCTTTTTTAAAAAATTTGTATTTAGAAAATTAAATTTAACAAGGTGACATTGATCAATAAGAGTATATAGGTTTCAGGTAAACATTTCTATAGCATTTGGACTGTTGATTATGTTGTGTGCCATCACACCAAATCAAATCATCTTCCATCATCATATATTTGTCCCTCTTTATTCCTTTCCTCCTGTCCCTTCCCTCACATCCTCTTTGTATTTTTTCTGAATCTGCACAAAACTTAAAAAAAATAACTCTGTAAATATATTGATTTGAATTTTATCACTGCGTTATGGACACAACCAGCCAAAGTTTTAGATGGCAATAGGTGAACCTAACACCTCAAGGTGACCCCATCCCAAACATACTCATCTAGAAACTATTAACAACTATTAGGAAGGTTGACTAAATATAAAATAATTCAATAAGGAAGTGTAACATGTAAGAAGAACATTTTATTCAATAGATATTTATTGAAGAGCAACAATTGTTAGACTTTAGGTAAGGGGCAAACAGAGATGAAATCACAGCCTCTGCCTTTCCCTGGAGAGTCTAAGGAGTGGTCATTTGGGACAGAGCTAACCCTGATTCTCACAAACTTTATAAATGTCTTCTCCATGCTGCCATTGTTATATTCTTCACTCAGAAAATTCTCCTCATGTTACCAAAGAATTTTGCAGGACAAAACTTGAGCTCTGCCTCTTCCAAGCAGTTTTCCCTGGATCTGTGATGCCCCACTTTCTAGCCCGTTTGTATTCACACAGGGTGGTGTCTGATGGCACTTAACTGTCTACACATCTCTGCCTACTTTATGTGGTAGTTTTATTTTTAAATGTCTGTGTATTTTTTTCACAACTGGATAAAAACTTGTTTGTCAGTGCATCTCAAATATAATGTTTATGTACATGTGGAAATGGGGTAAGTTCTTCAAATACACATTCTGATTCAGTATGTTTGGGGTGAAATCATGGATTCTTTATACCTAAGAAGCTCCCAGGTGATATCCTTGCTGCTGGATCTCAGAGGACACTTGAGTAGCGAATAAGGTGTACAGGGCAGGGCTGCCACGTCATTGTGCTTCTCCAGCACCTTGGAGGCTGAAAGTGTTCAATAAGTGTTTCTGGCAGTGTGAAAAAAGGAAGAATACAGACCTTAGAATAATACAGATCTAGATTGCAGGATCAGTTTACCACTTAATGCTCTAAATGATGATGGGCGTTTTACTTAATTATAAAACAACCTTGCAGGGTTTTTGTGAAGTCAACAATGGAAAAGAAGCAGAGGCAGGATCACAGGGAGCAGAGGGACAGCTGTCAGAGGGAAGGGGGATGAGAGGATGGTATCAGAGAAGGTGAAGGGATTAGTAAAATTATATATATATAATAAAATTATATATATACACACACACATACATACACACACACACACATATAGATACAGATAACAGGACAGCAAATCCCAAAGGGAAGGGGGAAGGGAGTTAGGGAGAGGGGGGCAAAGGGGGGTAATGGGGGCCAAGGGGGTGGGAGTGAGGGAGTTGTATTGAGTGGAACACTTGAATTCATGTTAACACAATAAATTAAAATTAATAAAAAATATGAATAAAAAATTATTTGTTTTAAAGCCCCTGGCATAGTAGTTGTATATAGCAAGAGACTGACAAATAAAATATATTTTGTTAATGACAATAAAAGAAATTTGTGCTTTTCCAAAATCAAAAAAGATTTCTTCAGTGATGTTGTTCTTGGTATTGTACAGAAAAAAGCAAATATCTTAAGGGGAAAGAAGAGACCAACATAAGCATTGGCTTGATTTTTAAAGATTATTGCATGTCTATTTTTATCAATTCTAACATATAGCAAGAGATATAGTGGGAAAATAATCACACCAGTGACACTGCCAGTGGGGCTGTCACATGTTGCTTTCAGTTCATCACAATATAAAGCTGCCTTGAATACAATCAAAGCCAATCAATAATACCAAAGGAGACAGCAATGTCACTGTGATCTTCCTGTAGCCTGGTTCCAACCCTGCCCGTCTGGCGGACTGTCTAGGCTTCTTCAGATGAAGCCGTGGCAAAGGCCCTTAACAGGATGATTCAGAGGGAGTGTGTGGAGGGTTGGCAGGAGGCACTTGGTGCTCACCTAATTGCATTGGAAAAGGAGTTGCATGCTAAAGAAATCCCCATGCTGTGCTTCCTGAATCCACACCCCTCATCCACTGGCAGGAAAAGTGGCTGCAATATGTCTCAGATTCGCATAGTCTGTATTTCAAAGGAGGGACCAAATTATCTTTCCTGTATAAATTGAAATTCAGAGCAGGAAAATAATCAACGAAGAAATATTATTCTTGAAAAAGAATCATAGCTAAAAAATAAGAAGAAATGATAGAATAGAAAACCACATTTACAAACCTGAATGGATTTAGCTGATAGTCATCAATAGTCGCTAAAACCATTAGTTAAGAAACATTAGATGTGAAACTTTATACAAGATGGATCAGGCTGACATGACCTGAATACACAAATTCAATTTTCAGCACTAAAAAGGGGCAAACAGGACATTTTTGTTGATCTGATGCAAGGAAATAGAAAGTGAAAAGACATTATTAAGTATTGTTGACAAAGGAAATAGCTCATATCTGACTCCCAGTATGAAAAATATGGGAAGGGGCTGTGGAGGCCATGTTAAATGATATCAAGATAATCCAATCAGCCAAATCCAGATAGTCTATGAGACTGATGGTTCAGTTACTTCAAATAATAAACAGCACTAAAAGAGGAAGAATTGTTATGTATCAATATTATAAGATTTATGATACACATAAACTAAAGGTAATGCATGGACCTTGTGTTAATATTGATTCAAACAAAATAACTTAAAAATATTTTTAAATAATAAGGGAACATTGAATTTAGAGTAGATATTATGATGTTTGAAGGAATTATTGTTATTTTCATGATTATGTTATTGAAGTCATGACGTTAAAATGTCCTTACCTGTTGAAATGACTACTGGAGTGTTTATTGGTGAAAGATGCTCACCTTTACTAGGAATCAGTGACATGCAAATTCAGAGAAGTAAAATATTTCACTTTTTAAATGAACAAAAATAACTCTTTGTGTTTCCAAGTGGTAGCAAAAATGAGAGAAATAAAAGCTGATGCATTTGGTAGGAGTTTAAGTATTAGAATCATTTTGGGGAGCAATTTAACAATATTTAGCAAAGTCGAGGCTGCATGCCTTCTATTTTAGGAATTTCAGGCATTTCCAGATTTCTCCTTTCAGCTGATTTAGGCTAAATTGAAGCTTAGCCTTCTGCTATGGGGTCTGGCTGGTTTCCTCATTTAGATTCAGATTCAGGATCTGTCCCATGTTTTACAATTTTAAAAATCAATAGACTTATCTTTTTCAAGAAGTTTTAGATTTCCAGAAATAGTACTGAGAGTTCCCATATTCCACCCCAGCAGTTTCTCTTATTTTTCAAATCTTAGTATAGTGATGTGTTATAATTAATAAACTGATATTGATGTATTGTTTTTAATGGAAGACCCTAGCTTCTTCATGCTTCTTGACCTAGCTGTGGCATTTGCTGCTGGGGATCCCAGCAGGGATGCCGTATCACATTTAGTCGTCATGTCTCTTTAGGCTTCTCTTTGGCAGTGACAGTTCTTATGATTTTCTTGTTTGTAATGACCTGGACAGTATTGAAGAATATTGGTTAGGTACATCACAGGACCCTCTTCTGTTGAAATTTTCTAATGTTTTTCTTGTGATTAAATAGATGAAGTTTATGGATTTTGGAGAAAAAGTTAACAGAAATAAAGTGCCATATTCACTGATACTTAAATTGTTCTAGCATCGGCTATTGGGACCCTTTTTATTTGTCTCTTCTGCCCCTTTCATGTAACCCATAAGTGTGTTTGTGTGTGTGTTTTTGTTTGTTTGTTTTGCACTTCCTTATTTTCTGGGCTGCAAGATAATTCATACTCATCTCGTATATTTTCTGTCCTAGTCCTAGTATCAGCTATATCTCCAATAATCCTTGGGGTTTTTTTTGGAAAATGGTATTAGACACCAATATTGGGATGCTAAATATGATCATTGCTACTGTAGTGTCATTTCTTCTATGCTCTTTTACCTGAAAGAGCAGAAATATCTATGTGTATACTAATCCATATACCTGTACATATTTCTTTATGTAATGAGTCGTATCTATATTAAGTTAAACATAAGTTTGTACTGAGGTATCCAATTCTAATTCACTACCACTTGTATCATTCTAGCTACTTACACTTGCTGGGAAAACAAACTTTTACTTAATTGTTCATTTTCAGTGGACTCCTCAGAATTGTTACCCCATACCTCATAGAAAACAATTTTATCAACTAGAGTACAGTATTTCTATGCAGTTTCTTTTGCCTTCAGTCTTATAGATTCTACTCATTTCCAGTTACTTAATTCAATATATTCTTCTAATCTTCTTTAGTGAGATTGTTTCCAGATTTTTAATATAATTAGACTCTCTTGTCACTGTCTGCATTGTTTCTTGGGATCTCTCAACCTCTTGCATATCTGCATACATTAAAGTTGATTCTTTTGTGTTGTAAAGTTATAGGAGTTTTCATAAATGCACAATGACATGTACCAACATTGCGGTATTATACAAAATAGTTTCACCACTCTACAAATACCTTGTGCTTTATGTATTCATCCTTTTGTCCCTCCCTTTAAATACACAATAAAAACTGAACTTTTTACTGCTTTATAGTTTTGCCTTTTCCAGAATGTCATATAATTAGAATCCTACAGTATGTGGCCTTTTTAAAGTCTGGATTATTTCACTTAGCAATATGCATTTAAAGTTCCTTTGTTTTTATAACTTACTAGTTTATTTCTTTTTTATCAGTGAGTAGTATTCTAATGAATGATGTCCCATAGTTCCTTTATACATTCATCTGTTGAAGGACATATTGGTGGTTTCCAATTTTGGATAATTATGAATTAAACTGTTATAAACATTTGTATGCAGTTTTTTGTATAGGCATATTTTCAAATCATTTGGGTAAACAAGTAAGAGCAGAGTTGCTAAATTGTATATGAAGACAATGTTTATATTTATAAAAAACTGCAAAATATTCTTCCAAAGTGACTATAGTATTTGTATTCCCAATAGCAAATGAGAGTTCTCAATGCTCTGCATTTTTATCAATATTTAGTATTTTTTTGAATTTTAGTTGATTAGAGAAGTAACTTTTCTTCTCAATTACTTCTTAGAAACAACAAAGATTGTATTTGTTTTTAATTTTTTAATGATAGATGATGTTGATAATCCTTTTATGTGCTTATTTGTTGTCTATATATCTTCTTGAGGTATTGATCAACTCTTGTGCTCAGTTTAGAATTGCTTCAATTTTTTTTTCTTATTATTGAATGTTAAGAGTTCTTCGTAGAGGAGAGACAAGATGGCAATGGAGTAGGCGGACATACCAACTTATACCTCCCAGAACCAAAGTGGATTACAAACGAATTTTAAGAACAATCATCTGGAAAAATCAACTTTGGACTAAATTAAGAGGACTCTTCAACCAAGGAATACTGAAGAAGCCACACTGAGACTGATAGGAAAAGAGGAAACACAGAGAGGGCTGCCCAACTCCCAGAGCGGAGCAAATGGCAGCCAGGAGAGACTCGTGTGGCGGGAAGTGAGTTTAGCAGAGAGGGGAGGGTCCTGAGTCCCAGGAACAAAGCCCCAGCCTGCAGCCCCGGAACCTAGAAGAGGAGTACGGACAGTATTTAGCTGGAAACAAGTCAGGATACTGTTTTTGAGAAGAGTCTGATTTCTCAGACCCAGAATTCTTCTTAAAGAGATCACACAGAAAACCTCTCTCACAACCACTTACCCAGGGATCCAGGGGGATGGGGAGAGAGGAGAGGACTGGAGCAACAGGAAGAGAGTGTAATCTATGAGGCACAGGGATAAACACTTTGAGAGACAGCCACCTTAACCCCTCGGATGAGTCACTCCCCAAATCTGAAGTGAATATTTCCCCTGGAAACAGCAATACCAGCAAAAGGAAGCAGGACACCAGCCAAACAAGCTCTTCCATGGTACTTAGAGCAGAGTTGCTTAGAAGGAGGAAGCTTTTGGGACTACAGTAGTGAGTCTTAGGGTCTGAGCTGCTGCGCCCGCACCCCACACGGCTGAGGGCTCACTGGAGGGCAGGCAGCAGTGGGACACAGAAGCGCAGTTCTGTCAGCAAGGGCAGAAGCCAGCTGGCCACCACTGAGGCCAAGGTGTGAGCTCAGTCTTGCCTGGCTGGGGAGGAGGGGACGTGCAAATGTGGTCAAGCCCAGCTACGGGCCACCTGCAATCCAGCCTGTGGGGGGAAGACTGGAAACACCAGAAGGGGTGGAGACCTTCCCTTGAGCAAGGGTGCAGGAACACAGCCTTGCCCCGCCTGCGGAACTGAGGCTTGAGGCCTGACTTGGGAGATGGCTCCTCCCATGATGGTGGAGCGAAAAGCCCAGAACAGGCAGAGTCCCACTACTGAGCGTGGGCATGCAGTCTGGCCAGGCCTGTGGAGCCAAGGCTTGCAGCTGTCCCACAAGTGAGCTCCTCCTGCAAGGACAGGGCAAAAGCCCAGAATCAGGCGGAGACCCGCAGCTGAGCAAAGGTGCTCACCCCTGCCCTCAGCGCTGAGCATAACGCCACCCATGGGGGTGGGATGAAGGCCAAGGCCACCGAGGCTTGTACACCTGAGCACATGATCACAGCCACTCCTGTGAAGAAGGGGCAGAAACCACAGCAACAGCCCCAGTGGGCAGGCACCAGCAACACCCATACGCAAATGCCCTAGGCAGCAGCAGCAGAGGTAGTGGTGGGCCTGCAGATGGACCACACCTAGGGAACACAGAGGCCACACCCAGTGGACCCCAGTGGCCAAAACGTTCTTTTATACAGAAAAAATTAGAAGCCACAGAAATGCAACACAAATGAATCAGGAGAAATCACCAGAAAAGAACCTGAATGAATCACATATAACAAAATTACTAGATGCAGAGTTTAAAATAATGAATGTTAGGATGCTCAAAGATCTTAGAACAACAATAGATGGTCATTATGAACACCTAAATAAAGAAATAGCAAATATAAAAAAGGATATTGAAATAATAAAAAAGAATCAGTCAGAAATAACAAATACAATATCAGAAATACACAATGGAAGGAATTAAAAGCAGGATGGATGAAGCTGAGAATCGAATCAGAGAGTTAGAGAACAAGATAAATGAAGGCACGGAAGCAGAGCAAACAAAGAAAAGAGACTCAAAAAGTCTGAGGAAACTCTAAGAGAGTTCTGTGACGACATGAAGAGAAATAACATCGCATCATAGGGATTCCTGAAGAAGAAGAGAAAGAACAAGGGATAGAGACTTTGTTCAAACATATCATAGCTGAAAACTTCCCTAAATTAAAGCAGAAAAATGTCTCACAAGTTCAAGAAGCACAGAGAACTCCATTAAAGAAAAACCCAAAGAAATCTAAACCAAGACACATCATAATTAAAATACCAAAGCTTAGTGATAAAGAGAAAATATTAAAAGCTGCTAGAGAAAAAAAGGCTATCAAACAAATGCTGCAAGAAATGCTAAGGGGTCTGTTGTAAACAGATCAAAGGAGAAAAAGAATATAGCAAAAGAGGAATACAGTTTTAAAGAATAAAATGGCAATAAACAACTACATATCAATAATAACCTTAAATGTAAATGGATTAAATGATCCAATCAAAAGACATAGGGTAGCTGTGTGGATAAGAAAACAGGACCCATACATATGTTGTCTACAAGAGACATACCTTAAAATAAAAGATGCACATAGCCTGAAGATAAAAGGATGGAAAAAATATTTCACGCGAATGGAAATGAAAAAAAAGCTGCAGTAGCAATAATTATATCAGACAAAGTGGACTTTAAAACAAAGGCTAAAGTAGGAGACAAAGAAGGTCACTATATAATGATAAAGGGAGCAATCCAACAGGAAGATATAACTGTTATAAATATCTAAGCACCTAATATAGGAGCACCTAAATATATAAAGCAGACTTTGATGGATTTAAAGGGTAAGATCAACAGCAATACTACAATAGTAGGGGATTTCAATACCCCACTAACATCACTAGATAGATCTTCAAGAAAGAAAATTAACAAAGAAACAGCAGACTTAAAGGACACACTAGATCAACACAATTTAATAGATATCTTCAGAACCTTTCACCCTAAAGCAGCAGAATATACATTCTTTTCAAGTACTCATGGTACATTTTCTAGGATAGACCACATGTTAGAACACAAATGCGATATCAACAAATTTAAGAAGATTGAAATTATATTGAGCAGTTTCTCTGATCACAATGGCATGAAACTAGAAATCAACCACAACAGAAAAACTGAAAAATACTCAAACACTTGGAAACTAAATAGCATGTTATTAAATAACAAATAGGTTAATAATGAGATCAAAGAAGGAATAAAAATATTCCTAGAAACGAATGATAATGAGCATACAACAACTTAAAATTTATGGGACACAGCAAAAGCAGTCCAGAGAGGGAAGTTCATAGCATTACAAGCATACCTTAAGAAGCTAGGAAAAGCTCAAATAAACAACTTGACCTTGCATCTAAAAGAACTAGATAAAGAACAGCAAGTAAAGCCCAGAGTAGTAGAAGGAAGGAAATAATAAAGGTCAGAGCAGAAATAAATGACATAGAGGCTAAAGAAACAATACAGAGGATCAATGAAACCAGGAGCTGGTTCTTTGAAAAGGTAAACAAGATCGATGAACCTTTAACCAGACTCACCGAGAAAAAAAGAGAGAGGACTCAAATAAATAAAATTAGAAATGAGAGTGGAGAAATAACAACTGACACAACAGAAATGCAAAATATTGTAAGAAAATACTATGAAGAACTGTATGCCAAAAAACTAGACAACCTAGGTGAAATGGACAAATTCCTTGAAACATATAATCTTCCAAAAATTAATCTGGACTAATCAGAAAACCTAAACAGACCAATTACAACAAATGAGATCGAAACAGTTATCAAAAAACTCCCAAGAAAGAAAAGTCCTGGGCCTGATGTCTTCACAAGTGAAATCTACCAAATATTCAAAGAAGAACTAACTCCTATTTTTCTCAAGCTATTTCAAAAAATTCAAGAGGAAGGAAGACTTACAAGCTCCTTTTATGAGGCGAACATAATTCTGATTCCAAAACCAAGCAAAGACAACACAAAGAAACAAAATTATAGGCCAATATCCCTGATGAATATAGATGCTAAAATCCTCAACAAAATATTAGCAAACCGGATACAGCAGGATATGAAAAAAATCATACATCATGATCAAATGGGATTTATTCTGGGGAGGCAAGGCTGGTACAATATTTGCAAATCAGTCAATGTGATTCATCACCTCAACAAAAGGAAGAAGAAAAACCACATGATAATTTCAATAGATACAGAAAAAGCATTTGATAAAATCCAGCATCCATTCATGATCAAAACTCTCAGCAAAGTGGGAATACAGGGAACATACCTCAACATGATAAAGGCCATCTATGACAAACCTACAGCCAACATCATACTCAATGGGCAAAAATTAAAAGCAATCCCCTTAAGATCAGGAACAAGGCAGGGGTGTCCCTTTTCACCATTCTTTTTTTTTGTTTTCTTTTTTCTTTTTTTTTTTTTTGTATTTTTCTGAAGCTGGAAATGGGGAGAGACAGTCAGACAGACTCCCGCATGCGCCCGACCGGGATCCACCCGGCACGCCCACCAGAGGTGACACTCTGCCCACCAGGGGGCGATGCTCTGCCCCTCCGGGGCGTTGCTCTGCTGCGACCAGAGCCACTCTAGCGCCTGGGGCAGAGGCCAAGGAGCCATCCCCAGTGCCTGGGCCATCTTTGCTCCAATGGAGCCTTGGCTGCGGGAGGGGAAGAAAGAGACAGAGATGAAGAAGGGGGGGTGGAGAAGCAAATGGATGCTTCTCCTATGTGCCCTGGCCGGGAATCGAACCTGGGTCCCCCGCACGCCAGGCCGACGCTCTACCGCTGAGCCAACTGGCGAGGGCTCACCACTCTTATTCAATATAGTTCTGGAAGTCCTAGCAAAAGCAATCAGACAACAAGAAGAAATAAAAGGCAACCAATTTGGAAAAGAAGAAGTAAAAATATTATTATTTGCAGATGATATGATATTGTATATAGAAAACCCTAAAGTCTCAGTCAAAAAACTACTGGACCTGATAAATGAATTCAGCAACATGGCAGGATATAAAATTAATACACAGAATCAGAGGCATTTTTATACACTAATAATGAACTGTCAGAAAGAGAAATTGAGGAAGCAATCCCCTTCACCATTGCAACCAAAAAACATAAAGTACCTAGGAATAAATTTAACCAGGGATATTAAAGACTTGTACTCAGAAAATTATAAAACATTGATAAAAGAAATCAGGGCAGATACAAACAAGTGTAAGCATATACCGTGCTCATGGTTAGGAAGAATAAACATCATTAAAATGTCTATATTACCCAAAACAATTTATAAATTCAATGCAATACCGATTAACATACCAATGACATACTTCAAAGATATAGAACACATATTCCAAAAATTTATATGGAACCAAAAGTGAACACAATTAGCCTAAGAAATCTTGAAAAGGAGGAATAAAGTGGGAGGTATCACACTTCCTTATATCAAGTTATACTACAAGGCCACTGTACTCAAAACAGCCTGGTACTGGCATAAGAACAGGCATATAGATCAATGGAACAGAACAGAGAACCCAGAAATAAACCCACATCTTTATGGACAACTGATATTTGACAAAGGAGGTAATCACATACAATGGAGTAAAGACAGTTTCTTAAACAAATGGTGTTGGGAAAATTGGACAGCTACCTGCAAAAAAAAATGAAACTAGACCACCAACTTACACCATTCACAAAAACTCAAAATGGATAAAAGACTTAAATGTAAGCTGTGAAACCATAAGCATCTTAGAAAAAAACATAGGCAGTAAGCTCTCCGACATCTTTCGCAGCGATATATTTGCTGATTTATCTCCACGGGCAAATGAAATAAAAGACAGGATAAACAAATGGGACTATATCAAGCTAAAAAGCTTTTGTGCAGCTAAAGACAATAAGAACAGAATAAAAAGACAGACTAAACAATGGGAGAACATATTTGACAGTATGTCTGATAAGGGGTTAATAACCAAAATTTATAAAGAACTTGGCGCTCATCAACAAAACAACACAGAATAAGTGCTGACAATGATGTGGAGAAAAGGTGATCCTCCTGCATTGCTGGTGGGAATGCGGACTGATGCAGCCTCTGTGGAAAACAGTATGGAGATTCCTCAAGAAATTAAAAATCGAACTGCCTTTTCTCCCAGCTATTCCACTTTTAGGAATATACCCCAAGAACACCACAGCACTGTTTGAAAAGAAGAAATGCACCCCCATGTTTATGGCAGTATTGTTCACAATAGTGAAGATCTGGAAACAGCCCAAGTGTCCGTCAGTGGATGAGTGGATTAAAAAGCTTTGGAACATATATACTATGGAATACTACTCAGCCGTAAGATTGATGACATTGGATCATTTACAATAACATGGATGGACCTTTATAACATTATACTGAGCGAAATAAGTAAATCAGAAAAAACTAAGAACTATATGATTCCATACATAGGTGAGACATAAAAATGAGACTCAGAGACATGGACAAGAGTGTTGGGGTTACGGGTTGGTGTGGAGGAGAAGGAGGGGGTTCATGGCAGGGAGGGGTACAAAGAAAACCAGTTAGAAGGTGATGGAAGACAAATGGACTTTGGGTGATGAGAATGCAGTATAATCAAATGTCAAAATAACCTAGAGATGTTTTCTCTGAATATATGTACCCTGATTTATCATTGTCACCCCATTACAATTATTTTTAAAAAATAAATAATCAAACAAACAAACAAACAAAAAAAGAGTTCTTTGTATATTTTGGATATCAGATACGTATTTTAAAAATATTTCTGCCTGTCTGTAGCTTATCTTTTTATGCCGTAAGCATCCACTTTATTTTTACTTCTGGTGCTACAGATAGGTAAGTAATGGTCAGCTTGCTACTTGTTATTCTAATAGCAATGGAAGAGCGTAGAGAAAAGACAATCTTGCAATTTCATTAGAAGTCCTTGATTATGTCAAGTTTGTTAGCATTCCATTAGGCAAAGAAAGTCTCATGATCAAATCTTGCATTAATGAAACAGGCTAGTATATACAGGTGGCGGATGGGAAAGAATGATACTTCCTAACAATAATACAATCTGAGACACCATCTATGAACCTACAATGACTTTCTGTTCCTTTTTTCTGTTTCATTTAATGTAGAATAATTCTTTAATCCTTACGGAAGATCCTAATCTGAGATAGTAATCAATTCTATATTTCCTTTTTTGGCATAATTTTAATTCCCAGACATGTTCATATTGACCAACGTTATATAATAAGAACTCACTCAAAGTAAATGTCTCTCGAGTTAAATTCAGTAAAAAGAGCTGGTTTCTCTTCACAACATTATCAAAGTTTACATGTAATTCTGTTCTGTAATGGTTTATACAGCTGTCTAACAATTTTATAATGTACTGGATGCTTATTGACAGTTTTTTTTTTAAAAGCCTTCTTCAGTCATTCTGTTTTTCAAAATGGCTTTATAAAATAGCTTAGTTCTTGTATATTTAAAATGATGTCTGCTCCTTTCTACCTGAAAAACAACTTGGTTGAATGTAACATTTTGGGTCATACTCTCTTGGCCTGATAACTTTGTATCAGTTGCTTTACCATCCTTATTATTGTTGCTGTAGTTATTAGTAATATTATTTTTAAGTTCTACTAAAACAAATGAAAACTTACTGAAAATTAAAGTCATTGACATTCAGTCACAGTACATTTCTTCAAAGACAACAAAGCTGATAGCACCAGCTTTGTATGTCATACTTCAAGACCATTTTATATGTCCTCACTTAAATACTTCTTTCAGCACTGAATATCATTATGGAAATTTATTTTATTTTATTTATTTATTTATTTTCTGAAGCTGGAAACAGGGAGAGACAGTCAGACAGACTCCCGCATGCGCCGACCGGGATCCACCCGGCACGCCCACCAGGGGCAACGCTCTGCCCACCAGGGGGCGATGCTCTGCCCCTCCGGGGCGTTGCTCTGCCGTGACCAGAGCCACTCTAGCGCCTGGGGCAGAGGCCAAGGAGCCATCCCCAGCGCCCGGGCCATCTTTGCTCCAATGGAGCCTTGGCTGCGGGAGGGGAAGAGAGAAACAGAGAAGAAGGGGGGGGGGGTTGAGAAGCAAATGGGCACTTCTTCTATGTGCCCTGGCTGGGAATCGAACCTGGGTCTCCCGCACGCCAGGCCGACGCTCTACCACTGAGCCAACTGGCCAGGGCCATTATGGAATTTCTAAGAAAAAAATTTGGCTTTCAAACAGAGCTATTTTTTGCCCAGATGCCTAACCTTTAGAAATCTTTGTTTAATCCTTGAAGTTTGGTTACGTCCCTAAAAGTAGATATAGCAGCATTAATTTTTCTATGTCATTTTCCCGGACTACTTGGCACATGTCACAGTTAAAATTGTTGCAAGGTATGGTAGAAGAAAAACTTTCTGAAAGAAAATATATAAAATTTATTTTCAATTTAGAAAAACATTTCTTTTACTGTGTCTATGAACATTCTTTTTTCATTGTTTTGTTTTAACTTTAGGAAGAGTTATTATATGTATATTTGACCTCCTTTTTTTCTGCCTATATAATTCTCCCTTAATTATTAGAAATTCTTTTTCCAATTTTACTTCTTTTCACTTAAGTTGTCTAAATCCTGTCTCTAATGTCCCTGGATGTTTTCAATAGAGTTAACTTTACATCTTTACATTTTATGCTTTATACTTTGTTTTTCATTGTCTTGATAGTTTATTATATCTTTCATTTTTGCTGAGATCTGTCAGCTTAGTATTTATTTTATATTTCTCTTTATATTTTAATTTTTTATAGCATTATAATTCACTTTACTTTTTAAAAACTTGTTTAGCTTTTATTTACATTCTAATTTCAAAGAAGCCACAATTTTACTATTTATTTGGTATAGTCTTTTAAATATTTTCCTTCTTCTTTGTATAATCCTGAAAAGTATTCTTCATTTATTTTTTTAATTTTTCATTTATTTTTGCTTTTTTTATTATTTTCCTTATTTTCATGTTTTTGCTGATATTGGATCCTGGTAAAGATTATATTTGTATAGTCTGTTGAGTCTAGCTCTGGTCTAGAATATACATGACAAGGATCTGGGGAAGTGAATCCCAGAAGGACAGGTTAAATCCACTTATGCTGTTTCCAAACAGCTTCTCTTCAGCTCAGCTATTTATTCTGCCCCAAGAGTATATGTGTTCTGTGCTTTCAGAGTCCTTCTAGGCCCCTCTAAGGATGTAGAGAATCTCTCTGCCGAACAGCTCAGTTCTGTATGTCACAAGTCTCTCTCTTTCTTAGTTTCTTTCTCTCTCCTTAGTGCTTTAAGTGTTCACTTTTCTGTGACTGTAACAGGCAACTGCAAAGCAAAGCTTGACCCAATCATGCCAGAAAGTGGCCCCATGAGAGAAAACATACCTGCTGATCTTTTTCATTTTTTCCTCTCTCCTATCCCTCACAGGAGTAACAACTCAGGGATGTATCAATAGCCTCTCAAACCCTAGTTCTCACTCTCTTATATAAGAGACTTTGGGTTCTTCAAGTCCTTGTTACCTACTATGGAAATTCTTCTTTCATGTAAGAACATAAAGGTACATGTCATGTCCCTGTGTATTTCATATATTTGATAAAAATTTAACATATTAGGGTATCTGAGTATTTTATAATTTCATTGAGATCCTCCCTCCCCACCTCTTCCACACCTCTTTCGGCTCATCTCTCTTTCTCTCATTGTGTTATTTTGCTTGGTGGTAGACATGCATTTATTTCATTATTTCTAACCATAAGGCTATTAGTGATATATTATGCCAGAAGTAAAAATATATTCTGCACAAGAAAATTGGAAAAAAGTTAAAGCACAGAGGTAAATTAATAAATAAGTAAATAAGATCCATTACCCACTACATAGAGTTATCACTTATCAGATAACTTCTAACGTTTTAGTGGCCCCATAAGTCAATGAAACCTCTGTAAATAGGAAGCTCATTTAATTTTGTTTAACTGAATATCGAATCATTCAACTGACAACAAAAACACAAAGTATAGCTAGTTACAAAAGTTATTAGTTAATTGATAAATCAAGAAATATTGCTTTAAGCCTATTAGTGATATGAAAATTGTTAGCAACAACAATAAAAATCAAATAGCTAAGAAAGGTAAAGTGGTTGACTCAAGTATGAGGAAACAGTGGGAAGAGTTCAGGTAAAGAATTTTTTTTTTATCCTAAGCTTTTCTGTATTGTTTACTCCATGTAAATGAGTACTCTGATGAGATAAAAATCACTTATTAAAAATAAAAATTAGCTTGACCAAGTGATGGTGCAGGGGATAAAATGTCAAACTGGGATGCAGAGGACCCTGGTTCAAAACCCTGAGTTTGCTGATTGAGCACAAGCTTATCTGGTTTGAGCAAGGCTAAGCCCTTGAGCCAAGGTCGCTGGCTTGAGCAAGGGGTCACTAGGTCTGCTGTAGACCCCGGTCAAGACACATATGAGAAAGCAATCAATGAACAACCAAAGTGCTGCAACAAAGAATTGATGCTTCTCATCTCTTTCCTTTCCTGTCTGTCCCTATCTGTCCCTCTCTCTGTCTCTGTCACAGAACATAAATAAATAAATAAATAAATAAATATTAGATGTTACTGAAAATAAGTGTCTATTTATGTGTGTAAAATTCTTTACATTTTATTAAATATTTTTTTATCACAGACTAATGTTTTTTAAACATTATGTAATAGAGATTAAATAGGAGATAATACTTAGACCATTATGTATTTAAACATTAGCATTTCTTGGCACCTGCTGATACACTGTGCCCTAGTTCCCTAATTGTTTCTGATTCCCTGTGTTTTGGATCACATGTCTTTGGTTATGTTATCTTAAATACATAAATTTAGCATTAATGTCATATGCATTTCATAACCTGTTTGTCATTGAGTCTGTTTGGAGAACATAGAAAGTGTCTTTATACCCAGTAGCTACCCTTGCCTTTGGATTTTTAACTCTAGGTATTTCAGCTCATAGTCAGGCACTTCCCTGCCGTGCTCTTTGGCACTCAAGGGAGGACTCCTGATTTTGAAAGGAAAAGAAAGCAGCGGCAAGTGATCCACTTTCCAGGTCTGGACATCAGGCAAGTTTTTGAGCCTCCTTGGACCAAATTTCTTCATCTAAAAATGCAGAGTGCCAAATTAAGTACTTAGTATAAGGTCCATTAGGAATCTAAAAGGCTCAGATTCTATGAAAAGGTAAGAAAACATCAATTATGTCACACACTCTGAATTATCCAAACAGGTTCCTTTCTCTCACCTGTAGTTGATGAATACATGTAGGGATTCACAATGATATAACTAGGGAGTGCTTGAAACTAGAGGGGAAAGTGGACATGAATGTCATTGAAGAGGGAAAATGCAGAAGCAAGATAGTTTGTCCTCTGTCAATATCTGAACTGTAAAGGCATGTGAGCACTTAGGTGTTGCCGGAGTTCGAGAAATAAATGGGGAGGTTTGTCCCCCAAATTCACTCTTTAAACATCTGGAGAGATTCCAAGTTTCCTGGGAAAAAATAACAAACCACATGCTTAATTGCCCTTTTGTTTCTGTGGTGTCATACTTAGAGCAAGGTGTGAATGATGAGGAGGTCTACAAGGTCACGTCAATCATCAAAGCAGGGGAAATGTATCCCCCAGTCCCTGCAAAAACCTGAGCAATAGGCTTGAGGCCAGCTCTGTGTGGTTTAGAGAATTCACTTATTCTATCAATTGGTACTGTAAGTTCAAAATATTCCAAAAACAAAATAAGAAAAAAAAAATAGAGAAAAAGAATTCTTGGCATTTGTGTTACACTTGTTTGCTATCAATCCTCTTATTTAGACCAATAAGGATTATCACCCAGGCAGGGTAACCGAGGCACAGAAAGATCACATGGCTTGCCCAGTACTATGCAGCTATTTCCCACAGATGTACGGCTAGAACCAGAGGTTCCTGACCCTTTGGAAATGTCTCTGCCTGTTCACACTGCTCCTCAGATTCAGTCACACTGGATTCATTGAATCCAGTGTCTGGCATTCAAATATTTGCTGAGTCCATAATGAATGAATGAATGGTATTCAGCCAATATAGGGCATCAATAAGGGAACTCCTGTGTTCCCATTTTATAGGAATAAATATTCTCTGCAGCAAAAGGAAGTCAACAGACTGCATATGGGAGCTTATTAAATGACCTCTGTATTTCCCTTGAAGGCACAGTGGAGCCTCTGAAAGGTCTCAAGGGCAACTTGTTACTTGAAGAGGTACCACAACATATCAGGCAAGGCTGATTACACAGCAATTGAAAAAAAATAAATAAAATATCCATCAAAGGACATTACTGAAAAGGAAACTCCATGGTTCATTTCATGAAAACTCCATCATAATAGACACAAATTTAATTATACCAAGGCCTCCAAGCCAACATAAAATAACTGATGAAAAAATGAAAATAAAACAAATCTATGCCACACATGAAGAGGATGTGCAATTGAAAATTGATTGAAAAATAACAAATAGAAAGGTTCAAACAATGCAAATGCTTGCTGGATTTCTCCTATTTACTTAGGGAGATCAAACTTACATTTTCTAGTGTTAATGCTAATAGTCATATGTCATTTGAATCTATCTGATGAGAGCATTAGCGAAGTAGGAAGAAAAGAAAACTAAGGGCAAAAGCTGGCCAAATAAAACTGGAGTTAGTTTTGCTAGCCTCAGCTGCAAAATTGCAGACTCCATAGCCTATGTTTTCCCAAATGGAGAACCTGGCTAAGTCTATTTTTATTCTATTTTATTACAGGGATCGATAAGAAGAAATCCACCCTGCAAGGGGCTGCATTACAGAGAAAGGGGCCTGAAAAGGAGTAACCAAAACTGAAGGGGTAACTATCACTTATTGTGTACCTACTCTCTGCCAGGCCCTGCTTTAAAATATATGAAATACTTTAAAAAACAAAAAGCACAGTGCCTGGCAATTAGGGGCTGCTCCATTTCCCCTTCCATTCTCTTGCTTTACCCCTGCACCTGTCCCTTCTTTAGTGTGGTCTTTCTTGTTGTTGAACTTGTGCCCACCTTAGAAAAAGAGGCAGCTCCACAGCCCTTGGAGCTGCCAGAGGAGATTCTATAACAAAGACTTGAGTCATCTCTGTGTTGTAGGTGGTGGGAGGGGATGGACAGGAAATAGAGAAGGTATAGTAACTTGCCTAAAAAGTCCAGTGTCTGGCATTCAAATATTTGCTGAGTCCATAATGAATGAATGAATGGTATTCAGCCAATACAGGGCATCAATAAGGGAACTCCTGTGTTCCCATTTTATAGGAATAAATATTCTCTGCAGCAAAAGGAAGTCAACAGAATGCATATGGGAGCTTATTAAATGAAGTTATTGGCAAGAATGGCTGGAAGCTGAAAAGGGTGTTGTGTCCCTTCTTTCCATGTTGTGCACTCTGTTGTCTGTGTACAAAATCCAGCATGCACGGTTCTGTCCACCTCCTTCCCAGTCCAATTCAGCTTTGCCAGGCTCTCGGTATTCAGCCCAAATGCTCGATGTGATCTGATTACACATAATTCTGTGTCTGGTTAAGTATTGGGGACAGAAATCAAGGTCCTAAGTGTCTTCTGCTTCTGGGGCTCCTAGAGGTAAAGCAGGAACATTATAGAGTTAGAGGACAGACATGGGTTTCCTATTTAAATGACAGGAGTGGCCCTGTGGTCCTGCTGAGAAGCACTCATTTCCTTTTCAGGCTTCTTTTCTACAAAACCTTGTTGTTTTCTAAATTGTGCTGAGAACAAATCCCACATCCCCTCTGAAATGATTTGTTTTCTACACTCAAAACTTCTACTGGAGCACCAATAATGTAGAGGGCAAACTGCTGAAAAACTTTTCCCCTGAAAATAAGTTCTCTCAAGCTGGGGACAGGAGTGTGAGGCTGTCCTGCCTGGTCGAGAGCAGACAGATATCTCCAGCGTTCATTTCGAAGCTATGGGAGCCCATGGTGACATTAATAGTAAATGACAAGTTTCTTGCAGATTCTCAACTAAGAAATATTGCTTTTCTTTATGATTATATCAGTTTTACTGTGTGTCTGGCTTTAGTATTTTAGACATATCCTGCCAAAAGAATTAGCAGCATGCAATGCTTCTGCTTTGCTCACCATAAGCAATCTTTTAACCTAACAAAATAAACCTTTCAAGTAAGTCTTTGTTATAAACCATTTTCCATTAATTACTAATCCAGGGGACTGTTAAGGTGGTCTTGAATTCTTGTCTCTGATGTTAATAGGCCCATGAGATGAAACTGGGCAACAGCAATTGTGGTAAGTACTCAAGTGGGGACACAAAGTGTGTATGGGGGGGCCTTCACTTTTCTGCCACAATAGAGGGCAGCTGAAAAGAATTTCCTCTAGTTTCTCTCTATCCACTCTGCCCTACACCAGTCCCAGCCACAGTCAGCTCTTGTCTGACCCCTGCATAAACCTCCTGCCTACTACTACTGTCTTTGCCTCCCTCTCTCCCTGCTCCAATTTGGGAAGCCAAGGTGAGCTGATTAAATAAATGCCAACTGACACAATTTACCTCCCTGGTTGATAACTTAATGGCTTTCTAGTCTACTTGGCATAAAATCCAAAATCCTACCCAGGCAACCATGGCCTGCAGGTCCCTGGTCTCTTGTCCATCGTTATCATCCTCCTTACTATACTCTGGCCATGTGGATTCTTATCAGACCCCTGGCTCCACAGCCCCTGATGGTTCTGTCTCACCACCGATTTAACCCTTTTGTTTGTCTAATCTCTACTAATCCCCTATGTCTCAGTTTAAAGTTGGCTCCTCAGAAACTCTTCCCTGATTCCAAACTGTTTCTTACAGTTTTCCTTTATAGTACTTGAGAATAAAGCTGTTTATTAGTGTATAGTTTATACATGTGATGATTTAAAACAAAAATCTCTGCCTTCTCATTGGATTATAAACGCAGTTAAGCAAAAAGCAAGTCTGTTTTATACACCACTATGTCCTTAGTACCTAACAAAGTGCCCGGCACACACTGGCACACAGTGGCACACATTAGAGAGGTGCTATAAATATTTATTGAATAAAAAACTGGCTTTTTATGCAGAGTCAAGTTACCTACCCTTATGTAAATCCACATTATGGAATGCATGGTTATAGCCCTCAGGTCAACAGGTACAGCTTCGTTGGGTCCTTGTGCTGACTGGCTCCTTCATGCTGGTCTTGGTGGGCATGGTACCTGCACCCTGCCTGTTGGGCATCTGCTTTCTGTCTTGATCCAAGCTGACCTCTTATTCAAAATAGCATTCCTGATTGTTCCTATCTGGTGGCTAAAGTTTTTCCTTAAAGTCTATTTAAATGGAAACCATCGAAATCCTATATATTTTTAACTGCTAGCATCTCTATAGTCCTCTCTGAGGAGCAGCTGAAATTCTATACACAGCACCATGTGAGTCAGCCCAAGCCCCACTCTACTTCTTCTCTTGTCTTATATAAGTATGACATCCAAGGAGAAATACTTATAAATTAATATGCATAAAAATATTATGGTTGTTGCAATTACAAGAAGTCAGGTTTTGGGAGGGATTTTTCAAAGTTATGAAACAAGAATGAAAATGATACATGTTGAGAATTAAAGTATAAGTGTAAAGGATGATGTCTATATCAACCGTGTGTTCATTTAACATTCCTCTTCCCTCTGCTGTTGCTAAACGTCAGAAGGAATCATTTTTCACAGAGTCCTTGTGATATTGTGACTTATAAAAGTATATTTTGGTTATTCAGATGACCAAAATATATATTTTTATATATATTTGGTCTTTGTTCACAGTTCCTGGCTCACTGCTTCCAAAACTCTTGAATTTTCTGAGTGATAAGAGCAATAGGAGTATCCCATTGTTAGAGTTGGTCTCCTGTTGTCAAATATTAAAAACATTTAAAAGACATAAATGTTAAATGAGTGTCTTTTTACTAATAACAATCCTTTGTCACCCCAAAGGGGTTTATGTTAATGAGGTAACTTTTGGAAAACAAACAAGGAAGCTGGTTGTCAGGGGAACCAACTATGAAAAAGGGGTCAGAACTTTCAGTCTCATCCTCTAACTTCCTGGGAAAGGAATGGGAGGCCGAATCAATCACTGATGGCCAATGATTTAATCAATCATGCTTCTGTAATGAAGCCTCCACAAGGACCCAAAAGGAAAGTTTTAATGGCTTCCAGATTGGGAACTAAAATGCTTCCCAGTGCTACCATGCCAAACCCCAAACTCTATGGGGATAGAAGCTGTTTTGTTCAAGAACTTGCCCTGTGTACCTCCTCATCTGATTGATTTGTATCTTTAATACCCTTTGCAATAAACTGATAATCTAGTGAGTAAGTAAAATGTTTCTCTGAGTTCTATGAGTCGCTCTAGCAAATTAATGGAATCTAGCAAATTAATGGGAAGCTCTAATTTACAGCCAGTCTGTCAGAAGCACAAGTAACACCCGGGGCTTGCTATTGGCAGCCTTGTGGGACTGAATGCTTCAGCTGTGGGATATAATGCTGTCCCTGGGTAGAGTGTCAGAATTGAGTTGAAGCACAGGAGAGCCGACTGGTGTCTGAGAACTGTTTGGATGTATTGGAGAAAAAACTTCCACATTGAAAAAGGGAGTGTTAGAACCTTAGTTCTGATTCCACATTTTGTAAAAATCTTAAGTTGTTCTGCCCTTGACTCTCTACACTTCTCAGTCAAAGATGACCTTCTAGAAAGAAGAACCCAACTATATATATTCCAAAAGTATCATACAAATACTACGGTATATTTATTATCTACAATACAAAATATACTGATTTTGTTGCAAAGATTTTATTATCACCTTAATACATCATGAGGTAAAGGGCAATGATACAGAACATTCAACAATGCTTTTTTTTTCTTTTAAGCAAAACAATCCTCAGCCACTCATTAATAAATGTTATTTGCCTATCAGAAGAAAGCTCTCTGGCTCTAATTCATCTGATGCCATTTTCTATCACTGTAAACAAAATATCAGCTTGCTTGTGTCTTCCCCTTTGCCAATTTACAAAATAAATGTTTACTAATTTGGTCATTAGTGTTTAAACTATTGAACCTAAGACAGATGGTCTTTGAACAAAGATTGAGAAGAGGCTGATCTCATGAGACTAGATCTTAAAATATTGATGATTATAGCTTCTCTTATCTGTCACCAGAGTCCTGAGGGAAAACATGCTTCTAGATTGTTTGAAGAAGCATACAGTGCATACCAGCCAGCAGCCTTTGGAAACCCTTTTTCTTAAGTGTTCTTCCAATTTATTAAAAAGAAAATCACTTCTGAGCTTGGCTTTGTAAACTGAACTTTGCCAAACAAGTAATCAAAGTGATGCATAACTGAATGCCTAAGTCCCTGTTCATTTTGGGGATTCAGCAAGCATTGCTTTGAAAACAAACCAACTCAATCAATGTGTGCACCACCAAAAAAAGAAAGATTACAATTAAGTCCAATTCTTCCCTATTTTAAACCTGCATGGAAAGGAGATGTGATTATTAGAGAAAAAACCAGTGCATGTAATGGAAATTTTTTTACTGTAATCAGACTATGGAAGCATTGAGAATCTAAGTGAAAGTGTAAGATGTGTGGATGTAAATTTTCTTCAGAATTGAGAGTGATACTAAGAATCATGTTTGTTTGGAGCAGATTATTGTATACAGTGTGACTATTTTGGTGCTGGGATCATGGCTTTGTGCTTTACCTTCACTAGAAGAAGAAGAGGAAGAAGAAGAAGAAAGAGGAGAAGAAGGAGAAGGAGAAGAAGAAGAAGGAGGAGGAGGAGGAGGAGGAAGAAAAAAGTAGGAGGAAGAGGAAGAGGAAGAGGAAGGGGAAGAGGAAGAAGAAGAAGAAGAGGAAGATAAAGAACCACCATCATTAGCACAACACAAAATGCTCTTGGTGCTTAACATTCTACATAAAAGTCCATTCTTTGGAGAAAGCCAAGTTTCTTGGTAGACATCTTGGTTTAAATGGTCCTCCTAAAAATTCACAAACAGAATATGTAAGGGTTGGTGAGAATAAGAAATGGGACTAGGATGGGAAAAGGGAGATAGATCTAGAGCCATATCAGCCCTGTTTAGGATAGGATAGGTGGAAAGGGGTAAGGCAGAACCATACTGGAGAGGCATAGCTCTTGAAGGGTGAATTAGAGAATGATAATATAGCAAACACAAGGCCTACCTCCTTCCTGGTTTTATTAAAACCAAGGACCTCCTCCTGGTTTTATTAAAACCAAGGCCTACCTCCTTCCTGGTTTTATTAAAACCAAGGATGGGGTAGAAAATAAATGCTGTCTTTTTGGCCTCCCTTGAAGTGCTCTAGACGGCAGGCCTGTTTAGGATAGGATAGGTGGAAAGGAGTAAGGCAGAACTGTATTGGAGAGGCATAGCTCTTGAAGGGTGAATTAGAGAATGATAATATAGCAAACACAAGGCCTACCTCCTTCCTGGTTTTATTAAAACCAAGGATGGGGTAGAAAATAAATGCTGTCTTTTTGGCCTCCCTTGAAGTGCTCTAGATATCAGCCCTGTTTAGGATAGGATAGGTGGAAAGGGGTAAGGCAGAACCGTATTGGAGAGGCATAGCTCTTGAAGGGTGAATTAGAGAATGATAATATAGCAAACACAAGGCCTACCTCCTTCCTGGTTTTATTAAAACCAAGGACCTCCTTCCTGGTTTTATTAAGACCAAGGCCTACCTCCTTTCTGGTTTTATTAAAACCAAGGATGGGGTAGAAAATAAATGCTGTCTTTTTGGCCTCCCTTGAAGTGCTCTAGACGGCAGGCCCAAAAATGTTGGGAGAAGACACAAAGAAGAAGGATTATTCAAATGAAGGGTAATTGAATTTCTTATTTAGCAGGGAGCTTTATACACAATTTTACCATACACTTGATATGAAATTTACTTTGTGAAAAAAGCCTAAAGTTCTCAGGGGCATCTACTGGTCATATCCATAACACCTCCAAAGGACTCTAAGAGGCATAGTTAGATAATGCACCACAGAAGTGTCCATGCCTGCATGCAGCATTGTCTGAACCAGACAGAGAGAAGACAATTAGGAAAAAAAGGGCACATCTCAGGAGCTAAGACCAAAAGGGAAGTTCTTTGAGTTCCTTCCTTCCTCCTTTTCTTTTTCCTTTACTTCTGTGGATATTTATAGAAAACTACAATCCCGTTCTAAGTTTTGAGAAAGAATGTAAATCTACAGTCTCCCAACATAACACAGCTACAATTTGCCACTGCCACCACCTATGGATTTCCTATAAACAGGGTTCATTCATTGTGAAAATTAGATAATTGAAAATCTATCTGTTTCAGGCTGCTGGTTTCAGGGGCAACACCCGCCTGTTGCCATGACAATTTTCAGAGTGAGATTCTTTTAGTCGCAATAACTCATTGAACAATATGTTCTGTTTTATCAATAAGACAGGACCTTTGTAAAATATAAAATCATACTATGTATGTATGTATGTATGTATGTATGTATGTATGTATTTGGCTACCAGAGATAGCCAAATGGAGCAAGCTCCTGTCAATTAGTATTCCAGCCAGCCCCTTCCTCGGCATGATGATCATCTTCCTTGCTGCAAAGGAAGACATGAGAACAGAGTGCAGTTTGTTGGTGGTGGTCATTTGGGATTCCTCATACATACTGGATGGCAGGATATTGATTATGGTGCAGATCTTGAAGGTATGAATTCAGAGCAGGTAGAAAAGCCATAGTTTGTGTTGCTTCACAAATTTACATGTGGTTTTTTCATCTAGGGGTTAATTATATTTCTGGTTTGTTTGTTGTTCTCTAATCAGAAATAAAGGTCTTGAAACAGCAATAACACAGCTCTGGAACACTTTCTCTGAGGTTCAATAGAATTGAAAGCAGTTGGCAAAGCCAGAGATGTTAGCAGAGGACATAAGCTCTATGGGAGCTGGGATGATGGCAGCTTTTGGTCTTGGCCTTGTCTCTGTTTTTGGAGGGATTTGTGGTCCCTCAGATGTATTTGATAGATATCTTCTGAACAAATGAAAGTGAATAAGTGAAACTGCTTTCTCTCACTTTCTTTAAGACACACTGGAATCTAGTGTCCTCCCCTCTTTTCTTCTCGCCTAAACCAGTTCTTACAACTCCATTTCATTTAAACACAAGTCTCTGCTCCAAGTAAAGAAGGTTGCATGTTCATGTAAGTTTGGACTGGGCAGACTGTGATGGGGAGATGCAACTTAAGTTGAGTGGTCATATTGAGATGTTTGAACAATGACTTGAAGGAGGTGAGGGAGCCAGCCTTTGGGAGGAAAGGCGTGCCAAGCAGGGGAAGCAGCAAGAGCAAAGGTCCTGAGAAGGGAACATCACTAGAGTGTGTGAGAAAACCAAGGTGGCCAGGGCTTCTGGTGAATCCAGGATGGAAAAAGCTGGAAGAGAAAAAGTCATGAAGGTATAAGGGTGTTGGTCAGATTAGGTCGTTTTCAACCACAAAAATGTTTAACTGTTTTTTAAGTACTATCTCTTGAAATGCTGGCTGAGAAGTACTGCCTTTGTTCAGAACCCAAATTGGTTTCCTCACAAATGATTCATATAAACACATACTTTAAAAAACAAAGGGAAAGAAGACCAGGACCAGTTTTCTCATCTGTAGAATGGGAAAATATTGTTTTCCTTTCAAACTTATCTTAAAGAATTAAAAAATAAATTGTATATAGTTGTAGGAATTTAATTAATGCTCAGTGAGGGTTGCATCTCTGCTTTCTTTCTCTTTCTTACTCCATCTCCCACAAACGACGTTCTCTGCCCATCCTGTTGTCATATTGCAATAAGCGCAGTGTGGAATCAAAGTCATAAGACAGCAAACTTCAAAGGTGGACAGATAAAACCCAAAACCTCAGTAGGAAAAATGCAATAGATTTTTCATTCATGAAAAAGATGAGGAGAAACTTAAAGGTCCCACACCACAGGATCAAGAAAGTAGACTAGATTAGGGGTCAGTGTGGCATAGAGCTTGATGGCACTCCACCATGGAGCCTCAGGGAGCAAATAGTGAGGTAGTTCCTTGCATATACCGGGGTGGTTTCTTGAAAGAGTTACATTAGATCAGTGGTCCCCAACCATTTGGGGGCAACGAACCAGTTTAATGTCAGAAAATATTTTCACGACCAGCCTTTAGGGTGGGATGGATAAATGTATCACGTGACCAAGACAAGAGTCAAGAGTGAGTCTTAGACAGATGTAACAGAAGGAATCTGGTCATTTTTAAAAAATAAAACATTGTTCAGACTTAAATAGAAATAAAATGGAAATAATGTAAGTTATTTATTCTTTTTCTGTGGACCGTTACCAAATAGCCCACGGACCGGTACCGGTCCACAGCCCAGGAGTTGGGACCACTGCATTAGATGGTTTCTGGGAGATAAATGGGAGGATAAGTGGAACATTTCTGACAGGCCATGTTGAAGAGTAGTAGGTATCTGGTTGGGAATATGGGGATACATAGATGCTGACAAAAGACTGAGTTTCAGTTTCACTCATAACCAACATTTGATATCATCAGACTTTGTTTTCCTAATAGATATAAAAATGTCTCATTGATATTTCACTCCCTATTTCCCAAGTGACTACTGTCATTGAGCATCTTGTCATATGTTTGTTGGAAATTAGTGTTTAATTCATTGACATTTATTGAGCTTGCTTATATGTCAGGTCTTGTTTCTTTCATATGATAACATTTTTATTTATTTTACTGTATCCCTATTGATGGCTATCGGTATTATTGCCAGTCTTTTGGTATTATAAGCAATATTTCAATGAAAAATTTTCTACCCACGTCATCTTGCAGGTAAATAGGTTTATTGGTTGGATAAATCCTTACAAGTAAAATTATTGAATCAAAAGTTTGGGTGTTCAAAAATAAAAGTCCAGGCCCTGACGGCTATACTAGTGAATTTTATCAAACATTCAAAGAAGACTTGGTTCCTATTCTACTCAAAGTCTTCCAAAAAATTGAAGAAGAAGCAATACTTCCAAACACATTTTATGAGGCCAACATAACCCTCATACCAAAACCTGGAAAGGAGACCACAAAAAAAGAAAACTACAGACCAATATCTCTAATGAATACAGATGCTAAAATACTAAACAAAATACTAGCAAATTGAATACAACAACATATTAAAAAAATAATACATCATGATCAAGTGGGATTCATCCCAGAATCTCAAGGATGGTTCAACATACGTAAAATGGTTAACGTAATGCACCATATCAACAAAACAAAGAACAAAAACCACACGATCTTATCAATAGACGCAGAAAAGGCTTTCGATAAAATACAACACAATTTTATGTTTAAGACTCTCAACAAAATGGGTATAGAAGGAAAATATCTCAACATGATAAAGGCCATATATGATAAACCATCAGCTAACATCATATTAAATGGCACTAAACTGAAGGCTTTCCCCCTTAAATCAGGAACAAGACAGGGTTGTCCACTCTCTCCACTCTTATTTAATGTGGTACTAGAGGTTCTAGCCAGAGCAATCAGACAAGACAAAGAAATAAAAGGCATCCATATCAGAAAAGAAGAAGTAAAGGTATCACTTTTTGCAGATGATATGATCCTATATATCGAAAACCCCAAAGAATCCACAAAAAGACTACTAGAAACAATAAGCCAATACAGTAAGGTCACAGGATACAAAATTAACATACAGAAGTCAATAGCCTTTCTATATGCCAACAATGAAACAACTGAGAAGGAACTCAAAAGAATAATCCCCTTCACGATTGCAACAAAAAAAATAAAATACTTAGGAATAAACATAACAAAGAATGTAAAGGACTTATATAATGAAAACTATAAACTATTGTTAAGGGAAATCGAAAAAGATATAATGAGATGGAAGAATATACCTTGTTCCTGGCTAGGAAGAATAAATATAATCAAGATGGCTATATTACCCAAAGCAATATACAAATTTAATGCAATTCCCATCAAACTTCCAATGACATTTTTTAAAGAAATAGAGCAAAAAATCATCAGATTTATATGGAACTATAAAAAACCCCGAATAGCCAAAGCAGTCCTAAAGAAAAAGAATGAAGCTGGTGGCATTACAATACCTGACTTCAAATTATATTATAGGGCCACGACAATCAAAACAGCATGGTATTGGCAGAAAAATATACACTCAGACCAATGGAACAGAATAGAAAGTCCAGAAATAAAACCACATATATATAGTCAAATAATTTTTGATAAAGGGGCCAACAACACACAATGGAGAAAAGAAAGCCTCTTCAATAAATGGTGCTGGGAAAACTGGAAAGCCACATGCAAAAGAATGAAACTGGACTACAGTCTCTCCCCCTGTACAAAAATTAACTCAAAATGGATCAAAGATCTAAACATAAGACCTGAAACAATTAAGTACATAGAAGAAGACATAGGTACTAAACTCATGGACCTCGGTTTTAAAGAGCATTTTATGAATTTGACTCCACAGGCAAGAGAAGTGAAGGCAAAAATTAATGAATGGGACTACATCAGACTAAGAAGTTTTTGCTCAGCAAGAGAAACTGATAACAAAATAAACAGAAAGCCAACTAAATGGGAAATGATATTTTCAAACAACAGCTCAGATAAGGGCCTAATATCCAAAATATACAAAGAACTCATAAAACTCAACAACAAACAAACAACCAATCCAATAAAAAAATAGGAAGAGGATATGAACAGACACTTCTCCCAGGAAGAAATACAAATGGCCAACAGATATATGAAAAGATGCTCATCTTCTTTAGCTATTAGAGAAATGCAAATCAAAACGGCAATGAGATACCACCTCACATCTGTTCGATTAGCTATTATTAGCAAGACAGGTAATAGCAAATGTTGGAGAGGCTGTGGAGAAAAAGGAACCCTCATACACTGTTGGTGGGAATGTAAAGTAGTACAACCATTATGGAAGAAAGTATGGTGGTTCCTCAAAAAACTGAAAATAGAACTACCTTATGACCCAGCAATCCCTTTACTGGGTATATACCCCAAAAACTCAGAAACATTGATACGTAAAGACACATGCAGCCCCATGTTTATTGCAGCATTGTTCACAGTGGCCAGGACATGGAAACAACCAAAAATCCCGTCAATATATGACTGGATAAAGAAGATGTGGCACATATACACTATGGAATACTACTCAGCCATAAGAAATGATGACATCGGAACATTTACAGCAAAATGGTGGGATCTTGATAACATGATACGAAGCGAAATAAGTAAATCAGAAAAAACCAGGAACTGCATTATTCCATACGTAGGTGGGACATAAAAGTGAAACTAAGAGACATTGATAAGAGTGTGGTGGTTACGGGGGGGAGGGGGGAATGGGAGAGGGAAAGGGGGAGGGGGAGGGGCACAAAGAAAACAAGATAGAAGGTGACAGAGGACAATCTGACTTTGGGTGATGGGTATGCAACATAATTGAACGACAAGATAACCTGGACTTGTTATGTTTGAATATATGTATCCTGATTTATTGATGTCACCCCATTAAAAAAATAAAATTATTAAAAAAAAAAAGTATGGGTGTTTATACTAATTTGTAGGAAACCTATTCCTTTAGAAAGTAGTACATGAACCTATTATAATTTTTAAAAGAATCAAAGGAGTAAATTGTGAAAGTTAAATCTTCAGTCAACTTATCCTTTCTGTCCACCCAGTTTTTTTTTCCAGGGGACAAAGCTTATAAGGAATTCTTCAGAAATATAAGAAAGTGTATATAAGAAAGTATGTAGATAGGAAAATTACTTTTATTTAGGAAGGTTTCTGTTTTCTTCTGGGTCATAGTTTATAGAAGGAGATAGCTCTTGCCAAGAAACTGATTAAAACAGACACACCAGGCTTTGGTGTGAGCATTTCTAATTAGAACATATCTTTTTATTGTCTTGTCATTTAGCTTTAGGCATACACTGTCATCATGATGAATATCAGCAATAAAAGTGACTATTCCTTTCATTGCAGCACGCCCAGTACTTCACTCTGGAGGAAAAGCTGGCTCTAGATATGGGGCCCTCATGGTTCTAGACACAAATTTTTTACTTGCTTCAATCTGCATTGATTGATCTATACTGTGGGTACACAGCAGTTATACCCATTTCACCATCATCCAGGTGGTTCCCTTTGCTTCTTTTTCGTGTTTTATCTCCTTTTTCTCATGTCCTACAATGTAGGCTTTCCTAGTTTACAACCTCATTTTGGAGAACAATATCTTCCAGTAGCTTTCTGCAAAACAAATGTACAGGAGGTTTATAGTTTGAGATATTATCAATTTGAAAATATTTTCAACCTAGTCTTATTCTTGACTGGTAGTTTGCCTGGGTATTGAATTCTATGGTGAAAATTGTTTTTCTTCAGAATTTTGAAAACATTTAAAATGGTAGAATGAAGTATCTTCTAATGTCTCTGATTAGAAACAACAGCTGTGTTGAGTTGCGGCCTGGGCATTTTACAATATATATATATCTTTGTTCATACGCAGAGTCTAGATTTTTAGATAAGGACCTGAGTTTAGGATTCCTGCCACAAATCCCACTTTGCTTTTCCCAAAGCACCTTTTAAAATGAGCACTTAGAGTTGAGTCTATGAAGAGTTAGTGACATATGCCCAAAACACTTTGTTGTAATAGGTGCTTACCACTCTGCTCTCTATCTCCAGCTCCCCTGGGGCCTGGGACAGAGCACTGGTCCTTCCTTCAGTTCAGTGTGCAGCCCCAATCCCTGCCATTTCTGAGATCTGTAAGTAATACATCTTGTGACTGTACTTCCTTTTTGTGAATATATGGAAACTGTTCCTTCAATTAAAAAACTCTGGGGGTTCTCACTTCCCCACAATGGGAGCTGAGATGGTGAGGGAGCTACCTGCAGATGCATAGGTGGCTTGTGCCTCCTCATTCAGTGGGTCATAGTCTGTGTCATATCTGTAATTTAGTACACTAGTAATAGGAGGATGAAGGATTCATACCAATAGTGAATTTTTACAATATTATGACTTGGTCTTTTATTATCCATTTTGCTAGATTCCTGTGGGATTTTTTGACCTGGAAACTGTCCTTTATTTTGGGAACTTTTCTTTGACTAGTTTTCCTCTTGTCCCTATTCTTTCTTTTCTCTTCCAGGAACTCTTACAATTTCAACTAGATCTTCTGGATTAGACCTTTAGTTTTATTATCTTTATTTTCTTTGTTTCATCCTTTTGTTTATGCTGTATTTTCTAGAGATTAAGTGTATATGTTACCCTCTCTGAAGCTTTGGATTTCTAGCATACTCTTATTTATAAGAATTGCTTTTTTTTTTTTTTTTTTTTTTTTAAGATTTTATTTATTCATTATAGAGAGGAGAGAGAGAGAGAGAGAAAGAGAAGGGGGGGGAGGAGCAGGAAGCATCAACTCCCATATGTGCTTTGACCAGGTAAGCCCAGGGTTTTGAACCGGCAACCTCAGCGTTTCCAGGTTGACGCTTTATCCACTGCGCCACCACAGGTCAGGCCAAGAACTGCTTTTATTTGTTCTCTGATTTCTTTTCTTAAAATACCCTGTTCTTGCTTTATAAATGGAATATCTTACCACTCCATTGATATTAAAATATAACTTTGTTTTCTTATCTCAACAACTGTTTTCTTCATCCCTCATAGTTACTTCAGATTTCTAGTCTGATTGTGTTATTTCTCTCTCTTTTTTATGCTAGAGGCTTTCCTTGGGTAACAAGTAATCCAGAGTTGTTTCCTCTTGATTAAGAATAACAGTCTAAAAATCTACCCAGAAGCTCTAGAAGTGCATTTTAAGCTTGCTGTCTTATAGCTTCACTATAGGGTGATCTAGATGAGCTATTTGGAAAGAAACCCTCAAATGTTGGTATTTTAAGATTTTTTTCCTTTGGGGCTGGTCATATTCTTCCAAGATGAATTTTCCAATATACTGCCTACAAAGTAGGAGTCTGGTTGTTGTATGTCAGGAGTAGAATGGGGTCCATAGACTGGAAGTTTCAGCATTCAGTAAACAAACTTTCCATTAAACCCCGTGTTTTTAGTGGAGTGCCCTTGACCACCTTCACTGTGACCATGGCAGGCTCTACCCAGTTCAGAAACCTGAGAGAATCTTCAGGATAGGAAAACTCAGATAAAAGTTGATGTTACAATCTGGAGTCTTGATTCTGCAGAGCAGCAACCTGGAAACACAGGCAGAGTTTCTATGTTAAAGTCTTAAGGAAAATTTCCCCTTATTAAGAAAGCTCAGACTTTGCTTTAACTAACTGAATGTCCACTCACATATGGACAGCAGTTCACTTGAAGTCTACTGACTTAAATGTTAACCGTACTTAAAAAATATCTTCATAGCAACATCTAGACTGGTATTTGACTCAAAACCTGGGCACCATAGCTTTACAAAATTGACGCAAAAAATTAACTAGCACTCCCTCTTTTATCTTCTTCATAGTAAAAATAAATCTCCAAATTTTCACTTTATTTGAGCAGGGACAATAACAAACCATATTTGGGAAGGAAATCCAGAAATATAATTACTTTCTAAACCAATTTTATCAAGTCTACTTTTAAAAAAATCTTATTTAGAAAATTAAATTTAATGGGGTGACATTAAATCAATAAAAGTGAATAGGTTTCAGGCAAACATTTCCATAGCATTTAACCTGTTAAATGTATTGTGTGCTCATTACCCAAAGTCAAATCATTTTCTGTCACCTTATATTTGTTCCTTTTTTCTCCCTTCCCCCATCCCCCTTTTCTTGGTAAGGCCTCCGCTTTTTTTTTTTTTTTTGTATTTTTCTGAAGCTGGAAACGGGGAGAGACAGTCAGACAGACAGACTCCCGCATGTGCCTGACCGGGATCCACCCGGCACACCCACCAGGGGGCGATGCTCTGCCCCTCCGGGGCGTCGCTCTGCTGTGACCAGAGCCACTCTAGCGCCTGGGGCAGAGGCCAAGGAGACATCCCCAGCGCCCGGGCCATCTCTGCTCCAATGGAGCCTTGGCTGCGGGAGGGGAAGAGAGAGACAGAGAGGAAGGAGGGGGGGTGGAGAAGCAAATGGGCGCTTCTCCTATGTGCCCTGGCCGGGAATCGAACCCGGGTCCCCCGCACGCCAGGCCAACGCTCTACCGCTGAGCCAACCAGCCAGGGCCTGCCTCCACTTTTATCTATGTCCATGAGTATCAATTTTATGTCCCTCCTATGCGTGAAATCTTATAGTGCTTAGATTTTTCTGATTTACTTATTCACTCAGTATAATGCTTTAAAGTTCCATCCATGTTGTCACAAATGGCAATATGTCATCATTTCTTATGGCTTAGTAGTATCCCATTGTATTTATGTACCACATCTTCTTTATCCAATCCTCCAATGAAGGGCACTTTGGTTGTTTTCATGTCTTCGCCACTGTGAATAATGCTGTGATAAACATGGAGAAGCATGTGTCTTTGCATACCAATGTTTTCAAGGTTTTTGGGTAGATACCAAGTAGAGGGATTGCTGGGTCATATAGTAGTTCTATTCTTAATTTTTTGAGGAACCACTGTACTGTCTTTCATAATGACTGTACCAGTATAATTTCCACCCGCAGTGAATGAGGGTTCCTTTTTCTCCACAGCCTCTCCAACACTTGTTATTATCTGTCTTATTGATAACAGCCAATATAACACATGTGAGGTGGTATCTCATAGTTTTGATTTATGTTTTTAATAGCTAGCAAAGATGAGCATCTTTTTATCTATCTGTTGGCCATTTGTATGTCTTCTTGGGAGAAGTGTCTGTTGAGATCTTCTCCCCCAATTTTTTTTTTTTGTTGTGGGGAGAGAGAGGTCAGGAGAAAGAGACAGAAACATCCAACAGCTCTGGTATGTGCCATAAATGGGGAATAGAATAGGCAACCTCTGTGCTCCAGGATGATACTCTAACCAACAGCTATCCAGCCAGGGCTAACTATTTTTATTGATTTTTTATTTTATTATATTATTTATTTATTTATTTATTTATATTTTTTAGAGAGACAAAGAGAAGAAGGGAAAGAGGAGGGAGGGAAGGGAAGCATTCTTCATTGTTTCACTGAGTTGTGCACTCATTGGTTGCTTCCCATGTGTGCCCTGACCAGAGATTGAACCTGCAACTTTGTTGTTTCATGACTACTCTCTCAACCAACTGAGCTAACCAGCCAGGGCTTCTCCCATTTTTTTAATTGGATTGTTTGCTTGTTTGTTACTGAGCTTTGTGAGTTCTTTATATATTTTGGTTATTAACCCCTTATTGGAGCTGTTGTTTGCAAATATTGTCTCCCATTTGGTTGGCTGCCTTTTTGTTTTGTCAGTTTCATACTGACAGAATTTGTGGTCAAATTCATAAAATGTTCTCTAAGACCATGGTCCATAAGTTTAGTACCTATGTTTCTTTTATGTAATTTATTGTTTCAGATCTTATATTTAGGTCTTTGATTCATTCTGAATTAATTTTGTGCATGGGACAAGGTATAGTCAAGTTTTATTCTTTTGCATGTGGCTTTTCAATTTTCCCAGCACCACTTATTGAAGAGACTTTCTTTTTTCCATTGAATGTTTTTGGTTCCTTTGTCAAAGATTATTTGTCCACATGTATGTGGTTTTATTTCTGGGCTCTTGATTCTGTTCCATTGTTCTATATGTCTGTTTTTCTGCCAATACCATGCTATTTTGATTATCGCGGCTCTAAGTATTATTTGAAGTCAAGTAGTGTGATACCTCCGGTTTCATTCTTTTTTCTTAGGATTGCTTGGGCCATTTAGGTTTTATCATTTATTTATTTATTTATTATGGTTCTATACAAACCTGGTGATTTTTTGTTCTATTTTGTTTTTCAAATGACATTGGGATTTTAATGGGGATTGCATTAAATTTGCATATTGCTGTGGGTAATATGGCCATTTTAACTATATTGATTCTTCCAATCCATGAATGTAAAATATTTTTCCGTTTCATTGTGTCTTTTAAAATTTCTTTCAATAATGCTTTTTAGTTTTCAATATATAGGTATTTTACATCCTTTGTTAAGTTTATTCCCCTTTTTACTTCTAATTTCATAGATATCTGGTATTGTCAACTCTTAGGCCCTTTGGGAACTGTCTTGGATAAAATAAGTCAGGTTAATTTCTATCTTTTTTTTTTGTGATTTAGGTTTTTTGTTTGTTTTGCCTGTCATAGCTTTATTTAGCCAGACTTTTGATTTATTTCAAAATAGATGAGAGGATTCCAGAAAAGAAATACTGATGTAGTAGATTTTTAAAATTATTTTACATTTAACCAAATTTCTCTCAGTCATCCAGAATCCCCAAAGTATTCATCAAAGACTTGGGTGCCCTGTCTCCCACCCACGCACCCCCAGGAGGAGGGAAAACTGTGCTACCTATCTTTCATCTCCCCTCCTCTTTTTTTGTTAATTGAATTTTTTTAGCATGATATTGGTTCACAAACCATAGGTTTCAAGTATACAATTCAATAAAACACCATCTGTACACCACATTGAGTAACCTCTATCCCAAGCAAAGTCTCTTTCTTTCTTTCTTTCTTTCTTTCTTTCTTTCTTTCTTTCTTTCTTTCTTTCTTTTTTTTTATGTGTGACAGATACACAGAGAGACAGAAAGAGGGACAGATAAGGACAGACAGGAAGAAAGGGAGAGAGATGAGAAGCATCAGTTCTTTGTGTGGCTCCTTAGTCTCCTTACTTGTTCATTAACTGCTTTCTCATATGTGCTTTGATGGGGGGGTTACAGCAGAGCAAGTGACCACTTGCTCAAGCCAGCGACCTTGGGCTTCAAACCTGTGACCTTTGGGCTCCAGCCAACAACTATGAGGTCATGTGTTCATGATCCCATGTTCAACTAGGAACCCTGTGCTCAAGCTGGTGAGCCTATGCTCAAACTGGATGAGCTTGTGCTCAAGCTGGTGACCTCAGGGTTTCAAACCTGGGTCCTCCACATCCCAGTCTGACACTCTATCCACTGTACCAATGCCTAGTCAGGCCCAACACTCTTTCTATCCTTACTCCCCCAACCTTTTCTCCATCTCCACCATGCCCCCATCCCTTTTTCTCTTCATCTATTACCATACTGTTGTTTGTGTCTATGTGTTATATATCAGTCATCCCTCGCCATATCATGGTTTACTTTTCACAGTCTCACTGTATCGTGGATTTTTAAATTGTATATATCTAATTTTGTATCATGGATTTTTTGCTATATTGTGGGATTTTGTGGTATATAGGTATTTTTATATATTTATTATTTTAATTATTTTGTGGTAAAATAAACATTTTCTAGCCATTTAATTGAAAACAATATAAAAATTATTAATTAAAACATATTAGTATTCACTGGTGAGTACCTACATAGAATTTTATGTGTTGTTAAAAGTACATAAGTTTAAGAGTGTAGAAAGTGTTTAAGAGCATAAGAAGTGTTTATAAGAGTGTGGGAAAGGTTAATAACAGTGTGGGAAAGATTTATAAGAGTGTGGGAGGATTTATAAAGCCTTAAAAATATATAAAAATAATAAAATAAATATAAGGTTGCTACTATGTGGATTTTCACTTATTGCGGGGGGGAGGGGTTCTAGAACCTAACCCCCGTGGTAAATGCGGGACCACTGTATACGTTCTTTGGCTAATCCTTTCAAGGTTGATTTCTTACTTTCTTCACTGTAAGTTTAGGATTTTTTTTTGTTTTTCATCAGTCCAGATTACAATATATTTTTGCTCTTGCCCCTTATCTTGCTCTCACTGTCTTTGTAATTCCATGTCTTTTTATCTTTTAGTTTTAAATTTAGAGAGGTTTGGTGAGCATGTTATGGACTGAATGTTCGTGTCCTCTCAAAATTTATAAGCTTTAAGGTCAGGATATTTGGAAGTGAGCCTTTGTGAGAAAATTAGATTTAGATGAGGGCATTGTGGACTTAGTATCTTTATAAAACAGAGACCAGGGCTCTTTGTCTCTTTGCTCTGTGAGGACACAGCAAAATGGTGGTCATCTGCAAGCTAGGAAGAGCATTCTCCCTAAGAGCTGAATCTGCCAGAACCTTGATCTTAGGCTTCTTAGGCTCCACACTGTGACAAATAAATTTATGCTGTGTAAGCCACCCCATATAAATCTAAAAAATCTTATCTCTTTCTTTCATTTTGTTACCTTTTCATCTCTGTTAGTTCCAACTGATAGTGTGGATGATTAGATTCCTGGTTGCTACAGCAACCCAAACAGACTAGTAAAGCTTCCAGTACTAAAAAGTGAGGTGCTGCTGTAACAAATTCCTACAGATGTAGAAGCAGACTTAGAGCTGGGTAATGAGTAGAGGCTGGAGGAATTTTGAGGTGCATGCTAGAAATATGGCTGTTATTTTTAGCTCAGAGCTATATGAGACACATTGGACAATGGAGAAAAGAATATCCATGTTTTATAAAGAAACATATAACTTGTCTGAACTATATCCTAGTGTTTTGTGGAAGGTAAACCTTGTGAGTAATGAAATTGGATATTTAGCTAAAATAGCTAAGCAAAACAGTGAAGAAGTGGCTAGGTTCTTCCACCGCTTATAGCAGAACTAGAAAGCCCGGCGGTCATATGAAATGACCGCTGTTCTAGATATTATAAATTGTAATTAAAATGATTTGTGCAAAGGTGTCTGCTAATTCAAACTGAATTACCCAGGGCAGGCAGCGAGGACGCCCCTTTGCTTACTGCCCCACGGGGTTTCCCCCTTCTACTTGCTTAATTGCTTAAAGTAGAGTGCAATGAAGGAAACCACTGGTGGTACATTTCTTAAGAGCCACCACTAGCTCAATAAATAAAGGTGACTTAAATAATAAAATGTTAATTCACATGTCAAAGATCTCTTTGTACACAACATTTCTTGTGTAGATCTTTCCATCATTTTTAAGCTCGCCTTGCAGAGGACCATCAATTATTTTTAATTTTACGTCTGTTCTTTCATGAACTCTTGAACAGGCAACATAAAGTTTACCGTGTCCAAATGCAGGCTCAGGTAAAAAAATGCCAACACGCTTAAGCGTTTGGCCCTGAGACTTATTGATGGTCATAGCAAAGGCAAGTTTTACAGGAAATTGTCTACGTCTCAATTGAAACGGCAACCCTGTTTGAGATGGAGCCAAATCAATTCTTGGAATGACATGTATTTCACCTTTAGAGGAGCCAGTCAAAGACTTAGCTATTATGACATTATTTTTCAATTGGAGAACCTCTAGTCTTGTACCATTGCAAAGACCCCTTCTGGTGTTAAGATTTCTTAACAGCATAATAATTGCTCCAATCCTTAACCTCAATTTGTGAGGTGGCATGCCAGAAGGCGGGACTATTTGAATGCCGTGGCAACTTCACCCCATTGGCTAGTACAGTTACGCAAGCAACCAATAAGCTATCAGCGACAAACAGACACTTAAGCCGCATATAATAAAGATTTGAGAAGAGATAAATGAATTGAAAATGAAATTGTTGAATAAAAAGGAATCTGACTTAAGATTTGAAAAATGCTCAGCTTAAACATGTAAAAAATAATAAAGCTTGTTCTGAAGAGAATGCTGGGGTATGGCAGAGCAACCACTTGATCAAGAGAGTATTATGGGTGTGAACCAAGAGTCTAATTACCCACTCCAGCAGAAACATTGTCTGTCTGAAATAAATGAGATAAAGATAGAACAAGATGAAAGAGGGATATTATATTTTTTAGATCCTATAGGACCAGACCATAGAGTTATTTTGCTATGAACATGCCCAATTCTTCAAGGCAAGGAAAAAATGACCCCAAAAGCAATTCAGAACATTAGATATGTCTCTTGTTTTCAAAATGAGAGACGATTGCCTTGGTTTCAACAGGCCAGACAGTGATTATCTGAATCCATGGGGTGTGATTGCCACTCAGCAGAGCCACAGGGGTGGGACCATGGCCCCAGTGGATCTGGAAGGGAGACCTTTGAAACAAACAGCGTTATTCTCAAATCTTGAGATCTACTGGTATTTGTCTTGCTAAATTTTAGACTTGCTTGTTACTCATCACCTCTTTTTTTCTTCTAATTCTTCCTTTCAGAATGGGGATGTCTATATTATGGTAGTTTCATCATTATATTTTGGAACACATACTTTGTCTGGTTTTACAAATTTACAGCTGAAAAGAAATTTTGCCTCAGGATGAATGACACCTTGAGTCTCACTTGTATGAAATTTAGATGGTATTTAGATGAGACATTGGACATCAGACTTTAGAAATGATGCTAGATGGGACTTTGGGGATGTTGGATGGAATGAATGTATTTTGCATGTGAGGACATGAATTTTAGGAGACCAGAAGCAGAATGTTATAGGCTAAATGTTTGGGCCCCTCTTATATTCATATATTGAGGCTTACATCCTCAATGTGATGATATTTGAAGGTGGGGCCTTAGGGAGATAATTGGATATAGATGAGGCCATTAGGTTGGGGTCTCTTGGTGGGATTAATCTTGTTATAAGAAGAACAGAAATCAGAGCTTTCGTTTCTCTCCACCATGTATGGATACAGTGAGAAAGCAGCTGACTGCAAGTCAGATAGAGAACCTTCACTAAGAACTGAATTCCTGTGACTTTGATCTTGGACTACCCAGCCTCCAGAACTGTGAGGAATGAATTTCTACTGTTAAATCACCTATACTATGACAGTATGCTATAGCACCTCAAGTTGATAATAACAGAGTGTATATAATTAAATTTGTGTTGATAATCTACCATCTTCACTTGGAGCTTTCTTTCTATGTCAATTATTGAGAAGGGGAAAAAATTAGATAGTATCTTGAGCATAAGATATTGTTGAGACGTGAAAGCTATGGTGAAGTTAGGGCAGGGTTCTCTGGATAGTCTGAAGGAAGCATGATCACACTTGGTATCTCTCAGGCTCCCAGGAAAGAGCAAGTGGGCCTGAGGGAAGGTAAATCTGGCCTGCTTCAGTATTTGTTTTGTAGGCATTCCTGAACCCAGGCAATATTCAAAGCATTTTAAAAAACTAAGAAAGAATGTTTTCTACTATGAATGAACACAAACCAAAGAAGACTCCATTGCTATTTTTTTAATAGAGAGTGGCTAAATTTAAAATGGGACTTGTTTGATACAGGTCTTTTGCAGGATAATGAATGGTTCGGCCTGTAATCTTACAGGTCCTTTTGGCATATTTTAAAGTGCTGTACTTGCAAAAAGAAAAAGAAAAAGAAAATACTGTACTTGCAGATGACCTTTTACAGAGGTAAATTGCATATACGGGGCTGTAAGTGCCACATTTAATAATGCTTTAGGGACATTGGGAGGAAAGTAACAGTTATTATTTGTTGATAGGGTGCTATTATTAACTTCTAGGCTGCTTGCTGAGCAGTGAATCCAGCTTCAGCAAATGATGTCTCCTTATCAAACTTTAAGAATTGATTCCAACTGGCAGATCTATACTCAATAAGTTAAGGTGGAAAATGTAGGAAAAAACAAGGTATGAAAGGAAAAATGCTTGGACTAATAAAATCTAAATGGTTACCTTTAAAAAATACTGATAAATGGCTCACTTTAACAGAGAAGTGGCAAGCTTTGAAATGGAATGGGGTTTAAGGAAATTCTAGGCTTTTTGTGAGTTAGTCCGTTTACAGTTTTCTCTGTGATGTGTGCAAAGGAAACTATTTTCCAAGGATTTTATGTTTCGTTCGTCTCATGTCCAGCTGCTAAAATTTGATATTACCAAATTACCAAAATTAAGGGTGAAAGTCATATGATCATCTAAAAAACTACTTGAAAAAAGCCAACATTTTTTTTAATTTATTCATTTTTTAGAGAGGAGAGAGAGAGAGAGAAAGGGGAGAAAAGCAGGAAGCATGAACTCCCATATGTGTCTGACCAGGTCAGCTAAAAGCCAACATATTTTAATGATAAAACCTCTCAATAAACTCTATATGAAAGGATTGTATTGCAAAGCCCTTAAATGAGAAGTCCACAGCTAACATTATACTCAGCAATGGAAACACAAAAGTTTTTCTCTAAGATTAATAACAAGACAAGGATGCCTAATATCATCACTTTTATTCAATACAGAACTGGGTATCTTAATCAGAGCAGTTAGGCAAGAAAAAGAAATGAAAGGTATCTAAATCAGAAAGAAAGAAGTAAAATTATTTCTGCTTATAGATGACATATTATATATAAAATCCTTAAAGTCTCCACTCAAAAATTTATTAAAACAAATAAACAATATCAGTAAATTTACAGGATGCAAAGTTATTATACAAAAATCAGTTGCATTTTTATATATGACCAATGAACTATTGGAAAGAGTGATTTAAAAACAACAATTTTATTCACAATAACAAAAAATAAGAAAATACTTGGAATAAATTTAAAGGAGACAAAAGAGTTCTGTGACTGAAATGTAAAAAACAGTGATGAGAAAAATGGAAGAAGACACAAATAAATGGAAAAGTGTCTGATACTCATGGATTGAAAGAATTAATATTGTTAAAATGTCCATATTACCTAAAGGAATCTATAGATTTAATGCAATCTGTATCCAAATTTCAATGGCAGTTTTACAGAAAATAAAGTTTAAAATTAATGTGGAACCACACACACACACACACACACACACACACACACACACCTGACTAGACAAAGCAGTCTTGAAAAAGATGAACAAAGCTTACAGCATCACATGTCCTGATTTCAAACTATACTACAAAGCTATAATAATCAAAACAGTGCGGTAGTAGTATAAAAACAGACAGATTAATGGAACAGAACTGGAATCTCAGATATAAATCCATATATATGGTCAATTTTTGACAAAGAAGTCAAGGATACAAAATAGGGAAGGGACAGTATGTTCAACAAATGATGTTGGGAAAACTGGATACTCTTATGCTAAAGAATATATCATAATTCATATCTTATACCATATGCAAAAATCAACTCCAAATGGGTTAAAGATTCAAATGTAAGAACTATAAAATTCCTAGGGGAAAATGTCCTTAATACGGTCTAAATTCCTTACCTTTGGTGTTGGGGACTGAAATATAAACAGAGTGTTTTTACAAACTGGATATTCAGGAGACAGAGGTGCTAGGCCTAACCCCCCACCTCACCTGCTCAGTTAACAAAGAGCTATACCTGATTCTCGCTTGTCCCATCCATGTTCTCTGGAGGAGGCTGGAAGCTAGTTTCTTATTGGTGTAAAGTTAGATCTAAATGGTGTGGAGGGGGTTGTCTTTGAGTTGTCTTGGAAACAATTGAATTGCTAATAGACCACGTTTTTTTTTTCCCCTGAATAAAAACAGATGTGCTTCTGGGAGCTGCCATGGCATCGGCTTAGGAACAGTAGAGACTGTTCGCCGTGCCATCCTCCCCAAACCCATCTTTATGTATATATCTTTAATTCTCTGTCTATCATTTATTTAATTCCATACCTTTTCCCATTCGAGGACACCGTAATAGACTTGTTGTTGCTGTACTGCGACACTTTGGTCTTGGTGATGAATTTATATTTGGCGTAAAAAACAAAGGCAACAGAAGCAAAATAAATAATTGGAATTACATTAACCTAAAAAGGTTCTCAAAAAGGATTATCAAAAAATTAAAAGGCAAATGTTAGGCTGGGAGAAAGTATTGGAACAGAAAGAGTATGACTCCTGCACAGCCCTGCATGTATCTGAAGCCGAAGACACACCAAAGTTGTGAAATTCCTGACTGAGGCTTGCAAAGTGAATCCTTTTGTCAAGGACAGGTGGGATCATGCAGTTCAATCACCTGAAAATGCTGGAACTGCTTCAGGATCACTGAGACCCCTATACCCATCTGAAACTCAGGCTGAAGCAGCGGCTGAGGCTCTGTCTACAGAGAGTTTGGAAAGCATGGTGTGAGCGTGGAGCACGCACAGTTCCCACTCAAGAAAAAGCACAAACTGGCCACACATTTAACCCAGAACAATCAAACACATGCTCTGAGAGCCACATTGCTTCAGTGGGGACCACGGCAGGTCAGTGCCCCATTCCTTTGGCAGACAGAGCATAGAGAGGTACCTCTGTGGATATGGGCAGTGCAGCTATCCAGAGAGACTGGGCTTCTTCAAGGGAGAGCAGAGAGTAGAATGGTGGTTTCTAGAACCTGAGAGGTGGGGGGAATAAAGCTTATTAAATGGGTATAAACTTTCACTTATAAGATGAAAAAAGTCTGAAGATCTAATATATAACATGGTGGTGACTACAGTTAACATACTGCTCACAAAAATTAGGATATATTCCAAAATGAACATGAAGTGATAAAAAAAAAGCATGTGATTTTTTTATTAAACAAAAATGTCAGGAAAGCAAACAACAAGTCAAAGAAAGTTGTTTGATTATGCAAATGAGATGCAAACCCAACTTTTATTTCATTGGTGAAAATGCACTATGTAAAAGGCTGAAAGTACTGGAGTATCTGCACATTTCCTGATCTTAAAAGTGAACATCCTGCAATTTTCCAGCCCTTGCAATGCTCCTGCAACAGGATTTGCCTGAATGCGAAGCCTGGAGAGGCATAGGATGTCTTGAAGCTAGTCAAACACAGAAAACAGTGGCAACAGCACTTGGAACATCCCAAAGCATTATCAGCAGACTGTGGAATAGCTTTCAAGAGACTTGGCACAGTACGAAGACGAGGTCAAGGTCACCCATCTGCCACAACAGCAAGAGATGATTGCTACTTGACCTTATTGGTAAGAAAGAACAGGTTCAGCAATGCAACAGAGCTGCAGGGATAGTTTCCGCTGCCACTAGATGATGGATATGCACCCAGACCATATGAAATCAGCTCCATCATGTTGGACTGCATGCCTAGCGACCAATGGTATGCATTTTATTATCTGCTGAACACCGTAGAACCTATAGAAGGTGGGCTGATGAGCATCATCATTGGACCCATGATGAGTGGTCAACTGTCCTCTTCTCTGATGAGTCACAGTTCAGTCTGCAGCCTGACAATCATCATGTCCTGATCTGATGTGAATGAGGAACACAGGAGAATCTACTTTCATATGAGAGACTCCTTCAGTGGTGTTGGAATTATGGTGTGGGCTGGCATCAGCATTGGTGGTTGTACCGACCTCCACATCATCAGAAATGGATCACTGACTGCTGTCAGATATCAAGATGAGGTTCTGCACCTTATAGTGGTACCCTATACTAGAGCAGTTGAAAACAACTTTCTTTTCATGGATGATAATGCAAGGCCCTACTGTGTGCATCTTATCAACAACATGCTTCAGGAGACAGGAATAGAATGCATGGATTGGCCTTCATGTTCTCCAGACCTGAATCCCATTGAACATGCTTGGGATGCATGGAGAAGATGTCTGACACAACATCCAATGCCTCCCACAACTTCTTGAGCTGGAAGTTGCCCTGGAGCAAGAGTGGCAGAGGATCCCACAAGAGCTGCTCGACAATCTGATCCTGTCCATGCCCCATCGCTGTCGGTGTGTTTTAGCAGTCTTAGGTGAGCACACACCCCACTAAGCAGTCAATGTGTGACACTCTTGTCCAGTTTGACATGCTTCTGTTCACCCCCACCAATATGTGACTTGCTGCTCAATCACAATAGTTGAATTTACATCTCATTTGCATAACAAGAACTTTTTTTGACTTGTCATTTGCTTTTCTGATGTTCTTGTTTAATAAAAATAATCAAATGTTTCTTTTTTTATCACTTCATATTCATTTTAAAATATTCAGTAATTTTTGTGAGCAGTGTAATACTGTACTTATAATTGAAATTTGCTAAGAGAGTAAAACTTTAATGTTCTCATCAAAATATAAAAAAGGTAAAAATGTTAGGTGATAACTGTGTTAACTCAATGATGGGGATATTTTCACAATGTATACATATATCAAATTGTGCACTTTAAATACTTCATAATTTTATTTACCAATTATAGTTCAATAGAGATTAAAAATAATTAAAAACCACCCCAAACAAAAACAAAAACAAACAACAAATGTGTTGCCAGATTGCCCTCTGGGTGCACTTCTCCAGCCTCATGAACACCACTGTTTCACCAATGAGAAACCTGAGCCCCCTGTTCTCCAGGAGACCATCCTAAATGCAACTTCCTTTCAGTTTCTGAAGATGCCAAGATGTCCACCTTGTAGTGTTTATGTTTACTGCTCAGAGTTAGCCTGGCTAGAGTGTACTTCTGTCTCTCATTTTAAGGTTTGTTCTCCAATTTCCTTGTCTCATGTCAAAAGCTGCAAGTGGAACTGAGGTTTTTTTTCCTCTGATTCTCTTCCCCATATCATGTCGCATAGGTATGTCAAGCTGAACCAAATCAAAGGTAATGTAAGAGCTCCAATCGCTGTTTCAAGTCAACTGTTCATTTTTAAATACTTCTCACTTTCTCCATTTAGTTCTCATTCTTTCCTCAGTTAAGAAATTGAGTTTCAGAAGTTTTTAAGATCTGACCCAGAGATCAAGTCAGGGATCTGGGTAGAGAAAAATTCAGGTGAATGAATTCTCTATTCTCCTTATTGTATTTCAATCAAACAAAACAAGATAAACATGAGAGATACCAGAAATCCTTCACCAAATCTACTTTTAGAATAATACTTTCTTCTGTGATTTCCTCTGTCACCTGAGAGAGAGAATGTTTGAATTAATGGATAATTATCGACAAATACTATTGTGGATGCATTTAGCTAAACCTGGGTTCTTCATGATTCCTAACTTCTTATAAAATATTTAGGCTTATATTTCTCAGTCTGGGTTCTCATATTCTTATGTGACATCCTAAATATTTGGACTCAGGTAGTGGTCAAAACGTTACGTTTTCTGGGTAAGACATTCTATGGGAGTGGTTATCATTTGGGAAACTTGCCTTTACATTCTTTCTTTAAGAAAGCTTTCCAGGTACTTGATGAAATCTTACCGAAAATAAATTTCAATGAAGATAGACACGCCCACAAAATTTAAAAACATAAAGTGTATATATATCAAAGTCAAAATGATTTATTGATCATTTTGGCAATTAGATAAAACATGAATATGAAATTAGCAAATTAAATTAGATTGATACCTTATCTAGTATGGAACATAGTATTAATAGCTTAGTTAGGTACATTAATTATTTTTACACTCCATATGACTAGTTCTTGTTTATACGACAGCCTCTAAGGGGAGGAAATACAGAGCTATCCATTACCAGCAGGCAGAGATTCTTTGACTTCTTAAGTACTGAATGAAGCCTATGAGCCACTTTAACATCTGATTGAGAGAGTTTCTGGTCATAATTAAAGTCACTGAAACAGGGTGTGCTCTGCAAGGACAGGCTGTTATATTAATAGAACAAGGCATAGTAATCCCTCATCTGACTTCCTCCTGGGTGTATTCTATCAAAACTCACACCTGCTGCCTCACTTTTTGTCATATCATTACTCAGGAAAATGACTGTAGTGTGACTTGAGGTGAAGCCTTTTGAATTTTCATTAAAAGAAAAAAATTGGTATGAAAGAAAAGTATCATTATAATGTCAGTAATGCCTTACTTTTTACTAACTTGAAAAGGATCTGAATAATTTGGGAGAAACAGACTAATTGTGTCATACTGGGATTTCAATATTAAATTACATCATGTTGAAGCCATATGGAATTGCCATTTTTGACAGTCAAAAAGAGTAGAATATCAGCAATTTTATATAGTTCAACTTAATGAGAAGCTGTTCATTGATTTTTTTGTCAGACATTCTGCTACATAAAATCCATTTTTATTAATTAACATAATAATCCTATGAGTAGTAGTAGCAGATCTCCAACAGTTCCCACCCCCAACTTTTCCAAAGCCACCTCAAATGGACCTTGTGAGGCAAATGCAATCTAAATATCAGTCCTCTATGTCATTGTCTCATGCTGCCTTTCCAACCACATTGCCTCTCCTATGCTCTCTCTTATAGAAACTTTTGGAATCATACTAAAGATATAGGCATTGATATCATCATACATGCCTGATAGACAAGGAAATGGAAGCTCTGGAATTTGAGGAAAGAGGAAAGTTGGTATAACTGAGGCAGAACTTGAACTGAGGTCATTTTGACTTAAAATGCTGGTCTCTTTCCCTGAGACCATAGTATTTTCATATTTTACCCATTTGGGACAAATTGCTTAAATTTACCTTGTCTAATGTTGGATGGATATAGATGGTAGCTCTGTTCTCATCATCATAAAATGTCAAAGATAGAAGGGACCTCAGAAACTACCTGGAACAATTGGCTCTCAAACATTAGTATGTCTCAGTGTCACTGAAAGAACTGGCTACAAGTGCAGTATTCTGGGTCCTTTCCCTAGAGATTATGAATTCAAGTCCCGGATGATTCACTTTTTTTTTTTATTAATTTATTATGTTTACATAGATTCTAATGTCATCCGTGCTCTCCAGAACAATCCCCTGTCTCCCTACCCATAACGCCCTCCCCCCTTCCCTCCAGGATTTGCTTGTCTGCTCTCATCCCATCCTATCAGCCTATCATCCCCTTTTCCTCTGTCCACTTTCCTTCTGGATCCTTTGATCTCGCCTCTGTCTCGATTCCGCTCCTCAGTTCATATTGTTTGTTGGATTCCTCATACGAGTGAGGTCATATGATATTTTTCTTTCTCTGCCTGGCTTATTTCAATTAGCATAATAGTTCCCAGTTCCATCCATGTCTTGCAAAAAAAATAATATTTTCTTCTTTTCCATGGCCCCATAGTATTATTCCATTATGTATATATGTACCACAGCTTTTTAATCCACTTGTCCACTGATGGACACATGGGCTGTTTCTAGGTCTTGGCTATTGTCGACAATGCTGCCATAAACATGGGGGTGCATTTCTCCTTTTCAAACTGTGCTATGGTGTTCTTGGGGTATATTCCTAAAAGTGGGATGTCTGGTCAAAAGGCAGTTTGATTTTTAATTATTTGAGGAATCTCCATACTGTTGTTTTACACAGTGGCTGCACCAGTCTGCATTCCCACCAGCAGTGCAGGAGGGTTCCCTTTTCTCCACATCCTTGCCAGGACTTATTCTGTGTTGTTTTGTTGATGAGCGCCATTCTTACTGGTGTGAGGTGGTATCTCATTGTGGTTTTACTTTACATTTCTCTAATGATTAATGATGTTGAGTATTTTTTCATATGCCTATTGGCCATCTGTATTTTCTCTTTGGAGAAGTGTCTATCTGGATTTATTTTTTAATTGGATTTGTTTTTTTGGTGTTGAGTTTTATAAGTTCTTAATAAGTTTTAGATATTAACCCTTTATCAAATATATCATTGGTGAATTTGTTCTCTCAGTCAGTGGGTTGTATGTTCATTTTGTTGATGGTTTCCTTTGCTGTGCAAAATCTTTTTAGTTTGATGTTTTTTCTTTTTCTTTTGTTTTTCTTGCTCAAGGAGATATATCAAAAACAGTATTGCTATGAGAAATGTACAAGTTTTACTGCCTATGTTTTCTTCTAGGATTTTTATGGTTTCAAGTTTAACAGTTCAGTCTTTAATCCAATTTGAGTTACTTTTGTATGGTGCAAGATGGTCAAATATTTACAATTGGATGGAACTGTTCAATATTCCCAACACCATTTATTAAATAGACTATCTTTGTCCCATAATATGTTCTTGCTACTTTTGTAAAATATTAATAAATTTATTTAAAAACTACTGAATTCAGAGTAGTGCTTTTTAAAATATTTTCTCTATCACCAGTATGCAAAGTTTCTTTTAAATGTTAAATAGCAGTCTGCATAACCTGAAAAGAGTGACGATCATAGTCAAAGACCCTTTTATTAGCTTTGGCTGCTTCAGAATCTTTTATAGTTGGTCAAAACTAGAAGCTGTAATTAGGCCTCCACTTCCAGCTTGCTTAGATCAACTAGGGATATAAAGAAATCAACCAAAGACTAAAAATAATCAAACTAAAGATTGAATGAGTCTTCTAATGATATCTTCAAATAGAATGTTTTTTAGACTAGTCGGAGTTGGAAACCCCAACGTTAGCTATTTAGAATAAATGGGTACATCATGTTGTCTGGAAAAAGAAAAGGAGGCTTAAAACCAGCCTAATCTTCAGACTTCTTGAGAGATGCTATATACATTTTAAAAGATTTTAGACTTAATCAAATTCATACAGGAGTGTTTTGTAGCAATTCCTTAATGTGTATAGGTAAACTGAACAAAAGTCTTTAGTTGAAGTATACTGAAAGAAGGATATGAAGAACGGACAGGAAAGTAGAAAAAATTCCCCTGCCTTCACACTCACACCAACACCATGTGAGTGACAAGTCTGATCTCTTGCATGTAGTGAAATGTTCACACTATGTGGGATGCAGTACCTATACCTACAAAGGAGATTTATATACTGGGGAGCTTGTACCTAAATCTGGGGGTATGTTTTGATGTCATCTGTCAGTATAACTGTTTATCACTTTTCACATGCTAGTTCATAAAGAATATTTGCATGCTATAACTGTGCCTGTTGGTATCTTCCCATAAATCCTGCCCATAATCTTGTTCTGACAACCGGGCACCCATATTCCTCAGCAAGGTGCAATAAAAGGGAGTGAGGGAGTAACAACTAAATTAATAGTAATAATGATGGTGGTTGTGACATGTCATTTCTTTCCATTTCTGCAAGTCTATAAATTCAAAGCAAATTCTTATGATTTGTATTGGTGCCTTGCAGAATTCTCTTCTGAAGCCATTTCTTCAACCTCCAAATGTGTTTAATTTCTAGTCCTCATCCTCTGTTCTCTTGATGTTCACTTTATTTATCAATATTAGGTTTGTTAGTCTACTTGATGAGCATGAATTGTTTAGATGAGCATGAATTGTGCTTCTCTGGAAAGACCTCCCCTTTCAATTTGATCCAACTGAGTTAGGCCACTTTTATAACATTTTATATTAGGCAATTGAGTCATAAAACAAAAAGGCACTATGACATCAGTGAAGAAGCTCAGCAGTTTGAGCTAAAATAACCCGGTTCAAATCTTGTCTCAGCTGTTTGAACTCTCTTCCTTTCCCAATCCTGTGCTTCTATTCCCCACCTCTCAAGACTTGAAGAACTGGATCCACCCACCCCAACCCAGGTGAAGCTCCATAGAATTCCACATTCTTACCTGCTGTCCCTTTTCCCTGATTCATTGGTTAGGGGTGCTTAGAGACCCACCAAGGTTGGGTTTCCTCATGTCCTGATATACTCAAATTCCCTTTCAACCAAGACTGTATCATAGCATGAGGGGCTTTGAGGTGACTTTTGCAATCAGAAAGAAAAATTGCTGGGCTAATAGAATTGGCTTTAAAGAGGTTTCACACAAAAACCAGCCTTTTTCAATTTCTAAATGTTTGATGTCCAGGAAAATTTGTTATTTCTAAGGAAACGAAAGACTACATTTTTGTAGAACTCCAGAAATGGCTAATTTCCAGGTATAAATTGCCAGAAAGCCTAAACTAACTGCTAACATGCTAACTACATACCACCTCCCAAAATTCTAATCAGAGAAATCATGTTATCTACTTCTTAAAGATCTCTCTGTGGTGCTTAGCATCAGTTAACTTCTGACCCCAGTATTAAGAAATAAATGTGTTTTGTTTTTTAAATGCTGACCATCTACTTTTTCTTAACTTTGCTCTTAACTACCATACTTCCCTCTGATTCTCTGTTTTTGGGGGGACCCGTGTCTTTTGATATTTCCTGGCCCTGACTTTACCCTGTCCTTATATATAACTGTCTACTTAAAAACAAAATAAAACCCAATTCATATTAAAGTGTAGTAAGGACAAATGACTTACTCAGATGTCATGGGACTATTATCAAATCAAATTAAATCATATAGATAAACATAAACTCAGATCTAATAGACTTGGAAGAATTATAAGGCATAATTTTGATTTTAAGTAGCTTAAAATGATTAGTATAAATATTAATGACAATTTTTCTAATACTGAATGACAGCACAATTGATTTTGCTATATGCACCCTAGACAGATCCTTTAAAAAGCAAAATTGTGTGCTGACAAAGTAAATCTGACAGTTTTCAAGTATGAAAATAAATACTATGTGGCTGGAACTATCCCAAATCAAGAGCCTATTTCTGAGAGATGGGTAAGAATTTTTGAGCACAAGATTTTCTATAAAACAAAATTGTTCTAGGGAGGAGAGATGTCAGATCCTCTTGAATTTTTGCACTCAGATATAAATCAACTTATCTAAATATAGGGACTGTTACCTTGTAATTGAAAATGCATTAGGACCTTTTACTCATTCTCATGGGAATGCATTGTTGGGGCATCTGGGGCCATGTTATGTTTGATTTGTTTGATTTTAAAGGAGTTTGAAGACTAAATGGTAGAGTTGGTTATGCTTTGATTGTTGTAATGCCAATATACTTTTATTTTTTGCAAGCCTGTTGAGTCTTATGAAGGAAATGTGTTCTTTTTTTAATGAGAGATTTTACTGGATGAAGGAAGGAATGGACACATGACAATTTCAGGCTTTCTGCCTTATTCTGAAATGAGAATAAAAATAAGTCTTTGTCCTTTCTAGGATACTATATTGACTGTAGGTATTCAGATGCAGTTTGGAGAAGACACTCTAAATGTCAACTAACTTTCAGAATGCATTAGATCTTAATTTGGGGTAACATCAGCAGAAAGAGAGAAAAAAACAGGTGGGCTTATAAGATGGTCAATGTCCATGACTATGATTCTTAAGAGGGATTTTTCTTACTGCAGTTTGAGATGCACTTTGATATATGCCAATGACACATTTAATTCCATGGATCAATAAATACCATTTGATTTCTTTAAAAGATGAATTATTTTCCAATTAGGAATGAAAATAAGAAGAATTTGAGGCCCTAGCTGGTTTACTCAGTGGTAGAGCATCAGCCTGGCATGTTGATGTCCTGGTTTTGATTCCTGGTCAGGGCACATGGGAGAAGTACCTATCTGCTTCTCCACCCATTCCCCCTCTTGCTTCTCTCTCTCTTTATTTCTTCACCTCCTGAATACATAGCTCAATTGAACCAAGTTGGGTGCAGGAACTGAGGATGGCTCCATGACTTTCCCCTTAGGTGCTAAGAAGAACTCAGTTGCTGAGTGATGGAGCAATGCCCTAGATGGGCAGAGTATTGCCCCCTATTGGGCTTGCTGGATGGATCCCACTCGGGACACATGCAGAAGTCATTATCTGCCTCCCTTCCTCTCACTGAATTAAAAAGAAAAGATTTTGAAGCTTCTCAGGGAGAAAAAATTATATAACCTCAAGACTGGAAGAAAAAAAGGGGAGAAACGCATTGATTAGGCAGCCCACATAGATAAAAAACAAGCTCTGTGCTCAGAACTAATTTTCCTATTTAATTCCACAATCACTTTACCAGCTCCATGTTATCTTCCTAACATTTCTGATGAGTTCAAAGAGCAGACTAGCCTTCCCCAGTTCATAGAGCTGACAAGCATGGAGTGAAGACCCTTCCTTCTTTACTACTTCAGTCTAATAGGAAAGAAATAAAATTCTCAGGCTCAAGGCTAGGGAGTTAAACCAGGACTGATGAGAGGTTTGGTTTCCTCCACCATCCCATCTCCCCAACCAAACACACTGGGTTCGCATATTCAAACAGGCCTTGTTTTAGGGTTTGGACTTGAACCCTTGTTATACACTTGTCCTAAGCACATGGCTTCTCAGGGTGGTCCACACCACTGGACAAAGCTTCCAGTTAGGTCTCCCCTTTTTAGTTAAACTTATTAACCTTGTCAAATACACTCGCCCCAACCATAGATTACTGAAGGGGTCCTGGTTCCTTATCTATTCAATAGCTCTCTCGCCTATCTTATCTCCCAGCTTAGTGTCTTTGTTGTTTCCAGCCATCCCACATTAACACTGAAAAGCTCATATTTTGAGCCATTATCTAAGAACCTCCAACATCTGAATGTCTCCCACTGAACACCTCTATCATCCAAATCTACTGTGCACAAAAACCTCTACCCTTTGGAAACTAGGATCATTTATGTTTAAGCACTCCAATCTTTGAAAATTAGCTTCTTTATATGGAGCCCAAATGTGTTGAGTTTCCTCATAGCTTTCACCTAAGAGTCTTGGTTGTCAGAGAAAGTAACTGATTTTTTTTCAAAGGCTCACGGTGAGTAGCTGGCAGAGTTAGCCACCATTCTTCACTGCTGCAAATGAGAGAAGAGTTTGGAATTGAGTTAAGTTCCAGACTCAGTCTAATATTCATTTATTCATTCAAAGTAATACTTTCTGAGTTTCTAATACATGCTGGACACAGTTTCAGTTGCTTGGTAGTCATCAGTGGACAGAAGCCACGAAGAATAATGTAATCTCTGTTTCATAAGGAAAGGCTTTAAATCTTTGAACATAATTTTCTTTTTATTATTGAGTCATCTTCACACTTACAGGTTTAATATATCCAGTTCTTTCTGTGTATGACATCATCATCTTTTATAAGGACACTCATTAGACCAAAAGTGCCCAAAAGGGTTAGGGTATGTTGTTTTGCCTATCATTACACCCCCAGTGTCTAACAAATAGTAACACTCGATGCATAGTCATTTAAAAAATATGAATACATCTTGCTTATTTCTGGAAATGTTCTAATTTGTACTAGAATTTAAGTTGTATTTCTTTAGCTAGAATTTATGAATTTACTTCCTGAATAATGATAGAAGTCTTTTTACTTTATGGGCTAGCTTAATTACAAAATGTTTGTTTTAAAGAAACTAAAAATAAGAGTATAAGTGGTCTACTCAGGTCAAATTAGACAATGCAGAAAAAGGAAATTAAGCTTACAACTACAAGCAAATCTGAGATCCTAGAACCAGTGAAATGAGGCCTGTAACACATCTAAAAAGAGTTGCAGATTCCAGGAGCTTTAGGTTTATTTGTCCAAGTAAAGAATTCCCTGGAAGAGTTAATTCCATTAGAAACGATTTTGTTATTATCAGCAATGTGTCTTGAAGTGTAGCTCTCACCAGCAGAACCACCATTTCTGCTTGGATATATTTTAAATAAATGTCTATATATTTTTCTTTGAAGTCATAGCATTTAGTGAGGATGCCAATTATTTGTTACTCTTCTGTCCTCTGGTATCTTTCAAAATATTATAATGTTAAATATTTTGTATTGTTTTACTTTTTTGAATGATTCTTTGTTTCTTTAGGGTAAAGTTACTTTTTGTAAGAAGTGCAATGTGTTTTACTCCTTTAAGGGCTTTATAAAGTCTACAGAAACACTATTGTATTAAGTGGGGCCAGAATGCTGTATCATATACACCCACAGATCTAGAATGACATAATGCAATGGACATTAAAAATATTTTTTCTCCATTGATTTGGGAGGGAGGGATGGAGGGAGGGAGGGAGGGAGGGAGGGAGAGAGAGAGAGAGAGAGAGAGAGAGAGAGAGAAGGATCAACTCATTGTCTCACTTCATTGTTCCATTTAATTATGTACTCATCAGGTGCTTCTTGTATGTGCCCTAACCAGGGATTGAATCTGCATCCTTAGTATGTTGTGACAACACTCTATTCTTAAGCCACTGGCCAGGGCTACAGTCTACCTTATAGCTTGTATCTTACTCATTTCACCAAGCTTGGTGTTCCCATTCATAAACGTGAATTCAAGGCCTTTTCTTAAGTGTGTAGTTTTTCCCTCCCCAAGATTTTGTTGCCTCCACCTCAAGCTTGCAGAAGCTGAAGGAGTCTAGAGGAGCCATCTCCTGTTCCTAAAAGTTGGCTCACAAATACAAACATAATTTTCAGTCAGTGTAATTGGAGAAATGAATTGTATGGCCAGACCAGAGACATGGGGCTGTAGTCCCTGGGGGTTGTAGCCCTTTTCTGAGCAGTTGCTTCCCTGACACAAGTCTGCAATAGAGAAGGCAAACACGGCTTTTGATGACCAGATAGCTATCTTTGCTGAGCACAAAGTGGGGTTTAACAAATACTACTTGAATCATTTATATCAGCGGTAAAGATTAACTTGCTCTTAGTTCTCTTTGGAACAGTGCTATTATACCTCTCTTGGAAATTTTAGAAAATCTTGTAGTGGTGTGCCTGAGATGCAGCATTTCTTCAACAATGATTTGAAAGATGGCTGATGTTTATATAGAGAGATGTGGAGCTATTAAATATTATTAATTGCTAAAAGTGAATATGATTTACAAGAAATGTCAGAGCTTAAAGCTCCAAATAATCATTCCTCATACAAGAAAATTTATTATGCCATTATGCTTATTTCTATCAAGGTTCTTATAGTACAATCACTGTTCGCTATTAAATCTTTATTGCACATTTAATTTATCTTTCTCTCTGGTAGGGAAATGGATTAGGGAATTCATTTACGCGAATATCATGTCCTTTTTTCTTTTAGTCACTTCTCTCCCCATGAAATAGATAAGAATATATTTGTATCTTGGTATTAACTATACAGGAGCTGAGGAGAATAATTCTTGTTGCTGTCTGAAAGGAATTATTCAGCCAGAATTAGCTTTATGGTGAACAAAGTGGACTTCCATTATACGCATCCTTTTTTAGAGGTTTATGAAGAATTCTGGGAAAAAAAACCCATTTATAAGTTAAAGCTTGCTTTTCATCGATTAAAATAGAAAGTAATTTTGGTTTCCAAATAGTAAAGGCAGAGATGGCTTCTGAAAGGTCGAGGTTGAGGGGCAAGGACATTTATACAATTCTCTATTGAAAATCAACTTTTCTGTTTGTGAAGATATACCTTTTTATGTGCAAAGCTTAACAATCTCGTTCCCTACCCTTCCGCCTGCCCCAAGATATATATATATATATATAGTTGGGTCAAGAAGAAAACAATAATAGAGGACACAGAAAGAACCTTTTACATTACTATTTTTCTTTTCTTTTTCTCAAATGGGCCAGATTTAGTAGAAAAACCCTCAGCTTTGGTACAGTGGAATTATTCTCTTGATTTTCAGAAAGATTTGTAGCTCTTGGGTCTAATTCACTAAGACAGAGTCAGCTTGTATTATTGATTAATTTGAAGCTTTGGTGTCTCACAGGGTTTGGTAACACACCACAGCCATTTTTTTTTCACATTAAAAATACAAAGTTTTGTTTGTATTTCGGGTAAGAGGTTGAACATAACAAAATATCAGTGATCCCATTTCTTGTGCCTAAATGAGGTTATAACTTTTTTCCCTTCTGACTTAACACAACACTTAGGCCTGCAGAACTCAGGGGGAAATGTATAGCTGTCCTACCTCTCCTAGGAGAATCTCGGAACAATCCAAGAACTGGCAGTCAGGACTGCACTGAGAGTACTTCTCCCCTTGATCATGCTGAATATATTTAATCTATATATTTGCCAACAATTTTGTCTGTTTCCTTATAGACTTTGACATTAATGCCCTGGAGGACAGAATCATTAGTGCTCTAGCAGATATAAAATTTAGATCTGGCATTTACAAGATTTTAATACATTTTAGTAGCTGGGCTTAGTTTCTGAGTAATTTTGTCACCTTTTCCTTATTCCCAGAATGTAACAACCAGTCGAGGAAGACTAAGCATCCCACCAGAATTGAACTGCCCTCCCCATTCATCTTCTGTGGGCACTGTTCTGTAACCTCATAAATTATGTTGAGCCTTGGCACACCATCCAGCAGGGCTTCTGCTTTGGTCACGGCATACTTTTGTAACCCTACTCTCAAAAGTCTTGTCAGCCACAGAAACTCCTGGAGCGAACTCTGCTTTTATACTGATTACCATTAAGTAGAATGCAAGGGCTTGCCATTACTGGACTGAAGGGGCTATACCTTTCTCTGAGTACCAGCCACTGTATGATGCTTAATAGGTACTTGATAATTGTTACCTCTATGTTAACACTTTGACTAATGTGTTCCAAAGACTTGGGAGAGCCATCTGATAGCCCTGTCTTCCAAGATCTCCTTCAGATACACACACACACACACACACACACACACACACACACACACCCTCAAACTGTTCTTAACATAGTTCACTAGTTGTAAGTACTTAAAATCCTACTCAAACTATAGTAGCTCCCCCTCACCTCTTGTTGATCATGCCTTATCTGTAGGGTATACATTCCAAGACCCTAAGAGGGATGGCTGATACTGCAGAGAATACTAAACCCTATGTGTACTATGATTTGTTGTATACATACATACTTATGAAAAAGTTTAATTTGTAGATTAAGCACCATAAGAAATGAACAATAACTAATAATAAAATAGAATGATTATAATAATATACAGCAATAAAACACATGTAAGGAGTTTTGAGGTCATTATTAAGTAAGATAAGGCTGGCTTGAGCATAAGCACTGTGATAACAGCAACAGTCAATTTGATGACTGAGATGACTACCAAGTGACTAATGTCGGGGAGAATGTTCAGGGGTGACGCTGGAAAAAAGGATGAATCGTGTCCTATGCAGGACTGAGCGGGATGAGGTGAGATTTCATCACACTCTCAGAATGGGCTTCAATTTAAAACTTACGAAATATTTATTTCTGGAATTTTCCATCAAATATTTTTAGACTGCAGTTGACTGCGGTAACTGAAACCATGAAAAGCAAAACCGCAAATAAAGGGAAACTACTGTAGTCCAAGGTGAAGGAGGTGATTGTTTTCTAATTTTCTCTGTGCCACTCCAATTTTAGTATATGTGCTGCCGGCAAGCACAGAGGTCATTGTTTCAAGAATAGAACAGGCTACTGAGGGACAGGTGAGTCAGTAAATGAGGGTGATCCCCTCATCTTTCATGGGGGCCTGGGAAGCATGCTTTACACACATGCTTTATTTTCTTAGTTTTTCTCTACAGAACTACATTTTCCCTCAAGTTTACATTTTCTGCTTTCACATTAATTAAATTTGCAAGTAACTTTGGTGTATACCATTCTGCCTACAGCCTTGATTCTACATCATTATTAGTATTAATCACACACACTACTCGTTGCATTCAGTTTTTGTGTGATTTTGTTCATATTCTCAAGTTCTGGTTGCCTGGAATCTGCAATCTGCCAACTGACAGCCTTCCATAATCGGGGTCAGTTGAAGTTAGGTGAAATTCTGAACACTGTGTTATGTGATTTACTTTGTTATATAAGTTTATATCATAATAGTTTCATTTTTTTGAGGATTTATAAAAGAAAAGAAAATAATTTTTAAAAAAGGTTTTCTGAAATGTTTTTCAGGTAGAAATGAAATAAAAGAAGATTCTATTTTTTTCTGTTGTGTTCTGAAGAATTTTCTGGATAGAATATAATTTATATTCTAAAATTAAATTGTCAATACAATTTGCATAATAGTAAATCCTTTTTTCCTCCTTTAATAGGTAAATGTTAAATAGTGAAATAATGATAACAAAATGTTGAAAAAATATTGATTTTATAGGCTATCCAACGTTTAATCTCCCCAGGGTACCTGAATTTTTCAGGTTTGTCATGGTTACCTCTGGCACTCATAGCAAGTTTGATGCCATTTAATTTCTAAAAGCTCTGTTTGTGAATCTGCTCAGCTGCCTGTGAAAGGGACTTAACCCTGGCTGCCCTCTCCCCCTGTCAGTGGGTCCCACAGGTGACAGAGCTATCAGGAAGAGGACTGGGAAAAAGGGGAGTGGCAGCAGCAGAGCATTCTTTGTCTCTGCCTGGGTGATAACTGTCACTTTCTTAGTCACAGGGGAGAATAGACCCCAGGCTGGAGCAGAGGCTGATCCTTTACCAGTCTGTGCTGCTTTTTAGCATGATTTCCTCCCAGCAGGCTGCCTCCCACAGAGCTACATAATGCCTTTCTGATTTGGTTTGGCAGCATTAATCTAAAGGACATATTTAATGCAAACAAACAAAATGGAAACAGACTCATAAATACAAAGATCAGACTGGTGGTTGCCAGAGGGGAGGGTAGTTAAAGAGTTGGGGGGAAAAGGTGAATGGAATAAGAAGTAAAAATTGGTAGTCACAAAATAGTCATAGGATGTAAAGTACAGCATAGGGAATATGGTCAATAATACTGTAAAAACTACACATGGTGCCAGGTAGGTATTTGAAATATTGGGAAGACCACTTTGCAAAGTATATATAATTTTTAAACACAAGGTGTACACCTGAAACTAATAAGAAAATATTGAATGTAAACTGTAATTGAAAAAATTAAAATTTCCATGCCCTTTTGCCAGAGAGCTTAACTGACAAGTGAAAAAAAAGGAAGTAGGACAATATATATTTAAAAAGAACTGAAGTAGGATCCAAGATGGTGGTGGAGTAGGTGGAAGTTACACTGACACCTTCCCAGGACCAAACTGAAATTACAACTAAAATATGGAAAAATCAACCTGAATAACCAACTGAAGACTAGCTGAGCAAAAGTCTTATAGCCAAGTATTTAGAGAAGAATCTACATCAAAGATCAGGAGGAGGGGTGGAGACATGAACAGGCCTGACCCATGAACAGTACTGAGGTTCTGGAAGGATATCTCAGCTGTAAAGTTTCCCCTGAGGAGTGTGGGGTCTCAACCCCAAACCAGGCTTCCCAGCCCAGAGTACCAGAGCTGGGAGAATGTCCTCACATCACCTCGAGCTGTGAAAACCAGCAGAGATTCTTTCCACCTGGGAGAGACAGGAGTTTGCTGGAGACCCACCTGCCTTTGTTCATAGCTATTTACCACATTCTCTGGCATGGGAGGGTGGCTTGGAGCAAACTAGAGTTGTGGGAGAAAAGATTGGGTTGTGCGGCTCTGGGGAGAGAGGTAAAGGGACAGCCACCAGGGTCCCTGTGCTGAGTCCCGCTCCCACACCTCCCACAGACCCATCTTCCTTGGTTTGAGCGCTCCCCTTCCCAGGACATCACATCAGCCTGGGGGCGTGCGGTAGCACCCTCTCAAAATTCCCTGTGGCCCAACTCTGCCACGCTCAATCTCTGCAGAGGTGTCAGCTGCCTCGGCCTGTGGTGCAGACTTCTAGGTAGACTCAGGGTTTGAGAGACTGAGTTGTGTGGTTCTAGGCTGGAGACCCAGAACACCCCTTGAACACCTGACCAGTTTAGAGCAGTTCCTTTACATGACCAAATTGGGTTTGTTTGGGACTGACAAACTCAGCTGTCATGACAACTCCCTGAAACTCTGCCACATAGGCCTGGAGGTATCTGGTGGGTGGCAGGCCTTGATGTACCCTGGGAATTTTTCTGAGTGACTTCAGACCGAGCACTGGCACCAAGTTTGAATCTGTGTCAGTTTGGGGAATGCCAGAGGCATTTTCACTGACTGAGCCTAACAGGCAGCTGGTAGGTAGAGGCAGGTATAGCAGGTCTTGGGATGCCTTGGGCCTTTTGCTATCCTGCCCCTCGAGTCAGTGCAGGTGGAAGCTGACATTGCTGTGCAGCTTGGCCCTTCCCACACACATCCAGTCCTGACAGAGGCAGCCACAAACTGTGGATAGCATTGTTGCTCCAACAGGTTACCTAGGGTCAGTCACAGACAGCATCTGACACTGACTTACACCAGAGTCCCTCCCAAGAGGCCCCAGAACCAACACACCCAGTAGCCAGCTTCAGACACCACCACAGCAGGATCCAGTTAGTTTCATAAGTGGCATGTCCAAAGGGAAATGTTGGCAGGCACCAGACCGTGCTGAGGTGAATTCCACCTACTGTGGTCAATACCTGTATAGCAGCTCATACACTGTGGTTAAGATCGATTTTCACAGTGAGCCAACTTGAAGGTCAAACCTGCACATGAATAAGCCAATGCCAATCAAGACTCAATAACAAAAGAAAGGTTCACACAAAACACAAAAGATACATTCCTGAAGCATCTATCTCATGTGATCAAGGAAAGAGTGCCATGGGTGTTTACTATGTAAGGCCACCCTAACAAGACTGGAAGACATAGCAGATCTACCTAATACAGAGAAGCAAGTGCAGAGAGGCAACCAAAATTGGGAGACAAAGAAACCTACATGAAATGAATAAAAAAGGAAGTATCTTCAGGAAAAAAAACCCCAAAACCTAAATAAAACAGAGGCAAGCAATCTACCAGATAGAGTTCAACACAATGGTTATAAGGATGCTCAATAAACTGCGTGGGAACTTCAACAGAATAAAAAAGAAGCTAGAAATCATAAAAAAGAACCAGTCAAAAAATAAAAAATACAGTATCTGAAATGAAGAATACACTACAAGGAATCGAATGTAGGTTAGGTGAACCAGAGGATCAAGGGAGACAAAGTAGAAAAAAATACCCAATCAGTGTAGTAACAAGAAAAATAAATAAATAAAAATAAATGTGATAGTTTAAGGAACCTTTTGGGGGAAACATAAATCATAACAGCATTCACATCATTAGGGTACCAGAAAGAGAAAAAAGAGAATAAAGAATTGAAAATACATTTGAATAAATAATGACTGAAAACTGTCTTACCTGGTAAAGGAAAAAGACACAGAAGTCTGAGAAGTGCAGAGAGTCCAAAACAAAAGAAACCCAAAGAAGCCCACACCAAGACACATCACAATTAAAATGACAAAGCTTAAAGACAAATGAAGAACTGTAAAAGCAGCAAAAGAAAGACATTTAGTTACTTACAAGGGAGCTCTAATAAGAGTGCCAGCTTCTATTTCAGCAAAAACATTTCAGACCAGAAGGCACTGGCATGAAATATTCAAAGTAGTGAAAAGCAAATATCTACAACCAAGATTAATATACCCAGCAGGACTATCATTTCAAATTGAAGAAAAAATAAAGAGCTTTTCAGACAAGAAAAAAATCTAACAAAGTTTACGACCACCAAAACGGTATCACAAGAAAGATTAAATGGTCTGCTTAAAGACGAAGAAGAAGATAAAAAGAGGAACATAGTTATAAAGAATAAAATGTCAATAAACATGTACCTATTAATAATCACTTTAAATGTGTCTTAAATGCTCCATTCAAAAAACATAGGATGGCTGAATGGCTAAGAAAGCAAGACCCATATATATGCTGTTTATATGAGACCCACCTCAGAATTAAACTCAGAATGAAAGATCTACACAGACTATAAGTAAAGGAATAAAAAAATATATTTCATGCAAATAGAAATAAAGAAAAATGCTGGGGTAGCAATATTTATGTCAGACACAACAGACTTTAAAACAAAGGCTATAATAAGAGACAAAGAAGGCCACTACATAATGTTAATAAGATTAATCCAACAAGAAGATATAACCATTATAAATATTTATGCTCCCAATACTGTAGCACCTAAATATGTAAAGCAAATCTTTTTTTTATATATATATATATTTTTTTTATTAAATTTAATGCAGTGACATTGATAAATCAGGGTACATATGTTGAGGGAAAATATCTCTAGATTATTTTGACATTTGATTGTGCTGTATACCCCTCCCCCAAAGTTAAATTGTCTTCTGTCATCTTCTATCTGGTTTTCTTTGTGCCCCTCCCCTCCCCTAACCCCTCATCCTTCTTCACCCCCTCCCCCCTCTCCCAGCCTCCCGCCCCTGTTGCCATCACATTCTTGTTCATGTCTCTGATTCTCATTTTTATGTCCTTTCTATGTATGGATTCATCTTTTTTTTTTTTTTCTGATTTACTTATTTCACTCCGTATAATGTTGTCAAGGTCCATCCATGTTATTGTAAATGATCCGATGTCATCATTTCTTATGGCTGAGTAGTATTCCATAGTATATATGTACCAATGCTTATTAATCCACTCGTCCTCTGACGGACACTTGGGCTGTTTCCAGATCTTCGCTATTGTGAACAATGCTGCCACAAACATGAGGGTGCATTGCTCCTTTTCGAGCCGTTCTATGGTATCCTTGGGGTATATTCCTAAAAGTGGGATACCTGGATCAAAAGGCAGTTCGATTTTCAGATTTTTGAGGAATCTCCATACTGTTTTCCACAGTGGCTGCACCAGTCTGCATTCCCACCAGCAGTGCAGGAGGGTTCCCTTTTCTCCACATCCTCGCCAGCACTTATTCTGTGTTGTTTTGTTGATAAGCGCCATTCTGACTGGTGTGAGGTGATATCTCATTGTGGTTTTAATTTGCATTTCTCTAATGATTAGTGATGTTGAGCATTTTTTCATATGCCTATTGGTTATCTGTATGTCCTCTTTGGAGAACTGTCTATTCATCTCTTTTGCCCATTTTTGGATTGGGTTGTTTGTCTTCCTGGTGTTGAGTTTTACAAGTTCTTTATAAATTTTGGTTATTAACCCCTTATCAGACGTATTGTCAAATATATTCACCCATTGTGTAGTTTGTCTTTTTATTCTGTTCTTGTTGTCTTTAGCTGTGCAAAAGCTTTTTAGTTTGATATAGTCCCATTTGTTTATCCTGTCTTTTATTTCACTTCCCCGTGGAGATAAATCAGCAAATATATTGCTGCGAGAGATGTCGGAGAGCTTAGTGCCTATGTTTTCTTCTAAGATGCTTATGGTTTCACGGCCTACATTTAAGTCTTTTATCCATTTTGAGTTTATTTTTGTGAGTGGTGTAAGCTGGTGATCTAGTTTCAATTTTTTTGCAGGTAGCTGTCCAATTTTCCCAACACCATTTGTTAAAGAGGCTGTCTTTACTCCATTGTATTTCCTTACCTCCTTTGTCAAATATTAGTTGTCCATAGAACTGTGGGTTTATTTCTGGGTTCTCTGTTCTGTTCCATTGATCTATATGCCTGTTCTTATGCCAGTACCAGGCTGTTTTGAGTACAACGGCCTTGTAGTATAACTTGATATCAGGAAGTGTGATACCTCTCACTTTATTCTTCTTTTTTAAGATTGCTGAGGCTATTCGTGTCCTCTTTTGGTTCCATATAAATTTTTGGAATATGTGTTCTATATCTTTGAAGTATGTCATTGGTATTTTAATTGGTATTGCATTGAATTTATAGATTGCTTTGGGTAATATAGACATTTTAATGATGTTTATTCTTCCTAACCATGAGCACGGTATATGCTTCCACTTGTTTGTATCTTCCTTGATTTCTTTTATCAATGCTTTGTAATTTTCCGAGTACAAGTCTTTAGTCTCCTTGGTTAAGTTTACTCCTAGGTACTTTATTTTTTTGGTTGTGATTGTGAAGGGGAATGTTTCCTTAATTTCTCTTTCTGACTGTTCATTGTTGGTGTATAAAAATGCTTCTGATTTCTGAGTATTGATTGTATATCCTGCCACTTTGCTGAATTCATTTATCAGGTCCAGTAGCTTTTTGACTGAGACTTTAGGGTTTTCTATATACAATATCATATCATCTGCAAATAATGATAGTTTTACTTCTTCTTTTCCAACTTGAATGCATTTTATTTCTTCTTCTTGTCTGATTGCTGTGGCTAGGACTTCCAGGACTATGTTAAATAAGAGTGGTGAAAGGGGGCACCCCTGCCTTGTTCCTGATCTTAAGGGTATTGCTTTTAATTTTTGCCCATTGAGTATGATGTTGGCTGTGGGTTTCTCATAGATGGCTTTTATCATGTTGAGGTATGTTCCCTGTATTCCCACTTTGCTGAGAGTTTTGATCATGAATGGGTGCTGGATTTTATCAAATGCTTTTTCTGCGTCTATTGAAATTATCATATGGTTTTTCTCCTTCTTTTTGTTTATGTGATGAATCACATTGATTGATTTACAAATATTGTACCAGCCTTGCCTCCCCAGGATAAATCCCACTTGATCATGGTGTATGATTTTTTCCATATATTGTTGGATCCGGTTTGCTAATATTTTGTTGAGGATTTTAGCATCTATATTCATCAGAGATACTGGCCTATAATTTTCTTTCTTTGTGTTGTCTTTGCCTGGTTTTGGAATCAGAATTATGCTCGCCTCATAAAAGGAGTTTGGAAGTCTTCTTTCCTCTTGAATTTTTTGAAATAGTTTGAGAAGGATAGGAGTTAGTTCTTCTTTGAATATTTGGTAGAATTCTGTTGTGAAGCCATCGGGCCCCGGACTTTTCTTTGTTGGGAGTTTTTGATAACTGTTTCGATCTCATTTGGTGTAATCGGTCTGTTTAGGTTTTCTGATTCTTCCAGATTGATTTTTGGAAGATTGTATGTTTCAAGGAATTTGTCCATTTCATCTAGGTTGTCTAGTTTTGTGGCATACAGTTCTTCATAGTATTTTCTTACAATATTTTGTATTTCTGTTGTGTCAGTTGTTATTTCTCCTCTCTCATTTCTAACTTTATTTATTTGAGTCCTCTCTCTCTTTTTCTTGGTGAGTCTACTTAAAGGTTCATCAATTTTGTTTACCTTTTCAAAGAACCAGCTCCTAGTTTCATTGATCCTCTGTATTGTTTCTTTAGCCTCTATGTCATTTATTTCTGCTCTGATCTTTATTATTTCCTTCCTTCTATTACATTTGGGCTTTACTTGCTGTTCTTTTTCTAATTCCTTTAGATGCAGGGTTAAGTTGTTTATTTGAGCTTTTTCTAGCTTCTGAAAGTGTGCCTGTAGTGCTATAAACTTCCCTCTCAGCACTGCTTTTGCTGTGTCCCATAAATTTTGAGTTGTTGTATGCTCATTGAAATTCGTTTCTAGGAATTTTTTTATTTCTTCTTTGATCTCATTCTTAATCCATTCATTATTTAGCACCCTGCTATTTAGTGTCCATGTGTTTGAGAATTTTTGAGCTTTTCTGCTGTGATTCATTTCTAGTTTCATGCCGTTGTGATCGGAGAAGGTGCTTGATATGATTTCAGTCTTCTTAAATTTGTTGAGAGCACTTTTGTGCCCTAACATATGGTCTATCCTAGAGAATGTACCATGAGCGCTTGAAAAGAATGTATATTCTGCTGCTTTAGGGTGAAAGGATCTGAAGATATCTATTAAATCGAGTTGATCTAGTGTTTCCAATAAGTCTGCTGTTTCTTTCTTAATTTTTTTTCTTGAGGATCTAACTAGTGATGTTAGTGGGGTATTGAAATCCCCTACTATTATAGTATTGCTGTTGATCTCGCCCTTTAAATCCATCAAAGTCTGTCTTATATATTTGGGTGCTCCATATTAGGTGCATAGATATTTATAATAGTTATGTCTTCCTGTTGGATTACTCCCTTTATCATTATGTAGTGGCCTTCTTTATCTCTTACTATATCCTTTGTTTTAAAGTCCAATTTGTCTGATATAAGTATTGCTACCCCAGCTTTTTTTTCATTTCCGTTTGCATGAAATGTTTTTTTCCATCCTTTTACCTTCAATCTATGTGTGTCTTTTGTTCTAAGGTGTGTCTCTTGTAGACAACATATGTATGGGTCCTGTTTTCTTATCCACACAGCTACCCTATGTCTTTTGATCAGATCATTTAATCCATTTACATTTAAGGTTATTATTGATATGTAGTTGTTTATTGCCATTTTCTTCTTTAAAGGTGTATTCCTTTTTTTGCTATATTCTTTTCCAACTTTGATCTGTTTACAACAGGCCCCTTAACATTTCTTGCAGCGTTGGTTTGGTTGTAATGAATTCCTTGAGTTGTTTTTTGTCTGGGAAGCTTTTTATTTCTCCTTCAATTTTAAACGATAGCCTTGCTGGATAAAGTAGTCTTGGTTGTAGGTTCTTGTTCTGCATTACTTTGAATATTTCTTGCCACTCCCTTCTGGCCTCAAGTGTTTCTGTTGAGAAGTCAGATGTCATCCTTATGGGGGCTCCTTTGTAGGTGATAACATTTTTTTCTCTTGCAGCTTTTAATATTTTCTCTTTATCATTTAGCTTTGGTATTTTAATTATGATGTGTCTTGGTGTAGGTTTCTTTGGGTTTCTCTTTAATGGAGTTCTCTGTGCTTCTTGGACTTGTAAGAGTTTCTCTTGCATTAATTTAGGGAAGTTTTCAGTTATGATATGATTGAACAAAGTCTCTATCCCTTGTTCTTTTTCTTTTTCTTCAGGAACCCCTATGATGCGGATGTTATTTCTCTTCATGTTGTCACAGAGCTCTCTAAGGGTTTCCTCTGACTTTTTGAGTCTCTTTTCTCTTTTCTTCTCTGCTTTCATGCCTTCATTCCAGTTGTCCTCCAACTCACTGATTCGATCCTCTGCTGTATCCATCCTGTTTTTAATTCCTTCCATTGTGGTCTTCATTTCTGATATTGTATTTGTCATCTCTGACTGATTCTTTTTTAATATTTCAATATCCTTTTTTATACTTGCTATTTCTTTATTTAGGTTTTCAAACTGCCCCTCCATTGTTGTTCTAAGATCCCTAAGCATCCTTACAATCATTATTTTGAACTCCGCATCTGGAAGTTTGATTATTTCCATATCACTCAGCTCATCTCTCAAGGGTGTCTCTTGTGGTTTCATTTGGGTTGCACTCCTTTGTCTTCTCATAATGGTGTTTTATTTGTAGAGTTGCTTGAGTCTAGGCTTGGTGTTTTCTGCCTCCTGTTTTCAGTTGTGTTATTTCTAGGTCTTCTTTGGTTGGTATCAGCTATTATTTGTAATCCACTTTCGGATTTGGGCAGCTTTGAAGTCTTGATTTGTTTGTTTTCTTAACAGGTGATAGTCTTGTTAACTGATCTCAGCAGGGGGCTTCCTTGAAACTGTAACCAGGAATGCTGTGGGTGTAACCTGAGACGCTGAAGGTCTCTTTCACCAACTAATCTCACTGGGGGCAGGGTTTTTTCTCAGCTTCAGTAGGGGGAGGTGTATCTCAGATCTCCATGGAGACCTGAGTTACTGCTCCTCCTCCCCACTTCTTGTTTTCAGCTGTGTCTTGTTGTGCTGATTGGAGCTGGATAGATGTCCGGAGATCTCTGATCTGGAAGCACTTCAGCTCTGTTTTGTGAAAGGTTCAGTCCCTCCCCCAGCTATGGCCGCCTCCAGCACGAATGAGTCAGCTTTTTTAGTTCATTTCCTGCATTCCTTAGCCCCTCACAATCTGTCCCTCTCCCTGTCCTTTCCACTTGGGAGATAAGCTGGTCTTTTCAACCCACCTTGCTCCCTGGTCGCCAGGTAAGTGGCTGTGAGCAGTATTTTCTGCTCTTTTTCCTCTGTGAAATCCTCTTTGGGCTCTCAGCCTCACCTCCCCCTCTGCCGTTCCTGTAAGCAGAGGAGATTCAGGCACTCCTTACCAGGTTTATTGTGGTTTCCTCTTTGCTCCTTGGTTTTTGAGAGCTGTTCTTGCAGTTCAGTGTTGGTTTTTCATGCTGATTTTTCCTAAATTGATTTGTATTCCAGTTTGGTGTTGAGAGCTGGGCATCTGTGCATCTGCCTACTCCGCTGCCATCTTCCTGCTCCCTGTAAAGCAAATCTTGATAAACATAAAGGAGATTTTGACATGAATACAATAACTGTTAAACTATAGTAGGGATTTTAACACCTATTGATATCAATTGATCTTCCAAAGACAAAATTAACAAGGAAACAATGGCTTTAAATAACGCACCAGATCAGATGGATTTAATTGATAGCTTCAGAAAAATCATATTTATTTGGTACTTCATATTAAAGCAGTAGAATGTACATTCTTTTTAAGTGTACATGGAATGCTTTTTAAGATAGAACATGTGTTAGGACACAAAACGAGTCTCAATAAATTTTAAAAGATTGAAATCATATTAAGCATCTTCTTTGACCATAATAGTATGAAATTAGAAATGAATTACAAGATAAAAAATGAAAAACACACATACACAAAAAGGACAAATAATATGTTACTAAACAATGAATGGGGTAAAAATGAGATCAAGAAATAAATCAAGATATCTTGAAACAAATAAGAATGGGAACACAATAACCTCAAATCCATGGAACACAGTGAAAGTAGTTCAAAGAGGAAAATTCATAGCATTACAGACCTACCTCAACGAAGAGAAAAAAAAATCTCAAGTAACAATCTCACCTTCCATTTAAAGGAACAAGAAGAATGACAAAGCTCAGAGGGAGTAGAAGAAATAATATAGATCAGAGTGAAAATAGAGTCTATAATATACATAAGAATAATGAAACCAAGAGCTGATTCTTTGAAAAAATGAACAAGGTAGACAAACCTTCAACCAGAGTCATCTAAATACAGAGAGAGAAAACTCCCAAAATAAAATCAGAAATGAAAGAGAAGTAACAACTGACACCGCAGATATGCATAGGATTATAAGAAAATATTATGAATAGTTATATCATCAAATTGGACAATCTGAAAGAAATGGATAAATTCCTAGAAACATACAATTTTCCAAAACTGACAAAAAAGAAAGGGATAATCTAAACAAACTGTTTACAACTAGTGAAATAAAAGGTGTAATAAAAAAAAAACACACCCTCTTCAATCAAACAAAAGTCTTGATCCAGGTGGCTTCATGGGTGAATTTTTACCAAGCACTCACTAAAAAACTAAAACTTGTCCTTCTCATACTATTGCAAAAAATTCAAGAAAAAAGAAGACTACCAAGCTCATTTTACAAGGCCAGCATTATCCTAATTCCAAAATAAGATGAAGACATTATAAAGAAATAAAATTATAAGTCAATATTCTTGATAAATGGATGTAAAAATTTTTAAGAAAATGTTAGCAAAATAAATCTAGCAATACCTTACAAAGATCAAGAGGCATTTATTTCTGGGATGCAAGGTTTGTGTAGTATCCACAAATCAATAAATGTGATATGTCACATAAACAAAATAAACCACAATATTATATCAACAGATACAGAAAAAGCATTTGATAAAATTCAGCACTTATAATAAAACCTCTCAGCACACTGGGAAAAGAGGGAACATATTTCAATGTAATAAAGGCCATCTATGACAAACCCACAGGCAACATTATTCTAGATGGACAAAAATTATAAGCAATTTTCTTAAAATCATGAACAATACAGAGATGTCTGCTTTTACCACTCTTATTCAACATAAGATTAGAAGTCCTGGCTATAGCAATCAGACAAGAAAAAATAAAAGAACATCCACATTGGAAGGAAAGGAAGAAGTAAAACTGTTATTTTTTTGCAGATGACCTGAACTATATATATAGAGAACCCCTATAGATACCACACACACACACACACACACACACACAAACTACTAGAAATGATAAATGAATTCAGTAAAGTAGTAAGATAAAAAATACATATCCAGAAGTTAATTGCATTTCAATATGCCAATAATGAACTACCAGAAAAGGAAACTAAGAAAACAATCCCACTCACAATTGCTTCAAAAAGAATAAAATACTTTTGAATAAATTTAACCAAGATGTAAAAGATCTATACTGAAAAATTACAAGACAGTAAAGAAAGAAGATGAAGAAGATACAAATAAATGGAAGAATATACCATGTTCACGGATAAAAAAAATTAGCATCATTAAAATATCCATATTAACCAAAACAACCTATAGATTCAATGCAATTTTTATCAAGATACCAGTGGTAAATTTCACAGAACTAGAAAAAATATTCCAAAAATTTATGTGAAACTACATAAGATCTCAAATAGCAACAATCATTATGAGAAAGAAGAACAAAGTTGGAGCAATCATACTACCTGATATTAAACTATATTACAAGGCCATAGTAATCAAAACAGCCCAGTTCTGAGAAAAAAGTAGACATATAGATTAATGGAACAGAATAGAGAGCCCAGGAATAAACCCACACCTTTATATTCAATTAATAATTGACAAAGGATGAAAAAACATACAATAGGGTAAAGATGTGTGTTCAATATATGGTGTTGGGAGAATTAGACAGATACATGCAAAAATATAAAACTAGACCAACTTCTTACACTATATACAAGAATAAATTCAAAATGGATTAAAGACTTAAATGTTAGACTTGAAACCATAAAAATCCTAGGGCAATACATAGGCAGTAAAATCGAACATTTCTCATAGCAACATTTTTTTTCTGATATATAACCTCAAGCAAGGAAAACCAAAGGAAAATACACAAATAAAACTATATAAAACTGAAGGAAGATGGCAGTGGAGTAGGCAGATGCACAGATGCCCAGCTCTCACCACCAAACTGGAATACAAATCAATTTAGGAAAAATCAGCATGAAAAACCAACTCTGAACTACAAGAACAGCTTTCAAAAATCAAGGAGCAAAGAAGAAGCCACAATAATCCTAGTAGGGAGCACCTGAATCTCCTCTGCTTGCAGAAACGGAGGAGAGGGGGTGAGGCTGAGAGCTCAGAGAGGATCTCACATAGGAAAAGAGCAGAAACTACTGCTCACAGCCACTTACCTGGTGACCAGGGAGTGAGGTGTGTTGAAAAGACCAGCTTATCTCCCAAGTGGAAAGGACAGGGAGAGGGACAGATTGTGAGGGGCTAAGGAATGCAGGAAATGAACTAAAATAGCTGAGTCATCCGTGCTGGAGGCGGCCATAGCTGGGGGAGGGACTGAACCTTTCACAAAACAGAGCTGAAGTGCTTCCGGATCAGAGATCTCCGGACATCTATCCAGCTCCAATCAGCGCAACAAGACACAGCTGAAAACAAGAAGTGGGGAGGAGGAGCAGTAACTCAGGTCTCCATGGAGATCTGAGATACACCTCCCCCTACTGAAGCTGAGAAAACACCCTGCCCCCAGTGAGATTAGCTGGCTAAAGAGGCCTTCAGAGTCTCAGGTTACACCCATCACATTCCTGGATACAGTTTCAAGGAAGCCCCCTGCTGAGTTCAGTAAACAAGACTATCACGTGTTAAGAAAACAAACAAATCAAGACTTCAAAGCTGCCCAAATCCCAAAGTGGATTACAGATAACAGCTGATACCAACCCAAGAAGACCTAGAAATAACACAACTGAAAACTGGAGGCAGACAACACCAAGCCAAGACTCAACCAACTCTACAAATAAAACTCCATGAGAAGACAAAAAAGTGCAATCCAAATGAAACCACAAGTGACAACTTCAGGAGATGAACTGAGTGATTATGGAAATAATCAAACTTCCAGATGCAGAGTTCAAAGTAATGATTGTAAGGATGCTTAGGGATCTTAGAACAACAAATGGATGGTCACTATGAACACCTAAATAAAGAAATAGCAAGTATTAAAAAAACAGTTGGAGATGACAAATACAATATCAGAAATAAAGACCACAATGGAAGGAATTAAAAACAGGATAAATAGAGCAGAGGATCGAATCAGCGAATTAGAGGACAACTGGAATGAAGGCATGAAAACAGAAAAGAAAAGAGAAAAGAGACTCAAAAAGTCAGAGGAAACCCTTAGAGAGCTCTGTGACAACATGAAGAGAAATAACATCCACATCATAGGGGTTCCTGAAGAAGAAGAAAAAGAACAAGGAATAGAGATGTTGTTCAATCATATCATAGCTGAAAACTTCCCTAAATTAATGCAAGAGAAACCCTCACAAGTCCAAGAAGCAAAGAAGACTCCATTAGAGAGAAACCCAAAGAAACCTACACCAAGACACATCATAATTAAAATACCAAAGCTAAATGATAAAGAGAAAATATTAAAAGCTGCAAGAGAAAAAAAAGTTATGGGAGCCCCTACAAAGGAGCCCCCATAAGGATGACATCTGACTTCTCAACAGAAACACTTGAGGCCAGAAGGGAATGGCAAGAAATATTCAAAGTAATGCAGAACAAGAACCTACAACCAAGACTACTTTATCCAGCAAGGCTATCGTTTAAAATCGAAGGAGAAATAAAAAGCTTCCCAGACAAAAAACAACTCAAGGAATTCATTACAACCAAACCAATGCTGCAGGAAATGTTAAGGGGCCTGTTGTAAACAGATCAAAGTGGGAAAAGAATATAGCAAAAAAGGACTACACCTTTAAAGAAGAAAATGGCAATAAACAACTACATATCAATAATAACCTTAAATGTAAATGGATTAAATGATCCAATCAAAAGGCATAGGGTAGCTGCATGGATAAGAAAATAGGACCCATACATATGTTGTCTAGAAGAGACACACCTTAGAACAAAAGACACACATAGATTGAAGGTAAAAGGATGGAAAAAAGCATTTCCTACAAACGGAAATGAAAAAAAAGCTGGGGTAGCAATACTTATATCAGACAAATTGGACTTTAAAACAAAGGATATAGTAAGAGATAAAGAAGGCCACTACATAATGATAAAGGGAGTAATCCAACAGGAAGATATAACTATTATAAATATCTATGTACCTAATATAGAAGCACCCAAATATATAAAGCAGACTTTGATGGATATAAAGGGTGAGATCAACAGCAATACTATAATAGTAGGGAATTTCAATACCCCACTAACATCACTAGATAGATCCTCAAGAAAGAAAATTAAGAAAGAAACAGCAGACTTATTGGAAACACTAGATCAACTCGATTTAATAGATATCTTCAGAACCTTTCACCCTAAAGCAGCAGAATATACATTCTTTTCAAGTGCTCATGGTACATTCTCTAGGATAGACCACATGTTAGGGCACAAAAGTGCTCTCAACAAATTTAAGAAGACTGAAATCATATCAAGCACTTTCTCTGATCACAACGGCATGAAACTAGAAATGAATCACAACAGAAAAGCTTAAAAATTCTCAAACACATGGAAACTAAATAGCAGGGTGTTAAATAATGAATGGATTAAGAATGAGATCAAAGAAGAAATAAAAAAATTCCTAGAAACAAATTTCAATGAGCATAAAACAACTCAAAATTTATGGGACACAGCAAAAGCAGTGCTGAGAGGGAAGTTCATAGCATTACAGGCACACTTTCAGAAGCTACAAAAAGCTCATATAAACAACTTAACCCTGCATCTAAAAGAATTAGAAAAAGAACAATAGGTAAAGCCCAAATGTAGTAGAAGAAAGGAAAAAATAAAGATCAGAGCAGAAATAAATGACATAGAGGCTAAAGAAACAATACAGAGGATCAATGAAACTAGGAGCTGGTTCTTTGAAAAGGTAAACAAGATTGATGAACCTTTAAGTAGACTCACCAAGAAAAAGAGAGAGATGACTCAAATAAATAAAATTAGAAATGAGAGAGGAGAGATAACAACTGACACAACAGAAATACAAAATATTGTAAGAAAATACTATGAAGAACTGTATGCCAAAAAACTAGACAACCTAGATGAAATGGACAAATTCCTTGAAGCATACAATCTTCCAAAAATCAATCTGGAAAAATCAGAAAACCTAAACAGACCAATTACAAAAAATGAGATCGAAACAGTTATCAAAAAACTCCCAACAAAGAAAAGTCCAGGGCCCGATGGCTTCACAACATTATTCTACCAAATATTCAAAGAAGAACGAACTCCTATCCTTCTCAAACTATTTCAAAAAATTCAAGAGGAAGGAAGACTTCCAAGCTCCTTTTATGAGGCGAGCATAATTCTGATTCCAAAACCAGGCAAAGACAACACACACACAAAAAATTATAGGACAATATCTCTGATGAATATAGATGCTAAAATCCTCAACATAATATTAGCAAACCGGATCCAACAATATATGGAAAAAATCATACACCATGATCAAGTGGGATTTATTCTGGGGAGGCAAGGCTGGTACAATATTTGTAAATCAATCAATGTGATTCATCACATAAACAAAAAGAAGGAAAAAAACCATATGACAATTTCAATAGATGCAGAAAAAGCATTTGATAAAATCCAGCACCCATTCATGTTCAAAACTCTCAGCAAAGTGGGAATACAGGGAACATACCTCAACATGATAAAAACCATCTATGACAAACCCACAGCCAACATCATACTCAATGGGCAAAAATTAAAAGCAATACCCTTAAGATCAGGAACAAGGCAGGGGTGCCCCCTTTCACCGCTCTTATTCAACATAGTCCTGGAAGTCCTAGCCACAGCAATCAGACAAGAAGAAGAAATAAAATGCATTCAAGTTGGAAAAGAAGAAGTAAAACTATCATTATTTGCAGATGATGTGATATTGTATATAGAAAACCCTAAAGTCTCAGTCAAAAAGCTACTGGACCTGATAAATGAATTCAGCAAAGTGGCAGGATATAAAATCAATACTCAGAAATCAGAGGCATTTTTATACACCAACAATGAACAGTCAGAAAGAGAAATTAAGGAAGCAATCCCCTTCACAATTACAACCAAAAAAATAAAGTACCTAGGAATAAACTTAACCAAGGAGACTAAAGACTTACACTCGGAAAATTACAAAGCATTGATAAAAGAAATCAAGGAAGATACAAACAAGTGGAATCATATACCGTGCTCATGGTTAGGAAGAATAAACATCATTAAAATGTCTATATTACCCAAAGCAATCTATAATTTCAATGCAATACCAATTAAAATACCAATGACATACTTCAAAGATATAGACCACATATTCCAAAAATTTATATGGAACCAAAAGAGGACACAAATAGCTTCAGCAATCTTAAAAAAGAAGAATAAAGTGGGAGGTATCACACTTCCTGATATTAAGTTATACTACAAGGCCATTGTACTCAAAACAGCCTGGTACTGGCATAAGAACAGGCATATAGATCAATGGAACAGAACAGAGAACCCAGAAATAAACCCACAGTTCTATGGACAACTGATATTTGACAAAGGAGGTAAGGAAATACAATGGAGTAAAGACAGCCTCTTTAACAAATGGTGTTGGGAAAATTGGACAGCTACCTGCAAAAAAATGAAACTAGATCACCAGCTTACACCACTCACAAAAATAAACTCAAAATGGATAAAAGACTTAAATGTAGGCCGTGAAACCATAAGCATCTTAGAAGAAAACATAGGCAGTAAGCTCTCCGACATCTCTCAGAGCAATATATTTGCTGATTTATCTCCACGGGCAAGTAAAATAAAAGACAGGATAAACAAATGGGACTATATCAAACTAAAAAGCTTTTGCACAGCTAAAGACAACAAGAACAGAATAAAAAGACAAACTACACAATGGGTGAACATATTTGACAATACATCTGATAAGGGGTTAATAACCAAAATTTATAAAGAACTTGTAAAACTCAACACCAGGAAGACAAACAACCCAATCTAAAAATGGGCAAAAGAGATGAATAGACAGTTCTCCAAAGAGGACATACAGATGGCCAATAGGCATATGAAAAAATGCTCAACATCACTAATCATTAGAGAAATGCAAATTAAAACCACAATGAGATATCACCTCACACCAGTCAGAATGGCGCTTATCAACAAAACAACACAGAATAAGTGCTGGCGAGGATGTGGAGAAAAGGGAACCCTCCTGCACTGCTGGTGGGAATGCAGACTGGTGCAGCCACTGTGGAAAACAGTATGGAGATTCCTCAAAAAACTGAAAATCGAACTGCCTTTTTTTTTTTTTTTTTTTTTTTTTTTAATAAATTTTTATTGATGTTAATGGGATGACATTAATAATTCAGGGTACATATATTCAAAGAAAACATGTCTAGGTTATTTTGTCATTAAATTATGTTGCATACCCCTCACCCAGAGTCAGATTGTCCTCCGTCATCCTCTGTCTAGTTTTCTCTGTGCCCCTCCCCCTCCCCCTAACTCTCCCTCCCTCCCTCCTGCGTCCTCCCTCCCCCCACCCCTGGTAACCACCACTCTCTTGTCCATGTCTCTTAGTCTCGTTTTTATGTTCCACCAATGTATGGAATCATGTAGTTCTTGTTTTTTTCTGATTTACTTATTTCACTCCGTATAATGTTATCAAGATCCCACCATTTTGCTGTAAATGATCTGATGTCATCATTTCTTATGGCTGAGTAGTATTCCATAGTGTATATGTGCCACATCTTCTTTATCCAGTCTTCTATTGAAGGGCTTTTTGGTTGTTTCCATGTCTTGGCCACTGTGAACAGTGCTGCAATGAACATGGGGCTACATGTGTCTTTACGTATCAATGATTCTGAGGTTTTGGGGTATATACCCAGTAGAGGGATTGCTGGGTCATAAGGTAGTTCTATTTGCAGTTTTTTGAGGAACCACCATACTTTCCTCCATAATGGTTGTACTACTTTACAGTCCCACCAACAGTGTATGAGGGTTCCTTTTTCTCCACAGCCTCTCCAACATTTGCTATTGTCCGTCTTGTTGATAATAGCTAATCTAACAGGGGTGAGGTGGTATCTCATTGTAGTTTTGATTTGCATTTCTCTAATAACTAATGAAGCTGAGCATCTTTTCATATATCTGTTGGCCATTTGTATTTCTTCCTGGGAGAAGTGTCTGTTCATGTCTTCTTCCCATTTTTTTATTGGATTGTTTGTTTGTTTGTTGTTGAGTTTTATGAGTTCTTTCGAACTGCCTTTTGACCCAGCTATCCCACTTTTAGGAATATACCCCAAGGACACCATAGCACGGCTCGAAAAGGAGAAATGCACCCCCATGTTTGTGGCAGCATTGTTCACAATAGCGAAGATCTGGAAACATCCCAAGTGTCCGTCAGAGGACAAGTGGATTAACAAGCTTTGGTACATATATACTATGGAATACTACTCAGCCATAAGAAATGATGACATTGGATCATTTACAATAACATGGATGGACCTTGATAACATTATACGGAGTGAAATAAGTAAATCAGAAAAAAAAACTAAGAACTGTATGAATCCATACATAGAAGAGACATAAAAATGAGACTCAGAGACATGAACAAGAATGTGATGGCAACAGGGATGGGGGTTGGGGGGAGGGGGAATGGGGTGAAGAAGGAGACAGGGGTTGGGGGAGGGGAGGGGCACAAAGAAAACCAGATAGAAGGTGACAGAAGACAAGTTAACTTTGGGGGAGAGGTATACAGTACAATCAAATGGCAAAATAATCTAGAGATGTTTTCTCTCAACATATGTACCCTGATTTATCAATGTCACTGCATTAAATTTAATAAATAAATTTAAAAAACAAGAAAAAACAAACAAACAAACAAACAAAAACTATATCAAACTAAAAAGGTTTTTCACAGCAAAGGAAATCATAAACAAAAAGAAAAGACAACCTACTGATTTGGAGAACATATTCACTGACATATTTGATAATGGATTAATATTTAAAAAATTTAAGGAACTTATAAAACTCAACAGTAAAAAAATAAAGAATCTATTAAGAAATGGTCCAAGGACCTGCATACACATTTCTCCAAAGAAGATGTGCAAATATCTAATAGAAATATAAAAAGATTTTCAATGTTGCCAATTATCAGAGAAATGCAAATTAGAACCACAATGAGATATTTTCTCACATCTGTCAAAATGGCTATCATCAGTAAATCAAGAAACAATTAAGAAAAAAGAAACACCAATTTAAAGGAATATATGCATTCTATGTTCATTCTAGTGTTATTTACAATAGCCACAATTTGGAAACAGCCTAAGTGCCCATCATTAGATCAGTGGATAAAAAAGCTGTGGTACATTTATTCAATGGAATACTATTCAGTTGTAAAAAAAAAAAAAAAAAAAAAAAGGAAGGAAATCTTACCTTTTACAACAATATGGTTGGACCTAGAGAATATCATGTTAAGTGAAATGAGCCAGTAAGTGAAAGACAAGTACCAAATGATCTCACTTATATGTGGAATCAAATGAACACAATAAGCCGAGGAACAAAAGAGAAACAGACTCATAAATACAGAGAACAGACAGATAGCTGTCAGAGGGATGGGGTTTGGGAGTCTGGGTGGAAAACTAGAAGGGACTAGCAAAAAAAAAAAAAAAAAAGCTTCACAGACACAGACAACAATGTGATGATTACAAGATGGAAAGTGGGGTAGGGAAGGTAGAAGCGGGTAAAGGGGAGATAAATGATGGTGAAAGAGACTTGACTTGTGCTGATGAACACACAATGAAATATACAGATGAAGTATTACAGAATTGTACACCTGAAACCTATATAGTCTTATTAATTAGTGTCATCTCAATAAATTGAATTAAGGTTTTTTTAAAATTAAAAAACACAAAGAACATATTATTTGCACAGATTTGTTTGATTGCTTATTTATTTATGGTAGCTGATGATCTTTGTTAACAGTGGCAGCCTTGAGTTTGCTAAGGCTTTGCTTCAGGGGCTCAGGCCCTCTGCCCAAATGCTCTCTACTTGTAGTAGATGCCTAAGCATTGTGCTCTCAGAGGCATTCTAAAACAGGACCTCTGCTGCTGTCAGCACGGATAGATGCAGGAGGCCCCACAGTGCAGGGCGGCAGCACCTCCAGCGGTCCAGACTTCTCTGGTCCCAAGGCAATGACTCTCAAGGAGGGGCAGTCTCAGCATCCTACTGACAGATTGCAGTGTTTGGGAATTCTAGCAGAAGCTGCTCTCAAGTGCACTGAGAGCAACTATCACCATGGGGGGAGAGTTAGCAAAGGGCTCACCTTATAAGCTTCCATGATTTCCTTTCTAGATTTGGTGTTGCTTACTATTAGCATTGACAGCACATAACCATCAACCTTTGCTACTCACGAGTTCCCTAATTCTGTTGAAGGCTACCCAAGCTCTTCTCCCAGGTAGCAGTTTAAACTTGGAGTCTTCATAACCTCTTCCATCCCTCCTATTTCCACAGGCATAATACCAACAGTCACTCTTATTTCTTCCTATACAGCATTACCTTCTAGACATTTCTTTCCCTAGCCAAGTTCCTGCTCATCCCTTCAAGTGACGACTGAAAAATGTAAGGGGGGGCAATTAGGGGAGATATTAGTGCAATCAGCAGATGGCCACACTTAATTCAGAAAACGGCTCTGAAATAAGGCTCTATTTCTAAGGGAAGTGGGTCTAACCTTGTCACTTTTGGCCAAGACCGATTTCTTTCTATGATAAATTGCATGGTTACTTCCTAAGGTGCCACTGCCAGGTGCAGACATTCTCATCTCTGTAACTCCCCCAAATTTGAAGGTTTTCAGATTAGAAATTTGAGTAAAAAAGAAAAGAAATAAAAAATAGAAAAACAAAGTAAAACAGACTATAGAGAGAAGATCTTTGGCATGCAAATCAGACACTCTACAAAGTTCTTGTATCTCATCTCCATGAAACTGTCTGCTGCTCTAGTTCCACACACCAGTGTGGTATACCTCCTCTCATATCCAGGGATCCTACAGCTGTGAGACATGACTTAAATTGTTTATAGATTTAGTTGGTTTCTAGATTTGTAAAGATTGCAAACTTTTTTCCTTTAAATTGGCATGTAGGGCTTTTGGAGCAGAGAACAACTTGCAAATGGAGTGGACTGTGTGGGTGGAGCGCAGAGTGCATTCCTAGCAGCTGTGGCTGATGCAATGCTGTGAGAATACTCCAGCTCCCAGAAGCCTCCTGGGCACACCCAGGAAGGAAGCTCGCCTGCTATAAGGAAGTGACATAGTGTCAACCACTCAGCCCTGATCTTTTCAGCCATTGGCTATGAAGGACACGCTGTAACACCCTATAGGCCGAACCCATATATATAAGCTAGCTTACTTCCTGAATAAAGTGGATCTGCTTCACTGAACCTGGTCCCCGGAGTCGGGTCTTTGCGTCTCCGTCGTCCTCACCCCTGGCAGGACTTGTCCACAACTGGTGCTCAACGTCAGGCTGGGACCTAGCCAGCATCCAAGGGACAGGTGAGTGACCCTCTGCAATGGGAAACCTTATCCACCACCCTCAAGCCCCGCAGGCTCGAGCCCTGCATGCACTATTGCCCAGTAGGCTAGTGAAGTTTGTAAAAAGGATCCCTGTACTTACTGGGAGATTCTCTCTGGTCTCAATCCCTGGATTAAGGATGCGCCCCTCTGGGACCCGGATACTTGGGCCGGAGCTCTCCGACGCGTTCGTTCGGCCGAGGTGCATGGGGGGCAAACCTTCCCTCTCGGCCTCACTCCTGCCTTACTGGCAATACGTGCCTGCTTGACTGGTGCTCCTGCTGGGGACCCTCCACTGGTCCCTAAGGTCCTACAGGCTACTCGTCTTTCAGAGGAGCTCCTACCTGTCTATTTGCCCCCCTCCACTGAGGAGGAAAGTAGTTTAGCCTCCGAGTTTGACAAAATCACGGCTGAGCAAACAGAAACAAAACCAACCAAATTGCTAACTGCACCATCAGCTCGGCTGCCAGAAAAAGCAGAAGTCACTACTTCTGCATTCCCTGCCGGGGCTCAATGCCCCACCCTAGCCTCTCAGATGCCATTTTCTCCAACACGTGTTCCTGCTGCAGTCCCATGGGCCAGCCTATATGCCCCCATGTGTCTTTTTTCTTTCTGTCTGTCTGTCTGGTCTATTTTTCTGTATCTCTTGCTCTTCCCCCCCCCCCCCACACGCCTCTCTCTGAAATGACTCTGGAACAACCCAGCCACGGCACAGTGGCGGGGATCACACCCTCTTCTAACGCAAGGGAGAGGTTATGTTTGTGTTTTTTAGCCAATTTGGATCCCAGGAACACCCCCCCCCCCAACCTGCTTGACAGGGTTTCTTGGGCACCCACTAAGTGCTTCAGTCTTCACTCGTCCAAAGCCACAGCCCTGGCCTTCACAGCACCAACTGAGGGAAGGAGGTCCTCAGCGCTCCAGAAGAAGACCTCGCGGCCAGTGTGGTTGCCCCATCACCTGGGGGGCTATGGAGACTTTGACGGGGCAGGCCCAGAGAATTGCCCCTGATGGGCTTCCAGGCCCTGGTGCTCTGTTCTTGCTTATGTGTGCTATAGTGACTTCTGACTCCCAGACGCAGGTGGCGGCAGCCTGGGGCTCGAGCCCAACAGTGCGAGCTGGTGTTTTCAGTTTATCTTTGGAGGATGAGAATTGGGCTGGAGTTGCAATTCACAGACTCAAGAATGTAAATGGCGGCAGCTGTGGCAGGAGGATGAACAGTAGCCAGGCTTGCATCACCGAGTGGCCAATGGAACGGCAGGGAGTGCCTGCTAAGCCACTGGTGGGTTCGCTGACATTTTGGGACATAGGGATGAATGCCATCATGCTCTCCAGAGAAGAGATGAAAATGCTGACTGCCATTGCCACGTGCTCATCTTTGGGACAGTGTAAGACCTGCCAGGATGGCAGGGATGAGGGGGGTGGCTGACACCTCATGTGCATGGACTGATTTCCTGGACTATGACCCGAGTAAGCACTGGCTCCTTTGTTGGATGGACTTACAGATGTTGGACAATGTGAAATATCCTGATGGGGGTGGGGGTGGCTCTGCTGGAAGCACTCCCCTGCCCCAGGAAGCTTTTCCCATGGCTAGAAAGAAGGCCAAGGGCATTTTGTACTTTTGGCAAAGTGCTCAGAGATTGGTGAAATGTACCTTTGTAATTGTTGAAATTGTATGATTTGTCATGTTGTTGTAATTTGTGTAACGTGCCTTGCAACGATATGTAGTACGCAGCCCATGGCAAGCCATTTGTTTCATGTTTGGACACTGGGACTTTTGTGGGAAAGGGGCGTGCATGGACCTACGTCCATTTTTTACAATCAAAATGGAACTGTGTTTAATGGCACCTAGAAGGTCTCTGTAACACAATGGGAGGGAAATGACATCCCGACCCCTAGGAGGAACCCCCTGTTTAAGACCCCCATTCTATTTCCTAACAAGTGATACATTACAGAAGCTTGCCTCATTGTTTAATCCAGCTAATCTATTAGCATATAGTATAATAGGTATTATAGTTGTTTTAGTTCTACTAGGGTTCCATTGCATAATGTGTAGCATTTAGAAGCTACAACAGCAAGCTGTCATTCATCAAGTCCAATTGGCCTTAATTAAAAAAGAAGGGGGAGAGGTGGGTAGAGCACAGAGCACATTCCTAGCAGCTGTGGCTGATGCAATGCTGTGAGAATACTCCAGCTCCCAGAAGCCTCCTGGGCACACCCAGGAAGGAAGCTCGCCTGCTATAAGGAAGTGACATAGTGTCAACCACTCAGCCCTGATCTTTTCAGCCATTGGCTATGAAGGACACGCTGTAACACCCTATAGGCTGAACCCATGTATGTAAGCTAGCTTACTTCCTGAATAAAGTGAATCTGCGTCACTGAACCTGGTCCCCAGAGTTGGGTCTTTGCGTCTCCATCATCCTCACCCCCGGCAGGACTTGTCCACAGGACTGAGCCTCAAGCTGTTTTTCAGAGGGTTAGTTACAAACTCTAAAGTGTGAGAAAAAGCATGCTATTAGAGTGAGTCTTATCAATGATGTTATAAAAACATTATTGATTTATTCATGCATCCAAATCATTCTAGAAAGTGATTTAAGGCAACATTTCTATATCTTTCTATCTGCACACATTCAATGGATACATTTTGGGAAGGAAGGTGAGGAAATGGTAGCAAAGGAAAAATGAAATCACAAAAATAGGATGAACAGAGAAGTTTGGGGACACATAATGAATATCATAAGGCACTCCTCATGTGCTGCAGATGAGCCTCAAATTTAGTTGTAACTTTACCAGCAGCTACAACAAAGGAGAAACACAATCTGTTGTAAAAATTATGGTTCCCATAAAATGAAAACCAAGCAAGGGCAGGAGAAGCCTGCTGTTTCTGGTTCTGAGTTCCCAGTGAACTACAGCTCATGATTCCTGAGATGATGCACTGGTTTTGTGCTTTCATAGCCAACATTTTCAAAAAGAGTCGAGTTTCTCAGCAATGCATGCTAGCAACATATTGTTCAATAGAAGTAGTTCTCAACCAGTGCATCATGCAGTGGGGTTTTTCTTGCTGAAACCAAGAGTCTGAAAATTTAATGTGCTTTATATATCAATAAGCACTGGTAATCAACCCAGTGGAGGGCAGCTTTGACAAACCATCATGAAAGTTATGGATTATACTTGGGTAGAAGGTCATAAAATCTTCCCAAGAGGAAACCTGAATATGTATGTAAATATATAGGTAGGAAAAGTATCTCATTTGAAACAACTGCAAAGTAATTATAATGCAAATGCTCATGATCATGTCTTTTATACTAGCAAAAGGGGAAAAGGGTCAAATCTTATCTGTAACTGCATGTTTAAAATCATCTAGGGAGAGACTAAAAGAGTAGAAAGTATTGATTTAGAGTTCTCCATGAATCCACACTTGGAGCACTGGACTTTTGTGCTTGGCAGTGGCAGTGCGGGTGGTCCCGCAGGCTTTCAGAATGTGCACAGTGGGGAGTGGGGAAGGAAAGTGGCGGAAGAGCAGGAAGAATATTAACTGAATTCTGAAGGGAAATGAGTTGTTTTCTTTTTTTTATAAATTTTTATTTTAATGGAGTGACATGAATAAATCAGGGTACATATGTTCAAAGAAAACATCTCCAGGTTTTCTTGTCATTCAATTATGTTGCATACCCATCACCCAAAGTCAGATTTTCCTCCATCACCTTTTATCTGGTTTTCTTTGTGCCCCTACCCCTCCTCTTCTCTTCTCCCTCTCTCCCTCCCACCCGTAACCACCACATTCTTGTCCATGTCTCTTAGTCTCGTTTTTATGCCCCACCTATGTATGGAATCATGCAGTTCTTAGTTTTTTCTGATTTACTTATTTCACTCAGTATAATGTTATCAAGATCCATCTATGTTGTTGTAAATGATCTGATGTCATCATTTCTTATGGCTGAGTAGTATTCCATAGTGTATATGTACCACATCTTCTTTATCCAGTCATCTATTGAAGGGCTTTTTGGTTGTTTCCATGCTTGGCCACTGTGAACAATGCTGCAATGAACATTGGGCTGCATGTGTCTTTACATACCAATGGTTTTTTGAGTGTTGGGGGTATATACTCAGTAGAGGGATTGCTGGGTCATATGGTAGTTCTATTTTTAGTTTTTTGAGGAACCACCATACTTTCTTTCATATTGGTTGTACTACTTTACATTCCCACCAACAGTGGATGAGGGTTCCTTTTTCTCCACAGCCTCTTCAACACTTGTTGATAATAGCTAATGTAACAGGTGTGAGGTGGTATCTCATTGTAGTTTTGATTTGCATTTCTCTAATAACTAATGAAGATGAGTATCTTTTCATATATCTGTTGACCATTTGTATTTCTTCCTGGGAGAAGTGTCTGTTCATGTCCTCTTCCCATTTTTTTTATTGGATTGTTTGTTTGTTTGTTGTTGAGTTTTATGAGTTCTTTGTATATTTTGGATATTAGGCCCTTATCTGAGCTGTTGTTTGAAAATATCATCTCCCATCTAGAGTTGTTTTCCAAAGAGAAGGGGGAATAAGTCTATAACAAGAGAGAAGGAGAGAGAGAGGAGAGGAAAGAATGGGAGAGCAAAGAGCATGAGGAAAGGAAATAGAGGGAAAGATATAGATAAGAGGGGTACAGAGAGGTAAAATGAGGAATAAAAGGCTTTCTAAACCTTAAACAGTGGCCAGCAACTTGAGTTTCAGGCCAAAGCTATCTAGAATAAAAAGCTTCCACTTAGGGGAGCAGGCACTACAGAGAAATGAGAGGGACATTCCCTCCTCTCTCTGTCAATCTTCTTTCTGCCTCATAGTTTTTTCCTGCCCTGGTGCTACAGTGGCATGCCACAGGTAGAGGACAGTGCCATCAGGGGGAGAGCAGAAGACAGTTGATGTTCCAGAACAATGAAGATAGGGCCCAGGGGTGCTAGATTATCCAAGCCCCGTAAACTCTGCTGGAGTTTGGATTTTGTTTCACTCTCCATGTGGCACTGCTGCAGGATTTTACATGATGAGCAGTGGGATAGGATTTATATTTTAGAGATAAGTCTTTGACATCATTAGGCAGGATTGATTGGAGAGGGCAGCTGCCTTACTTAATTCTGCTCCCGATATATTTTGTGGTGAGTCCTGTGATTCCTGGTATCTCATGCCATGCTGAAGTGGCGGACATTCTTGCTCTGTCTACTGTTTCTCCAGGAACAGTCTTTAAAAAGGTCAAAACTATGCTGTGATAGACACCAAAACATAACATACCTTTTCTAAAATGCTGTTTATATCAAGCCTTCCCTGCTCAAAAACTTTTAAGTTCCTGTATTGGCGAATATGTTCTTCCATTTAGTGTCTGTCTTTTCATTGTGTTGATGGTTTTCTTGCTGTGCAAAAACTTTTTATTTTGATGTAGTCCCATTTGTTTATTTTTCTTTTGTTTTCCTTGCCCAAGAAGATATATCAAAAAAGTATTGCTATGAGAAATATTCAAAATTTTACTGGCTATGTTTTCGTCCAGGACTAAATAACACACAGTTTCATTTAAGCGTGAAAAAAACATTTAAGTTCTTCATTCCTAAACGGGGAAGGCTAACTCATCACCCAACCACAGATGGAGTCCACACACTGATGTCACCCCATAACCAAGGTATTTCCCAACCATCTTTCTCTAACTCTAGTGAAATTGTTCTAATTATTCCCCAAAGAGGCCTACCTTATTGATGCAGTTTTTTCTTTTTGAGAGGTTCTCTTCTGTTTTCTGAGTGAAGCACTAACCATAATTTAAAGTTCATATCAAACATTTTCACCTGGAAGGAGACGAAATAGATTAGGGGAAATAGCCTGGTCCAAGGAAAGAAATGTATCTGTATTAATACCAGCTCTGCTGTTTGATACCACTGTACTGTCCAACTGAAAGTACAATGTCACAGCCAGGATACTGAGATCCGTGCAGTCATAACACAGAGCATTTCCACCACCACAAGCATCTCCTGTTGCCATTTTATAGCCACATCCAATTTCCTCTCACTCGAGTCCCCTCCTTGACCCCTAGCAATCAATACTTTGCTTTCTATATCTATAATTTTGTGGTTTTAAAAATGTTATACAAATGGAATTATATAGTAGTCAACATTTTAGGATTAAATTTTTTTCACTCAGTGTAGTTCTCTGGGGATTCTTCCAGATCACCACATATATTTGATAGTTCATTCCTTTTTACTGCTAAATATATATTCCATGGAAAAAATGTTTAACTTTTCAGCCATTGAAGGACATCTGAGTGTTTTCAGTTTTGGCTATTACAAATATAGCTTCTATGAATGTTTGTGTGCAGGGTTTTACATGAGCATACGTTTCATGTCTCTGGGATAAATACTCAAGAGTGCAATTGAGGGGTTGTATGGTAGTTGTCTATTTAGGTTTGGGTTTTTTTTAACTGCAAAACTCATTTTCATGGTGGTGGTATAATTATATATTCCATCGGAAATGTATGAGTGATTCTATTTCCTCATATCTTCACTAGCATTTAGTGTTGTCACTGTTTTTTATTTTAGCCATTCTGATAGGTATATAGTGAGATTTCATTGTAGTTTAATTTGCATTTAGTGAATGGCAAATCGTGTTGATCATCTTCTCATGTGGTTAATTTCCATCTCTGTTTCTTTTTTTTTTTTTTTTTTTTTTTTTTTTTTACAGAGACAGAGCACGAGTCAGAGAGAGGAATAGATAGGGACAGACAAACAGGAAAGGAGAGAGATGAGAAGTATCAATCATCAGTTTTTCCTTGTGACACTTTAGTTGTTCATTGATTGCTTTCTCATATGTGCCTTGATCGTGGGGCTGCAGCAGACCGAGTAACCCCTTACTCAAGCCAGCAACCTTGGGTCCAAGCTGGTGAGCTTTGCTCACACCAGATGAGCCCGCTCTCAAGCTGGCGACCTCAGGGTCTTGAACCAGGGTCCTCCGCATCCCAGTCTGATGCTCTATCCACTGTGCCACCGCCTGGTCAGACCCATCTCTATCTTTAGTGAAGAGATAGTGCTTCAAATCTTTTACTTCTTTTCTAATTAGAGTGCTAACTTTTGTTGTTGTTACTTTTTGAGAATTCTTTTTATATATTCTAATCCTTTGTCAGATAGGTGGTTTACAGGGGAGAGAGAGACAGACTGCCACATGTACCCAGATCAGGATCCACCCAGCCACTTCTGTCTGGTGCCAAATACTTGGACCTACTGAGGAATCCTCAGCACTTGGGACCAATGCTTGAACCAGTCGACCCACTGGCTGTGGGAGAAGACAAGAGAGAGAAGGAGAGGGTGGGGGGAAAGAGAAGCAGATGTCGCTTCTCATATGTGCTCTGACTGGGGATTGAACCTGGGACATCCATATACCAGCCGCCTCTCTATCCCCTGAGCAAACCAGCCAGGGAAATAATTCTTTTAAAAAATATATATTTTATTAATTTTAGAGAGAGGAAGGAAGAGAGCAAAAGAGAGACAGAGATAGTAGTTTGTTCCTGTATGTGCCCTGATCGAGAATCAAACTGTCAACCTCTGTGCTTCAGGATGATGCTATATGGCCAGGGCATAATTGATTCTTATGTGTTGATCTTATATCGTGTGACCCTGCTGAACTCATTTATTAGTTCTAGGAAGTTTTTTTGGGGGAGAAATGCCTTGGGATTTCCAAGGTAAGCAATTATTTCACCTACAACTAGGCACAGTTTTACTTCTTCCTTTCCAATTTGTGTGGCTTGTATTTCTTGCCTCAGTGCCTTACCTAAAATTTTCAGCACTTTGTTGAATAAGAGTGATGAGAACAGACATCCTTGCCTTGTTCCTGTTGTAAGGGAGAAAGTGTTCAGTCTGTCACCATTATGGGCAATGTTAGTTGTAGGTTATTTTATAGATGCTCATTATTGAGGAAGTTCTCTATGTCTTTTTTCTTTCTTTTCTTATTATAAATCATTGTTGAATTTTGTCAAATGTTTTTTTTCTATATTAATTGATTTAGATGTTTTTCTTCTTTAGTTTGCTGATGTGGTACATTACACTGACTGGTTTTCAAATATTGGATCATCCATACATCCATAAATGAAGTCTTACTGGTTATGGTATATATAATTCCTTCTATGTATCATGGAATTCTATTTGTAAACATTTGTACTTCGAATGCTTTTATTATAAATTAATTTTCTATTTTAATTGGTGAGTTGTGGTTGTGTTTTTCAAGTAATTTATCTATTTTGTCTAGCTGTCAAATTTTTGTGTCTAGAATTGTTAATAGTATCCATCCATTATTTTTTTGATATCTGCTAGTTTTGTAGTAATGTCCCATTTAATTTCTGATATTAACAATTTATCTTCTCGTCTTTTTAAAAGTTAGTATGGCTAGAAATTTGTTAATTTTATTAAACTTTAAATAAAGGTTCAACTTGTTTCATTGATTTTCTCTACTGTTTCTCTGTTTTTAATTTTATTGATTTCTGCTCTTACATTTATTATTCCCTTTCTCTACTTGCTTTGTTTTGCTTTTCTTTATTTGTTTTATTTAAGGTGAGAGTTTGTATTGTTTTTTATTTTTTGAGAGTTTGTGTTTTTGATTTGAGACTTTTTTATTTTCTAATGTATGCTCTTGGTGCTATATATTACCCCTACATACTGCTTTGCTTGTATCCCACAAATTGTAATATTTTGCATTTCCATTCACTTAAATGTATTTTTTAATTTCCCTATAGACTTCATCTTTAATACATGGATTATTTAGAAATGTGCTGTTTAGTTGCCAGTTGTTTAGAGATTTTATTATCTTTCTGTTATTAAATTCGAGTTTGATTTTATTGTAGACTTTTGGCTAGGGACCCTTGTTCATTGATGCATTTTTTTAAAAAAAAGATCCAAGTCTCTTGTTTTTTTCTGGGTTTCTGACATCCTCACCTCTAATTCTGGGATATAAGAAACTGGAAGAAAACCCAGAGAACTCACAATTGAGTTCCTAGGGTCCCAAAGTTCCTAGGTGGTCGGCTTTATTCTCTCAGTATCTTATTTTTATTTTATATAAAATATCCAGGTTTTAGTTCTACTTAGTGAAAAGACTAGGGCATAGTTTACCTATTCCACCTTCCTGGAAGTACAAGTTTTCTGTAATAATACATATGAAGTGTCTATCAAGTAGCAGGAGCTAAATAAAAGTGTGACAGGATCATTAACTTGTATCTTTTTCTGCCTGTATTTCTTTGTATTCCTTATTTCAACCTGATTCCCCCTTGTCAGATCACTGAGAGCCTCACAGGCTTGATATTTAATGAATGAGTGTGTCTGGAATCTGAAAATCAACAAAATAACTGGAGAAAATAATAAGAATGAGGCTTGATTTAGGGAATCACACTTTAAAAAAGCAACCAGACTAGGCCCTGGCTGGTTGGTTCAGAGGTAAAGTGTCAGCCTGGTGTGTGGAAGTCCCGGCTGGGGCACACAGGAGAAGCACCCATCTGCATCTCCAACCCTCCCCCTCTCCTTTCTCTCTATCTCTCTCTTCCCCTTCCACAGCCAAAATTCCAATGGAGCAAAGTTGGCCCAGGCACTGAGGATGGCTCCATGGTCTTTGTCTCAGGCACTAGAATGGCGCCTGCCATAACAGAGCAATGCCCCAGATGGGCTGAGCGTCGCCCCTGGTGGGCATGCTGGATAGATCACCATTGACACATGCAAGAGTCTGACTGCCTCCCCGCTTCTAACTTTGGAAAAATATAAAACAAACAAACAAAAATATCTCCCCCAAAACAACAACTAGACTTAATTTGGAAAATAAAAGTAGGGAAACTTGGTTATTGATTTTCTTGCTCGTTTTTCTATAACTGACAATTTCTTCACTTTTCTCTGTTTTAGTTTCTCCTACCAACCTCTCTGAATTTTTTAAGTGATTTTACATTTTTAAATTTTATCATACATAATTACCACCTTCACTACTGTGAGAACAGTTTATTTGCTGTTCAGTATAATAATTCATAATTAATTTTCCAATCTGTTTATCAATACTGGAAGTTGTCAGATTAATAGAAACATTGGAAAAGGGATATAAAGTATAAGTCTGGTAATACTGGGACATTTTAAGCTTATTTCTGTTGAAGAGGTTATTTTCAGTGGAATAAAAAAAGTTTTGCAGGGCATTACTTACATAAAAACATTATGTAGGCGCTGGCCGGTTGGCTCAGTGGTAGAGCGTCGGCCTGGTGTGCAGAAGTCCCGGGTTCGATTCCCAGCCAGGGCACACAGAAGAGGTGCCCATCTGCTTCTCCACCCCTCCCCCTCTCCTTCCTCTCTGTCTCTCTCTTCCCCTCCCGCAGCTAAGGCTCCATTGGAGCAAAGATGGCCCAGGCGCTGGGGATGGCTCTGTGACCTCTGCCTCAGGCGCTAGAGTGGCTCTGGTCACAACATAGCAACACCCAGGATGGGCAGAGCATCGCCCCCTGGTGGGCAGAGCGTCGCCCCTGGTGGGTGTGCCGGGTAGATCCCGGTCAGGTGCATGCGGGAGTCTGTCTGACTGTCTCTCCCAGTTTCCAGCTTCAGAAAAATACAAAAAAAATACAAAAAAAATACAAAAAAAAAACATTATGTAAGCGGCATGTATTTTTATTTTAATTCAGTAACTTCTGTTTAAAAATATTCCTCTTAAAACTTATAGACATTGTATATGTGTATTGTGGAGGATACAAAGTTACAAAATTAAAAAACAAAAAAACCTTAATAATTTCTTCCACAGAGGGAAATTTTTGTGAAAAGCAAATGACACTATTGTGCTGATATGGCCAAGTCTAGCTCTCAGCCTGGTTTTGGTAACACACCTGAGATAGGTCTTTATCTTGGGAAGAGATTTAAATAAAGTGTTCCCAGAAACCTGATGTATAAAATCAAAATGGCAGTTGGCTGATTTCTAAAAAGAAGTGAATGTAGAGGAAACAGCACTTCCACGCTCCAGGACACTGTCTCGCCATTTGTTTGCTCTGAGGGGAGGCGACGCATGAGCAAACTGCTTTGTGAGCTTGGAGTAGGAACAAAGGGTTTGAGTTATGCACTTAGAATAGTGAATTTGATCAGGTTATACCAGTCTGATAAAACCATCCTTTCTATGTGTGCACCCCTGCAAAATAAAAAAGGCGATTCTCTGGTTGTCTGTATTTTTCCATGTGGACTACAGTTGCTGTGTTTTCTTTTCCTATCAACATTTGCATAATATCCTAATTTATATTATGCTTTTATTTTTTTATTTTAAAAATATACTTAGGATTTCTGTTTAAGATAGTGTATTAAAGATATATGCTTTTTTTCTTTATGAAATGATAATAAAAATTAGAAAAAGCAGAAAGCCAGGAGATCAAAAATGGTTCATCTGCTTATGAGAGACCTTAAAAAACTGCTAGAAGACAGAAAACAAAGGAAAGAATGTTTTCTGATGATGAAGTGGAGAAAGATGCAGATTAAATACATGTTGGAGATTGTTGCAGAAGAAAGTGTTTTCCTGCCTCTTGGAGTTCCAGTGCAGTACCTGCTCAGAGCACTGGGGGGCAGAGAGGAGTGACACAGCTTGACATCAGTGGGCTAAAAGGTCAGCGCATATAATATAAAAATCAGAATCCTTTATTCATACATGGTTTCCAGAGCGGAGTGAAACCTGCTATCTCCCAAGGAACTGCTTCCTCAGTGACCAAGTGACTCCTTTCCCACCATTTCACGGTGAAGTATGTCTGCAGACTCACGGGTGTGTGCTGAATACCAGCTCACCTTCTCCCTCACAGGTAAGCACAGATCACAAGCTGGAAGACATTGAAGGAAAGCTATAGGCTGAAGAAAAAGGGGGATAGGAGTGCAAACACCCTATGAATTAGCTAAATTTTTCTTTTACAGAGTGGACTTAATACCAAATATTGAAGATTCATGCAATAAAAGAATAAGCATTTACATTGAAAACATGTAGACTAATAACTAAGGAAACCAAACTGAAATAATTAAAAAGTAGTTGAAATCAATAAAAAGTGTTGAGATCAGGGTGAGTTAAGGTGATAACATTATTTTTAATTAAAACATTTTTGATATTATAAAAATAGTCCCAAGCTTTGTTCTGGAAACAACTACCTAAAACATTTAATTTGCAAAACAAATTTATAAACAAAGGAAAAACATGCCAAAAGAAAACATTTTCACTTATATTTTTCTAAATTTTGAAGTTTAACAGTGAACCACCCTTTGTAAGATGTGCAGCTAACAAAATATTTGGCACATAGTAGATGCTAAAGGTATTTAAAGAATGACATTATTAGCATTTTTAATTTATTGGTTAGCTCATTTCAGTGATCATAGCTCATCTTTTAAAAATCACAAAAAAAGTAAAACTTCATTCTTGTGTTTCTAATTTTGAGTAATTTTTCCATTGGCTGGTCTGCATCTTCCAGTAATTTGGAAAATATCAGAAAGGATATCTGGGTACTAGACTTTTTTGAGCCTTTATATATCTGAAAATAAAAATATGAACTTCCCTGACAACTTGAAGAAATATAAAAATCTTTAGTGGATATTTTTTTAGCAAAATATCTACACTGTACTTTTTAATTTTTTTTTGAAAGTGAGAAGGAAGGTGAGAGACGCATCAACTCTAATTGCTTTCACTTTAGTTGTCCATTGAACTTCGTGTATGTGCCTTGCCAAGGGTCACGCCAGTGTCTCCTTGCTCAAGCCAGCAACCCTGGGCTTTTCACACCAGCAACCTTTGGGTTCAAGCTGCTGAGCTTTGTGCTGTAGCCAAGCCAGTGAACCTGCATTGAGAGCCAGCATCCAGAGCCAGCAACCTTGTAGTCTCCAACTGGGGACTTCAGTGTTCCAGCTTGTCACTACATTTTAATGTTGTGGAAGGGCATTCTCAGTTGAACTAGAATTTAGTTGCTTTGTGTAATCTTAGTTTTTATCCTTGGGTACCTGTAGGATTCTTTCTCTATATCTGAAATTTCAAAATTTTCTCAGGAAGCCTACTTTCATTAATTTTCCAAATTCTTCATGAGAACATTTTGATTTTCCAAAACAAGGTAAAACAAACCCCAAATTTAATACCACCAGCTGTTTATCTTTTCAACTTGAAACTGTCTTGTTTTTACTCTTAAGAGAAAGAGTATTTGGGTATAAGTGAAAGCGGCTTCCCATTATACTAACAGGTAAAGAATCACCATGTCAATGAAGGATATAAACTCTATAAATATGTTATATTTAATACCATGTTTTACTCACAGGGTAGCTTTTCCTTTTGCTAACTATCTTTCCGAGAAACTAATACATAGAAAATGGCTATGATTTTTAGACCATGGAATTTATTCAAGATATGCCAAGAGATTTGATAACATGTCAGTAAGTGAAAAAGATAAAGGACTTGTACAATTCCACAGGACTGTGTCTAGTTGAACACTATTTTAGTCTGAGTATCCCTGATAATCTTGGTACTTTTCTAGTATTTTGCTGCATCTTACTGAGATAAAAATAAATTCAACAAAAGCAGAGAAAATACCCACTAATTATCTGCAGCCCACATAGTGGGATAGATAGAAAATGCTCAACTAGTTTTGACTGACAGGTATGCTAATCAGGATGGGTAGTCTTGCAGGGGTAATCAACCTTTTTATACCTACCGCCCACTTTTGTATCTCTGTTAGTAGTAAAATTTTCTAACCGCTCACTGGTTCCACAGTAATGGTGATTTATAAAGTAGGGAAGTAACTTTATAAAATTTATAAAGCAGAGTTACAGCAAGTTAAAGCATACAATAATAATTACTTACCAAGTACTTTATGTTGGATTTTCGCTAAGTTTGGCAGAATAAATCTTTATAGAACAACTTACTATAGTTAAATCTATCTTTTTATTTATACTTTGGTTGCTCTGCTACCGCCCATCATGAAAGCTGAAACGCCCACTAGTGGGCAGTAGGGACCAGGTTGACTACCACTGCTTATGAGTGTCCTAGCATGAACCTAAGCTGCATTTGCCTATAATTCAAGTGTGTTTTGAAATATAGCTATGCCTGTGTAAGGATAGGCTCTCCAATACAAGTCATGCATTTGATTTTCTACATGATGAATGCTTGGGTGATGATGGTGATGACAAAAATGTCTCACGCAGTTCTTTCTGTACAGTTATTTGATTTTCACGTGAGGCACACGTATACACGTGGATAAGTTTATTAATGATTATTTAATATTCTTTAAGTGGGAGTGGATCACGCTAAAGATCTTCATCCTTGTCTTCTTCCCAGTGAGCAGGCTGAGGAGGAGGATGTGAAGGAGGAAGAAGTCAGTTTGCCGACGGAGGCAGAAGGGGTGAGGGTTGTGGAAGGGAAAGCCAGGGAGGCAGGCACAGTTGGTATACCTTTACAGGAAGACATCTTATTTCTGTCTGACCTTTTTACTTTTTCTTTTCTAAATATGTTTCTACATGGTACCAGTCCTTCTTCCCTGTTTGCTTTAGTTTCAGTGCCCATATCATTGAAGGGCCCACACTGTAAAAGCCACACACAGTCTAATAGTCAGAGCCCTCTGTCAGAATGTCTGTCACTGCTTCCTCTACATCATCCTCCCCATCTCCATCAAGTGGCTGCTGTTAATGCCTCTGGTGTGGTATCTGTTAGCTTTGAAATTTCTTCAAGTTCCATATTTTGAAACCCTTCACACTACATCAGCAATTTTGTGCTATCCACCACCTCTTGCTTGATTTTTTTTTAATTGACTCCGTTGTCATGCATAAAGTGTGGACACAATTTTTTTTTTTCCATCAGGAAATTATTGTTTTTGGCTTGATGACTTTCATTTCTTTTTCTGTAAATATGACAGCCTCTTCAATGGTGTGAACTCTGCAGACTTCTGTGGTGTTCTATCAGAGTTCTCTTCCTTTCCATAGAGTTCCGTGTGTAATGAGCCTTAAAGGTCCTTATCGTCCCCTCATCTAGAGGCTGAATTAGGCTGGTTTTGGGAGCAAGTAGACCACTTTGAAACCTTTGTTGTTTAACTCCTGGGGCTTTTGGTGGCCAATATAAAAATAACTGCAAAAGACAGTCCCTTACTGGAGAGGCACTTCCTTACTTCAGGGATAGGATTGAAAGATCCAGATTGGAAAAGAGGCTTTCATTGTCCAGGCCTCCTTCTTTACAGCTGAAAGCAGTCCTGATCATAAGCATGAATGCATTTGCAAAAGACTGTAGAGTTAACCTACCCTTCCCTGCATTCCACCTGGTGCTCACTTCTCTTCTTTACTAATAAGTGTCTTTTGCAACACCTTTTTTCCCCATAACAGGCCCCCCTTTTTTTTTCTTTATGAAAGACCTGTTTAGGCAGGTACGTTTCTCTTTAATGATTTTCTTAACGGCATCTGGGAAGTCTGCTGTGTTGGTCAGCAGAATCTACTTCTCTGGTTATCTTGACTTTTTAAAAACCCAAACCTCTTTCTAAATTATCAAATCATCTTTTGTTGGCATCACATTCTCTAGCTTTAGATCCTGCACATTTTTTTTAAGTTGCCACATAATGACTTTGCTTTTTCTTGAGTCATATTAGAGTATATAGAGTATGCCTTATAGCAATCCTGCACTCATAAAAACTGCATTTTCAATATGAGATTAAAAGGTTTTTCACAAAAAAGTGCAAGATTTTTGTGCCTGCTGGCTTTTTTGTTTGTTTGTTTGTTTTGTTTTGTTTTATCAAGGGTTCTTATACTGGGGTCATTCATTTTGAAATGGCGGGCAACCACAGCTGCAGATCTCAATCTACAATAAATATCAAGCAGTTCAACTTTCTCTAGTAATGCTGTGACTTTGCTTCTTGGTAGTACTTTCAGCATCACTAATGGCACTATGTATGGGCCCTTGGTGTTATTCAACATTTACAGTATTGTACTAAACACCAAAAATGTGCAAGAACCACAAGAGATCACTTTTTACTGCAAGACACAATTACTAGAGACAACTGCTCTGTTGGAGATATTAGTATCATACCACATTTAAAACACAAACTTGTAATACTTGAGGTCACCAAAATAGCAACAGGAGGTGGTTACAAAATTGTTACAGTAATACAGTATTAATACGGCTAATTTTATGCAGTTGTGATTTAGGACTGCATCATTTCATTTGTTTATGTATCTTTGGATTGAAAATGGCACTATATTTAACTTTTCATAATAGATTTGTGTATATTTTATGGTTATAAATAATAAAATAGTCTATACATATATTTTATACATTCATGGCATACATAGCTTTTTCTTATATATTTTTTTGATATTTCTAGGTTACACAGTTTGCAAGTTTTTTTTAATTGTTGCAAATTTCTAAAAAAATTTAGTGAATTTATTGAAAAAATCTGCATATAAGAGGACCAATGCAACAGTTCAAACCTGTGTTGTTCAAGGGAGATTATATGTATAATATATATATATATCAGGTCTACCGAAAAGTTCTGACCATTTCTATCACAAGTTTCGACACGTAAGCACGTTTATTTGGTGCATGTGTGCCTCTCTATTTTTATCACTTAATGTATACATACTGACGTAACAAATAACTAAAACAAAGTTGATTCATGTTAATCTTATGTGTGAAGCGATAGTGTACCCATGGCTACTGATAAAGTTCATTTATGCCACTGTAATTTTTACAAATTTCAACAAGGAAGAAATGCTACAGAAGCATGTTTGTCGCATCCACCATATTCTCCAGACTTAGCACCCTCTGACTATCACTTGTTTTTGTCCTTATAAAATTTTTTGAAGGGCAAAAAATTCAAAAATGAAGAAGTAATCAAACAAACACTGGTTCAATTTTTTGCATCAAAAGATAAAACATTTTTCAAAAATGGGATGTACAAATTGCCCTCACGCTGGTAAGAAATCATTAATAATGGCAATCATATTATTAATAAAGTTTATTGACGGTAAGAAAAATTTGTATTTTGTCTTATTCCAAAAACGAACAGAACTTTCCAGTAGACCTTATATATATTTTTTACTCAATATTATAATTATAAAATTTATTCATAATGCTGGGGACAGCTGTAGTTCATTTTCACTGTACTATAGTAGTCTGCTGTATGAATGTATTACCATTCACTTATCCATTCTTCACCAAGTGATCATTTAGAGTGTTTCTAGTTTAGTGCTAGTATAAGTAATGTTTCTACTAACGTGTTGTGCAAGTATCTTGGTACATATATGTAAGAGTTTCTACAGAGTATATTCCTGAGAGTGGGTCATAAGTCATATATCTTTCACTTCTCTAGATAATGCCAAATGTTTGAACTCCTATCAACCATATTTGATTGTGGTTTTTTTCCCTGACATTTCCCACAAACATTAGATTGCATCAGACTTCTTATTATTTGCCCAGCTAATCAGTGTGTAACATTATTTAATTATAGTTATAAGTCCCATTTCTCTGATTATACGTGAAACTAATTTTTCACATATATTTGCTATTTAGATTTCCTTTGTTTATATAAGTGACTATTCAACTCATTTGTTTATTTAAAAAATGAATGGTTGCACCTGACCAGGTGGTGGCACAGTGGATTGAGTGTCGGACTGGGATGCGGAAGACTCAGGTTCGAGACCCCGAGGTCGCCAGCTTGAGCAAGGGCTTATCTAGTTTGAGCAAAGCTTGGACCCAAGGTCGCTGGCTCGACCAAGGGGTTACTCGATCCACTGAAGGCCCATGGTCAAGGCACATATGAGAAAGCAATCAAGGAACAACTAAGGTGTTGCAATGAAAAACTAATGATTCATGCTTCTCATCTCTCTCCATCCCTGACTGTCTGTCCCTATCTATCCCTCTCTCTGACTCTCTCTCTGTCTCTGTAAAAAGAAATAAAATTAAAAAAATGAATGGTTGCTATTGTTAATTTATAGTAATTCTTTATATATCCTGAGTACTTGTTTTATTTTTATTTTTTAAAGTTGTTTTTTGCTGCAAATACCTTCTACCAATCTGGAATTGTATTATTATCTTTGTGAACATAATATATATTTATTTATAACACAGCTGAAATTATTTGTATTTTTTATGGATAGTATTTTTGTTTCTTGTTTAAAAAACTATGTTTTAAATTAGAACTCCAGAGGAATTACCTTATAATATATTTATAATTTCACCTTTTGCATTTAGGTCTTTGATTTACCTATATCTGATGGTTATGTATAAAGTAAGAAAAAGGGTTCAATTTCATTTTTATATGAATATCCAATTTTCTAAGAATTATTCATGGTACTGTCTGTCATTTTCCCACATAGCTACAATGTCATCTTTGTCATATATCAAGTATATTTTATAGATGTCTATTTCTCTGGTCTTTATTACATTACTGTATTTGGCTATATATATTTTATTACCATAGTTAAAAAAAACCCTAATATATAGGGGAGAAAATCCTCTGAATCCATTTTTTAAATCTAATGTCTTGGTTGTCATTGGTTACTTTGCATTTTAATATACTTTAGAATATGATTTTCAAATTTGATAAAAGTAAAACTGCTAGATAGTGTATGGCATTGAATTTAATCTGTAAATCAATTTGAATATAATGACATTTTTAATGGTGTTTCAATTCATGAAAATAATATGTTCTCCATTTATTTAATATAGCTTAATAAAATTTGTATATATATTAGAAGTGGCACAAAAATCTTACTACCTTGGTGTAGATCTCTAACATGATGCTAAATTAAATGGTGATAGTGGAAATATTAATTCTATTCCTGGTATAAAATAAAAAAGAAATTAAATATGATGTTTGGTCAAATTTTTCTGTATGTATACTTTTATTTGTATTTGTTCCCTTCCAAAATTGATTTCCAAAGATTTTATTTTTTCTTTTTCATGAGTGAATGTTGAATTTTATTGAGCTTTTATTCTTTCTGAAACCATTGAGATAATTGTATAACCATTCTGTAATCTGTTGATGTGATGAGTATATTAATTTTCTAATATTAAAAACAGAGCCTACATATTAAATCCAGAGGTTTTTTTTCACTAGAATGTTTGGTTAACATTTATTTAAGATATTTGCATGGATGTTCATGAGTAAAAGTTACCTCATATTTTCTTCTCCTGCTGGCCCCATGAAATGAGTTGAGGAATGTTCTTTCATTTCCTATATTCTTTACTCCTTTTCTATATTATTGTGTAACATTTAAATTATTTTAAAAATAATTGGTAAAATTTGATGGTGAATTACTTATTTGGGCTTTGAATTTTTATAAAATTTTAAAAATATTACTGACTCATTGATTTTATTGCCTATGGGGCTGTTGAGGTTTTTAACACTTTCTTGATTTTTTTGAATAAGTTATATTTTCTTGGACTATATACAGTTATGAATAAGTAATAAAATTGACACTTTTATTATCTATTTAATGTCTCATCCTGTATATTGGCTAATTGTGCTTTTTCTCTTTTTTGTTTTTATAACGTTTATGTGTGATTTATAAATTTTATTGATCTTTTTAAGAGACCATTAATGATCTCTATTGAATGTTTGATTTTTTTTCAGCATTTTCTTGCCATGTTTTTATTATTTCATTTTACAACTTGCACTGGTTTGCTGTCTGCATTCTTTCTTATTTTTCAAGACGTTGTCAAGATTGGCTTCCCCTGGTACACACACTGAGATGTAGTTTGTCGTTTGAGATGGGAAGGAGCAGACATAAAGCACGAGGAAAGGCTGAACTGTGAGGCAGGCTCTTTAAGCCTGAGCCAACTTTGCGGGACGCTCTGGAACAAATACTCCTCATCAGGGACAGCGCTGCACGGGGTTTTCAGCATTAGGCTGGGCTGTGACACCCCTTCTCCACTCAGTTATGAGATGTGGGCACGGGCTCCGGGTGGGCAGCTCTCAGAGCGCAGGCACACGCTGGGGGAGCTGAGCAATGGGGGTCATCTGCGACTTCACTACCCACAGCACAGCAGCAAGTTCTCTGACAAAGGATCTGGGTCAGGTGGATGCTTGTTAATTTTCACACACTTTTATTTTCCAATACATGCATTTCCCCCTAATTTCTGCTTTATTTCTGTCTCACAAATTTTTCAATGTAGTGTTTTGTTACTAGTCAGTACAAACATGTTTAAAATTTTTGGCATAAATATAGCAACAGGTAGTTTTTATTTTTTATTTTTTTAAAAGATTTTATTTAATCATTTTAGAGAGAGGGGGAGAGAGAGAGAGAGAGAGAGGAAGAGAGAAGGGGGAGGAGCAGGAAGCATCAACTCCCATATGTGCCTTCACCAGGCAAGCCTGGGGTTTTGAACCAGTGACCTCAGCATTGCAGATCGACGCTTCATCTTCTGTGCCACCAAAGGTCAGGCACTAGAGGTATTTTTTAAATTTCCAAAATATATAGTGTTTTAACTAGTTACAACTTTTTTGTGATTGATATCTAACTTAATTCCAACAGTATTGTAAATATAATATATGTAATTTAATTCCATTAAAATTTGTTGAGACTTGCTTTATGTCCTATGGTGGTCATTTTTGCAAATGATGTCCTTAAAAAAGTATGTGTATGCTGTAGTTGTTAGGTGTTCCATGTCTGAAAGGCTGTGAGAAGGGTCTTCAACCATCAAAATGCATGACTACCTGCTAGTGATTACTAAGGATTCCTTCCTTTATTTCTTTATTTTTGTTTTTCATATTTTTGATTTTCTCTTTGACAGTTGTTTGACCCAGCATTTCTCTGTCTCATCTATACAATGAAAATACAAACTAAATGATAATAGAAAAATTAATTAAAACATTAAATTATGCAAACTACAAACCTATTCCAAAATATTTTTATATTAAATAAAATGTAGTGTAAAAATGACTTTATGCATTCTGGGAATTTTCATGACACTTAGGCACATCACCTTTGGTGGAAGGAGCTAAGGGAACCTGCATCCAATTACAATTTGTAATGCATTTCTTATGGCAAATCTGCAAGCTACATTGAGCACGTCATTAGCATCATGTGTGCAGGGAAGTGATTGTTTTTGGGAAAAGGGGAAGAAGCAAACTCCACCTTCAATTCTGAGTTTATTACAACTTCTCAAGACTCTCCTCAGCAGCCTATACAAGTACAGTTTCAATACTGACTTTGAGTGGTGGGCACACTGTTGCATCTGTATAATTGATTGTAGGGAATCTTTTTGGATTGTGAAGAAAGGAAAAGGACTTATTTTATTTATCATATTTTTATTTTTGGTTTATTTTTGTTGAATTATTGGGGTGACATTGGTTAATAAAATTATATAGGTATCAGGTGTACAGTTCTATAATATATCATTTGTATATTGTATTGTATGTTTACCACCCCAAGACAAGTCTCCTCTCAGTACAATTATCCTCCACTGACCCTTTTCTACCTCCCCCTAACCCCCCTTTCCCTGGGGTAATTACCATATTTTTGTCAGTGCTGATGAGTTTTTGTTTTTGCTTAATACCTTTCACCAAACCATAATCCCATGCCCCTCTGATAGCTATCAGTCTGTTCTTCATATCTATATGTCTGTTTCTATTTTGTGCATAAGTTTATTTCATTTTGTGCATAAGTTTATTTATTTCATTAGATTCCACATATCAGTAAAATCATATGGCACTTGTCTTTCTCCAATTGGTTTATTTCACTTAGCAAAATGCTCTTTAGGTACATCCATGCTGTCACAAAAAGTAAGACTTGCTTTTTTACGGCTGAGTAGTATTCCATTGTGTAAATGTACTACAGTTTGTTTGTTTTTTAACTTATCCATTTACTGATGGGCACTTGGTTGCTTCCAAATCTTGGCTATTGTATATAATGCTGCAATAAAATTAGGGGTGAATATTAGACCTATTTTGAATTTATTCTCATAGAAATTTGATTTTAGAATATGATGAATTGAATAAAAGTTCAAACACAAGATCTGGAGGACATGACCACATTTTATAATAGTTTCTTAAAACTATAAGCCAAAATCTCAGTAATAAAGCTCCAAATTTCAAGGTAGCCCATCAGAGGGGAGAGCAGGACCCCATTGTTAGACATCAATTTAATCATTCTGAAGAGCAATAAAGGGCTTTCTGAAATGTTGATTTAGGGATACAAAGCTTAAAGTCAGCACTTTTCCATTATTTAATATTCTCTTTGGTTGCATCATTGTTCTTTATTGACTGTTTTTAAACTTTACTTTTTCTTAACTTGGTTAAGGGAAGCAATCTTTAATCCTAGCAGAACAGATAAGGACTATTAAACCCTGGGACTGCTTCCCAAGACAGATTACGAGGCTGTCTCTCCAGCACATCATACTAATATTGTGGATTCTACCATTGCTCATCTTTTCTAAGCATGTTGGAATTGCCAGCATGATCCTAAGGCCTCTCTGAGGTCTGTGTTCTCTTTCTGAGTAAAATGATCTTTGTCATTCTTTCAGGGGTGAGCTTGAGATCTAGCTCTATGACGTGTGGGAAGGTGAGCATAGGTCATTGAAGTTTTCCTTAGTTCTTCAGTAAGAAATAACTATTCTTCTCTCTGTGATCCTGCCAAGTTTTATGTTTTATTTCGCTTTTATGATTGCCCTAATCATAGTCTGATCTGTATAATGTCTAGTTACTGGAGAGTATATCAGTTGTTTAGTTGACTCAACACTACTTATGATTCTAATTTCAGCACTTTAATTTGGAAATTCCCCACACCTACTTCATGCCATTCTAGTGAGGTTAACAATTACAATACCAGGTTTATCTGATCACAAGATTGGGTATAAAATCCAGGTTTGGCCACTCATAGCACACCATCATCTTTTTCTTAGTGATTTGATCATAAATGAAACAATTTTAAAGTGACCACTTAGATATCTTCCCTAGAATTTTTTTTAATAGATACTAGGACACAGATGATCTCTCTTTCTTTTTTGTGTACAAGCTGAAGGAATGTATCTGCAAAGCTAATTATGGTTCTGCCCCCTAATTTATGAAAGGGTCTGAGGGAGTAAGTCTAAATTACAATGAACCAAATGAGAGAGAGACAGGTGGAGACTGAGAGTTGGAATGCTATTTGAATCTGTGGATACAGTCTTTCCTGAAGCTAGGTTCGCTTTATTCTTATAATCATAATTGCTAAAATAGTTCTGTATCTTAACAAGAAAATATGTTCCATAAGTGAGGACAGCATTTTTTATTTTTATCTTGTTTCACTGCTATATTTTCAGTGCCTAGAACAGTGCCTAAAACTATAGGCGCTCAAGTAGAATTTGTTTAATGAATATTTGCAAACTGAGTGATGCAGAAAAAAACAAAGTATAAATATCTTTTCAACCATTTAATGGGATTCTTGAGAATAAAAACAAGGAGCAATTTTTATAGAGGTGTGGTAATTAAGCTAGTTAGTTTGTGTAAATTTGTTATTTTTCTGTAAACCTTTTATTTTTGAATGGAACACACACAAAAATTGTATAAAATGTAAACAAATGATGTATCGGGATGAATTTTAAAGTGAATCCTGTGAACCAAAACTCAGATCAAGTAAAACATTGCCAGCATTCCAGAAGCTGTTCCTATGTTCACTCTGGGATATCTCCAACTCTCTCTACTTGCTAGGGGTAACAACTGTGCTGAATTTTATGGTAATTACTGTCATGCTTTGCTTTATAATTTTAGTCCCAATATATGCATCCCTTGACATTACTGTTTAGTTTGTATTTTGTGAAACTAATAGAAACAATATCATATACAATGTCTATATTCTTTTGTGTTGTTTTTTTCTCAAAATTATGTTCATGTAATTCACCCAAATTGATTCAAATTGCTTTAGTTTGATTATTTTCATTGGTGTATTTTGTAAATATTACATACTCTGCTGCTGCAATAATTTTTGCATAGGTTTAAGCTACAAAATCTATGCTGTTATTATAGTAGTTAATTAGTTAGCTATTAACAAAAGCAGGCAGCAAATGGAATCAGACATTAAGCCTAATTGAACCTGGAATTTACAGGTTATGGACTCTCCAAAGGAGGAGAGAGCCGAAATAACTTAATCCTTGAGCAGGCAGGAAGCAGTCATCCAGCTGAACAACTGGTCTATTCCCACAGACTCCCAGGGGAGACAGAACCAGTAAAGGAGAAATTCCTCTACAAGGCACACACACACAGTAGAAGCCAAGATGGTGCAGAGGAAGAACCTTTCACTGTGAGGGAAGTGCAGTAGGAGCCAGTGACAACTATAAAGGGAAGGAATCTAGCCTGGGAAAATCTGGGAGAAGGGCCGGTTAGGATAAGGGTGCAAAACCTCAGAAGACCCAGGAAAAGGTTTGGATAGGGGGAGGGCCTAGCACAAGCCCCGAAGAATCAGAGACAAGACTGGTTAGTTTGAAAGATAGCCTACTTTCTCCCAAGCTTAACAAAGGCCAAGGTGGGTTCCTGCACACTAGGGGTAGTCAACCTTTTTATATCTACCGCCCACTTTTGCATCTCTGTTAGTAGTACAATTTTCTAACCACTCACCAGTTCCACAGTAATGGTGATTTATAAAGTAGGGAAGTAACTCTTTACTTTATAAAATTTATAAAGCAGAGCTACAGCAAGTTAAAGCATATAATAATAATTACTTACCAAGTACTTTATGTCGGATTTTCGCTGTTTGGCAGAATAAATCTTTATAAAACAACTTACTATAGTTAAATCTATCTTTTTATTTATACTTGGGTTGCTCCGCTACCACCCACCATGAAAGCTGGAACGCCCACTAGTGGGCGGTAGGGACCAGGTTGACTACCACTGCATACACTTTCCTTCTGTAGCAGCCTTCCAGGCCCAGCAGCTGCTGGGGCTGAAACGCAGGTCCAAAAACAGCGCAGGGTGTGGCAGGGGCGCCAGCCTTGGTAGTAGACATACAAATGGGGAAATGAGACTGAAGAAGTTCTATGCTCTGGGTCTAGTTTCTCCTGGGCATAACAGGTACAGATGCAGGTTTGAGGCTTCAGAGGCTGGACTTCTTTTGCTGCTAGACAGAGCTGAGCCACCTGGTTGTGGATGAGACCTTGGCACCTGGGGGGCAGTTCTTTGTTTTGCTCTAATAAACCTTACCCGAATTGCTCACATCTTTCTAATGTGTTGAGTCCCCAAAATGCTTTTCTTGTAACTCAGTGGAAGAATCCTATTTCCACTGGCAACACTGTTATTAAAGTTATTGTACATGTATCTTGTTTCCTAGGGTATGCTTACTTAGGAGTGAAATTGCTAAGTCATACTGAGTGGCTGTTTTTAACTTTAGTAGATAATGCTTTACATCATTACCAATACTGGGCTCTCTCAGATCTTTATGTTAGCCAGTCTGATGGGTATCTATAGTAGTTGTAGTTTGCTGTAGCCTCCACTTTCAATTTCCTAGTTTTTAAAGAAGTCAATCTGATTTAATTTTTTTTGTTGGTCCTTTGGGTTTTCTCTTCTGTAAAATATTCAGTTAAGTCTTCTGTAAAATATTCAGTTAATACTCTTTTTATTAATTTGTCTAATTTTCTCATCAGTGTGTAGTTCCTTGTGTATTCTGGTGAAACGTTTAAAAATATCTTCTCACCTTCTGTGTTTTTTCTTTTTTTCACTTTACTTATGATATGTTTTTATAAATAGTAGTTCTTAATTGTACTGTTGCCAAGTCTATCAACATTTTTCCTTTTTGAATAACAACTTTTCATGCCTTTTATGACCTGTTCTCAAATGTGACATGCCACAATTTTGTCATATTGGTAGAAGCAGTCTCTAAGTACAATCTGTAATTAAGGAAAGAGAAATTAGTCTCTAGATTTTTACAGAAGAAATCTCAGAGAATTTTCAGACATTTTTAAAAATTATCACATATGATAAAAGCGAGTGAAAGCTTTTAGAGAATGGGCACTAGGATACATTTAAAGCAAGAGAGGCTCAAGTTGAGAGTAAAGCATAGTAGAGCAGAACACATATGTTTTATCTTTCATCACTGTTACCTTTTCCTTTTGTGCTCCAAATCTTTGAGGGCAGAGGCTGTGTCTAACAGAGAAGGACACATAATAGGTGTTTAGTGAGGACTTCCTTGTTGGCTGATTTGTTGTAATAAATGATCCTTTAATTACTGACCAAATTTCTATGGGAGTTCTACCAGTGGGTCTGATTAATTCAAAAATCATTTGACCTGCCCTAATTCCTGAGTTTAGGGTCAGATCTTAACCAATATGTTAAGTGGAAGAAATTAATTTCAGGTCAAATCTGACTGTAGTCAGGAAGATTAGAAGCCCTTATTCCTATGGCTTTAGCCATCTAACATCCTTCAAAATATCACTCCTATTTCTTCTCTTTGAAAACTGGTCGTTTTATTTTCCTTTTCTCATTCAACTGCCAGATCTAGGGACATCTGCCAAACTTATCTTTGATTGAGGTGTGTTCTTAATAGCTTAATAGAAAATAATTATATATAGTTACTTTTTGCATTTTATCTTATTTTATTTTTTTTTACTTTTTGCATTTTAATGGTATATTTTAGAAACACCAAGTTTTAATCTAAATAAGGACTTTCCTATGAGTACAATAACATAGTGTTCATTTATTTATGCACTTGCTTTATATCCAGAGTTAGAACAAATGCCATTAAAAGAAGTGAGCTCTTCTACTTATGGGCAAGGGTTCTGCCATATAACTGTATTTTGCTCTGCCTGCTATATTTATTTGCCCTTGACTTTATCCAGACCCAAATCAGCTGAGTATTTGTGTTCTAATGCAGACTGTGACTTTCCTTCTCTTCCCAATTAGCTACCTCTCTAATCAATTTAATCCATCTATGACAGCAAGCTGTATTTTCCTACCTTGTTGATGAGCATGTCATGTGGAACAGAGTCAGAAGCCTCACTGAAGTCAAAATATTTTATGTTTTTCCCTTCCTCCCTGCGTCCAAGGTCTGCCACTCTGTCAGAGGAGGCAATTGAATTGATCTAACATGATTTGTTTGTCACAGAGTCATGCTGGTTATTACCCATCATTGTGAGTGCTTCCATGTGCTTACAAATTGATTAGGCATCTTGATCTTGTGGTTAATGTACTTTTTGTCATTGTTTAGATCTGGGGACATTCATTGCAATCTTGGGCTATTGTGAGCATACATTTACCATCTATTCCCCATTCTTTGAAGATAAAGAGCTCATTTGAGGTTACAGATCAAAAATTCTCAAAAGAAAAAAAATAATAAGTTAATGCTTCCAAGGACTCCTAGGATATCTTACTAGTAGCATAGATGTGGTATCATGAGAATCAAAATAAAGTAGGCTTTCTATCCACATCAAACAGAGAGAAAACAAATATTCATTGATTTCCTGCTATGTAAAAGGCATTAAGCTGCTAGGTTGTGTGAGAGGTACAATAATATCTAAGATGGCCTCAAATCTTGTGTTGCCTATAAAAAGTGTGAACATAAAGAAAGATAATTGGCAATGATATTTTGTGTGGAGATAAAGACTGTAAACCTTTTTAGTAGGTTGTGTCTTACTAATTATCACATTTTCCTTGTGCCTGTTTGCCAAGCAGTATGATTTTAAATAATAACACTGAAATATTATTTATAAATTTATTTCTAAATGAACTGCCTTCTGAATTTCACTCATTTCTTATATCCTCAGTATTTTTAGTAGTCCTGAACTTGATTTCTTCATACTCTCATCATTGCATGTTTCCTATTGTTTTCTTTATCTGACTTTTTTTTGCCTTTACCTCTTTTTGTTATGAACTATTTCTGGGCCACTTATAGAGGGGTTTGTAGGCAGGTTCTTCTAAGATGAGGACATTTTTCTGGAATTGTTGATTGTAGGTTCTCTTGGAAACTTTCATTGTACTGTTCTGATAAAAAGCTTGGGAATACCATATTATCAGCATCAACAAAAAAAAATTTTAAATAGACCTCTATATTTATATTTATAAAGCTAAAACTTTATGAAAAAAAAAAACAACATAAATGGTTGCTAAACAATGCAGTTGCTACCTTTTTAAAAAAAATTATTTTAGTGAGAGGAGGGGAGGCAGAGACAGACTCCTGTATGCACCCCAACTGCTCTGTTACAACCAGAGCCATTTTTTTAGCACCTGAGGTGGAGTCTATGGAGCCATCCTTGGTGACCGGGGCCAACTTGCTATAATTGAGTCTTGGCTACAGGAAGAGAGGAGAAGAGAGAAAGAGAAAAGTGAGAGGAGGAAGGCTTGAGAAGTAGATGGGCATTTCTCCTGTGTGCCCTGACCGGGAATTGAACCCAAGACATCCACATGCTGCGCTGATGCTCTACTGCTGAGCCAACTGGCTGGGGTCACAACCTTTGTTTTTTGATGAATTTATTTTAAATATAAATTAGAATAAAAGAAATAGGTAAAAATGTCTTAAAATAGTATGGGATATCTGTCATTATATCCAACTATTATCGACCAATTTTAAACTAAACTTATTAAATAATCATTAAGAAAATATGTTCTATATCACTTATTGATAGGCCATTAAAACTTCCCAGGTCTTGAGAGTTGGGGAAAGGATATCAGACGATATTAGGTTATTTCATTACACGTGATAATATTATTATTGTTAGGTAGGATATTATTAGGTTTTGGAGAAGGATGTTGATCTATTTAGGGGTAAAGTATAGTGACATGTAGGTTACTTTGTAAATTTTAGCAATATGGAAAATATACATATGTATACTTGCAGTCACAAAAATTAGGGAATCTGGGAACGTGCAGATACTCCAGTACTTTCAGCCTTTTGTATAGTGCATTTTCACCAATAAAATAACAGTTGGTTTTGCATCTTATTTGTATAATCAAACAACCTTCTTTGATTTGTTGTTTGCTTTTCTCATGTTCTTGTTTAATAAAAAAAGTCAAATGCTTCTTTTTTTAATCTCTTCATATTCATTTTGAAATATCCCCTAATTTTTGTGAGCAGTGTGTATATGCATATGCAATACATTATGAAGTCCCAAGTTTTAGACCCAGAAGCAGCATTTTGAAAGCTTCCCCTTGTCTGCTTTTCTTATCACTGCGGTTTTTCCAGGCTTCATCACAACACAGTCCCCTTTTAGTTTTTCACTCATTCATTTGTTGGCCTCCTGCTACTGACTATAATTAATTTGTCCAGTGTATTAGAGTGGAATCTCGATTGAATAGTATATTTCCCAATCAGTGTTCTGAGCCTCACTTTGTCCTTCAGTGTAACTCCTCTCCTTGTCGCCAGGGGAACAGAAATGGCAAAGAAAGCGGTCGGGGAACTCCCGGATATGCGCCCACGCTGTCCAGCCTCTCTTCCCTAAGAGTTCCTGTGGGTATAACAGGAAATATTGGGTGGAAAAATGAGCAAAAAGTATCAATAAATTCATGATTGAAGGAGACAGGGGGCCGTCTGGACAAGTTTATTGTAATACAGGTTTTTAAAAATCTGCCAGTCCCTCATTACTACCGACATCTCCTAAAAGGCTTTCTTTAAAAGGCTATGTTTTCTACAAATATAAAATGACAAAAATACTTCAAAAAAGAGTTATGTTGTGATTGAACTTGGCTCTTTTCTTGGCATAAACAACATTTCCCAGAAGGTAAAAGTAGATATAATAACTTTACAATTTTATTTCAGTAAGGCAAAATCAATTAGCATGATGTGTGTTGTTGAAGTCCAAGCAAACACTGGCATAGTGTAATTGCATGAGGGTGTCTGTGAAAAAAATGGAGATCAATAATTGATTTTCTCTTATTTAAATTTTTTATTCTCTGTCAATCAGGATACAGACTAGAGGGAGTGAAGGCCTTTTAAAACTCCCTGCTTATTTGAAGTGTGCGATGGATGGATAAAAGCAAGCTTCTTCCAAACATAGTTCTCTTGCTACCTCATCATTTTAATATGTGAATGTGGAGAACACAGAGGCTCAGCTTCTGAAGTACACTGAAAACAACAATTACAAAAAAGATCAAATTCCAGTTAAAAGAAAGTATGGGCTAGGGTATAACTTTGCTGCATTAAGCACTTTATAAAATATACTAATTATGATTCTCATTTGTTCATTCATTCATTCATTTGTTCAAAATTTTATAGCAACTCAGAGATGTAAAACTTTAGAGATTTTTACTTTGACTTTCCAGTTTTAGGACTCCTAAGTGGTGGCTGTCTTGTCTCCAGGTGCTGGGATGCTCTCACTGCATAAAACTAGACCTTTGTATTATTGGACAAGTTTAATTCTAAAAAAATCTTTTAACTATATTTTGGTAATTTTTGCTGATGGAATCTAACTTTGTACAAATACTAACTACCAAGGGAGGCATTAGATTATAGAAAAGCAGTTTCAAGTGTGGTCACTTGATCATCAGCATCAGCCTCACCAGGAAACATGTTATAAATGCAATTATCAGGTCTCACTCCAGAAACATTAAATCAAAAACTCTGGTTGGGGGGTGGTTGAACCCAGTTTTGGGAAAACACCTGTGTTAGGCTTGTTCACCAGTACTTTGCCTGACTAGTGTGTGAGCATGTGGCAGTGCCACATGTGTATAGTCTATGTAAGGCTACGGGTACTTGCTCCCAGGGCGAATTGCTTACAGCAGATCGCTTGCCCGCCACTGTGAGGGGTTGTTTTGCTGTTGGTTCGCCTGCTGCCATTGAGAAGGGATTTCCTCTGCCTGTTTGCTGGTCAGCCCTTGTGAGACTCTATTAAACAGGAATGGCCCAATGCTTTCCGGCTCTACAGTTCCTCTACCGTCTGCCCGAATCCAATGTGAACCTGCCTGGCCTCAGCCCCTGGCATTTCATCCAGTAATTCTTATATTAATGAGTCCTCCAAGGAAGGATCCCTATTTTTTTTTTTTTTTTGGTATTTTTTTCTGAAGTTGGAAACGGGGAGGCAGTCAGACAGACTCCCGCATGCACCCGACCGGGATCCACCCGGCATGCCCACCAGGGGGCGATGCTCTGTCCATCTGGGGCGTTGCTCTGTTGCAACCAGAGCCATTCTAGCACCTGAGGCAGAGGCCACAGAGTCATCCTCAGCACCCAGGCAAACTTTGCTCCAATGGAGCCTCGGCTGCGGAAGGGGAAGAGAGAGACAGAGAGGAAGGAGAGGGGAAGGGGTGGAGAAGCAGGTGGGCGCTTCTCCTGTGTGCCCTGGCCGGGAATCGAACCTGGGACTCCTGCACGCCAGGCTGACACTCTACCACTGAGCCAACCGGCCAGGGCTGGAAGAATCCCTATTTTATTTCTCTTATGAAGTGATGTGTCATTCTATAATGGTTACTAAAACTACTGTTACCTTCTTTCTGAACAAGGTACGAATTAAAGAAATACAAGACTCTATCCTATTTCTTAAAAACATTCTAAGTCACTTCAGCAAATTTAACTGTAATAGAAGCAAGCTTCTATTTTTATTGGTCAAATCAGAAGACATGAAAAAGATAGAGATGACCTTGTCATTTTTTATTTACAACTTAAGCTATGTGACCTTTTCTGCTTTTTATCAGGACCATGGATCAAAAACAACTTTAGAGAGAAACTGAAAGCAACAACAACCAGAACAGAATATAGTATTGCAAATTGTCTTTCTCTTTCTTTTTCTTGTGGATTAGGATTTACCATTTCTTTCTGATTATTTAAATGTTAGAGAAAGCCAATTTCTAGTGCTCCCCAAATCTAATTAGGACCATAATAAGTACCTGCTGGAAGGATTCTGAGATTGGATCCAATCTAGCCTTGTTACTCTGCACATGAGGAAACTGAACCCTAAAGTGGGTTACTGAGCCATAGAATTTATGGTCAACACACCCACTTACAGCAGTCTCTGGGTCCAGAAATAGTCTGTGAATTGGTCATTTCTGTGCTTTTTTATCCACTTGAGGCAGTCTTTCTCTTGTTCTGGATTTATTCTTGCTACTATGGAAGCCACAGAAATAGAGCAGCTTGGTGCAGCATTTTTAGGTTTGGAGCAGTTCATGGTTGGGAACGTGGCCCTGGCACATCATGGTGCAAGCGTAAAGTTCCAACAACTAAGTGCATGAACAATCCAAAGGACACAAATGCATGGTTCACCAGTCTGTCTGTTTATGTACTCATACGCTCACTCCCTCATTCATTTTCTGCATTCAATAATTTATTTAACAGGCATTTTCTTAGGATCTATTACTTGCTCAATTTTGAACTGGTTTTTGAAGGAATATGGGTGATATGTGCAGTTTCATGCTACTTTTGTGAAGGTAAGGACTGGATTTTATACACGTTGTAAACTTAACAGTCATGATGCAGTATCTTACAAATGTCAAACTAATATTTATTTCCTGGATCAGTGCAGAAAAAGCAATGAGACCTTCCCCCAATCCCAAACCCAAAAGTGGAAAAGGCAGGAAGAACTACCATAATTCAGAGAAGAGAGAGGCAATCTAGAAAGCAAGGTGGATGAGGTGGATGTGAACTGAATGTGGGAATAAAGAAAGTGACTTCTGAGCAGTAGAGCACGAAAAGCATCCAGTTCAGAAGGGCCAATGGGGTATTTAAGGGACATTACAGATGAAGGCATTCTTATAACATTGTAACCTGGGCTCCTTGAGTATCTTTGAACCAAAAATCTAGATTTTTTGAATTTATAAAATGTCATGAAAATTCAAGGTCATACGTGACAGACATATTAATGTGGGAATGGACTTTCAGCATTTTGGTATTATTATGGCATTTAACAGCTCCTCCTGACCAGAACATTTTTATTTTATTGCTGTGCACTACCCACTATGTTTATCTGTAAAACAGTCACCAGCACTAATTTACTGAGCAACTATAATGAGTAGGATGGGATGTGCTTAGGACATGAAACAGGACAAGTTTAAAACTGTTGACTAAATTGGATCCCAGGCTTCACCCCTCTGACAGTATCCATCTGTGTGTCCAAATGATCTGTTCTAATTAGATACATGTTAGATTACAGACAGCAAATTAAAATGTTCATGGGACCAGGTAGCAAGTGACTGAAGCAGATATAGGTGCATTTGCTTTCATTGAACAGCTGGGGAAGGCTTGTTTGAATAAATATGGCAGAGTCTAGAGTCCCAGCTACATACTACCGCAGTCGACTGCTGGTCCAGTTGCCATGTATTCTGATTTTTCTCAAGAGAAGCCAGAAATATAGATTCCATGTGAAATCACCAACTTTTAAATATTGTCTCTAATTTATAAAACATTGTTTCACCAATGAAACGTGACAGCAGACCTCATTTGGACATAGACTTCAGTCTGTAAGCTTTGAAGCTAGAAGTATACAGGCATTTCCAGAAAGCAAGTCTTTGGAGAAATACCTGGACATTTGGTTCATGATTTGTTCCACACACTCTAACTCGCCTCTGGCTTCCTGGGAGCTCTTGTGTCTGCTTGATATGGCACAAATCTGATTTGCAAAATTTATGTCCAGTGAGCCTCCTGTTAGGGAATTTGATTTGGCATATGTCTCCTTCCAAACATCAAATTGTGTTTCCAGCCAGACAATGTAATAATCTTGCCCAAGATGTCCCCAAATGCTGCTAAAAATTGCAAATATCCACCAAGGATTGAATAAAAATGCTAAGCCTAATGTTATAGATTAAAACTATGCACCATCTCCAATCTAAATAATAAAATGAAGCAATTATGCATTTTGAAATTGTCTGCACAGATCTGCATTATAGCAGAGGCTGGATGAAGACTCCTACTGTGGGGCCTTCTGCAGCTTCTGGAGCTTGTGTGGAAATCACAGAAGGTGCGTTGATTCTGTATGTTTATTGTATCTTTGTGAATTCAGTTTGTACTGATTATAAAGACAATGGTCTTCTATATTACAAAATGAGCATTTGTTGCAATTTCTCTGGAGTGTGTTTTTCTTAAGTTTTGGACAATGACCAAGTCAGAAATATATTTTTTCTTGCTGCCTGGAACTAGTACACACACACACACTCTCTCTCTCTCTCTCTCTCTCTCTCTCAGAAATAAAACTTCAAAAAATAGTTTTTATATTTTACATAAAATGCACTGTGATATTTTATTTATTTTTATTTTTTTCATGTCTGTTCTAGACTAACCAGTTATAAACTATTTCATTCTATTATATTAATAAATCATAAAGAATGTTACAATTCACTAGTAAGTTGAAATATTTGCAGTTTCAAAATGATTGTTCTAAAATATGTCAGTATTTATAGTGATTCTTGGTATACCTGACTGCCTGAATGCCCAAGGTCCATGCTGGATAAACCCTTATAACAAAAACAAAAAAGAAGAAGAAAGAGAAAGAGAAGAAGAAAGAAGAAGAGTGAGAGAAAAGGAAAGAGGAGCAGAGAAGGAGGTAAAAAACAATTTCAATAGAAGGTCCTAATTCTTCAGTTGGCTCTTCATTTATTATTCTAATACCTGCCATTAACTGAGCAGTAATTGAACATTATTTGAATCCCAACTGAGATTGGGATTAGACTGAAGTAAGTGAGATGGCTGGAGTGCAAATTGCAAATTTAAGGAGGCATCACATTATTTTAGAATGTCCAAAGAACAGTCCTACTAAATTCAATGTATAAGTAGAGCTGGGACTTTAAAAATAGGCAGGCATCAGCCCTGGCCCATTGGCTCAGTGGTAGAGCATCGGCCTGGTGTGCAGGAGTCCGGGGTTGGATTCCCGGCCAGGGCACACAGGAGAAGCACCCATCTGCTTCTCCACCCCTCCCCCTCTCCTTCCTCTCTGTCTCTCTCTTCCCCTCCCACAGCCAAGGCTCCATGAGAGCAAAGTTGGCCTGGGCACTGGGGATGGCTCTATGGCCTCTGCCTCAGGCGCTAGAATGGCTCTGGTTGCAACAGAGCAACGCCCCAGATAGGCAGAGCACCGCCCCCTGGTGGGCATGCCAGGTGGATCCCGGTCGGGCACATGTGGGAGTCTGTCTGACTGCCTCCCCATTTCCAACCTCAGAAAAATACAAAAAAAAATATGGCAGGTATCAGAACAAAAAAAATAGAACTTCGTGTCTATAAAAAATATGTTATAATTAGAATAAATGTAGAGTATTTGGGAGCAGAATGTTATAGTGGGATTTAGTCTGGAATAAGAAAACCCTATATGGTTCTTGAAAATCTTGAAAGTCTAAATAAGTTTGTGTTTTATTTATTTCTCTCTCTTTTTATTTTTTATTTTTGAGAGAGACAAAGGAGAGAGAAAGAGAAACCAAGATAGAGACAGGAAATGAGATGAGAAGCATCAACTCGTAGTTGCTGTACTGTAGTTGTTCATTGATTGCTTCTTATATTGAATACGTACCTTGACCAGAACCCTCCAACTCAGCCAGTGACTCCTTGCTCAACCCAGTTACCTAGGGCTCAAGCCAGAAACCTTCGACTACAGCCAGTGACCTTAGGGCTTAAGCCAGTGACCATGGGATTTTGTGACCAAGCATGTTCCCATGCTCAAGCAAGCGAACTCAGGGTTTTGAACCTGGGACCTCAACATCCTAGTTAAACACTCTATGCACTGTGCCACCACCTCATCAGGCTTGATTCATGTCTCTTCTTATTAGAATTGCTGATTTAAATCAGTCTTGGATAATGCTGATGTTTTTGTTGTTGATGATGATGCTGATAGCTACAGGAGCATTTACAGTGCCAGGCACTAGTCTAAGCAATTTACATACATTAGGTGATTTAATAGCTTGTATCTTGGTCCTTCCTTCCTCATCTGGCTGGACTATTTTCTTAAATACAGATAGTTCTACTCCCACTTGGTCCTGCATGCTCCCAAGGCATGCTTCTCTGTCACTGTCTTTTCTAAGCTGTTACTGAGGGCTGGTTGATGGGGACAGAGGGAGTGGTACCAGGATTGTGATTGTTCTCTTTATTTCCATGAACCTCTCCCATCTTCCAGGCTTTGGATGTGGCCCTTCAGGGAAGTAAAAAGCCAAGGGTATGCGTTAATTATGTCCAAATATGTTAACGCACTCCTAACTGTAGTTGTAGTTTATCACACTCTCTTCATGTTGCTTCCTGGACGTTCCAGTGCTTATCTTTCTACTTCTATCCACTCCTCAGTATATTTTTTTAATTTTTTTAAAATTTTTTATCAAGTGAGAGGCAAAGAGGCAAAGAGACAGACATCTGCATGCACCTCAACCGGGATCCATCCAGCAACCCCCATCTGGGGCTGATGCTCTGCCCATCTGGGCCACTGCTCCATTGCTCGGCAACCAAGCTATTTCAGTGTCTGAGGTGAAGGCCATGGAGACATCCTCAGTGCCTGGGGCCAACTTGCTTATTTGAGCCATGGCTGCAGGATGGGGAGAGAGACAGAGACAGAGAGAGAATGAGAGAGGAAGGGGGGAGGAGTAGAGAAGCAGATGGTTGCTTCTCCTGTGTGCCCTGACTGGGAATCAAACCCAGGACTTTCACATGCTTGGCCGATGTTCTACCACTGAGCCATCCTTCCATGGCTTCTTCTTCTCCTTCTGACTACTACCTGTTAGAGAGCCCCAGAGCTAGGTCATGGATCTCTGTTGTTTACCCTTAAAATCTTATTACTTTAATATCATTTTTATGCTGCTGATTCCCAAATTTGTATTTTCAACCCAAATTTTTTTCTGAAATCAAGATGTCTATAGACCTCTGCCTACTTGACATTTACACTAAGAAGTCCAAAGAGCATTGTGCAGAAAAGAGGTCTAATGATGGAGTTAATTCAGCAAGCCTAAGATTGCTACCCTTGGAAATGTTTGCTTGCAAGGTTGGCTGTTGGCTGGTATCTGGGAACTTGACCCTCAGAGTATTCCTACTTAACAGTTAACTGATAGGGGAGGCTCACTGTGTTTAAATTCTGCAAACAGTGCGGTTTATGCTGAAGACTTGCTTTCCTTCTGGGAGTCTGGGATTTGGGTTAATGCCTGCAGGGAGAGGATGCCCACATGACCAAGCACAAATAAAAATGTTGGGCTCTGGGTGACTAATAATAAGCTTTTCTCACACACAACGCTTTGTGTTTGCTGCCACAACTTATTGCTGGAGAAATTAACACTGCCCTGGCTATTTCTGCTAGGAGGGGACTCTAGGAAACTTGTGCCTTGTTTCCTCCAAACATCTTTTATGTGTCTTTTATTTTTGCTGAATTTGCTTTGTATCTTTTTGCTATAATAAAGCCTACCCATGAATACAAGTATATTCTATATTCTGTGAGTTCTTCCCATAAATCTTGGAAGCTAGGATGTTTTGGGGGACCCCTTACATAGACATGTTAAAGTAAAATGTCCAAAATTGAGCTCTTACTATTCTTCTTATTAATTAATTAAATAAAATAAACAAGCAAATAAAAATTATTCCTCTTATGACTATTTTCTTATAGTCTTTCCTATTTTTTTTTTTTTTTACAGAGACAGAGTCAGAGAGAGGGATAGACAGGGACAGACAAACAGGAACGGAGAGATGAGAAGCATCAATTATTAGCTTTTCGTTGCGCATTGCAACACTTTAATTGTTCATTGATTGCCTTTTCATAAGTGCCTTGACTGCGGGCCTTCAGCAGACCGAGTAACCCCTTGCTTGACCCAGCGACCTTGGGCTCAAGCTGGTGAGATTTTGCTTAAACCAGATGAGCCCTCGTTCAAGCTGGCGACTTCGGGGTCTTGAACCTGGGTCTTCCGCATCCCAGTTCAACACTCTATCTACTGCGCCACCGCCTGGTCAGGCCTTTCCTATTTTTTATATATATATATATTTGTAATTTTCTGAAGCTGGAAACAGGGAGAGACAGTCAGACAGACTCTTGCATGCGCCCAACCGGCACGCCCACCAGGGGGCAATGCTCTGCCCCTCCCGGACGTCGCTCTGTTGCGACCAGAGCCACCCCAGCGCCTGGGGCAGAGGCCAAGAAGCCATCCCCAGCGCCCGGGCCATCTTTGCTCCAATGGAGCCTTGGCTGCAGAAGGGGAAGAGAGAGACAGAGAGGAAGGAGAGGGGGAGGGGTGGAGAAGCAGATGGGCGCTTCTCCTGTGTGCTCTGGCCGGGAATCGAACCCGGGACTTCTGCACGCCAGGCCGACACTCTACCATTGAGCCAACTGGCCAGGACCTCCTATTTTTTTTTTTTAATGGCAATTTTATTTGTCCAAATCACCTAGGCCAAAAATCTTAACAGCATCTTTGACATGTCTTTTCATCATGGCCCACACTTGATCTGTCAATGTATTTGTAGGCTTTCATTTCTAAACATAACTAGAATTCAAGCAGTTTTCCAACCTTACTGGTACCATCTTAGTCCATGTCAAGACTGAACCATAGCTCCTAAATAATCACCTAGTTTATTCTCAACAGTGTTTTTAAAGCAGTCAGAAGGTCTTGTTAAAAGTGTGAATCAGATTATGAAAATCTTCTGCTCATAATCCTCCAATAATTTCTTATTGAATCTTTTGAGTAGAAGCCAAAATGTTCACTATGGTCTGTCTGATCTGAACCACTTTATTGCTCTCCATTAACACTCTAACGCTCTCTTCATTGTCAGACCTCTCGAGCCAGGCCCTCTACAAACCAGGCAGCTGCTGCCCTGGTATCTCTTTGAGGCTCTTCAAATTATTGTTCCCTCTTCGTGAAATGTTCTTCCCCTGATCTTCATGTGACCAGCTCCCCCATTCTCTTTCATAGTGAGAACTAGCCTTCCTATTCTATCTAAAATTTTATCCCTCCCCCCAAACAGTTTAAATTTTGCTTCCCGGTTTTTTGTTTCTTTGCTATTTTTATTTTATAATATACTGTCAGTGGACTGCATTGTATCCCCTCAAAATTTATGTGTTGAAGACTTAATTCCCAGCATGACTGTATTTGGAGCATGGGCCTTTAAAGAAGTCAATAAGGTTAAATGAGGTCAGAAGAGTGGAGGCCTAATCCAATCTAACATGACTGGCATTCTATGAGTGTCTCAAGAAAGAGACACCAGGGAGGTGCACGCATGAAGAAAACACCACATCAGCAAACACTAGAAGTGGGCCATCTGAAAGCCAAGAAGAGAGGCCTCAGGAGAAAGCAGACACACTGACACCTTGACCTTGGACTTTCAGCTTTCAGAATTGTTAGAAAACACATTTCTGTAGTATTTTTTCATGACAGCCCTTGCACACTCATATATATACTAACTACTTTTATTATTTATTTTGTACCCTGCTTGTCTCCCTTATTACATAGAATGCAAGTTTTATTCAGGGAGGAATTTTTATCTCTTTTATTCACCCCTAGAACTCTTAGTACTTATAATGTGCCTGACCTATGGGAAGGATCAATTCATATATGTTGAATAAATAAATAAATGGTGAGACATCAATCCTAGCCTACACTGCTGTTCTTTTCATTTGTGTATTTTTGTGGTAGATTGGTGGCAAAAACGGTTCTAATCCTTTGCCCCTTCCTGTACCGCCCTTTGCAGTGTGATTCTAAAGCTCTCCTATCAAGAGGTAGGAACTGTCTTCTCATCCATTGGACCTGGATTGGCTCTTTGACTTGCATTGGCCAATAAAATATTGTGGACATATCAGTGTGTCACTTTGGGACCTAAGCCTCCAGAGGGCTGCCTACTCCCATTCTTTCCTACAACCGTCTTGGTCATGAAAGCAAGCCCAAGCTAGCATATTGGAGGACAAAGAGCTATGGGGAAGAGAGACAAGTTATCCTAGAGAAGAACATTCTAGACCAGTCAGTTCCCAGCTACCCTGATAGCTGGTCACAAACATACAAGTGCAAGTAGGTCAGATTGGCCAAACTCAGAACAGCTTTTCAGCTTACTCATTGACCTGTTGGTGGTCAGGAATAAATATTTATTATTTTATGCCAACACAGTTTTCAAGTTTTAGTTACTGCAGCATTAGAATGGCAGTAGACAATTATGTATCTGACAGTGACCTCAAGAAGTATTTAGTGTGTCTGAAATGTCTTTGGTCTTTGACAGCCTAACTTCTTACAAGAAAGCTCATGGGCCCTGGAATCAGGTCAAATTCCATTACTCACAGTGTGACCTAGTGCAATGCACTTAACCTTTTCAGCTTCTCCTCATAATTTGTAAACTAAAGGTAGGAATACCTGCTCACAGAGCTTTTCTGAGGATTAAATAAAAAATTCACAGGTCAAGAACCTGGCATAACTACTGCTGTTGATTGAACAGCAACTTCACTTAATAGCTATGTATGTCTTACTCATCTATACATTAAATGCTTATAGAAAATATTTATACTTTTCTTTATTAGACACATCAGCCTGGGATAATTGCTATTGACTACTAAGAGCTATGCTTCCTTTTAGTCATCCTAACTGACATCTTTCATCTTCAAGGGGTGCCTTACAGATGATAGTCCAAGGTTGAATGACCTTGTTCAGTTTTACTCCACCTATCCTCCATGATCTTACTGACCTAGACCAAATACTTTCTCTGCTTTCTATTTCTGAACTTAACTGGCTGAATTCTTTTTTTCTAATTTTTTCACTTAAAAAATTTTATTTTAGCAAGAGAGAGACAGACAGGGACAGACAGGAAGGGAGAGAGATGAGAAACATCAACCTGTTGCGGCACTTTAGTTGTTCGTTGGTTGTTTTTCTGTATGTGTCTTGTGCAGGGGGCTCCAGCTGAGACAGTGACCTTGGGCTCAAGCCAGCGACCATGGGGTCATGTCTATGATCTCACACTCAAGCCGGTGATTCTCAGTGTCCCAGGTCGATGCTCTATCCTCTGTGCTACTGCTTGGTCAGGCTAGAGGCCTAATTTCTAAACATCAACATAGAATAAACGGGATACTTCTGATTTAGTACCTCATACCTGAAAACTGGCTGAGATATTTCCAGAAGCTGGTGCTTACCTCCAAAAAGTCCACATGAAGTATGATCTCAGTGCAAGTAAAGTCCTGGAATTGTCCCTTCAAAGTTCCACAGATCTGTCTTTTAATACTTAGGCAGCTATTTTTGAATATTTATTCTTTTATTTTATGCAGTCTTCATTAGAAGCCAGAGAAGTAGGTTAGAGTTTGTTTAATATTTAATATCATGAGCATTATATTTAATTTAGAAAAATAAATGCCAAAGAGAAACAAGTTGGGTTTTTAAATAAGTTTTTTTTTATATAAGAAGTTAGCTTAAGCACCAATTTCAGGTAAAAGCATTCTATAACTGACATCATTTTTAAGTGCTCTATATTGATTAAACACTTAAGCTGGATTTGTAAGTCTGGTCTGAAAATATGAGCTGTAAATCAAGATATAATTTTTTTCTTTGATTTCATTTTAGCTTTCTCCTTCTCCTTGGGGCCAGAGGATGAATAAAAAATGATGGTAAATTCTGATAAAAATCTTGAAAACTAAAATTTATTCGATTGGTAATAATATCTCCTGTAGAAAAACAATGTACAATTTTGTTACAATGAATAAACAAGGATTTATTGATACTTGTTTTCTTAAGAAAGAAATTGATTTTCCATATTGATCATCTTTCAATAAACTGTCACTTTTGTAGTCAAGTCTTTATAATGATTCCATTTCAACATCTTTTTTTTAATCTAAGTTATAAATTGTCATTTTAGAAAGAAAACTTCAGAAAGATTAAGATTTCTTGCTTGAAAGCAGAGACTTGATTTCTCCTTTATGCTTTACTTACAGAATATAAATTTAAGGTCCTAAGGCAGCTCTCACATTTCTTCAGTATTATTACACTTCTTGCACTCAGATAAATCTGAGCATGCACCTATAAATTTCTCTAATTCTGTATAACAAGGAAGTCCAGTATTTAGAATACAACACCAAATTACATTTTGGCATTGAGAACATTATAATGATTTGGTCTCTAGCTCTCTGGGCCAAGTAGACAATCAAAAAGAAGAATTGCGTGTCTGGTTGATGCATATTTGCCATTTTGCATATTTGGTGCCTGGATTACATGACAATCTACATTATTTTTGTTGTATGGGTCTAGATTTTATAGGCTGCTGGTTTCAGGTAGACTGAAGTTGAGAATACATTAACTAGTATTATAAAGGTTAATATTTTTACTAAATATACACACACACCTTCCAAAGATGTAGAGCACAGCTAAAAACCTGGAACTTATTCCTTCTAAGTTTCCTCCCTTTATAGCTGGAGTAGAGAGCCTATGTTTATACATCTTTCTCTAAAAATTAGCAGTGGATCCCAGGTGTTCTCACTCCCTAGGCTGGTGCTTTTTCCTTCATCTGAAAGGAAAATTCTCTCTTCCAGCAGGTGACCGAGTAAGAAATGCTTTTGATTGAGAGATAAGTGCATAGGGGGTGGGGTGAGAGACTCTAGGCAGTCTCCTTTTCTACCTCCCTTCCCCCCTACACCATTGTAATGCTGGTGGCCAAGGCTAGACAGGTCCACATGGGATCCGTACAGACAGTAGAGAAACTGTGGAGCCAGAAAGCATTGGGCTATTACTGTTTAATAAAGTTTCACAACCGTGGATGAACAAACAGGCAGGGGAAAACCTCTTCTCCAGCAAACAAACAGCAAAAACGGCCCCTCACAGTGGAGGGCAGGCAATCCTACCATCCACAGTCCTCCTGAGCACAAGCACCATAGCCTTACATAGGCTAATACACCAATCAGGCAGTGCTTGCAGCAGGTAAACCTACAAACAAGCCTAACACAGCTGCTCCACAGCCATACACACATTTCTGCTCTGGGGATATATGTTTAAAGAGAATATCAAAGGCAAACCTGATTAATAGAATGGAGAGCTAAAGTTCTGTAGAGCTTAGGTAACCCAGGGGAGCTACAAAAAGAGGATTTGCAAAGCAATGCAAATTCTATTTTATCCTTATCATCCTGCCGCACAACAGGTACAGATTTCTTTCTAGTCCCCCTACACCCTTCCACTAACTCCACACATACACAGTTTAACTGCAAAATGCTGAGTGTATCTTTAAGGGCACCGCAGGTAGCGCACTCACAAACTTGCAGTTTTTGGTGGCAGAATGTTGCCAATCAATCTGGACTGGTCCTACCTTCAGCAAGTCCCAATCCCAGAGTCATTTGTAAGTACTGGGGATAATTGCCAATTAACAGAGTTCATTTTAGGTATGTGTAATGAATGAGCAATGGACAAAGGGGATTATCTAAATACAGTCCTGATTATTTGTATCAGAGAGAGAGGAAACAGAAGTGTGAGCTGGGGAACATAACAGAAAGAAAAGAACAGTTTTTATCAAGATCAGAAATTGCTGTTTTTAAAAAATAATATTGTAAAATCATTACATCAACACTTGTTCTTTATAAAAGTTAAAAAATCTTCAAACAAGTATACAATTATATAATAAATATGTCTTCCATTAACCCCACATTCCAGGGACAAACACCACTTATTTTCTTGGGCAACCTTCACTAGATTTTCCATGAATATTTATTCATCGACCTATCTGTTCATTTATTAATCTATCATTTTACATATGGAAAATGTAGTGTCCTTATTTTCTACATCTCAGCTCAGTACCCAATATATAGAAAACACTTGAAGATGTTGTTAATTACTATTACTTGTGGATTTTAGCTATGTCTCTCTCTGAATCTGGTTTTTCTTATAAAGATTTTGATTTTTACATCAGATAGACTTTCCACAGACATAGCTATTTAAAGTGAATTAAGAATATTTAGTATGAGTTTGTTCATTTTTTTTTTAAGAGAAAGTGTTTCTTCAAAATTGTTACTGGAAAAGAGCTATGCAGAAGGACCTCTATCTATGATCTCCCGAGACAAGTCCTGAGATTACAATGGACCATGTTCCTAGTTTTACAAAATACTGTTTCTATAAGATACCATTTTGGCAGCATAAAAGTGAGTGTTTAAAAATGTGTTTCAGAGACCTGAAGATGGCAGCGGAGTAGGCAGATGCACAGACTCCCAGCTCACACCACCAAACTGGATTATAAACTAATTTATGAACAATCAGCGTGAAAACCCAAATCTGGACTACAAGAACAGCTTTCAAAAACCAAGGAGCAAAGAAGAAGCCACAACAAACCTGGTAGGGAGTGCCTGAATCTCTCCTGCTTACAGGAACGGGGGGGGGGGGTGAGGCTGGGCTCTCACTCCAAGGAAAAGAGCATTAAATACTGCTCACAGCCACTTGCTGCAACCAGGGAATGAGGTGTGTTGAAAGGGCCTGCTTGTCTTCCTAAAAGAAAGGAGAGAGAGAGAGAGAGAGATGGATGGTGAGGGGGAGAGGAATATAAGTGATGACATAAAAAGCTGACTCATTCAGTGCTGGAGGCAGCCATAACTGGGGGAGGGGCTGATCCTTCCACAAAGCAAAATACAAAAGTACTTCCAGGTCACAGAGATATACACATCTCTCCAGCTCCAATCAGTGCAACAAGACACAGCTGAAAACAAGACGTGGGGAGGAGGGGCAGTAACTCAGGTCTCCATGGAGATCTGAGATACACCTCCCGCTACTGAAGCTGAGAAAGCAACCTGCCCCCAGAGAGATTAACTGGCAGAAGAGGACTTCAGAGGCTCAGGTCACACCCACCACATTCCTGGATACAGTTTCAAATAAGCCTCCTGCTGAGATCAGCAAACAAGACAATCACCTGTTAAGAAAACAAACAAATCAAGACTTCAAAGTGGCCCAAATCCTAAAGTGGATTACAAATAATAGCTGATGCCAACCCAAGAAGACCTAGAAACAACACAAGTAAAAACTGGAGGCAGACAACACCAAGCCTAGACTCAACCAGCTCTACAAAGAAAACACTCAGACACCCAGACACAATGAGAAGACAAAGAAGTGCAATCCAAATGAGACCACAAGAGAGACCTTCAGGAGATGAACTGAGTGATATGGAAATAATCAAACTTCCGGATGCAGAGTTTAAAATAATGATTGTAAGGATGCTTAGGGATCTTAGAACAACAATGGATGGTCATCACAAACACCTAAATAAAGAAATAGCAAGTATAAAAAAGGATATTGAAATATTAAAAAAGAATCAGAGATGATAAATACAATATCAGAAATGAAGAGCACAATGGAAGGAATTAAAAACAGAATGGATAGAGCTGAGGATCGAATCAGCGAGTTGGAGGACAACTGGAATGAAGGCATGGAAGCAGAGAAGAAGAAAGAAAAGAGACTCAAAAAGTCTGAGGAAACTCTTAGAGAGCTCTGTGACAACATAAAGAGAAATAACATCTGCATCATAGGGGTTCCTGAAGAAGAAGAGAAAGAACAAGGGATAGAGGCCTTGTTCAATCATATCATAGCTGAAAACTTCCCTAAATTAATGCAGGAGAAACTCTCACAAATTCAAGAAGCACAGAGAATTCCACTAAAAAGAAACCCAAAGAAACCTACACCAAGACACATCATAATTAAAATACCAAAGCTAAGTGATAAAGAGAAAATATTAAAAGCTGTGAGGGAAAAAAAGGCTATCACCTACAAAGGAGCCCCCATAAGGATGACATCAGACTTCTCAACAGAAACACTTGAAGTCAGAAGGGAATGGCAAGAAATATTCAAAGTAATGCAGAACAAGAACCTACAACCAAGACTACTTTATCCAGCAAGGCTATCATTTAAAATTGAAGGAGAAATAAAAAGTTTCCCAGACAAAAAAAAAAAAACTCAAGCAATTCATTACAACCAAACCAATGCTGCAGGAAATGTTAAGGGGCATGGTGCAAACAGATCAAAGTGGGAAAAGAATATAGCAAAAGAGGAATACAGCTTTAAGGAATAAAATGGCAATAAACTACATATCAATAATAACCTTAAATGTAAATGATTTAATGATCCAATCAAAAGACATAGGATAGCTGCATGGATAAGAAAACAGAACCCATACATATGCTGTCTACAAGAGACACACCTTGAAACAAAAGATGCACATGGTTTGAAGGTAAAAGGATGGAAAAAAACATTTCATGCAAATGGAAATGAAAAAAAAAAACACTGGGTAGCAATACTTATATCAGACAAAATGGACTTTAAAGCAAAGATTATAGTAAGAGATCAAGAAGGACACTACATAATGATAAAGGGAGCAATCCAACAGGAAGATATAACTATTATAAATATCTACGCACCTAATATAGGACCACCTAAATATATAGAGCAGACTTTGATGGATATAAAGAGCAAGATCAACAGCAACACTATAATAGTAGGGGATTTTAATTCCCCACTAACATCACTAGATAGATCCTCAAGAAAGAAAATTAACAAAGAAACAGCAGACTTAAAGGACACACTAGAATCAACTCGATTTAATAGATATCTACAGAACCTTTCACCCTAAAACAGCAGAATATACATTCTTTTCAAGTGCTCATGGTACATTCTCTAGGATAGACCACATGTTAGGGCACAAAAGTGGTCTGAACAAATTTAAGAATATTGAAATAATATCAAACACTTTCTCTGATCACAATGGCATGAAACTAGAAAACAACCACAACAGAAAGGCTCAAAAATTCTCAAACACATGGAAACTAAATAGCAGATTGTTAAATAACGAATGGATTAAGAATGAGATCAAAGAAGAAATAAAAAAATTTCTAGAAACGAATGATAATGAGCATACAACAACTCAAAATTTATGGGACACAGCAAAAGCAGTACTGAGAAGGAAGTTCATAGCACTACAGACATACTTTAAGAAGCTAGAAAAACCTCAAATAAACAACCTAACCCTGCATCTAAAAGAACTAGAAAAAGAACAGCAAGTAAAGCCTAAATGTAGTAGAAGGAAGGAAATAATAAAGATCAGAGCAGAAATAAATGACATAGAGACTAAAGAAATAATACAGAAGATCAATGAAACTAGGAGCTGGTTTTTTGAAAAGGTAAACAAGATTGATGAACCTTTAACTAGACTCACCAAGAAAAAGAGAGAGAGGACTCAAATAAATAAAATTAGAAATGAGAGTGGAGAAATAACAACTGACAACAGAAATACAAAGGATTGTAAGAAAATACTATGAAGAACTGTATGCCAAAAAACTGGACAATCTAGATGAAGTGGACAAATACCTTGAAACATACAATCTTCCAAAAATCAATCTGGAAGAATCAGAAAACCTAAACAGACCAATTACAACAAATGAGATTGAAACAGTTATCAAAAAACTCCCAACAAAGAAAAGTCCTGGGCCTGATGGCTTCACAAGTGAATTCTACCAAATATTCAAAGAAGAACTAACTCCTATCCTTCTCAAGCTATTTCAAAAAATTCAAGAGGAAGGAAGACTTCCAAACTCCTTTTATGAGGCGAGCATAATTCTGATTCCAAAACCAGGCAAAGACAACACAAAGAAAGAAAATTATAGGCCAGTATATCTGATGAATATAAATGCTAAAATCCTCAACAAAATATTAGCAAACCGGATCCAACAATATATGGAAAAAAATCATACACCATGATCAAGTGGGATTTATTCTGGCGAGGCAAGGCTGGTACAGTATTCACAAATCTATCAATGTTATTCATCACATAAACGAAAGGAAGGAGAAAAACCACATGATAATTTCAATAGATGCAGAAAAAGCATTTGATAAAATCCAGCACCCATTCATGATCAAAACTCTCAGCAAAGTGGGAATACAGGGAACATACCTCAACATGGTAAAAGCCATCTATGACAAACCCACAGCCAACACCATACTCAATGGACAAAAATTAAAAGCAATCCCTTTAAGATCAGGAACAAGGCAGAGGTTCCCCCTTTCACCACTCTTATTCAACATAGTCCTGGAACTCCTAGCCACAGGAATCAGACAAGAAGAAGAAATAAAAGGCATTCAAGTTGGAAAAGAAGAAGTAAAGCTATCATTATTTGCAGATGATATGATATTGTATATAGAAAATCCTAAAGTCTCAGTCAAAAAACTACTAGACCCGATAAATGAATTCAGCAACGTGGCAGGATATAAAATTAATACTCAGAAATCAGAGGCATTTTTATACACCAACAATGAACAGTCGGAAAGAGAAATTAAGGAAACAATCCCCTTCACTATTACAACCAAAATACATAAAGTACCTAGGAATACATTTAACCATGGAGACTAAAGACTTGTACTCAGAAAGTTACAAAGCATTGATAAAAGAAATCAAGAATGATACAAACAAGTGGAAGCATATACTATGCTCATGGTTAGGAAGAATAAACATCATTAAAATGTCTATATTACCCAAAGCAATTTATAAATTCAATGCAATACCATTTAAAATACCAATGACATACTTTAAAGATATAGATCACTATTCCAAAAATTTATATGGAACCAAAAGAGAACACGAATAGCCTCAGCAATCTTAAAAAAGAAGAATAAAGGGGGAGGTATCACACTTCTTGATATCAAGCTATACTACAGGGCCATTGTACTCAAAACAGCCTGGTACTGGCATAAGAACAGGCACATAGATCAATGGAACAGAACGGAGAACCCAGAAATAAACCCACAGCTCTATGGACAACTGATATTTGACAAAGGAGGTAAGGAAATACAATGGAGTAAAGACAGCCTCTTCAACAAATGCTGTTGGGAATATTGGACAGCTACCTGCAAAAAAATGAAACTAGACCACCAACTTACACCATTCATGAAAATAAACTCAAAATGGATAAAAGACTTAAATGTAAGGCGTGAAACCATAAGCATCTTAGAAGAAAACATAGGCAGTAAGCTCTCCGACATCTCTCGCAGGGATATATTTGCTGATTTATCTCCATGGGCAAGGGAAATAAAAGACAGGATAAACAAATGGGACTATATAAAACTAAAAAGCTTTTGCACAGCCAAAGACAATAAGAACTGAATAAAAAGACAAACTACACAATGGGAGAACTTATTTGACAGTACGTCTGATAAGGGGTTAATAACCAAAATTTATAAAGAACTTGTAAATCTCAACACCAGAAAGACAAACAATCCAATCAAAAAATGGGCAAAAGAAATGAATAGACACTTCTCCAAAGAGAATATACAGATGTCCAATAGACATATGAAAAAATGCTCAACATCACTAATTATTAGAGAAATGCAAATTAAAACCACAATGAGATATCACCTCACACGGGTCAGAATGGTGCTTATCAACAAAACAACACAGAATAAGTGCTGGCGAGGATGTGGAGAAAAGGCAACCCTCCTGCACTGCTGGTGGGAATGCAGACTGGTGCAGCCACTGTGGAAAACAGTATGGAGATTCCTCAAAAAATTGAAAATCGAACTGCCTTTTGACCCAGCCATCCCACTTTTATAAATATACCCCAAGGATACTATAGAATGGTTCCAGAAGGAGAAATACACCCCCATGTTTATAGCAGCATTGTTCACAATAGCGAAGATCTGGAAACAGCCCAAGTGTCCGTCAGAGGACGAGTGAATTAAAAAGCTTTGGTACATATATACTATAGAATACTACTCAGCCATAAGAAATGATGACATTGGATCATTTACATTAACATGGATGGCCTTGATAACATTATATGGAGTGAAATAAGTAAATCAGAAAAAACTAAGAACTATATGAACACATGCATAGATGGGACATAAAAATGAGACTTAGAGACATGGACAAGAATGTAATGGTAACAGGAGGTGGGAGGGAGGAGTGGGGAGGGGGCGAGGAAGGAGAGGGAGGGAGTGGAGGGAGGGGAGGGGCACAAAGAAAACCAGATAGAAGGTGGCGGAGGACGATTTGATTTTGAGTGCGGGGTTTGCAGCACAATCAAAGGTCAAAATAATCTGGAGATGTTTTCTTGGAACATATGTACCCTGATTTATCAATGTCACTGCATTAAAATTAATAAAAATAAGATTAAAAAATAATCATAAAAAATAAAAATAAATAAAAAACTTTAAGACACAAAAATAAAAAAGATGTTTCAAGTCAGATTGCTGAGTAGATAACAGTTATCCTAGCTGTAGAGGGACTACTAATGCTACTGTTTGTACACTGTCGTGTGTTCCTTTGGAGACATCGGGAAGTGGGTTAAGTGTGGCAGGAACAGCCACGGCCTGAAAATGAGTGGAGTGGATGAGTGTTGTGATTACCAATAAACTGCATTTTTCCTCCCCTAAAACATTGAGTCACAAGAATCCTTTGCACATTCCAGTTCTTTCCTCCATTTCTCCACTCTCAAATAATTTACAATTTAAAGGGAGGTTGAAGTAGTGGTTCTCAGCCATATCAAACCAACACATCAAAAATATTTTATAAAAATATTTGTGAAGTCCACTTTAGTATTCTGAAATATAAATATCTATAATCTATGTATACATCATAATTACAAGTATTGTTATAATGTGCTAAGTATAATATAAAGAACAATACAAGAACGAGAGTTTATAATAAAATAATATGTATTTCAGTAAATAACTGCTCGAATAAGCACAGAAATAAACATTAGTACACATAATGAATAGTGACTTATCTAGTCATTTTCCACAGGAAAGCATTGTGAATTTGGCAGCTAAAATGCAGACTGATATGGGTGTGTTGGCTTTATTATAGAGCCAATGGCCATGATTGATGTTACTGTCAATAATATGATTTTTCCGATAGACTGAACATCTCTGGACAAAGTTTAAAATAAAATTGGTTACAGCCTTCCCTACATTTATGTAATAGTTGAATTCCAGAAAAAAATCACTATATTAAAACCTTGCAAATATACTATGGTTTATAAACAAATGGAACCTCAGTTCAGGTGCTTAAAATTAAATATATTCACATATAAAAATGTTTTAAAGGCTCCAAACTCAACAATATAACATGAGGATATAGTGGAATGAAATTTTCGTGCATTGCTAATGGTATTGTAAATTGGTAAAATCATTTTGGAAAACTGTATAACTAAAAGGTTTACTAAAGCTGAACATATGCCTACTCTATGACCCAACAGTTCTACTCTCAGATATATGTACTCAAAGAAAAGCAGCATGTATGTTCACAAAAGTCTTGTGCAGGAATGTTTGTAGCAGCCCCAAGAGAAAATAAAGCACAATCTCAATACTACCAAAATGGTAATTTGTGCTGTATTTATACAAAAAAATGCAATAGCCATGAAAATGAACAAGCCATTGCTGCATACAATCAATCACATGAATGAATGTCACAGACATAATGGTAAACAATGAAAGATCATGAAAGAGTATGCAATAAATAATTTCATTTATATGAAGTTCAAAAGAAAGAAAACTAATCTGTGGTGAGAGAAATCAGTGGTTAATTCTGAGGGAAAGAAAGACTGGGAGAACATGAGGGAATTTCTGAGATAGTGGGCATGTTCTCTATACTCTAGGTAGTGGTGCACAGGTGTATTTATTTGTAAGAGTGCCTTACGCTATATAATTAAACTACAGTATATGAATTTTTCTTTAAAAACTTTCATGAAGACAAAAAACCCCCACAGAGGATTCACTTATATGAATGACTAGTGGATAATTCTTTTGGAGTAGAAATATTTACATGGATTGTAGAATTTCTAGCACTCCTGGTTCCTGCTTACCCAACTCATATAGTATTACATCTAAAATGTTCACACAAAAAGTCAAATTGTGGTAAGTCTCACACTCTATCTCACTAACAGAAATGAGGAAATATCTGAGGTACTTCTGCGAGTTCATTAGGCCTTCAAGATTAAACTTGAATTTATCTCAGCTCAGTCATAGATGCTTTGAAACCAAATTCCAAAAGACAGAATTTTCAGCTGCTCAGCTGGTTCTAGTCGAAGGTGACAGAGACCTGGACAAACATACAGGAATCCGTTCACTGGGAGTCAGGGGCTTCTAATTGCCAACAGCTTGGTGCACCCTGATCAATTCAGACAGAGCATAAATATGCAGATATTTGGAGATAGAATCTCTAGGTTCAATCTCAGCTCCACCAATTTGCAGATGAGCAGCTATGAGCAAGGTTCTTAGTCTCACTGTTCCTCAGTTTCCTGGCCTATAAAATGGGGTGAATGATAGAGTTCTATGGTTGGTTGTTGTGGGGAATAAATAAGCCATTGTGTGTCAAAAAAAATTAGATTTCTCCTGGAAGGCAAGCCACTTTTGCTGAGAACCACACTGGGTTTGAGATACATTCTAAGCAAGGTTTCTTAAACTTCAATAATTTCTGTATTATTTGTTACTTACTTAATATTTTCCTTTGTCTTACCTTTTTAATTTAAATAAATATATTTTAAAATAAATGTATGTTACATAATTTTAGATCAATAAAAAATCAGTCTTATTTGGCACAGATAGATAGTAATTATAAAAATAAATGAAAAGACACTATTATATTCTAATTAAGAACTATTGCCCACAGACTTTTTTAGATCAAGCTTGCTTTATTTTGATTAGTGTTAGCCAATATCAGAATGATGAGAAAAGTCAAAGAGTACCAAACAGACTTTCTCATAAACATAGTCAAAAAGTTTGAAAATAATTGAATATTTTCCACTCCAGAACTAGTTAGTTTATTACCATCTGCTACGTGGATGCTTAGTAAATATTTTATTTGAACGAATGCCTTATGGAAAAGGGACTAAGGATATGCTCTCTCATAGAAGCAGAATAAGATCACGTCTGATATTAAGTCTAGAGGAAGACAAAGAGGCCAGGCTGGAGAATGATCATGTGCGCATCTCTTCACACTTGGAGCTAAATGGAATCCAATGGGTTTAGACAATTTATGTTTTGAATGGGCTGTACGACCAAAAGAATCCTTAGCTTGGATTAAAATAGTCTGTGTGTATTCAAGACTTAATATGATCTTTAGGGCTTCAAACTTATACAAACAGAGCAGATGGAGAAAGCTTTTTAACCTCTAATGGGAGACTCACAGTGTTTTCTTTATATGGATCAAGAAAGATAATAGGAAATTAGGGAACTCCCACAGGATAGAGCTAAGAACTTCAACTGGACTTTAATCAAAGATTATTCCTCAGAACTAGGGTAGTGGGCCCTTGTAACATCTGTGCGGCAGGATTTCAGAATTGCTACAGACAATTGTCCCTTAAGGTCTTCAGTTCTTTCTGAATAGGATTGCTTATTGCAGTTCTATCCCTCTTCTACCTTTGTTTGTTGAATGCATGAAGGGCATGTAAGTTGTCTTTTTAGTTCAATAGATTTCTAGAGCAAAAGAAACCACGTCTACATTGGACTACAGGGACTTTCAAGTTTCAGAATGTGAGTCTTATGCTAGGACTTTTATTCAAGGGAGAATGAATGTATTTGGGGCACATAAGGGAAGAAAGAGTCCAAGGTTGGGCAAGAGTCAGTATGCAGTTGTTCATATGGAAAAAGACATGCAGGTTGATTATTACAGTAGCTTTATTAACTCAAAATGTCACAATGGCATGGTAAACTTACTTTTGCCCACCCCTGTATATTTGTGACTCCCCCCAAAAAATCTGTGTTATATTGTATATTTTTCTCAATTATCAGTTGATCTTCTGTGAGAAAACTATGCACCCTCCTCTTTCAAGTCATGTTTAGTCATGTGACTTACTCATTTTACTGCTGCCCCAAGAAGTGCCAGCATACCAGATAGGGACTGCTCCTTAAGGCTGGATCTCAGCATGAAGAAGATGTAGAAAAGAGCTAGAGCCAACCATCCCTAATATAAAATGCAAGCAAGACTTACAACCTTTGGTGGAAGTCATTGAGGTCTGGGGGTTAGATACAACTGCAGCATAATGTAGTGACTACAGGTCAGTACTACCACAAAGCTAACTACAGCAGAGCCAAAACAAGAGCAAAGCTACTGATTCTCACATACAGGCTTCTCACCATGGAATCTCAACCCTTTTTTGAGCTGATTATGTTGAATGTTTCAAAAGTGGTCATACTTTTTAAAATACAATTGTTAACACACACACGAGTATTAGAACAATAAGGTATTTTCACAGTCCCTCAAGCTACTACACTCAGGGCACATCTACTACACAGCCAAGTAAAATAGAAAATGGGAACAATTGCCTAACTAATTTAATTTTGATATCTTTTGCTCCACCTAATTAGATATTTAAAGGAAAATATTTTTGAAACTATTCACTCTTTTACTCTCTTGAATCTAAGGCTTACTTAAGTATAGATGCAATCTTAAAATTCCTAGATTTATTTCCACTACAGACAGTTTGATGTGGAAATAGCTCTTAGAATGAATGGAACACTAGATAAAAATGGACTTTCTTTTCCCACTTAAGAAATAGTTTCAATAAAGTTTTGACTAAAGTAACTAGAAATCCTTGCACAAGAATCTACATACTCACAAAAAAATTATTTCATGGAATAGTGTTGAATTACCACACATCATTGCCAACTGCTAGAATTAATACCCACAGCCGTACCATATTTTAGAATCTAACGAGGAGGTATTTAATCACTTTTATCTCACATTTGGATTGTCTTGTTTTATGGAACTGCCTTAACCACTTTTTTTTTCACTATGAGCTAATGAGCTTAATGTACCACTTTTTGGATTCTGAGATAACTCCAACTTAAATATATTCAACCTCAAATGTCCTTTATTAAAGCAGAAGGTCTCTGCACCACAGCTGAATCTGAAAGCTATTTGGGATGAAATTGTGTCTTTATAATAAACCCGCCATGGAAAAGCTGCCATTTATCTCTAAGAGTGTTTTATTGCAGCAAAAAAATGTAGTCACAAATATTTATTTTATTTTCCATCATCCCTATCCCTAGTCTCTCAGTTTAATGATTTTTGTTGTTGTTATTGTTTCATTGTTGTTTTTCCCAAGAGAAAATATTTTTTTTCTTCTCTCTTTCAGGTGTTAAAGTAAAATTGTAGCAAAATCTATTCAAGAATCATTGGATGTCAAAAGATCAGACATTTTACAAACCACTTTCTAAATGAGAAAAAAATAAATAAAAGAAAGAACAATATATTGTGTCTCAAAACAAGAAAGGGTTTACCCTGGTGTTTGGGTATAATTGTTTTTTAAAGTATGGCCCAAAAGGATATAATGAAAAAACCATCACACTGAGTGTCAAGAAATCCAAATTCTAGCTATGATTCTCCATCAGCTGAGAGCTGACTTAGGACAAATCTTTTTACCTTTCAATTTCCTTATCTGCAAATTGAAGCCATTAGATCAGGGTACAGTTTTCTCTGTTTTCATTTGTGACCTTCTTTAAGGTCACAATCTAAGGCAATCACTTTAGGAAGAGGACATGCTTGGTCTAAAGAGGAGATTTATCCAATGTGTGTACAAAGAGACAGATGATCATGAGTGTGGAGGTCCTGTGGTCAAAAATGCCTAAAAATCAGGAGATGAAAATGAAACTTAACTATCAATACTTTCTAGAAGCATAGCACTGTTTACTGTTCTGAATGCTGCTGGGAGGACATCGTTACTTTTATTTCTTACAAGTTCAGCAACCTTTCCTGGGAATCTCTAAAATAACCTTTTCCTGGTTATGTTTCTATTTTGTTTTTCTCAGATCTTGAGTTGCCAGCCACCCAGCATGACATGTAAGGTTTTTGTTGTTGTTGTTGTTGTTTGTAAAATTCTTTAAAGGAAATATACCCATTCTGAACATTTCTGAAGAAAATGACCTCTTGTCTACAGAATTGCCATGGCACTTGTGTTAAAGAAATGTTCTTTTCTCCTGGAGGCAATTCGGTATGTTTTGATTTATGCCCTTGACGTGTTTTAAAGGTTAAGAAAATGTTCATTGTATTTCTTCTTCTAAAGTTAAAAGGCATCACTCCCTCAGATCTGGACACTTAATGTTTAATACTTTAAAAAATAATTAGAAAGCTGGGATTGGCCAAGGAGTGAGGTTGAATTTTTGCTTATAGTACTATTTGTGTTGTTGCTGCTAGTGCATATTCAACATTGTCTGGGGAAGTTGAGGCAGTTTGGGGAAAGAATGAGGTCAGTTCTCTTGTGACACTGTCCCTGAGGTGCTGGACACCTTATTCAATAGATGTAAAATTAGGAGGTAAAATAGCTTTATCAGGCATCAGCAACTTTGGCTTGTGCTGATGACAGCTGAAGGCTGGAAAAACAGTACGGATTAATTGTGAACGCTGCACTTGGATTTTAGCTCTCAGAAATTTGGGAAACAAATGATGAGTTCGATTGAACTGATGCCAAACTTATTTTGAAGTCACTGACTGTGGGCCAATGGTAAAGGTTTGGTACAATAGAAGTGGGAGAACACTGTACCCTACTCCATCTCTCCATCTGAGTCCCTCCAGAGAAACTAAACTGTGTTATTATTGTTATTTCTCTCTCTGACCTTCCA